>NC_071582.1:6898581-7515421 GCF_024509145.1 Vidua macroura
TTCCACTTCTGTGTTAATGTTCAGGACTTGTCTACACAAGATACCAGGGAAAATTGATGCAAATGAGCTACATGCAGGAATTTAAAGAGGGCAGCTTAAGTCCTATCAAGTCCCTGTGTGCACTATCCCATTCATAATTAAAGTGGTCTCCAGTGAATTCAGTTTAACTCACTTTGAAGGCAAGATGAGCCAAACCAAATTAAGGCCAGCATTTTATTCACAAATGAAAGTGTTTGCAAAGGAATTTAATGGATATAGACAACTCCAATTAAATTAATGGGGTTCATTTTCCTGAGTTCCATTGTGTAGATAAAACCTTAATAATAATGTCTGATTTGAGCTTTTACTTTTCGTCTTTTTTGGTCTTCTCCTTTTGTTCCAAAACTCTGATATTTTAGACTGGAGAAGGTAGATAGTCTTCACCAAATGCTGTCTTGTAATTTTACTGTGTTTTGAGAGTCCACATTTTAACATATAAATGCCCCACTTTGCCATCAGGTCATCAGTAACCTTTTCTTTAGGTAATTGCCATCGATTTGGCTTCTTCTACTAATGCCTTTTAATCCAGTTAGCAGAAAAAATACCATCTCCACTTTCTTAAGTAGCCTGCATTAACTACCACTTCCCTTCAAACTGCTGTTCTCCTAAACAAATCTTCTCTACTGAATTTGATTGTTTAATTATAGATTTCTGCTTAATAGTCTAACCTAATAAAGAGTGGTTTAATTTCATAAGGTTGTTACAATTGTGGAATTATGGCATTTCCCATCAATTGTAGCCTGTCAGAAAGAATTACTTTCAAAACCTCAAACTGTGCACAAAGAGGGTCTTTCTGCCCTCCCAGCCAGTCAAGCAGCAGGAACATTGCACCTGGGAGTTGGCTGCACCTCTGTGCATTGCCAGAGCAGCTGAGTGCCAGCAGCAATGTTCAACAGGCCCTGAGCCCTGTCACACTACAGGGACATAAAAAGAGCCTGGGGAAACTGGTTTAATGCAATTGCTGGGTGTCTCTCCATTGATTTCCCAGAGCACCAAGACTCTGCCTCTTAGTGATGGTGCTTATTTCATCCTTTCTTTGAAAATTAGGAAAGTGAAAAGTCTTAGTTGCAGCTTAGTCATTCTGTCTTCCTGAGGCTTTGTCCACTCTGTGCTGTTTTCTCTTTGTTCCTCACTTTGGTTTCGTCAGCTGTGTCTGTTCTGGATGCGTGGGATGGGATTTGTTTTAACATGGTTGCTTTTGCTTCATTAGTTATCCCTGTGCATCTCTTTAAGATTCTTTAGAGAAAAAACCCTTCATATCATTTAACTGGGTGAAGCTGTTTGCTTTTGAAGAAGTCAAATTTAGATTCAGGTGAAGACTGTTCACTTCCAAGTATGGCTCAGCTTTGAGAGAAAAGTACTTGAAGGAGAAGAAAAGATCAAATATAACTGAGATTGTACTAAATTGATTTCAAGTCCTATTAGCCCATCTTAACATTTCAAATTAATCAGTATCTCCTCTTTAAATACTTTAAAAATTATTTTTCTTATAAAACAAATTATCCGATTTCACTGCTTCTTGTATTTGCGCTGTATAAATAAGAAATTTTTTAGGGAAGAAGTTTGGCCAGAAAGTGAGTGAAAACCAAGGTCTTCCTGTGTTTTGATGGCCAAGATGTGTGAATATCCATTCAGTTCCAAGTGACGGTTGTGTGTCGTGTGTGACACATTTGAAATGAAAACTGCAGGTGTCTGTGTGTGTCTGTAGTGTTACCCACAAGAGGAGTGGTGTGAGGTGAATGATTGTGTTAGATCTGCTCTGTGTGTGTATTTAAAGTGTAAGTTGTATTAATGTTTTGCCAAGCCATTGAGAGCAAAGGTGGTGCTGATGGTGAGGAGAGACCAAATCCATCTGGGGAGAAGTGGGTCTGAGAGCCACCTGCCTTCTGAGTCACTGCCTCCTTTAGAATTTATAATTTATTTTCTCTTTTGCTTACTTTTTACACTTCCATCTCGGTGGCTTTTCACAGTAGTTTTCTGGCAGAGATAATATTTTTAAGACTTTCTTCTGTTGGGTTTTTAAATCTAAGTTCTAGAGGACTGAGCAAACAACTTCCATAGGGAAGAAACCAGTGTTAGTTCAAATGCATGCAGAGAGGATCCTGCCAACTCTGCTCTTTGCTTCCAGAGTGTAGACTCTGTGGTAATTCTGAGGTGATGCTGACATCATAAATGCAGAGATTGGTGTTATTCTTTGCACTAAGAAGGATGTCTTTTTTTACTGTTGAAAATACTGAAGTAATGCTGATTCTGAGACAACTCATGAATTGGCTTCTCCAAGCTGATATACACTTCAGCTCCCCAAACTTATGAGCACTCCAGCCCCCACGCAGTGACTGTACTTGAGGGCCCAGCTGGTGCATTTTAAATTAACACTCATTATACTACTGAGTCACTTCTGGTGGTGGTCTGAAATGCACCAATGCTTTGTATCATCTCTGGCAGGTTCCTTTAGTTTGATCCATATGTTTCCATCCTGCTGGCTAAGATTAATTCTATTATTTCATGTAGTCACTAAAAAATTAGTTGTGTTCAGTTTCTGGTGATCTTTTTGTACAGATTAGTGCTGTTGAGTACAGTGCATCTACGTATGAGTGTTTGTTAAAAATAAAAGTAGCATTTTTGTCCTGCATTTGCTTTGGAACAGATTCAGTTGAGATAGAGCTTAGATGTCAAATTTGGCCATAATCCATTAAGGTAGTTCTCTTTCCAAAATATCTGCATTTCCTTTTTAACTAGTCTCCTCAATATTTTCAGCTTTCCTTCTGTTACTACACTTTCATTAGGATTACCCTTTAGAGCTCTTGCACAGACGTGATCCACTGCAGTTTCTGGTCCTTCACTGGACTCACTCCAGTATGTCCATGTCATTCTTGTGTGGTAGATCCAGAAAGGGACATAAAACTCCCGATGAGTCTCGCAAGGACTGAATAGAGAGGAAAAGATCACCTCCCCTGCTATCCTCATGTGGCCCAAACATAATGATAGACTTGTATAAATAGTATAAAAGATGTGAAGCATGCAGGTGGTACAGTGTAGAGGCCAAAAGAGTGTGAAGTGGGTAGAATTATCAACAGGGTAATCTACCTTTGTCCTGAAAAACATGGAATTGGTATCCAGGAGCGCAGGTCTGACGAGGAGCTGTGAGGCAGCTCCAGTTGTTTAGCCTGGAGAAAAAGGGGCTGAGGGGCATCTTATTGCTCTGGCCTGAAAGAAGGCTGTGGTGAGATAGGTGTCACTCTTCTCCCAGGCAACAGTGACAGGATAAGAGCACTGGGCTTTAAGGTGCTCCAGGGGAGGTTCTGATTGGACATCAGGAGGAATTTCTTGACGAAAATTGGAATGGGCTGCTCGGGAAGGTGGTGGAGTCACAGTCCCTGGAGTTGTTTAAGACTGGACATGGTGCTTACTGCCATGGTCTAGCTGATAAAGTGGTGGCAGGTCATGGGTTGGATTTGATCATCTCAGAGCTCTTTTCAAGCCTTATTGATTCTGTGATCTTAAAAGTATCTTCCAACTGTAACAATTCTATGATTCATGATTTTATATCCCACAAATGTTTAGTTTGTTGGACTAAGTTGGGTTTAGTGGCCAGTCCCCATGGATGAGGCTGAGAAGGACCCCACTGTCCTGAGGCAGAAGGTAAATGTTTTTGCATTGTAGCAGGGATATGTACTTGCATAAAAAGGTAGTGTCTAAGAAAGCAAAGGCATTCCATTTTTCAGGCTAAGTGTAACAAGGTAATTACATATGAAGTAGGAAAGGACTGTTTCATGTGGGGGACAGTGAAATTAATTTAATTCCAATTTCCTTCACAGTTTATTTCCCTGTAGCTGTGGTGCAAGCAAGAGCCAACCAACATCATCTGCTGCCAGTAGAAAATCTCCATGCCAGACCTTACCTTTGGCATGAGGTAAAGTTGCAACTGAGGCTGTGAGGAGGAATCAACAGGAAAAATCCAATTCATGCTCAAAGGTAAACTTTGGCCAATGAATAACAAGCATGAGAGTAAAACATATGCTTTTCCTTACCTTGTCTATTGTTTAATTTCCTCCTGTTTTCTTTGCTTTGCAGCATTTCAGCAGCAATGCAGGCAGGGTTGAAGTATGGAAATATGCTTAGGATGACTGTGCTTTAAATTCCAGCTGTTTTAATAGCTTGCCTAGCATGAACTCCTCTTGTGGTGACTGCTTTAATTTCTATTTTATGTTTGTAAAGAGCATTGCCTAGAAGGAGGAGATTTCTGTTTTCAGGAATGAAAAGAAGATGCAAAATGCAGTAGAGCAGATATTTTTTTTGTTGGCCATGGATTTGGCAGGAAAAATTCCCATGCCAGACGTTGTCACATTTCACTTGGGGCAAAACATGATCTGCTTCTTAACAGGTCCCTGGGTGATTGTGCCACCAGGAGAGCATCCTAGTAAGATTGTCCCCCACAGACTGCAGTAAAAATTGTTCAGCAGCTACAGAATTGGTCACCAGTGAAAGGAAATAAAACAAATAAACCTCATAAATTACTGTAATATCAGCTACTATGAACACTGGTTTAGCCACAGTTCTAGAAAAGAAAAGAAGAAAATTAACTCCATCCCAGCCAGACCCAGCACAGCAGAGAATCTATAAATTACAGGAGCTGTACTGGCAAGGCAAATATATGAACAAATCCTAAGCCCTGCTTTGTGTGTTAGTATTAGTATTAACCTTGCTAAACCTCAGTTCATGAGCAGTGACAATGATCTAGTGATTGTGCTTTTAATAAACCAATCTTATGTTTAGCTGAATTGGAGTCAAGCTGCAAAGCTATTTATAAGCTCACATAAGAAAAATCAATAAAAACATGAAATATTAGGATAGAGAAAACCTTCCCATGTGAGTGACCAGCATCTCTGGTCAGAGGCAGAGATGGATGACAAATGCTGTTTATTTTAATATGCTGCAAGCTTTTTTAATAGTCTTGTTTAGGGAATAGAGGAGAAATGTGGTTTATGTCACCTGGGAATATATTCTAAACCATGTTTCTTTTTCTCCTTGGCAGATGGAGACCTTTTAGCCAGCCAGTGAGTCCAACTGCTGCTGCACATCTGGCAGCACCTCTGAATGATCACATGACTCTTGATATGGATGCAGTCCTGTCAGACTTTGTTCGGTCCACAGGGGCAGAACCAGGTCTGGCAAGAGACTTACTAGAAGGTAAACTTTTTGGACCCAACCATTTCCTGTGTTCACTGCTTGCTTAAACCAAGAACCAGTCATAACAAGCAGCTCTGGTCTAAGGAAACTGATATTTCTTGGTATTTTTACAAAGTCAACTCTTGTAATGAGCTGACCATAGATTATACTAAGGCAGGTGTTCTTAACAAAATTCTTAAATTAAAGCTTCCTAGTATTAGATTGCTATGTTTTAAGTTACTAAGAGTCAAGTGTTTATGTGCCAGTGAGAGAAGGGAGGAGGCCAGGAGAGAAGGGAGGAGACTTTAGCTGAATTTTCATATTCAGCTGCCTGAAAGTAGTTGTACAAGTTTCTCAGGTCACAGTATTTAGTTGAAGTTTAGTCTAAAAGGGATTTACTGTACAGTGATAGAGACACCAGAGGTATTTTTAGGTCCCAGTGGTTAATAGTCATACCTGAACTTCACAGCATGGGAGCCAAGTGGCTAGGCTGAAAAACAACTAAGAAGCTGTATCAGAAAAAATAACTGTCTATTTACTCATTTTGTTGTAGTTGTTTTAGGTTTATAGGCTTAAAAGTGGAAAGACACCATTGGTATTTGAGAGCATTTCATAATAGTTGGGTTTGTTAATTTCTTTTGATGTTCCATACTGAACTTGCTGCCTGAGAGATTTGGGGGTTGCTTTTTTAATCTTAATGTGCTCTAAGAAATTCAGTGAAATCAAAGTAACTGAACAGCTACAGCAGATGTGAAAATGTACCTCATGTTATATATCTCCTTTTTGCAAGAGCTGCTTCACTTTATGTATGCTGAAAGTTTTTAATTTTGTGGTAAGTTCTTCCTTTACTCTGGGCTTTTCAGTAATAAGACATGATAGTTTATTAACACAGAGATGCACACAATTCTGCAGCATTTCCCAAGTCATCTGTTACATGAAATAAAACCTTGGAATGCCTAGCAAGGAATATTAGCATAGGCTTGCTATATTTAAGAGTTTTGTCTGTTTTGTCTGACTGATTTGATCAATGTGTCATTCTCGCCTAGAGTCTGTCTTAGTCTGATGGTCTTTTAGAAAAAGAACATGAGAAGATTTTTCTCAGCTATGTCAGGACAGATTGTCAGATATTGTGCTGATAGAGCATTGCCAAAATTTCAAAGGGTTCCTACATATCAGAGGTCTTTCAGAAGAGAGTTACTTGCCTTTTTTTCCTTTCTATAAAGAGCTTTCAAATAAATATAGAATAGAGTTTCTCGGTGTTGTACTTCTCATTTCTGTAGATGAATAGATTTACATTGAACATACTAACAAAGAAATAAGAAATAAACAATCTAATTATTCTGACAGGCTAATAGACATATGCATCTGCCCCAAATCATTTCCTCCTACACAGGAATTTCTCAAAGTAAAAGGGATTGTTGCTGGCTCTGAACAAGATGTGCTCAGACAACCATTTCAGCACTTGTGGCTACATTTGGTGTAACAGCTTCTAACACTGGGCATATCTTGTGCTGGGAGGCAGTAATTTGATGGAGTGGTTTCTCCATTTGTTTAAAAAAGACACGACAGGGACTGCTGCCCTCACAGCATTTTGACTATCACAGTGTGTCAGTTCTCTGTGAGTAGCACTGAAACCCATGGAGTAGCTTCTTAACAATAACATAAAAAATATTCAGAAGAGCAACCCACCCCACACCCCTGTGATGCCAATGTCTTGTACCTGGCCTTGGAATGATGTTTGTTACAATCAAACTTCAAAAACAGGTGTGCACAAATATTTCCCAAAATTTTCAAGGTTTGGTTGTTCATAGCCCTAAAAATGATGTTCATAGTGAACTTGGAGCCAAAAAAAGGCTTGTGTAGAGCCTCATTTCCATGGAATCATAAGTTTTGGTCGGATCTTCTATGACCCAGTAGCCCTTTGCTCTTTCCAACCCACTCAAAAATTCTATTTTTATAACTTGATCAGACTGAATTTTCGCAGTGTGCTCCTATGGAGTAACATTTCTTTTTCAGAGCCAATGCTGTTTCTCTTGTTCATCCCTGGGGAAAATTTCTTTTAATTTCACTATCCTGTAGGTAATCAAGGATACCAGTTTCTGCTTCCTTATCCAATTATTTTAACATATTAATTGTTTTACTTTGGTTATGTCCTGCTACATCCACAGCACAGTTGTGCATAGTATGTGTTGTTCATTCCGGCAGCAAGTGGGTGAGTTAAACACACACTGACTGTTGTGCAAATAGCTATAAAATCTATATATTGCATATAGATTTTCTACATTGCCAGAAGCTGTCCTAAATGTTGGCTCACTTGATGTTTCTATACTCTGCCTGTCCTGCTGGTAAAATCCCTGCAGTTTTCTTCTGCTGAGCTTTATATTGAGCACAGCTGCTTGTCTCTATCTCAGAAAATATTCTGCTTGTTGTGCTTGACATGAATCTTTCAGAAAGTGTCCATTCTACTTTTGAAATGAAGAGCCAAAGAGATTTTAAAAAATAATAGTTATATAACATTTTCATGGCTGGTATCTGGTATAAAAGTCTAATATTGGACTTCCATATTTATTAAGCTGCTTACAGCTATTTCAAATTAATTATAAATTAATATTCATACATTTCAATTACGTATCATTAGCTGTACCAATACTGTGTTAGTGGATTATACACACATGCTAAACGATTTGTTCCTTAGAAATGTCATTTTCTAGCTTTGCTTTCATTTTTGGATGATTACTTACTGAGTCTTTCATGTTTCGTTTCCCATCTCTGAGATGTTGTTTGCCAGTTCCTGAGGTTTTTACCTTATTTATGTGCTCTCAAGAACTGAAAGCATTCTTGTGTATGTGAGGTGATGAAGAGTAGAAAATATATTTTTTGAACCTTCACTGGATCTGCCTTTTCAGCCTTTCATTCTCAGCCTTTGCTGCTTTCTATAAAAACAGCCTTAAAAAAAAGCCCTCACTTGAGTAGTTAATATTGACAGAGAAATTTGAGAATAAATGTGACCCAGGTGACAGAAACAACAATCTCAGCAAAGCAGTTTGAAAAGCAGCCTATGCTGGCAGCCATGTGTATCCCTGCTTTGAGCAGGAGTGAATTCAGGAATGGATCAGCCTCATGTCACAGGGAAACAGGAAATCAGCTGCAAGACTCTCCAGATGTCACCTCTGTGTGTGCAAGGCACCTTCTAGTCACTGGGAAAACTCCTTTGGCTCATTCAGCTTTTGGAATGTTCTTAAGCATAAACTGAGAGCTCTGCATGGTGGAGAATTGATTTCTTTTCAGCTGTGTGAGCTCCAACTTCCCCGTTAATAAGGAAGGTCCAGGAATAAGGAGGGCACATCTCTTTCCCTCCTGGATAGTCTGGGCTGGCATCTTGATTCTCTCACACATAGAGTAACAGTAATGCTGGTGTGTTTATGTATAATCTACTTAAAATGTGGCCTAAGGCAGAAAGAAAATCATTACAGAAAATAGTTTAATCGTTAAAAGAAGTTGTACTGTATATGGTTCACAGTGTCAAGGCTGTAGGTGTGGATGAACTTGGAGGTCACTGATAAATCAGGAGAAAGCAGCTCAGTTTTCAGGGAGCTGCAGGTGTGCAGGCAGTGTCCCCTTGAATAGAGGGGGAAGGCATAGGATGACATTCTTTAAAATGCCAACAGTGTAGGCAGTCATCAGGCACTGGAGGATTTGTGAAATAATAATACAAACTGATTCAAAAATAATATATTTAACTGAAAAGTTGCCCTTTGTATAAATGGTTTCATTTATTTATATAAATGATGTGGCATTTCACCATTATATAAAAATAACTGCTGTCTATTTGCAGCTTCAAACAGCACTTAATTGAGGGATATATAGCTGGACATGAACTCAGGAACTGGGAAATTAGCTTTCCAGTAATGAAATGTGAGGAGGAAAGGTGACTGACCCCATGGAACAAGACAGAACCGCAGTACAGAGGCATCTCCTCAAAGAACAATGTATACAAGCAGAATTCAAAGAAAAGCATGTAATTTATAGAGAGGGAGAGAGACATTTACAGTGCTGTCATGTGATTGAGTGTACAAAACTAACTCCCCAAAAATAGTCTCTTATTCTTCTCTCCCTCAGATGGTTCCTTTTTTTAGTTCTCTTGTGGAAGGCTTGGCAATGGGAAGAGGAAGCTGTGCTGCTACCAATGTCTCGTTAAACAGTGAGCAAAACTGTCATTTCCAGCTGCCTGTTCAGTTTGGAGTGACACTTTGCATTCTAGCAGAAAACGGCATGTGTTAACAAAATGGCCTTGCTGTATTATTTTCCTTTGAGAACATGGACCAAAATTAAATCTTGTTTTAAAACACATGGTCTAATTTTATCCTAATTTTGTGTATTAGTTTTTCAGAAGGAAAAAGAGCTGATCTGAAGTTCTTCTTACCTTTTGCCTCTATTTCATGCCAAACAGGAAGAAGTGCCTGCATTTGAACTGAACTTGAGGATTGTTTTATTAGCAGTTGGTTTGTAAGAGCAGACTTCTTTGCATTAGCCTAGGGTGTTTCTCTATTGCCTTCAAGTTGCACTTACAGGTGCATTTCATAGATACTTTCTTGATGCTCAGTGCCCTCCTCAGATGATTCTTCTCTAACTGAAAGTGAACTTGTTGCCCACTCAGTTGATGTTGTCCCATAATGGCTGTATCCCATTGGGTCCATTGGTCCTGTTTCACTCCAGGCAGCGTTTCCTGTCCCTTTGAACCTTTCCTCTGCTGAAGTCCTATATATGTTCTGTATAGACATTTCTCTGTCTATACGTGTTGTTGCTGCAAGTTGCCTTTCATTGTGGTTCTTACTGTTTAGATCTTTCCTAGTTCCACATCTCAAATTGCATCCTTTCCAGCATTTTATTTATCATTAAATCAGGAATTTCAGTGGCCTTTCAAATGTTCTTTTAACATATTGGAGTAGGTGGATATTTGAAAGCTTGGAGGGGGGGAGGGAACTGTGTGATAGTTGCACGTTTGCTTTTCTTACTAATTGATGATAAAATCCTCTTGGTTTTCATTATACCTGATTTAAGAAGTGAAAGACAACAGATTTATTAACTAAAATTATACTAAGTTATAATGTTTTAGCCAAAATAGTACAAAGCAAAAAACCACAAAGACTAAATAATATCATGTTGCTCTGGAGTTACAGCGCTGGAGAATGCCCTTGTGACACCCCCACCTGGAGTGCTGCATCCAGCTTTGCTCCCCCAGTGGACCTCTCAGGACATGTCCAGAAGAGGCCATGACGATGCTCAGAGGACTGGAGCACCTTTGCTATGACAGTAGCTTGAGCTGTTGGAGAATAGAAGGCCCTGGGAAGGCCTTGGGGTACCTTCCAATACCTAAAAGGGCTTCAAGAGAGCTGGAGAGGGGCTTTTGACAAGAGCACAAGTGATAACACAAGGGAATGGCTTCAAACTAAAGAGGACAGGGTTAGATTAGATATTGGGAAGAAACTCTTCCCTGTGAGGGTGGTGAGGCCCTGGCACAGGTTGTCCAGACAAGCTATGGCTGCCTCATCCCTGGAAGTGTCCAAGGCCAGGTTGGACAGGGCTTGGAGCAGCCCTGTGGAAGGTGTCCCTGCCCATGGCAGAGGGTTGGCATGAAATGATGTTTGAGATCTCTTCCAACCTAAACCATTCTTAGAGTCTATGATTTTATCAATGCTTCTAAGGTTAATCCTAGTTATGCTGTTCTTTAGCACTTTGTTTATTAACCCTCTGCTCTAGTTTGAGGGTAAATGGCTACTTAGATCATGTATTGTTTTATCTAAATCTCTGTTTTTTCTTCAGGCTCATGATGCCTCCTGTTGTTATTCAAGGAGCCATTTTTTAGGGCAGAAACTTCATAGTGTAGCTGTGGTTTTTTTTTAATATCCCTTTTATGTAGGTGTCTGCTGTCTCTGACACTAAAACATCAGAACCAGCCTTCAGCCACAGTGTAGCTCTGATTCCTTACTCAGCTGCACTGTTTTTTCTTTTTTCTCTTTTTTCTTTTTTCTTTTTTCTTTTTTCTTTTTTCTTTTTTCTTTTTTCTTGTTTCTTGTTTCTTGTTTCTTTTTCTTTTTTCTTTTTTCTCTTTTCTTTTTTCATTTTTTTCTTTTTTCTTTTTTTTCTTCTTTTTCCTTTTTTTCCTTTTTTCTTTTTTTTTTTCTTTTTTCCCTCTTTATTTCTTTTTCTTTTTCTTTTTTTTTTCTTTTTCTTTTTTTTTTTTTTTTTTTTGGTGTGTGTGTGTTTTGTTGTTTTTCCTCCAAACAAGAAGGACTTGGTTTCAAAGCAGAGACCTTTGAGTGTTGCTAAATTGCACACCTGCTGACTCACGTAGCACATGTAGCTGTTCAGGAAGCAATTGCTCACTAAGAGTGTTCTTTCTGTTCAGTCAGTGAGTTCTTTTGGTTTCAGCACCCTGATAATGATTTCACTTCCTGTGTTTTCTAACCATCTTTGTGCTCCTCCAGCTTTTTTGCTACCTGACGTTCTCTGGCCATTTGAAGCTGGAAGCCTTTCCTGCAAACCTACTATGTTGGTGCTGGTTTGGAGCAATCAAATTGTTACTGATCCAGAGCTGCCAGTGGCTTATCTGATACGATTGTGTGCACTGAAATAACGTTGTTATGCCTCTGAAATGCCTTTTTAAATACAATAATATGTCATATAAACAAAGAAGCAGTCAGTGAACGGGGTGCATCAGATAAGTAACAGTGAAATGAAAATAGCAGGCAATCTAAAAAATAGCCTTGTGTTGTTTTTGTCTGTGAAATTGCAACACAAGCTTTTACTTTACTTAAATTAATTGATGAAATTATGAAAAATAAATTAATTGCCTGTTACTTGTCCTTCATGCATAACCTCTGTGCAGGTAGGAAAGACTGGCCCTTTCTGTTGGATGCCTGTGCAGGAGATGGCAAAGAAAATGAGAGATGTGACAGAGAAGGGAGTTGTGTGAGGAGCAGGGTCTGGGAGATGTCAGAGAAGAACATGAGACACACACACAAACAGAACTTAGGAGAAGACTTCCTCTTTCCCTTCTCTAGGGACCAGAGGGAGTCTGTGCAGTCTGCCCCAAACCAGGGGCCAATGGCACTTGTTGGACAAGGGGCAAGACTGGAAGGAGGGACCTGCCCTGTAGGCTTTGGGTGGGAGGATATGTTTGTTTTCCATATTATATGAGTTTATTTTTGTCATTTCTAACTCAGGGGGTTTTGTCTCTCAAAACTTGGTTTGTAATGTAATAAGGTATAGTTTTAGAAATTCAAAAGCTTTTAGTATGCAATGTTTAAAGGAGGAGAGATAGGTAGTGTTAGTTCTGTTAATCTCCACAACCACAAGCCTCACTAATTTCCTCAGTAATGTGCAGCTGAAACTTTCTCACCTACCTGTTCAGATCCTCTACTCTGGACATTTCTGAATTTAATAATCTTCCTGATTGGTTCCCAGCTTACCTCTTGTTTCTGCAGTCTATTCCTGTGGTCCAAATTACATAATATTTTTTATTAGATTTGTTACATTTTTAAAATTTATTTTGCACTGCATTAAATTTTGTACCTATTTGTATTTCTTCTCTCAGAGTCTTTCATAAAACCCTTGGTTTTGCTCTCTCCTTTCTCTAAATGTCTTTGCTGCCTCCAGTTTCCTTAATTATGATTTTTCTTTGCTGATTCTCCCAAACTGATGAATTCTCCTCCTTTTTTTACAGGCAATGGGGAAAACAAAAGATTTGTCATTTGTATTTACTTGTGAAAGTGTAAATCAAATGGAAAGGGGCAAAGGGGGAAACCTTCCATCTTTCCAGTGGAGAGGGCAGCTGGAAACACTTATCCTGGTCATTGAGGGTGGCTAATTTTCAAAAACACTATTAATGGAGATGAAAAGGTGCTGAATATGTTCTTTAATTTGGTTGAATGTTTTTCTTGCATTTCAATGCTTGGAGGCTCCAGCAAATTTAGGGAAAGTGAGTCCAATCATAACTTCCTGTGTTGGTTCTCTGAAGTTTAGGGCTTTGGTGCTGAATTGGTGCTTCTGTTCAGGAGATGGGGAGAATTCCAGGGATATGAAAAGATTTGAAAATTAAATATTTATGTGTTAGGTATAGAAATATTAATTTTTGTAAGGTTTCAAGTCTGTTTTAGAAGTTCATTTGCTACAACATACCATGGAGTGTAACTCAAGAGCCACTGTGCAATCCAGTTTTAAATGCAACACATTGTGAGCCTGCTGTCTGAAGGCTCAATGTAATTTTTATGACAGAGTTTTTATACAAGATGATTGCATTTGGCTTAAAACTGAGGCCAGCGGGATTTCTGTTAGTCTGCTGATTTTCTGCTTTCTCTTACATACATCAAAGCCCTGTCACACAGCAGCCACTTACAGCACATGCACTGGGATTTTTGTTAGCTTCAGAATTTAAACATGAAAAAATCTTGAGCAGGGGAACTGCAGAAAATGCCCTGAGAAATGCTGTTTGTGTTCCAGTGCTACGGGTCTGGTACTCAGGGATCTGTACTCAATGAATCCAGGATGTTCCTGCAGGTCACATAGCCTGGGTTTGTAGCATTGCCAATACTAGAATAATAATGTTTAAAGCTACATTTCCTAGAATTGTACTTATTGTCACCTTCACTTTTTTTTAAATTTACTTTGTTTTTATGGTTGGGAAGAAGAATTTAAGAATGTGTATAAAGTGCCTCTTAAAACCAGAAGCAAAGAAAAGCAGTTCTTACTCCAAACACTGATTGGGTTTGGGAACGCGCTCATGGCTCTGTTTGGGTTGTGTAACTTGGTTGGGATGTGTGTAAAGTTAGAGCAGAGCCCTGACTGGATTACAGCCATTCACTCTACGCGGGCTTTTTAGGGAACAAATGCTGGCAATAGCTGAAGTTCTTGTTCCAGTATCTCTGATGACTTTCACTGAATTTACATTTTGTCCTATAGACTTTCTAATAGGCAATTACAGCATTACAGAACAATTCTGTATGGCTCACATGGTGGTTTATATTCTAGTCTCCTCAGGAGCTAGATAACATTCTTGCTCAATGATACCAATTCTCCTTTCAGAATTTTGTTAGTACTTCAAAACCCAAGGTAGTTTAGCTCAACCCTGTAGGTACCAGCTGTTTGTGCTGTTTTTTTTCCTTCTTTGGTTAGGTTTTTGTTCTTCACAGATATGACTGTAACAGTAAAAGGCTTTCTTCTATCTGTTTAAAACTGCTTTGTATTATATTTAGCTTATCTTCTTGGTGTAAGCAAGTAAGTTATCTTTAACTGCTACTCATGTAACATAGTTTCTCAAAGTACATAAAATGACAACCTTCTATGATGTAATAAATCATGTATTAGTCAGAATCAGGTTACTTTTGAATTGCCAGGAAAAGTGCTTGTGGAATGCTCTGGAAGTCTCATATAACTTGGAGGGTCTCTCTTGTTACTTAATATTTTTAATTTTCCAATTAGAAACAAGTACTTGGAGAATGGTAAACATCTCTGTATCTTAACTTAGGATTATTTTGAAAATAGCAGGCATACATCTCAACATTTTTTTCATGGGTTTTTTTTTTTTTTGAGAATAACAAGTCCTATTTCACTACCTGTACTAAACAGACTTTTGCTTCTCTGGATATTGGCCTGCATTCTGTGGTTGCTGGTCAGAGCAATAGACTGAAGTGGAAGTTGGAAGCAAGTCCTTTAGAGCATTCTGTGCTGACAGGTTCCATGAGCAGTTCCCACAGACATAGAACCACACTGTTTGAGTCTCTCGCTGCAGGTTTTGTTACAGAACACTGTCCTTTATTACCTGCTTTCTAAAAAGCTTTTAAAATCTAAGAGAGTGAGTTCTCTTTCATGTAGGAGATAAAGGGACCTAAAGTATTTTTGTTTGCATTCTAGCTGTTCTGCAAATGAAAGATAAGAAAGTTTCTCACTCTTTTGGGCTATGACTCTTGTCTTTCCATCATTGCTCCTAATTATTAATTATTATTAATACAACCATACAATTGCAAATTATTGCTCCCTCTCAGTGGGATTTAGAGCTCATCCTAAATTGCTGATTTTTGGAGCCATTTGATTCTAGTCTGAGTGAGGGAAGTCCTGGCCTTGATCACTCCTTTGATACAATGTCAAAATGTTGAGTTTATGGGTGAGAGGAGAGCAGTGGATGGTACCTTTTACTCAGTGGTAGCTGGCTTTGACACTTCTTCCCACAGTGTTGCTCTGTTGGGATACCATAGGCTGGGGAGTCCCAGGAGGGTGCTGGGGGTAGCTGCTCCCCAGACAGAGGTGAGCTGAGGGTTCCTTTGCTGTTTTGCAGGCAAGAACTGGGACCTGACAGCAGCTTTGAATGACTATGAGCAGCTGCGGCAGGTGCACACGGCCAACCTGCCCCAGGTGTTCAACGAGGGCAGGTTTTACAAGCAGCAGGAGCCAGAGCAGCCTCCCCAGGTGACCAAGGCTGAGAGGCCCTGCCTGCAAAGGCAGGATGACATCGCCCAAGGTAAGAGCTCCTCTGTGGGGTTTCAGGGGACAGGTGGGTCTCAAACCTGTCTGCTTGGGAGCTGTGCTTGGCTGCAGAGTGTGGGAGGCCATGTGCCAGCAGCGTGTGAGCTGTGTCATTGTCACAGGGCTCAGAGCTGCTGCTATACCCTATTTTTCATGTTTTGGTGGTTGTGAGCTCTGCCTCAGTTCTGCAAGTTGTTTTTTTAAATGGATGATTAAAGTAAAATATGTTGTCCCCAAGCAGTCCTGTGGTACTCATGAAAGGAGTTAATTAGAGGCTGTCACAGACCACTCTTGTCTATAGTTTTCTATGCTTATTGAAACAAGCAAACAAAAAGGTTTAAAATCTGTATTTCACTCTTTGCATTCTTACTCACAGTGTGTGGATAGCATGTAAGCAGACTATGAATAACTTTCAGCTTTGAAATGTCATTCTTTTATGGTTCCACAGAAACTGCCTCCTATCCCCTGCTGAACAGAAATTGAAACCTTAAGAAAAATTAGTCAACTACCTCTAACAGTTAATTTCCAGTACAAGGTGATAAGCATTAGAATTTGCTTTTTTGTTTGCAGACCTCTTATGGGTTTTATTTCAGATCTCTCTCTGACTGTTGGGTTGCAATTTTTTTCTATGAGTTTCTCAAGAAGCTGTAGCTTGTCCCAAAATAAATCTGCAGGTCTGACAGCTTGTCATGTAGGCAGGTAATAGCATAGCCTGGTGATGGCTTTCTGTGCAGACATTAAAAGGAACAGAAGGGCTTCCCTTCTCCTGCTGACTCTTCCCTCCTGTTAAACAGGAAATAACTTCAGTACTTAAGAGTTTCAGTAAAGCTTTTTAAAAATTGCTGACTTTCATCAGAAGAAAAGGAACTGTGGTACTTCTTAAGACTCTTTAAAGCACTGAATACAAATAAAGGGAGGAAGAGCAGCACAGTTGATAAAACCATGTGTCTTTAGCCTCTTTGTAATACAGTTTGCACTGAAATGTTCATCTGATGTTTAGTGGGTGCAGTAGGTAGTGTGAGGTACATCTGGCTTTGACCACCTGGACTGACAGGAATTTGGCTGCCAACTCAGTGTATAGCTGAGGATCTCCTGGTCAGAGAGCCACCTCTGACTGACAGGTGAACCTAGGGATGTTCAGGGAAGAGCAGAGAAGGGAAAGGAGCACCTTGGTTTGCACCAAGGAGTGGAGAATGCAGCCAGCAGGGGAGAGCTGGGCTGTGCTGGGAGGGGTGATGGAGTGACAGCAAGGGGACGTCACATAGAGGTGCTGCCCTGCACTTCAGTGCCCCTTCTCAGGGGATTTAGCTGAGATGTACAGGGAGAAGAAACAAATGCAAAATCAAACCTTCTACTCTCTCCCTCCATTTAGGTCAATTTAGGTAGTGCAATTTAAGTCTCAGAATTAGAAATACTTTGATCTATTAGAGAAATAAAAGTTCACAAACTGCAAGAAAGTTAATTTTTAATAACCATTAGTCAGTTTGAGATGTCCTAAAAACACTATTAGTGATAAATCATGTTAAAGTAAGCTTTAATTAGGAGTTCAAAACAATAACTGATTATCATCTGTCTGTAATTTTTTTTTCCAATGAATCCTTGAAAACTTAAAATACATCAAAGAAAAATTTTATAGGAATATTTATTTTTCATATTTTGTTACTTTTACTGCTGATCTTTTTTGCTAGAAGGAGAGTCAAGTTCCTTTGGCTTGCTCAAGGGAACTGTAGTAAGAACAAGCAATCTTTCACAGTAGGGAAATAACCTGAAAAAGGTAGCAAACAAGATGTGGAATAAATTCCTAGTGAAATGAATGTGCATTCACCAGCCTTGGCATTGCTGGCCTTTTAGGCAGTGGTACAGGCTGTAACTGCTCTTTGGTTTCTCGACAGAAAAGCGTCTTTCCAGGGGGATTTCCCATGCCAGCTCAGCCATAGTCTCCCTGGCTCGCTCACATGTAGCAAATGACTGCAGCAATGAGCAGTTCCCTTTGGAGATGCCCATCTACACATTCCAGCTGCCAGACCTGAGCGTGTACAGCGAGGACTTCAGGAGCTTCATCGAGCGGGACTTAATTGAGCAGGCCACCATGGTGGCATTGGAGCAAGCAGGTGGGTGACACCTCAGGTGTCTGTCAGCAGCTGGGTGACACCGTGGGTGTCAGTAGGTGGCCAATCCAGCATTTGGGTTGGCATTTCTAATCCTGCTTCATGGCCAGAGCTTGCACATCCTGCCTGGGAAATAAAAGCCAGAGAGTAAATGCAACTACTATGTTCTTTTCCAAATGACTCATATCCCAACCCTCTGTTTCTTTTAAAACATTATAGAAAAAAATGTCAAATTTAGTTAATAAAACAAAGAAATTGAGAGAGGAAGGAAGGGACTGGTGGGGAAGTCATGCAATAGACAAGGACATGAGTCTGGATGGTCAGAGGGAGTTGGTACTTCAAGTTCTTATGAGGAAATTACATTGCAGTGACTGTGAAAGGAAACATCTTAAGGTTCTGTTGCAGCTTGAGAATATAGTTTTTAGATATGTATTTATTTTTTTTATAGTGAGAAACTATGTAATTTTAAAGCAATACTTCAGTATTGCCACGGGGGAAAATAGTGTAGATATTTAAAATTAATGTTAATTGACATGTATTAGTAGTTTAAAGTTTTAAGCCAATTTTGAAGGATATGGAGAAATCTATTTAAAATTAATATTGGTGCCATATGAAACAGCAGGAATGCTAATGAACCATGAAATTAACACATCTCTATAGTGAAATGCTCAACCCTGGTGATAAAAAAGAGTTGTAAAATCAGATTTCATGGTTGCTTGTGGAATATGGAACAGAGAGTTGCCTTTTTTGTGTGTGGATTGCTCTACTGGCTTGTGTAACACTGGATTGATCTGAGATTCATTCTCCAGCCCTGGTGCCCTGTGTGAGCCCAAACTGATGAAGTGCAGCTCTGGTTTGAGGCAGGAGCTCTGCTAATCTGCTAATCTGGTGTCCCACTGAGTACTTATGAGGTGTTGTCTTTTTTGGCTTTGGTGATTGAAAAGCCAGACATACTTAGATAAAAGCCTCAAACAGTACATACTTAAGGAAAAAGAAACAAAACCTACAAACAACCAAAAGAACCCCAAGCAGTGTTCAGAAGGCCTTTTTCTGGGAGAAATAGCAGTGTAAAATAAGGTAGGAATTCTACCAGGCAACTATGAAGCATGAAAACTGCAAGTCACCTATGAAGAAAATATATCCAGTTTCTCTAAGAACTAGCTAAGCCAAGGAGGACAGGGGAAAAGTAGGATGACTCTTCCTCTGTCAGCTCTGCCAAACCCTCCAAATTCCTGAGGGATAGCAGAAGATACCTTGGTATGGTACCATTGTTGACCTACCTGCCTCAGTGCAATCACAGCCTTTAGAGTCTAGTATGAACTAGAGGATCACAGAGACTTTCTGACCTTACAATCAGAGAATATGTGAATTTAGAGCTGACATCCTCTAATCCATACAGAGCTGGCTGGCTTTGAACTTGAAATGGCTGCAGAAACGACCAAATTTGCTGCCTCTTAGCATTCCTCTCTCAAACCTCTCTGAAAATTAGAATAAATAATTTTTTCTTTTCTTCACATTAATTAGGGCAGTAACTTGACACACACTGGAAAAGTGCCTTCATCCCCAGAGTTTCTTGCACCCTGGAAAGGAGAGGGTTTGACCATTTGAAGTACTCAGGGTTTTGATCACAGGTGTGCTTGTAGCCTACATAGACTTAGTTTACTTTGTGAGCATTTCATTCAAATAACTTGGAACTTCCTAGGAAACACTTCTGTATTTCAAGTAAGTTAAACAGATCAAATGGTTTGCTTAAGAAAATCATGTAAGGCTTCATAGAAATGAACCTTTTGTCTTTGTTTTAGATGTAAAGATATTCAGTTTTCTGCCTATTTTATTTGTTGTACAAAATGAAGATAATGAATTAATAGGAAAGTCACATAGTATTAGACATTTTAATGTCTCCTACCAACAGTTTAACTATGGTTTGGTCAATGACATAAAAAAAACTAAAAGATGAGGTGCATTCCCTGCAAAGAGCCGAAAATCTATTTCAAACCAAATCCCATGAAGGACAGTAGCTTTTGTAGCTGAGGCTGGGGGTGTTGCTAAAGGAAGAGGGGAATGTGCTTGGGTATAATGCTGTGAATTTCAAGAGAAAAGAAATAGAAAAGAAGCTGATTAGGCAAAGGAGGAGGAAATTTTCTCGGAACTAACAGCTTACTACTCCCAAAACTTGGACTAGGAGAGCAAAATTGCCACTAACAGTGTCACATGTGGGTTCTGAAGTGACCATATGAGCTGGGTGTCTGTAAAACCTGTAAGGTTTTTATGGGTTTTTTAAATATGCTTAAACTCTTGCTAGCTTGACATCTATATGTGCCAGCATGTCCTGGTTACATCCTATCTGTGTGGAAACTCAGAACAAAAGTCCCAATTTACTGCAAAGTTCTGTGTGAGATGATAAAGGAAAGGCCCAGACAAAGGCGGTGTGATTTATTTATTCCCAACTGCTGCAGTGAATGGTTTACTCCTTAATATGATTGCTTTCCAAATATTCCTTTGAAAGAACAGAATGCATCACATTCATAAAAACTTTTTGAAGTTTTGTCCATCTTGTAAACTCAGCTGTTGATTATTGCCAGAATTGGAATGAGGTCAGCTCGTGAATAACAGGCAGACTGAACTCTGTGAGCTCTGGCAGGAATTGCTGTGGTTCTTCAACAGAGGCTGACTCGAGGTACTGATAATATGAAATGAAGTCTGTGTGAAAGCAATTTTATCATTCTAAATATGTTGTGCAGCAAGCTGATTTTCATTATAGACATGTGCTCCCCTCTGTGTTGTTAATGTGTGAGTTGAGACAAAGAGAGATGTTATGAAAACTTCTCTACTGAAGTACTGTGTTTTAAAAAACAGTACAGACAGAGGAATGGCTGTGTTTTTAACAGAAAGCAAAAACAATTCTATTGCAGTGGTGAAATATAATTCAATAAAAATGGTACAAGTATACTGTATGAAAGTCCAAGAACTGTTTTCCTATGCTTTTCTTTCTGTGCTCATGTTTATGTTTTCTAAGAAGCAACAGCCAAAGAAAACAGTAATATGCTGTTAGCCTGGGCTTTGTGTCCCCCCCAAACCAATCCACCAAAATTGTGGAGATGTTTGATCTCAGTTTTCATCTAAGCTTCGTTTTACTGTTTTTTTCCCTAAAGGGACCCACTATAACCACTAGATTTGAAAAATGAAAATGCATCACTTTTTTGTTATAATCCAATAATAAACCCATACCTGCTATTTTTTCAGTCAGCCATAAGCTTTGTGATGTTAACCAAGCCCCAAATGCTTTTTGCAGGATGCACTTGATGGAAGATCCTTTTATAGAAACGTCCTGTTACTCAAAAGATTCATAAACACCAGACTTTGGCATTTCTTACCAATAGATGTTAGTTAATCTGCAAAGCAACGCCACTCATTATTTCCTTAAGTCCTACCTAAGGCCTGTCTGTTTTTAGGTATTCTAACCAGGCTTTACACAGCACCTTGGTGTAACTTATTGCTGAATATAATCCCACCAAAACATTCTGCTAAAAACAGGTGGCACGTTGTTATTTCACAGATGCAGGAGTTGCTAAAAATGATCTTGTTCTTTCCAAAGGCTGTCTAATAGTGCTTTAAATTAAGCTTATTTATTGCATATTTTATTTAGAACTCAATAAGCCTAGTCTGAGGTGTAGTGCATTTACAAACCAGCTGCTCAAATAATTTGAGGATTACCAGATGTGCTTATTGATCTGCTATGCATCTTTACAGTGTGGTACTCTTAACACATTTGGACTAATTGCAATTAAATTTCATTGTTCTTAGTACCCAGAACAAATAACTGGGGTACATAATAAATATTATTACACTATTTTCCCCCTAATGTATATTACCTGTAGTTACAAATAAACTTCACTGTAATTTTGTAATGAAAACTTATTAATGGAGAGGTATTTATTTGTTGTTTGAACTTCCTCCTGTTTTGGGGTTTAACCTTAAGTGCAAGACTGCTTGTATAAATATATAGATGCTATTTCTTCCCAGCTTCCCAGTCAAGAAACTGGGGGAGAAAATGTCTGCCTATTGCATTATTCATTTAATTATTCACTTGTGCATTATCCACAGACCTGCCAAGACCTGGGAAATGTACTCGCTCTATTCATCCCTGTTAATCATCTGCTCTTCCTCATCCCCAGAGATGCTACACAATTACCCCCATTTGCTTTCTTTCTATTAGAAGTGCTCCCATGACCTTTTAACCTAGACTTAACACTCGAGTTTGCTACCACATGGCAACCTGTGTGCCAGGAATGACCTGCTTTTAGTGTGGGCTTGGGCAGTGATAGTCTTCATGACTTATTTCTTCACCGAGTATCTGTTCTTTTGCCAGGCTTTTCCAGAACCCATCTCTGGTTTATAATCTGTAAAACATGCTTCACATAGCAATGATGGATAAGTGATTCTTTAAGTATTCCCTAAAGAGAAAGGCTACATTCAATACTATACCTCAGGCTATGCTTTGGTGTAATTTTAATTCTCTGGCAGTGTAGCTGTTGGTTTTAGTAGATCTAATAATGATTTACACTATGGGAAATGAGAGGAGAATCAGCTGTTGAAACAATCCATCTGATTGAAATAATTTACTTAATAAACTTACCTTTATAGTAACATATCTTGATTACAACATACAAAAGAAAAGATTTGTTCTTTTGACAAAAGAAAAATCCCTTTATTACCCTAATGTAATCTGTCATGTGCGTGTGGGAGGCCAATGTCAATTATGTTTGGGAACTGACAGCAAGGCTCAGAATGGTATTAAGGCAATAAACTCCTTGGAAATCCATCACTGGATGCAGCATATGAGACTGGAAGATGCAAATTAATTAAAGGTGTTTTTTTCTTTTCTAGATCCGTGTAGAGAATAGTTTATCTGCCTCATTTCTAATCTTCTCCGTTTTAACTTCTAACATTACATTTAAGCTTATTTGGTAAAGAGAATGTCCATGGTTACCCCTCCTGCTCTGTGCTGACCTGCACAGAGCACTGCTCCTGTTCCAGGTTCCTCTCCCCCTGTAACCAGTGTTTCCTTTCCAGGACGCCTCAACTGGTGGTCCACGGTGTGCACTAGCTGCAAGCGCCTGCTGCCCCTGGCCACAACGGGTGATGGAAACTGCCTCCTGCATGCTGCCTCTCTAGGTAAGGGGCAGTCTGGGCAGGAAACCTTCTGCCAGAAATATTCACTGCTCTCCTCTAGCCCCAGCCACAGCTCAGAAACACATGAGATACAAAGATTTGCATTAAAAGTCTGATTCTGGAGCAATATGTCCTTCACATTTCACTGTAGTGTCCAGCATACCTAAAGCAGGAAAGGAAAATTTTCTCAGGATATAAAAGTATAACTGGAACAGTATCCAAAACCATGTATCACAAACACCAGTGATCTGTATTTTCCTTATATTTTTTGTGTTCCTGGCCTAACAGGTCTGGAACAGGCAAATTCCAGATGCTTCTGTAGGATTGCCTTCATAATGTGCAAGGAAATTAATTCGTTCTCTTGATTTTCTTCAAACAGTTCTCCACTGTTTCAAGAATGCAGTGTCAATCTCTGTTAGTTCCTTATAGGGTTTAAGTATATGTGAAATAGCATTTGGGGTGAATTAAAATAATTTCCAAATGATAAATTAATTGTTTATACAAGATTTTTTAAGCCTTTCTGAAAATCAATAGAAAGCTGAGAAGCTGAAGGTCTTTGTGCTTTCTACATCCTAACCTGTTATGAAGAAAGTTAGACTTTTTGCAGCTACTAAAATCTTCCACCAAAAGTATTCCAAAGAGTGACTGTTTAAAAACACTGGGACATTTGTTATTTTGAATAGACTCCTGTTGTTGAAAGATGCAGTAAAAAAAGAGTTGTCGCTGTTTCCAAGGATCATTTTATCTTTATCTACTTAATTTTGTATGTTAATTACTGCAAATGTTTGGAGTATTTTGACCTGAACCCAGCAGCTGACAATGTAGTGACTGAAACATGGCTGTCTGTAAGCACAGGACTGGGGACAGCTCTGCTTTCTTTTGGTGTAGGTTATTATTCCCAACCACATAAAAATGTTTCATTATCTTAAAATGGAAGCCTGTGGTATTTTTAGACTTTCTATCATCTTTAATGCTTTTCTCTTAATTTTGAAGCCAAAGGAAATTTCCTGCTGTGTAAGAGCCGGAGCCTTTGGGGGCCGGCACCGTCTGTGATTCCAAGGGGTGCCTGCAGTGCTCATTAACATCCTTGTGCCTGCTGGCAACTGCAGCTAAAACCAGCCTGTGCACTGAATATTCCATGGCTTGCAACAAAGCTGGAGTTGCCTGCAAGCAAACACTGAACCAGCTCATATCCTTGGCTGTTCTTAATCAAAGTTTAAAATGTGTTAGAACTCTTGTTTCTCATTAGCTTATTTGCAATGACTCTTTCTTTTGGAAATCTTAAAAATAGTGGGTGAATTATTTGCCAGGGAGAATCTTCAATTATGTATTAGCTATTTCTATTTCACTGTAGCTTCTTTAAAACTGGATGTCATCTTGTGCTGCCTTAGGGATGTGGGGATTTCACGACCGGGACCTTGTGTTACGGAAAGCCCTCTATACTATGATGAGAAGTGGAGCTGAAAGGGAAGCACTGAAACGAAGATGGAGATGGCAACAGACTCAGCAGAATAAGGAGGTCTGTATGGCCCAAAGACAGCCTTGTTAATATCATTTAGGTTTACAAGCATTCTTCTGAAGTTTGCTGTGAAAGTTTTAATTGCTATCAAATTCCTTGTGTTGCCATTTTGTTTGGGGAAGGAGATACTTGTATTTGAAATTTTTATACCAGAATGCAAATATGTTTGTAGCTTCGTGGCTATAAGTATGCAGAGTTTTGTGCCTAAAAGGTCTAAGGTGCATTTGGAACATATAGAAAAATAAATGTGTAATTTAGCTATCAAAAGCATTTAAAAATGAGTGGATGAAATCCACAAAAGAGAACTACATTTAGGAAAGATTTCCCAGAATCTTGAATTAGGATTTTTAGAGCTGTGGCCAAATATTGAGTGGAAGTGTCGTAACTAAAATCATCTGTAAATTTGATTTGATTTTTGATTAAAAGCTGTACCTTCAGCATGTTACTGTTTCCTGAAGATGTCTGTGCCTAAGCAGACATCTGCTGAAGGCAAGCAAGTGAATGTGCTCACTCTACAGTTGGTATTTTAGATCTTTTTAATAAGTTAATATTCTTTCACCTGAGTAGAAATATTGAACTATTAATGGTCCAAGATACTGAACTGAGTCACATGTGAAACTCAATTGAGTTGTAAACACTGGTACAGAGCTCTGCTTCCCCTGTGCGTCAGCATAGTGGTGACAGCATTTTCTTCTGCCGCATAGTCAGGGCTGGTGTACACGGAAGAGGAGTGGGAACGCGAGTGGAACGAGCTGCTCAAGCTGGCGTCGAGCGAGCCGCGCACGCATTTCAGCAAGAACGGGGGCACTGGTGGGGGGTAAGTTCACAGTGTGACACAGTCCCAGGCTTGTTCTCAGTAGGAAAACAGCACAGCACAACTGAGTGAAGGTGTTCATAGCACCACCAAACTGCCTTTGCAGCTGTTGTACTCTTTTGGCATGGCAGAATTATCTACATATCCCATTATAATATTTAGCATTTTGGTGATGTTTTCTTGTACAGTTACCACACTAACTTGAGGTTACATTATATCCAAAAGAGTCTGCATTTAATAAATCCTAATTTTTTTCCTGTGGAACAAGCATGTTGGCAGTATCATTTAGCTTTTTTTCAGGAATATATTTGTGAAAAGATTGGGGATGAAATAGTATCTACAACATTCAAATACCCCTGACCCACATATAGAATGTGCTTTAAGTAGCCACTGTGATAAACCATCCCTTGCTTTCAGTGCAGTTATCCCCAAAGGACAGGATTATTGACCAACCTTCAGAATGCAGAAGCTTTAGGTTTTGTGTCTAGTGTTTATTACTAAAAATATTTAGTATTTGGTCAGTGCATAATTTTCTCCACCTACTGTTTCCCCTGGAGAAAATAATGTGTGGTGGTAAGTAAATTGACAGAATAAGGCATACAGCATAATGAGAGTAACAAAGTTTGTAGAAAATATTCTTTGGGCTCTGAAAGAATATTTTATTTTCCCTTTAACCTGATGATGTTAAGGATAGGTAATTCTAGGAATTCAGGAGGACTTTGCTTAGAAAATTTTCAGCCGCAATGTGTCTTATTTTCTTCTATTCTGAAGTGAAAAAAAAAATTATTTTCATCTTAATATCGAGGTTGTTTTATATGTTTGTAGATATTTTCCTGTTGATATGTTTCAGTTTTCTAATGCAGTTCAATTCATATTTCTATTAAATCTGATCATTCAGCCCAAATTTTCTCTGACTTGTTCCATTTAATTCTGTATGTTCCATATTCTCTATGTACCATATATTTTCAGTACATTCTAGTCAGAGATGCCCTCAAATGTTATCTTTGCCAGGCAGTCAACCTTCAGTTCCCAGGTACCTACACGGGGAGTATAGGTACTACTTAAATAACCTTCTCAGCATGGTTTGCATTTATCTCTTTTTTCAATCAAAATAAAGTAAATACAAATAGCCAACAGTTAATTTTTCCTTTGAAATAGTGAAATATGGATTAGACAAGAAATCCTTTTCCTATTAAAGATTTGAATGTATACTTCTCTTTACATTCATTCCAAAGACAGAATGAATTATTTTTTCAGTTTAATGAGCCCATGTTCAAAGCAGGGCCCTTGACAAGGAAAAGGAATATCAAAATAGTATTTTTGAGATGGGGTATATGATGTCCTCTAGTTAGTTGCTGTATTAAGCAAGCTTGCACATCAGTCTTTGAACTGTAGATGAGACGTTTTCTTTTGGTGTCAGACTTAGCTAAAGCATCAGAAGTTGTGTCTGCTTCAAAAGAATTCAGTGACAAACCTAAGGATGGAATTGTGCTGCCTCATTCACCTGCAAACTTCTTTTAGGTATTTTTCAGAGTGAGCTACGTGCAAAGGAGATCAGCAATTGATGCTAAATTTCCAAAGATTTCTCCTTTGAGACACTCTCCTTCTGAGGCTGGAAGTTGGAAAAAGAGAAAAAGGAAACACAGAAAGACCTGGTTCTTAAGTGCTTGTTTCCAGCATGTTTTGAAATAGATTTGCACATCTTCCTGTAAATGTAAAAAATGAATTCTAGATTAACATAATTGCTTCATTTATCACTATTTACAAGCAAAAGCAGGGGCACTGAATTGAAGGAACTACATTGAAAAAAGGAAAATGTCTGCTACTCTGTTTTTTGTTAAGAACCTAGCTATTGCTGTCCTGCTCAAAAGAAAATTCCAACCCTTTCCTTCACTGTGCAATTGTCAGTCAGAGCCTGTTCTCATGTGAGAGTGAATATCACTGTTGTTATTCACTGTTGAAAAACCAGGTGCTGTTGTGGTTTGAGCTCATACAGACCCTGGAAGTGGATGGTACCTGTACTTACTGTCACCTCCCAGCTGTGTCTGTGCTATTGGCATTATCTTATTTATAAGTTCAAGGGACTTAAAATGGGGAAGAAAGGAAGGATTACTGCTGTGATCTTCCTGTATATCATTGGAATTGAGTTTCAGGCAGAAACCCAGAACATTTAAACAGGAAGCACCTCTCAAATGCAAGTGTCCTCTGAGGTTTTGGACTTGGCTTGGTATTCAGAGTGCTTCAACAAACAGCTCTTCTTACACAACTCCTGCAGCCATGCAAGACCCTCACCATGCACAGAATTTAGTTTAGATCATTTAACAAGGCATTGCCCTAAAATGATTTTTATTTGATCTAGTGTCTGTTATAGGAATGCTATTTCTTTTAAACTGCTCAGTATATGAAGCAATTGTAAGGTGCAGATAGAAATGGTTTATTATAACATATTTATTGATTATTAGCTGTAGTTTCTAACGGCTAATACCTCTTTTTATCTGGCCTATTTTCAGTTCACATAAAGTACTGAAGCCAAGCACAGCCTGTGGTGATTCAAATATGGAGCCCAAAGCATTCACATTCTGTGTTTCTTTTCCTTTAGTCAATTCAATATATCTTTTTTTCCTTGAAGAATGAAAGAGAATGTTCCACTACTGTGCAATTTCCCGTGTTTGAATTGCTGACAAACACTGTAAGGAAATCAAAGGAGAGGTTCCTACACCTACCGCTGCAGCTGTGGTTTGTGCTGGTTTTCATTTGGGGATTGTTAAGCAGGAAAAGAAAGGTGTCAGAAATGGAATGGAGGCAAACTGAGCTCTGAACTTCTGATCTTCTACTTCTGGCAAACCACCAGGTTGAAGAACTTCAGCTCTGTCATGTTATTTCAATGTGTCTCAGCTGTCTGAGGGCATTGGTCTCTTGCTCTGTGTGAATCCCAAAAGGAGTCCTAAGGTCAGAATAGCTGTTAGAGTCTGTTGGACTGAAAATCTGGAGCTGTGTGTGGGGAAGGAAAGCAGTGTTACCATAGGGAGCTGTTAGAAGGAAATCCAAGGACATGAGAACAGATCTTGCTCAGAGTTTACAGATGAGAGAGCAGCAGCCAGCCAGGTAGAACAGCAAGGTAGGTGACTTTTCCCTTCCAGCTTTTTGAAAGAGGTTTTCTTTCATTCCTGGCTGCAGTACAACTTGGATTTTCCATAAGAGAGGGAGTCTATTTGGAGTGCTGAGACCGTGTCTGCTGTGTTTGGACTGGAGGTACCAGTGGTCCTGTAGGTCAGACTGAGATTTTTACTTGTTTTTCTTTTTATAAGTAGTTTGCTCTTAGAATAGAGATAATTTATTTAGCCAGAATGCTCTGGTTGAGCAGGATTCTGCAGTGCAGATTTACATGCTCTTATATAAGTGAATTTCATTATTTAAAGTTATCTTTACATGAACAGAGGAATTAATTTCAGTTTCCTAAATTTTCTTGGGTTCTATGTTTTATTGACAAAATTATTCTGTCCACAATTTTCGTGGTCATGTAGCCAGCATACATAAAAGATCCCTGAAAAAAAGTGGAATGATCAGTGGATCAAAGGATGTGGCAGGTTGCTATGGATACTTGTTAATGATGTTTTTTCATTCTCATTAATCTCTAGGAAAATTCATACTGAATCCTCAGCAAGTGGCACTGAAATAATATAAATCAGGCCACGTGAATTAGTGGCAGTGATGGTAGAAAATTGAGCATTGAAGAGGTTTCCCAGAGAGGCTGTGAACTCTTTCTCCTTGGAGGTACCCAAAGGCTGTCTGGACACAATCCAGGGCTTTGGGTGGCCCTGATGGAGCAGGAGCTGAATAAGGAGTTCCCTAGAGCTCCCCTGTGACCTCAGCCACTCTGATCTTGTGGCAGTGAGCAGTGGAATGTATAATAGCAGAGAAGGGTGTGAAATGCATTAATATGATCAGAGATAGTGAATCAGGCAACATGGGGATGTGATACTGAAGAGGAAAAAAGCCCAGTGGAATTTTGGAATTTGTGCAGTCAGACATGGCATCAGCTGATCAAAGGGATAGAGATCTCTCTGATAACAGCTGTATCTGGAATATGCCTTTCACTTCTAGAAACCTCATTAACTAGGAGATGAGGAGTAATTAGAGGATTTGAAGGAAAAAATTAGGACTGATAGGCTGGAAATACTAATGTGAGAAGATAGTTGGAAATCTTTCTCGCATATTGTCCTGCCAATAATGTGATTCCCCTGAGTTGCTTTTGGCTGACAGATTACTCTGAGGTGACAGAATGGACTGCAAATGCTGAAAAGCTGTCACAGCCAGCTGTGGAAAAGAGTTCAGTAAAGAATAGGGTAAGAAATTGCAAAATGGGAATTTGGTTTGAACATCAGGAAAAGTTTCCTGATAAGTGTAGATAGTAGGAGAAGGGATCCAGGGAAAGAGAGGTGTCTCACTGCTTGACCAGTGAATGTTCTGCACCAGCCTGCTGGTGACCATTTCCACCCTGCTATGCTCCTAGGCTGGGATGAAAGATTTTAAAGTGAAGTTCCAGGGATAGGCTGGATGCTGTGAGACCTCTGAGAGGTTGCTGTGCTTGTCCCACACACTCTGGAGCAGTGTCCAGGCACTTCTGCTCTGTTACTGTTCTTCACTTACACAGAAAATTAACAGCAGTCAGTTCTGGAGGTTCCCTGCCCAGCTGGCAGGAAGAGGACAGGTGCTGCCTCCATTTAAGAGTGTGCCTGTGTCACCTTGCCCACCTTTATTTGTCAGGGCTCACAAAAGCTAGGACTTTGGGTGTATTATATTAAGTGGCACTCAGCAGTGAGTTATCATCTTCACTTTTGTCTGCTTCCCACAACCGTCTCATTTTTCAGTCTTTCATCTAGTTTGGTTTTGTTTTCCAGGCAAAGGCAAAGCCTTGAAATGTGGTACTGACATTAATGACATCAAACTGGGAAAACAGGGGATAACTGAAACCAAAAGTTCATTAAATTGTTTATGCAGTTATAGAAGGGCTTGGAAATGGTCAGCTAGAGAAGTGGGGACTTCAACAGATTTATTCTTGCAGTCCAGATAAAAGAATGACCTCTTTGGTAGAAAATTGAGTTTCTAGGTTGGCTTCTAAAGGTGCTGGGCATTTCCATCTCCTGGAAGATTGTGGGGCTGATCTAAAGCATAGTGATACTAGTTGGAAAACTTTTTTTTTTTTAATGTTGCTATTATTTTATTGACAAAAATGCATTTTCCTTTCCATTTCTTTTTACCTACGTCAGTGATTGAAATATGGGTTTCAGAGGAGTCGGGATATAAGGGACAGTGAAGAAGAAACAGCTGCTGGGGCATGTTGATCCACCAAAGTCTCGTGGTTGGTTCAAGCTGGTTCTTAAAGTCTCAATGCTGTGTCTTCCAGAGTGGACAATGCAGAAGATCCAGTGTATGAGAGCTTGGAAGAATTCCATGTTTTTGTCTTAGCCCATATCTTGAGAAGACCAATTGTTGTAGTAGCAGACACGATGTTACGAGACTCAGGAGGAGAAGGTAAGGGCTTTCATCAGGGATCCATGCACCTCTGTAAATCAAATCAATTGTAACCTGATACCAGTAAAATACCCAGCTGTAACATACCAGTGTTTATGGAAGAGCTGCTGCCTTTTTCTGAAAGGAAAAAAAAAAAAAAAAAAGGAAAACACAGAACAATACTCAATCCCTTTCTATTAGATAAAAGTAAAAAAATAAAAGATACAATCCTTGCCGAAAACCTCTTTATCCCAGATATTCCCAATTAATTTAAATAATCACCAAATTACAAAACATAATACATTTCTGACTGGTCTAAGTGAACAAAGTTCTAATTTTGCCATGTTACTTAGGTGCCCCTTAAAACTCCGCAGAAATCAATCTAATCTGACTTTGAAAAATTGAATTTTAAATGTGTGTATCTTGGATTTTTGCTTTTAATGACTTCTTTGCAGCTTCTCATTCAAAAGTTTCCAGAATGTTTTATTCAGTTTACACATGTGAGCACTAAAATGTTAGATCCATATGTGGAGCCAGCTCGACCCTGTTGGAGCAGGACTCAGAGCATTAAATTCATCTCACTTTCTACCATGAACTAACAGTATTCTAATTCATGATGGGGTGTTAATTAATTAAAGGGCGATGTTTAGCTGATTAAAAGAGGATGTTAAGCAGGTGATGGAGTTTACAGAAATTTACTTCCACAGGAAAATACTGCAATATTTCAGTTTCCATTGCAGATTATGATCTACAAGTAATGGTTGTAGATTATTCTGTAAGTTATTGAGAAACACAACTGAAAGACAGTGCAGTCATTGTTCATAGCCAGAATGAGGGGTTCATGAGAGGAACTCATCTTGCAGATATTTCAGCAATAAAGTCTCATGTTTTTGTAGCAAAAGGAAAATTGGTTGGAAGCAAAAACATTGAGAGAGTTTTCCTGAACAAACTTGCTGTTTCCCATAATTATATATATAAACAAGTGTAGAATATTTCGAAGGAAAATTTTGCCCCTCCAGATGGAGCATCCCATTCAAATTCTACTTGTAGGATTTTTTTGAGTCCCTCCTTAACTTTATCATATATACATGTGTATGTACATTCAGATATGTACAATGTGTGGACTATAAACATGTTTGTAATGTTTCTTATAGAAATCTGTTAATGGAGGTGCAAGTGGAGCTTGTTACCAAAAGACCTGACAGTGTATTTACTGATAGTTATTAGAAAATAATTATGCCTAGAAGCATTACAGGAAGGTACAACTCTGCTTACATGCATAAGAGTCATCAAGATTTTGTTATAAGACCATAATATCTTTATGAATAAACAATTAGAACAAGGAAAATTATGTAAGAGTGGAAGATCTTCCTCATGATTCTTTCTTTCTGTCAGTATATATACTGACATTTTATAATGAAATTTTACCTGTTGTTCTGACTGTTTCTGCATTGATTACTTCACATTAAACTGCTCTCCTGGAACTCTGATGATATTGCAGCACAGTTGTTTATACAACTCTTGTCTGTTCTTTCATATAGTTGCAAAAATCTTTGTCTCTGCAGCTTTTGCACCGATACCATTTGGAGGAATTTATTTGCCACTTGAAGTTCTGCCAAACAGATGCCATTGCTCACCTCTTGTGCTGGCCTATGATCAGGCCCATTTCTCTGCTCTTGTCTCCATGGAACAAAAAGACCAACAGAGAGAACAAGGTATGCTTTAAACACATCAATACTGGCATATATATTGAATAGAGTGCACAAAGTACTTTCTTTTACCTATAGATGTATTTATCTGTCAGAAAGGAAACAATACTCACTAAATTTTATTGCTGCATGTTTAGGAATCTGAGCAGCTTAATCACAAAACAATGGCACAGTTCATTTCTTCCTTTCTAACAACTGGAATAATATCAGCAGACAGGAGCCTCGTTTATCTCAGGCACATCTCTCTGCCTCCAGTACCTCAGGTCTTACAAGAGCAGTAATATTTCAGTAATGTTAAATGTCCTTCTTGAGGTTAGCAACTGCTTTGCTGTAGGATCTTCCTATACCTGTACTCCCACAGGAAAGGTGCTGGGAGAGAAAACCCTACCAGATATCCAGAACAGCATCAGAAACATTAACTACTGACTTTCATGTACGAGTTCATCGACGTTAATTACAAGGGTTGGTGAATCAAAGTGGTGTTTGTTTTGTGTGACCTGATTGTACCTCTCTTACTTCAGGGCCTCGAATGCACAGGCTCAAGTTGTGTAGAGCAGCAGAGAGCATTTGGCATTTATTTTGGGATGAAGGGAATGCTGTAGCTGTAGCTGCCAAGCCAGTTGCTTTTGGAGACTGCAGCAGTCCAACAGCAACCACAGCGTTGCTGTTGTCCTCCATGTGCTGTGACAGGAGGGAAATGGGCACAGGGATGCTCCAGCAGTGCCTGGAGTTTGCACCTTGTCAGCAGAGCAGCTCTGGCAGCTTTGGCACATGGCAAGGGAGAGCCACAGAGCCACAGTTGTCAAGTGTCAGCAGCAATGGCACAGGGGCCTTGGCACATGGGCAGATTTTGAGCTATCAGAATGCAGCTTAGAGCTGCACCTTCTTAAAAATAGCATCCTGGAGAGCCAGGCCATTCATAACTTATAGTATTTATGCTCTAACCAAGTGTCAGGAGCAGCATCTGAAGATGTCTCAACTACTGCAGGTTTAAGCAGCTGCTGAGCTCTCTAGTGGAGGAGACAGTTATGTCTGCATTTGAGAAGTGTGTGTAATCAAATAAATACTGATGTGAACTTGAAGGTATGCTTTCGCATAAAATCCTGTATCAGAACATTTAAAACACTACTATAAATAGATATAAAGAGAAAACATGCTAATATCTCCTTGTCTGGAGAGGATTTGAGACATTTTGACACTTCTTTTTACACACAGCACACAGCCCCTGGCCTTCTGATGGTTGCCAGAGGCCCTCTTATTTGGAAATGCAGTGTCTGATTAAAAACAGGTAAATACTTTTATATTAATGCAGGCTCCACTGAGGCAGGTCTTTTGTGTCTTTGTTTATGGAAAACACAGACTAGAACTCAACTGTCCCTGAGACTGCTCCCTTGGCATTGGAGCTTTCCACGCTGTCATGCTCAGTCCGAGTAACACTGTGAGAGGTGTGGCAGTGGTCTTGAACAGCACCATGTCAGTTTGTGTGTCAGCATTTTATTGTACTGGCATGTTCAGAAAGAGTTAAAGTGTTGTTTTTTAGATGAATAGTGGCACTTGAGGCATGAGGATGAGAGCTGGGAAGTGCTGTGACTTCCTTCATAGCACAGATGGCAGCAGCACACCCAGCTAGGGAATGGCAGCAGAGTCCTCACTGTGTGTGTCACACTGCTGCCATGGACCAGCCAGCGGCTGCTGCTTGTCACTTATCCCATCTCTTGGAATTAGAGCTGGTAGGCTGTGCTTCAAGTGTAGTTCCAGTTAAAGAGCCACAGCCAAGTGGGCCAACACCGACCAAAGTGCAGACCCTGCTGGGTGTCAGGGAGGTGCTACAGTCTGTGGGGTTTGCTATAGAAATGAACGGGGTGGACTCTGCTTGCAGCTGTGACAAAAAATACTTTTCTATGAGGAACTTGGGAAATCATACATTAAACCCCAACTATCAAACAAAATTCCCTGAGAGAGAAAATCTCTTGCAGTGAAGACAGAATTTTCAAAGTCCCTCACTTTAGCAGATCTGTTTTCCATGAAAACAGCAGTGCTTCACACCAGCCTTAGACTCTACCTTAGAATGGGGATACAATCAGCACTCAACGAACACATTTCTGGCATTCAGAAAGCGTACAGGAGTTAAGACAACAGTGACATGTTACAGACAAGCAGCTCTAAGCTTTGTTTTTTACTTAACTTTGTATTTTAATAAAATGGAGTATCGCTAAGCATTTTTAATAGGTACTTTCAGTATTTAAAAGGTTTCTTTTAAAATTTGTTTATAAACCAAAATATTTATTTAACTATGTGAAAATTAGTTAGTTTCAAGCTGTCCATAGAGAAGAAAGTCACATTTACCCTTTGAAGTTTCTATCCCAAAAAGAGACTGCTTCAATTCTCTAGTGGTTCTTTGCTCCAAGCTTTCATCATCACCTGCCCTAGGATTACATTCACATTTTTTTACCAGGCTGTACCTGTAAAACCAGGTACTACCAGAAGGGAACTATTGTGTTGTAAACTTACAACATTACACTTTCCTGAGTTGCCTTCTTCCTTTAAATGATTGAGGTGAGATGTCAGTCCAGTCAGTGCCTGCTGGTAACTCAGTTAATTGGCAGAATATGCATTTTCCTTGTGAAACACGTTCAGTTAATTGTTTTCTCAGTTCTTCCAGCCTCTTTGTTGCAATAATTTAATTGAATGCACTAGGGTAAACCCTTATGTTACACTGGGAAGTGTTAGAAGTGTATTCATCTGTCACGTCTGCTGTACATTTGTGCTGCTCCGGTGCCCCAGGACGCTGCAGTGCGGTGTATTCTGAACGGCAGGCTGGGGCTCCCCGCGCGTGCCCCGGCGTTTGGGGAGCTGCAGTCCCGAGCAGCGCTGTGTCCGTGCCCCGGCGTTTGGGGAGCTGCAGTCCCGAGCAGCGCTGTGTCCGTGCCCCGGCGTTTGGGAAGCTGCAGTCCCGAGCAGCGCTGTGTCCGTGCCCCGGCGTTTGGGGAGCGGCATTGGCCGGGCGGAGGGCGGCATTTCCCGGCGCGGCCGGCAGGGGGCGGCGCCCCGCGGGATTTGGGCCGCTTTGGGCCTTTCTCGGCAGCTCCGCGAGCGGCGGCGGCTGAGCCGGGAGCGGCCCCGGAGCCGCTGAGCCGCCTCTCTGACCGCGCGTTTGCTGCGCCGCAGAAAGGGTTACAAACCGCATAGATCCCCTAGTGAAGTCAGGTTTAAATAACTGGCTCCTCCAGATTTCTTTGCCTTTGGATTGTGTGGAATGAATACCCAGGGCAAGTCCTGAAGAGCTCTAGTGCAGAAAGATAAATGCCTTGATTGGCTGTCAGAGGAGCAGCAGTGACCTGCACCACGCTGAGGATCCTACCCAAGCCCTCAAAAGCTTTTACTTGTTTTCCTAATAAAATGGAAGTGAATTGGTGGCTTTAATTAAAACTGACATTGCTTTCTATATTAGTTTCTTGCTGGTGATGAATGATAGACACTCTGTGACATCTGAGTGTGGTCCCTGCATGCTGAGTATAAAGCAGAATCATTAAGAGGCAGAGTCATTAGGGCAGAGCCTGAACAGAGAGGGGAAAGAGCAGAAGAGCAAAAGTGCTGGGCTGTAAGAACAGTAATGGCCTTTGCACTGCACTCACTCAGAGGCCTCAAACTGACCTCTTAACCCATATGCATGTTGATCTCTGCTCTTCAATTATGTTAATTCAGTTTGAATCTAAAATCACTGTAGCTTCCTCTTGCTTTCTTTCTTAATGCTGATATCAATATATTTTTACTTCTTTGACAGTACAAAGGTACTAAACTAAAAAGACAAAATAATTAACAAACATGTGAATCTCTGATTTTGAGAGATAGGCAGGAATATTGCAACATTTTATTGCTTTCTGCTATTCTAATGGCTCTGTCTTCAGGAAATGTTGATTGTACAGTACAAATGGCCATGTGGCTCTCTCCAGAGGTCTCCCCTCCTCCACAGGTGACTATCGTTCACTCCCGGAGCAATCAATGTATTAACTTCTCCTCTTTTATTGCACAAACATGAAAACAGGCAAATGGAGCCCAGTATAAATCATTTGTGGTGCTCTGGATGATGCAGCTCTGCAGCACAAATTCTGCTCTTCTTGAAGCAGCGATTCTGCTTTTCACAGCTTTTCTTCTTTTTGTCATTTTTGTTTCCCCCAATCCAATCCTTGTTTCTTCTCTGCTTCAGCGGTGATCCCCCTGACTGACTCTGAACACAAGTTACTGCCTTTGCACTTTGCGGTCGATCCTGGGAAAGACTGGGAGTGGGGAAAAGATGACAATGATAACAGCAGACTGGCCAAGTAAGACCTTTCTGTAATTTCGGTGTTAAGCAGTAAAATGTCTTGAGCTGTACCTGGTTGGAGTACTGGGAGAGCTGCTAACAGCAAGACCTTGGTTCATGTGCTCTGCTTACATGGCAGAAGACATAGGGGGGGGCTGACAATCACAATCAGGCTGCTGTTGCATCTCCCCCTGTTATGAAGTACTGCTTTTTCTTTCAGGCTGTTTGACTGTTTGTTCCCTTCTTTTCTATCTTTAGTTTGATTCTGTCTCTTGAGGCAAAGCTTAATCTTCTGCACAGCTACATGAATGTAACCTGGATCCGCATCCCCTCTGAGACACGGGTAAGGTGAACTTCCCCCTTGGTCCCACAGCATGGCAGAGACAAGGCACAGTAGGATAGGCTGCCTGCAAACACCTCAGTGTCCTGGCAGCAGGGACAGTCACTCATGGCTCGCTGATGCCAATCAGGCTCACAGATTTTTATGGTTATTTGTTTTAATAACACTGTTGCTTGTATATTTTTTGCTGAAATGTGTCTTCTAGCTTAATTTTTCTGGTATAAATTTCAGTGGATAGTGTAATTTAAAGAAACCTTTTCTCTCACCATTGTTTTCTCAGAACTTTGTCTTGCTCTCCTGATGCCACTATTAGGTCACCAATTTCTTTCTGAAAGTGCATTTGCACTTGTGGACAGCTCCCAGTTTAGAATGGCTGACAAAAGGCCACAGACTGGCACTGAACTGGAGCCTGCCTCTTCAAGAGGGCTGTTTTTGAACCATGCTCAGCTGGCACTGAAATTTCTCTGCAAATTGCATTGAATAGGTGGAGGGGTTGGGCTGGAAGCAAAAGGTTGCTAGGAGAGGATGGAGGTGATTTAGACAGGCTACACAGATGGAGTTTGAACAGAGAAACAGAACACAAAAGGAGAAAGTATTTTAGCAAGCTGCAGGAGAAGAAAAATCCATTTTTCTATAGTAGTAGCTACCACATCAGAAAAAGTAGAGTCAAAATGGTCCTGCAGTTGTAAGTGGTGAGCCCTCATGTAACCTGGGTTACCTGTCCCTGCTCACATTTGCTGCATGATCATGGTCAAGTCACTGCAGCACTTTCGCCTCTGCTTCTTGGGAATAACACCTCTGCCCCCAACTGAGTGTTGGGGTGCTCAGGGCTTCCTGGGAGAGAGGACATGTAAGTACCCAGGGACAGTGGTAGGCAGGTATTTCTATACCAGAAGTATACAGATGTACAGAGCTTACCCCTCCCCATATCCTTGTAGTCTGTTGAGTGTTTCAGATTTATCACTAGGAAATTTTAGGTTCATGGTGCCTGAAAGCAAGGCTGTTCTGCAGGAGTACATGAACAGAGTCCTATTTTAAAGTACTGTAGGATCCATGTTATTGCATTTTCAAGGAAGGTGTTTTACCATGTTATCTAAAATATAAAGTGGATCTCAGACTTATGACCAGTTTTATCTGCATTTCCTTTCAAATAATCATGAATACACATCATTGTATTCCTCAGCCTACTTGCTTGAGTTTAATGTCTGATATTTCAGATGAGATGTTTAGCTCTGGTGCCTCGTACCTTTAATTTTCATGCACCAGAGACCTAAATAAATAAAAAGTCAACTTAAATAAGCTGGGTTTTGAACATAATCAATTTTGAACTACTGCTGCACACAGGTTTGTATGCTGTTTCCCCCTCACAGCTTTTAGCAGCAGCTCATTCCCCTTCCATCACATCCTCCCCAGCTCCTTTCCCATGGGCTGAGGGACAGCCTGCACTGCTGATCCTCCCTGTCCTGGCTCACTGGGGCAGGAGGGAACTTGCTACCCACCATGACTCAGGCATTGACTTTCACAGAGCCTCTGAGTGACTGACCTCTATTTTACCAATGTGCCTGAAATGAGCCAAAATCTACAGTAGGAACAAGCAAAATACATAGCAAGCACAGCCAGAAAAGCTTTATTTAGTGGTGAAACCAGTGAAAAATGTCAGTGCATAAATTAAAAAATGTATTTAAAATTAGTGTCAAAATCTGTATTGAATTGGGGGTGGGTATTTTTGTACCAACTCCTCTATGAAATGGATTTTACTGTATCTAATTATAATTCCTTTTCCACAGCAGGCCCCTTTGGCTCAACCAGAATCCCCTACAGCTTCTGCTGGAGAAGACGTGCAGTCTCTGGCTGACTCCATGGACTCAGACCGAGATTCCATCTGTAGTAATTCCAATGGCAATAATGGCAAAAACGGTAAAGAAAAAGAAAAGGACAAACAAAGGAAAGATAAAGACAAAACCAGGACCGATTCAGTTGCCAATAAAATAGGAAGCCTCAGTAAAACCCTGGGAATTAAACTGAAAAAGAACATGGGTGGTCTTGGAGGTCTGGTGCACGGGAAGATGAGCCGAGCCAATTCAGGGAATGGAAAAAATGGTGACACAGTAGAGAAAGTCAAGGAGAAGAAGTCCAAGACTCGCAAAGGGAGCAAAGAGGAATCTGGACAGTCTGCGAGCACGTCTCCGTCTGAAAAGACCACTCCATCTCCGACTGACAGAGCCAGCAGCTCCCCCACTGAAAAGGTGAACACTAAACCCTTCTCTGACAAGCAGTCCGACCCATGGAAGTACAGCACAGACGTGAAACTCAGCCTAAATATTTTGAGAGCTGCCATGCAGGGTGAACGAAAGTTTATTTTTGCTGGCCTTCTTTTGACCAGTCACAGGCATCAGTTCCACGAGGAGATGATCGGCTATTACCTGACCAGTGCCCAGGAGCGCTTCAATGCAGAACAGGAGCAGAAAAGAAAGGAAGCTGAGAAAAAAGCTGCACTGAATGGCTCCTCTAGTAGGAAACTGGAGCCAGAGGCATTTTCAAAAGAAAAATTAGAACCATCTCCTCAGGATAGGGCATCACCCGTCTTACCTCAAAGCCATACAACTCAACTGGTTTTAAAATTCAAAGACCGCACTAGTCCCACTCCCGGGTCCTTTTCTTCACCCAGCAACGGTGCCAAGAAAAGCGGCCCCATCCCGGTGTCTGCCCACTATAGCCATACCCCCCCTGTTCAAAGGCAAAGTGTCATCCATTTGCATGATGTCAACTCCAAGCCATCGAGCTTCCAGGATGATACCTACAAGCCAGTGGTTGGCACCCTGAAAACCTGTGCCACCTACCCCCAGCAGAACAGATCGCTGTCCTCGCAGAGCTACAGCCCCGCGCGGCTGCCTGGGATGCGCACGGTGAACACGGTGGAGTCGCTGAGCTACACCAGGCCGGCCGAACACAAGTCCCAGACCTACACGAATGGCTTCGACACCGGGGACATCAGAGACTGCTTGGAGTACGCTGACGAGGACGCTCCTCAGAGCTGGCTGAACAACGACAAAAACCAAGGCAGAAGCACAGTTTGCCCAATATATTCCATCCAGCAGAACCGCTGTAAGAAGGAGAACTGTTCCTTTTATGGTCGCCCTGAGACTGAAAATTACTGTTCCTACTGCTACAAAGAGGAGTTAAAGCGCAGGGAGAGGGACAGCAAGGGACACAGGCATTGAGAATTCCTCCATGACTACTTAGTTTTACCATTTTCTTACTTACAAAGTAAACAGTGTTGGATTGCAGTAAAAGGAATCCTTAAAGAATAAAGGATTGATGAGTAAATAGTGTCCAGCTCTTCGCTTTTCTGGGGCAATGAAGAAATAATAGGAATAATTTATCATAAAAAATATTATTTTCCATTTTGTCAGTGTCTTTTTTACATGTACTGGTAAGCTGAAGGGTTGTTTACTCCTTTGTCAGTGCTGTGTATATGTTTGGTCAAAAATTTACTAACGGTGCCTGAATTTACACTGACATCACTCAGGTAGTAGAATGATAGGGGAACGTCATACTAGTGAAGATGTGGTGTTGTAGTAGGGTAGTATCTGCCTTGCAGACATTTGAAATGATATAGCTATAGAGTATTTTTTCCTCAGTAAAACCTAAATTTTTCATAGCCTTTTTTTTCAGGAGGGTAGTGATTTTTGCATACTGCACATTTTTAACATGACAGCATATTGCATTGTTACTAACGTTTGTATATTTCAGTCTGAAATTGAAGGATTCTGGAAAAATGGGAGTGAAAGGTCTGAATTCATGAGAGCTGTAGGTCGTCTTAATTTTAAGTTCTTACCAATTATTTCTAAATTTTCATTTTTTAAAAAAGTAGATTTGAGCCACTTTTATTTGCACTGAGTTTTTAAAGAGGTTTTATAAGAAAATTCAATATGACATCATGTCCCCAAGCCCCCTGACAGTATAGTTTTGTGCACCTGAATTTCAGAAGTATTTTCATTGATGTTAAAATGCAGAGAAATATTACAACAAAATTAAAATATTTTTTAAAATTATTAGATATGGAAAATTTTATGACCAGCTAGGAAATTTAGGATCATTTTAGACTCAAACTGCTTGCCAAAACCAATGTAATGCATCAATTTATTGCCTTCGCTAGTGCAAGAACCTACTCATTATTTACTTATTCCTTCTAATCATTATTGAGTGATAATTATTGCAAATGTAACTACTTGAGCCTTTCTTGAAGACTGTTGGCTCCACCTCTTTTCAAGTCTCCTAGAGTGAGTCATCTCCCCCCCAGGAAGCTCCCAGATGGCTGTAAAATGCCTCCAGCAGGAATAGCAGCTCCTAGCACAGATTTGCACAAGTCTGAGATCCAAATATTTACGTAAGTGTTCGCAATACTTCTGAAAATAAAACTTTGCTCACAGAAGCATTTCTGCAAAGCAGACGCCGCAGACACTGTTGAAGTAGATGGATGACACGAGGAAGTTTTCTGCGATACAGCTCTGGGTTTGCACCCCTCCAACCATCAGCTGGCAGAATGTAGTAACAGGAGCTCTTTGGTGTTGTTACCCTTGTGAACAATGGCTCGTTTTAAGAGCTAATTTTACATAACAGGTGAAAGTACTGCCTTCAGGGCTGCTGACTCTGCCACCTCAAGGTGCAGAACAGGAGTTCTGCCTTCCTCATTAGGGAATAACACTTTTCTGGCCCACACAGGAAAGATTCTTTGCCAAAGAGTCTTCATTTCTGATTATTTGCCTGCTGCAGCCCAATTTGAATTCTTGACATGGGTGGCACCGCTGCATACAGTTAATCCTAATTAACCCTGAAACCAAGCCTAAGTCCCCTATGAAACATGGGGATGCACAAACTTCTGCTGCTGTGTCCTGGCTTTCAGAAAAAGCATGTGAGCTTTTTCCAGTGTTCCAAATCGGTAGAACTGAGCATATACTTAAAATTGACCATATTTTTAGGTTTTCTGCGAATGGGAGGTTTCAAAATAAGTCCCTTGGGCACTTCTGTAAAAGGTTAGGGTCTTTGCCATGTTAGCTGTTCCATGAATCCAGACCTGTACTTTGTATTCCTTGCTGTATACTGAGCATACACTGAATCTTACTGAACTTGCGTTCCTTCATGAAAGGGAAATATTGGTACTTGTTAAAGCTCTGTGTAACTTCTGTCCTTAAGGTAAGCACCTTCCAAATCCCATGTCTCCTGTTGCATACACTGGTAAGCAGTGTCCTGTTTTGCTTTGCTGTTGTGATTATTACATTTAAGTTCTAATTGTCAAAGAAAACTGGGATTGCAAATTATGTTAAAACAAGCCAGACCATGTTAAAAGAAATTCAGTATTATACTTGATTGTATTTGCTGCTGAGACTGAGAAAACTGGCAGGATAAAACTTCAAGAATAACAGAAATATTTAAGAATTTTTAGGGCATTAGAGTAGCAGTACTGTGTGATACTCTAAGAATCATTTCTGTGTAAAGTTGTGTTTAAGAAATATTACATTAGCAGTAAACCACACCAGCCCATGTGTTTAAGTGAGTTACATCCATTCCAAATGAGGAAAAAAAGCAGTACATAGTAAAAATAAGCAATTACCACGATATTTTACTGTTGTCCCATTTTCACAGGATTTGTTTTTATAGGATGTTTTTAAGAACTTCTCATAAAGAGATTTATCACTGGTCATCATGTAGATAAATTACGCTTTTCTGAATTATTGAATACATTGTACTCGTGTGTTAGATTATTTTAAGAAGTTAGTCAGTCTTGTCTGTATAGGATACCAAACCTGTGTGTTCATTATCATCCTCAGGACACTCAGATATTTCCATAAATATTTACCCCTACAGGACTGCTCACTTTAAAATATCTTTTGTATTAAATACTGACAGAACCCTTTTTAGTTGTGCCTATTTCCTTAGAATCTTTTTGTTGGGATATCTTTGAATAATTTTCTAATTGCTGTTTTCTTTTAGAATTCTCTTCAAACGTTCTTTCTGTTTCTGGGCTATTTGTGGTAGTTGTGCCATAGCTGTGATTAAACAGACCAAACATGCAGAAACTGTGCCCCCACCTCCTGAAGAAGTGTTGTTTCATTTAAAGCAGACTGTAGCTATAGAAGAAAATTTCCTCCCTATTTTTTTTAGAGAGAATTCCCAACTGCTCATGACTTGCATTCACCAGCAGTGAAAGACATTGTGCCATTCCTTAGCTACATGCTGGAGGTAATTACCTTCATATGTATTTTTCTGTTGTACTGTATGCTGACCTCTCAGTGCTCTTTTGGATTATTTTTCCTGACAATTGGAAGTGTGTGCAGCTCGCAGGCCAGCCAGCCCTGTGCCTGATCTGCTCTCTCTACACCTTCCAGAGCTGTAGAGTTCCCACATAGTCCCAGATGTGGAGAAATCTGCTTTGCTTTGGAGGGACCCTACTCATTCCTTCTGTTAACCCAAGTGGCTGCAATGCAGACACATATTTTTGCATTTGTATGTGCTTTTTTCCCCCCTCTCTTCTTGACAGTGATTCAACATTTGTCACTGTAGTCCAGATTTCAGAAGTACAGAGTAAATACTGCGTAGGCTGCACCTTCCAAGATGGATCCAAAATCACCAGGAGATACTTGTTGGAGGAAGCTGGAATTCGTTTAAAGTGTGAATGTGCAATTTTTCTAATTTAAAAAAGGCTTAAACCTATTATGCAAATTTTTTTTACTTTCTTCTAAACTCTGATGCAAAGGTCTCTTTGTAACAGAGGATACCTGTGATACATAATAGGTTTCAGTCATGCTTTATATTAAAGTTTTATTTAAAATTATGTATACAGAGTTAATAAACCACTGTTGGAGTTTACTAATATATTTTCAGAGGTGGATATTAGTTGTAGCATATGGCTAACAAGCAGCTCATTCAGAAGAAGGTTTTGTAGATTATCAAAAGTAACTTCAGATTTAGGATTTTAAAACAATTGGTGAGCCTTTTGTTCTATGAATACAGTGGCAATATTGTCCCAGCTTTCTTTAGCAATTAGATGCTTCTTCCTGAAACAAAGGTAACATGAGGAGCATCAGTAAAAGAAAGGTGCTGTACTTGAAAAGCTTTGTGTTGCTTGTATCCTAGAAGTCTGAGCAGGCCAAGTGGAGTGTTCAGGGTGTTTGTGGAGCTGAGAGCTGAGGTGTGAGCAGTGCTGCGTGGCCCAGAGGATGCTGAGGATGCTGCCCAGGACCTGTCCCAGCGGCTGCAGGGCCCAGAGGGCCGCTCCTGGTGCAGGGCCATCTGCTCGGGTGATGAACGTGTAGGTATCAACGCATGCACAGCACAGAGCTGACAAACACTGCCCTCCACACACCTCCCAACTCTGACACAGCTACACTGGTGCTCACCCTCACCAATGGGAATGCTCTCCCTGACTGCAAGGAGACTGCTTATCTTCAGAAACTTCCAGCAAGTGTTACAGAAGAAGATCGAGGCCTGAGCCTTTGGCAGTGTCTGTTCCCCAGGCTGCTTACCTTACTCTGCCAAGGCAACAGTGGATGAGAATTCTGCCTGAGGAGTAGAGAGAAACCTTAGGCCTCTTTGGGCTGCCTTTGCTGTCCTCTGCAGGGTGTGGGCAGAATCCCATTAGCAGTGGGGGCCTTAAACCGGGTGCTTCATTGACATAAAACATTGCAAACTGGGCACGAAAGTGAAGTCCAAGCTAGTAAGGGATTATGGTCTTCATAGCACTGTCAGTGTTTTGCACAGGTGAGAACTCATATGTTCATAGAAACCACAATGATCTCAGATAAACATAAGTCCAGAGAAGCAAAATAACTGATGCTGATTGTAGATGGCTTTTTAGCTTAGTGTATTTTAAGTGTCTGTCAGTGTCTTTGAAGAGTATTTGTTTTAGGGAATGGCAGCTTATGCGGAGGATCACCAAACTATAGCATAGAAATGAAATTATTTCAGTAACAGACACTAATATCTATTTTAATTTGCACATGGATTTCCAGTGTATATGACTAAAATATTCTATTGTTAAAAATGAGAGGAAAACAACACAAATGTGTTTGTAAGTATGTTCTATTTCTAGACTTAAGGCTGTATTATGTTGGAATTTTACAAGCCAAGTTTAAATTGTAATATAGAAATTATTTTTATATTATTTTCAAAATACGCTACAGAGCAATATTTTGCGCCTTTATTATAAACAGGGTCATCATTTTAGTAGGTTACTTTCAGAAATGCTGGTAGAAATTAACCATGGAAAGAAAGCTTTGTAAATGTACTTGTTGTTTCTAACTGCTCTGTCTGTTGTGCACATCTGTATCTAATGTGAGTTGAATATACTTTTTTTTTTTTTTAATTGAAAAGCTTTAAATTTTTCTTTATATATTTTGGTACAACACTGTTCCTCTCTATTTAATTCTCTTCCAGTCCTAACCAATAGCCACTTTTATAAGCAGCTTCTGAATAAACATGCATATGGAAAATTTCCTTGCCAAATGAAACATTTCTGCACAGATATTGATTGACGTGGGACATTCATAACACACCCTGAACCCATTGGAGTAGGATTCATTTGCTTTTTTTAAAAAGAGAATCCACTATTTATTTTTCCTTCAGAATGAAAATCAAGAACGAATGCAATCATTTAGTATCTGGAGTAAAAAAATCATTCTAGATCCTAGAAATGTCATCCCTAATTGGCAGATACATCCTCTTAATATGTATCAAGTGTGCATTAGCTTCTTGCAGATTGAAGTGTTCAGATTTTATTTCTTCATAGTTCTTTGTACTGTACATATCAACTACTGATGAACTGTGCAAAGACAAAGACTTCAGAAACTAATGCATATGTTAAATTAGAAGTCTGTGTCATTTTTAAAACTCCCAAACTTTTGTGGTTTAGTTTGTTGGGATTTGTTTTTTTAAGAATTACTATTAAGGTATTTACTGCAACCAAAATTTTCAAACCTGGATACCTAATGATTGTGCATCTGGGTTTCTCCTGATCAATAGACTGGTTTTAAGGTGTCCTGAGCATCAGTTTGTGTGGGAAGAAAAGTTCCCTCTTGGTTTCAGAAAATCAATTGAGTGTTACTCCAACACATATTCAGGTCTTTTCCTTATTAACACTCTACACTTTTCAGTCAGTGGAATTTACATTTTATCTTTAGTGATCTTCCATGTGTGAACAAATAATTCAGCTTATTCATAAAGTGATTATTTGAGTATGGAGAGACTTGCCTTGTACCAAAACACCACATAACTGTTTAACTGTTGCATTCTTAATGGGGCTCTTGTATTCTGCTGCTGGGGTGAGGAAATAAGACCTTATTTTTTCCTTGGGTATGGTAACCCTGTTACTTGTCTGGTTGGGTTATTCCTCTGAAGTGAGTATGCTGTTCTGACTGCTGTTCTCCGATGGTTTATCTCCCATTACCTGAATGCCTGTACTGTACCAAGAGAATTGAAATGGCTGATGCACATTTGCACTGTGGAATGGGCCATGTGGGCTAAAGCCACTGTGTTCCAAAGAGCCTTAAAATCACGACTCTCTGGGGACTGAGAGTCACTTAACTGGATGCAGCCTCTGTCCTACTTCCTCATTTAACCATGACTGTAAAACTTTCAAGCCTGCTGTAGTCTGTGTGTCTCTAGAGATATTCATCTGAATACCCTGTAATCTTCACAGAAAAGTTTCTTTAAAAAACAGTGATTCTTTGATGAGTGTTAGTGTGTCAGGAAACCTTCGTAAGAGAGGAGATGGAGTTAAACTAGAGAAATTATCGTAGCTAGTGCAGGAACCAGGGCAACGAAATACTAAAAAGGGGGAAAATAATTAAGATGTATCAAAACTTATTTCCTGTCAACACTGTATGTTTTGTAGATCTTCCTGTGTTCTGGGAAACAGAGAAATGTTTTTGCCATTCATCTCTGCATCTAATGGAGCCTCTTACTTTGTTGCAGAAGTTTGCTATTGGGGAAGAAGGGGGAAAGGGAAGTTCTCTTCCCTTCTTAAAGAAGATTCTAGGGGCAGAATCATCTGAGATTGCAAAAATATGATCCAATGTTGGAACTAAACAGTGCCTAACTCTTATGTGCATTCTGTATTTACTTTCCATTTTGCCACTTTCAAACACCATTTATTTAGAAAAAGAAGGAGGGGGAAGTTAAGAGACTAAGTTTGTATGTTAATGATCCAGTTCTTCCTTCTTTCACATGTGGAATCTATATAAACATGAAAAGAGTTACACTAGAGTTGCACTTCCCCTGCTGAGAGGTAAAAGCCACCTTTATAGGTAAATTCCATGCAATTGCCTTGCCACAGAGTAAAATGGAACCTTTGCCTGATGAAGGCTGACAGCACATCAGGAGCCTGAGAGCCATGGCTGCAGTAGCAGAAACAGCAGGTCTTGATCATTCTTGCCTTTAACACAGATGCAGTTCATTCTGGCCCGTGGTGTCTGAATAGTATCTTTGTAGTAAAGATGAAGTGGAACACTGCCTTGCTGCCATTTGCTTCCAGGTTTGAGTAACAAAAAGCCTCTTCCCCATGCTTTTGGTTAAAATATGCAGGAGATGCAGCAGCAGGATGTGGCATCTCAGGCTCAGAGAATGCCCCACATCTCCTTTAAATGGGCTTTGCAATCAGGTATGAATTGAAACACAGCCATGTGGGCGCAACAGAAGCGCTCTCATCTCTCAACTTAGAAAATTGTGTGCACTTTTAATACTAACAAAAATTAAGCAATGTTTTTATTGTTTATTTGCTCAAGATTCTGAGTACTGTAAATACAGTCTTTGCATAATGCACAGTGTGTGTACAGTACAGAAATGCTTTTCCCTCAGAGCTGTCAGAAAGCTTTGCATGCACAGGTGCCCAACTCTGCCCACTCACCATAACCAAGGGGAATAAACAGGATTTAGGTCTAGACTAAATAATGGATGAAATTAGCCACATAGACCTAAACAGCTGCGAGTTCCCAGCCATGGTGTTCTAGGCCAGCTTTGACAGCTTTGTACAAAACTCCATCCCAATGACTGAGATTAGGTTTGTGCTCTTTCCTGGGGAGGAGCAATTACTTCTGTGTCTTTTCCAAGCCCATTGCTCTTTGTCCCTAACTCCTGTGTTTGTAATGTGCCAGGTTTAGCATGATTCAGCTAGGAAGCATTTTTTTAAATCTCCGTAGAGCTCTTGTTTTCTTTTTGAAATCCATCTTGAGTTTTACTTTGCATTCAATTTTAAGACATAAAATATTGTTATGAACTTTTCATAATGCCTTGAATTTGTCTCTTGTGAGATTGAAGGACTTTGTTCTCCTTGAGAGGCCTTGTTCTTCCTCGTTGATTCTTGTGACTAACACTTTTATATGGAAAAAATTGAATGAACCATTCTGCTGTTTACAGCACTGCTGTTTACATGTACTTGTGCCATTTGGTACACTTTGTGTTGTTAAAACCCAATGCCTCTCACACGTGAGCAAAGCTTGAAGGACAGTCTGAAGTATTAGATACAAAAAGTATATGTAGTTAATTGATCAGAACTCTACTGTTGCTATGGTATAATATGCCCCCTCCAATTGTTTGTACATCATTTTTCCTATTGCTAACTTTTTTTTAATCTTCTATTTTCTTAGACAAATTCTAAAGCTTTTGTCCTTAAAGCCTGTGATAGATTTTCCAATAAAGAAGATTTGGCTTTGCAGTTCAGGTTGCGTATAGAGTGGCTTTTCTCCCAAACAATAATTACAAGTAACAGATATTGCAGCCTTGGCTTAAAGAAGTATATTTACTCATTAACTGAGAGTCTCTGTTCAATTATAACCAAAGCTAATTATATAAAGTTTAAAGTATCAGGACTGGTAATGTGACTCTATCTAATAACCTGGCAAACTTAGCATTTTTAACCCATAGAAATGTACAATAAATGTATTTGTACTTGAAGTCTATTTCAAAGAAAGTAGTTGGCTCTCAATGGGGCTTAAGAAAATATTAATAAGGAATAAAGTAAGTCTCATTGATTTTGGTTGGCTGAGAATTCAACTTCTTCGTAGTCTTACCACTCTTCTCATTTTTCAAAGTCTGAGTTTCTTGTTGCCTTCTGTAAGTTTATACTCTTCTAGCAAATGTTGACTTAGGCTTTCAATAAACTATGTAATAGAAATTACAGAATTTTATTTATAGCTGAAATTACTCTTCAGGTTTTTTTGTTTGATAATTTTCATGCAAAAAGGAATGAATTTATCTTTTCCCATTTCCCCACCCTATTTATAATTTCAAAACACAATTGGTTGCAGTCACCTTTCTCTGCAAAAGAAAACAGTTGATCATTTTTAAGCTGACTGCCATATTGATTGAATCCACTGTTCAAAAGAAACAGGAGCATTAATTAACATTGAAGAATAAGGAATATTTCTTGTTGTGAAAAATGTGAGTTCTTGAGAACCTTTTCTACATGCAGTTTTCATTTAACTTGAATGTCATTTTTAATCTGATCCATACTTTGACAAAGATGATGTGTAAGAGCTGTTTTTAGCAGTTGGATTGTTACTTTGTAAAGTATTAAAGCACTAAACCAATTTTTGCAATAGGTAGTAAAACTTGCTTTTGTTTTGAAAAACTTCCAGTTATAACTGTTGCACTTTTTATAGCAGAACTGTATTTAATTTCTTTCTTTTATGAAAGATTACTCAAAGTAACTGATAGCTCTGTAATCTGTGTGAATTTGCTTCTCCATTATTTGAATCTGAGAGAAGCTACAGTGATTATTCAATAAAAGTAACTTATTTCTAAAGTACCTGTTTGCTTGAATTCTTGTTTGTGCTTTCTTTGTGCTCTCTCAGGGTGATGCTGGACAGACCTTGAAGCCCAGGGAAAAAACAGAGCAGGACAAGGATAAGTGCTGCAGTTTGGGGGGGGGGGGGGGGGGGGGGCAATTGGCTCAGCACAACCTGCTACCTTAATGTGCATTTAAATAACAAATTGAGTCCCTTTCCCAAAACTCCACCTAGCTTGGATACCTTGCTGAAATCAAGCTGTTAATACTGTTACCTCAGAGGAAACAAAATGAAAGTAGTTCAAGCAGCCTAATATTGCTATAAACACTAGATCAAGAGCAAGTACAAGTCCTGTGGGAAAGATTTTATTTCTCTTGCCTGCTGTAGGGGCTGATTCTCTCTTACCTAATTTCGGTGTACATCAGAAATGGTGACAATGGAATTGCACCATTGAAAAACATCTGTGTCACAGTTATCCGGTTTAGGGACACAGTGGAAGTGGAGAGGGCATTGCAGGGGCTGCCCCTTGAGGGCAATAATTGAAGGAAAAAGAAAAAGGCCAAGGGTAGCTTGAGTGAAGAACTTAAAGCAGCAAAAGGAGCCTGAAATGGAAGTAGAAGCTGTAGCTAGCATGCCAGTCATGTGCCTCCAAGCAGGGATGATGAAGGCCTCTTCAAGGAGAAGGACTTAGAGGGCTACACTGGCACTTGATAATAATGGTTTGCAGGACTACTAAACAGCTAATCAAAACTCACAAAGAGATGTGAATTTAAGACCAAAAAAAAAGACAAAAAATATTATTATTATTCCTGTAACCATAGTATTTGTCCAAATGTTTAGCTATTTGCAGCATAAGAGAAACCTGTTTGATGAAGCAAAGGCCAAGGCAGTTACCTGAGCTTCCTGAGCTGGAGAAATTACTAATGGATTCCTGCCCTCTCTCTGCTGTGCCCCATTTTATGCTTGCAAAATACTGTCTTTCTGCACAGAAAAATGTTAACTTACTGTGTTCACTCAAGAAGGTCACAGAATCATCTGAACAGAAAAGCCGTATGTCTCACTGTTGTGCTGAATGATGCTGAATTGACTTTCTTCATTCTACAGGAGCTCCTCTTCAGGATGCCTGCAAAGGCTGAAAACTGTTGGAGAGACTGGAATGAAAAGATGGCAGACCCAAGCATCCACTCCTCTTCCACAACATTCAACAGCCTGTAAGTCATGGTATAGTCAAGTTTCTTTGAAACATGACATTAGACCCTAGACCTCATCTGCCATTTACGATAAAAACCTTGGATCGTTTGAGGAAGGTGGTGGAGCAAATGGCAATGGCTAGGAAGGGCCCAGCTATTAATACATTTAATTAGAAGGTAAAAAACCAAGGTGACACATTACTTGTTCTGACAATTTTCCAGAATTTCTGTGTGCTAGCTGGGTTTGAATACAGTAACAAATACTTTCCAGAAGGCTGGCTAATGTGTTACCAAGTGTGTTATAAATTTGCCACTAGAACTAAAGAATTTGTGGGGTTGAGAGAACAGGATACACCCAAGAAGGAAGATGGTTTTAGGCAGGGCTGACTGTATAGGCAGCACCATTTCTGCTACAGCATCCAGATCTTTTCTGTGGAGCAGAATGTAGCTATGGAAGAAAACACCCACGCATGTTTGTGTCAGCTCTGTCAGTGTCCCCTCGTGGTACCCACAGACGTGCATGGTAGTGGCTGCTGTTTGGTCATTGTCACCTGAGAGCTGCATGAACTCACCAAGCTCATTTCCCATGTGGCAATTCGATCTGCTGCTGTCTGATGGCCTGTGAGGTGTTTGAAGTGCCTCTGCCTTAGATCTGATGCACAGTCATGACAGGCTGTGTATCTTCATAACTGATAAAACCTGTACTGCAGCCAGTCTGCTTTGCCTTTGCCTTCTGTTCTTCACACAGTGACTCTTGTAGTTTGAGGAAATTACCAGAGAAGCCAGGAGCTCATTAGCTATAGCATAAACATCTCACAAATCTGGGCTTCTAAGGTTTGTGGACAATACTGCTGTCATATTTTATTATCAAAAATAATTGAAAGCAAATACAAAATATACATGCAGCAGCATCACATTTACCATCTAGTGCTTCTTATTAAAATGTGGGTAGTACCAAATAGCTGACATGTTCATTACCCTGTAATATGTGCAAACCTTTTTAAAATTAGAAATATTGTTCATTAGAAAAGATACTCTTAAGTATGTCTTCATTCTTTCAATTGTTCTATTTATTCATGGGAGATGACATTTACCTCCCTGAGCTCAAAAATAAACAGATCCTCATCCAGCATGTTTGCAAAGAGGTTTTGTGGAACTGGAGACATGAGGGCAAGTGTTTATCAGGCAGGAAAGGTATGATTAAGAATAGTACTGAATAATTCCCAGGGATTTTTCCCTGGGAAAATTTTTGTGTGATACTCCCCAAAGCAAATCTTTTTAGAAGCACCTCAAAGGAAGGAACAGCTTTAGATCCTGACTGCTGCCCCTTGACATGTTCCACTTGTGTCGGGTGTTTCACACAAATGTTCCCGGTGCTGTCAGGAATTTAGAAGCTGGGCTCAGTCCAGACTGAGGTGCTCCTACAGTATAAAGATTAGTGTATGTAGCAGTGCATGTAGATTGCAATTGGATAGTAGAGAGCCAGATTTTTCCCTTGGAGGAGGGCAAGGATGCCATCCTGTGTGTGTTGGTTGCAAGGTGCTGGGCAGAAGAGGCTGAGCAGGCAAGCAGGGAGGCCCTGCTCTGAAGCAGCTGCTGTTTGGAGTGCAGTGGGATGTGAGCACACAAGCAGAAGATGACCCAGGAAAAGCTTTTTTCTTCTATGGTAACACGAACACTGGTAGAAGCCTATGTCGGCTGAGGGATGTGAACATAAAAATCATTGGCATCAGTAAAACAGCAGAATTTTGAAAGCATTGCACACATTGCCCATCATATTTCAGCTCCTGAAACCAACAGGGTGTGTTTTTTTTTTTTTTTTTTTCCCAAGAATCTTCTATGACAATTCATAAAGCCAGTTTTCCGGCCTTACAATCGCCCTGTACTTCAGGCAGATTATTTGAAGGACCTGGTGAGGGTGCTGCATAGCTTAGCTGCAATTTTTCTTTCACTATGTAATTTCAGGCACAGGCCTGGACATGTTCTCAGGTCCCAGCTGGCCCTCCCAAAGCCAGATCACAACACCCAGAGAAGAGGGAGCCTGAGCACAGCACAGACCTAGCCAAAAACACAGCCACAGCACAGCTGCAATTTAAGGCTGGCCATACAGCTCTGCCTTTACTCCTATTAAATAGCAGTTAAGTGGTGAAGTGCAGTCTCCTTGAAAAGCTTCCCTTCTCTTAGCAAACACCCATAACATGCAATTTTTACAACGACTTGCAGCATATTTTTACTCCTGAAATACAACCCTTCCGTTTTAGATCTCCCTAATCACAGTGATTTTGTGGAGAATAACAAATTTCCCATTCCTGGACTTAAAATTTTACTTTTTTCCTTATTTCCTTTAGCATTAATTATCCCTCCTAAAAATAGACAGATGTGGTCCAAAAATATCCAGTGGAGCCTTAATGAAAGGTTTCTTGCAGGGAAGCCAACAGCCAGACCTGATTTATTCACCCAGCCTTGTTGCTTTTGCAGACCCACCCTGCACCAGGTTCCTTTTTCCAGGCTTGCCTCTTATTTGCTCACCCAGTTAATCAGTACAGCTGCCTGTGAGGACACGTGAAGGGGAAGCCATCCCCTACCCAGGCTTCTGGGAGGTTGCAAAATCTGGGGAGGGTGGCTGCCTTCAAACCTTCCAGCCCTGAGAGCAACTCCTCTCGTGCAGGAAGGTGCACGTAGGTCATTTCCTTTGAGGGACCTGCCAAGCTGCTGTGCCTGGGAGTACAGGTGTCTCCTTTGGCTGGCCCTGTGAGCTGGCAGCAGAGGAGGGACAGCATTCCTGAACAAAACTTTCTTCTTTCTTCTTCTATCAAGTCATCCTGTTTCTCCCAGCAGGCTGCAAACGCAGTTTGTACAGCAACCCCAGAGAGGGGAACCTTGGGATTTGTTACAAGACTTCCGAAGTCAACAAAACACTTGGAAGTTAAACCGAATCTGCAAGGCCTTGCAACTTCATGGATCATTTCAAAGGGTTTGTGTTGGTTCTCAAACTCGGCTCTGAGGAGTGGTGATTCTGTGTTTTGGTGTAGGAAGTCTTGATACAGCCTGGGTTTGGGGCCAGCCACTTGTGGGTGTGCCCATCTCATTACTCCCCTCTGGGCAGATGGTAGCTGTGATGTTGATTCTTCGACATATGTGAGCTTCCAAGTGTGGCATTTTGAGAGTCCCAAACTGACATCTTTTTTGCAAAGGGTGGGGCATGAAGCTTGAGGAAAAAAAAAATGCAGGGCCTTTGAAGTGCAAGGCTTTGAAGTTAAAAAAAAAGCTAGCAAATTCCTGTTGCAGTTCACTGTCTGTGGAAAATCTGGAAGCTAAGACTTTTGTCCAAAGAGGCTGGAAAACGTTTAAAAGTAACAGACTAGGGAAGTGTGGCTTTAATGTTTTAACTGTTTATGCAGTGGTGGAGGTGAGCTTGATTCAAAGAGTGTGTACCAAAAAACACTGCCAGTCTCTGCCTTCCTTCTCTTACACTGTGAGACTTTGAGTGCATTCAGATCACGGACATAAAATTTGTGTGTGGTGGAAGGGGGAGGGAGGAATTTCTCTCTTCCCGTTGCTATTGTGTTTTGTTATGTTTTGTGTCTGTTCAGTTTGTCTCCAGGATCAGAGAAGTGACTCAGAAAGTTATTTCCACAATAGGAGAGCATGGGAAAACACAAACATTAGTCTCTTAAAGACACACAGCCCTGTTTATCACACACTGACATGCCTCACCTTCTGACTGCTGGAATTGCTACCACATGAGCTACCTTTCTCATTTCTTTAGAACCCTGTTAGGATTTTGCACCTTAGGCTTTTTTGTCTCTAGAAAATTACATCAAATTTCTCTACCCTCTACTCCTTCCTTATTTCTCTATACTTATCTTCCCCCTCTTTAACTTACCTTCCCCATTTATTGTACCTCTCATCTGTTCCTCACATTGGCTCATCTCATCCCTCTTTCTGTGCTGCCATACACATGAAAGTCTCTAACCAGCACCATCTCATGTCCTTCAGCTGGGCCTTTTTTCTCAATGGTGTCCTCATATCCATCAACTCAGCAATACCACACCTTCCCTCTGGGAGATGTCCCAGTCCCACCTGGTATGCCTTGGGGAGAACACTTGGGCTAGCTCTGAACAAGCCAGCCTCGGCTCTATGAACCTTTGCGACCCTTTGGAGTATTCACTGTAGGTCCTAGTGCTGCAGGCCCAGACCTGCTGTGCTGTGCTCAGCAAGGCACAATCATCCAGTGATGCAGAGAGGAAACATCAGCTCAGCAGAAACCTGGCAGCAACATCATCCTGGAGCCTCCCTTAGTCCAGGCCCTGGTGCCAACCCCTCCTTTTTGCTTGAATATTTGTTTCAGCCAGCGGGAGCCAAAGATTAAATCTAACTCCTGCCAGTGCCAACCAGGTGGGACAGGTTGATCCTTTATTTACAATTATGATGAGGTAGCAATTATACTCTCGGGCTCTTTTCTCTTGGTGAGGTAGAGCTATTACTAAGCTCAGTGGTTTGGTTTCGTTAGCAGACCTTTGGGGCCTACTCTTGCCTATAACCCCCTCAGATTTTCTTGTGTCTTTTTTTTTTTTTTTTTTTTTTTTTTTTTTTAATGACTTGTTTAACATAATCTTGTTCTCCAAGTTGCCCAAAGCACAAATCTGCCCCATAGCCTGTGTTGAGTCATGCTTCCCTCTTCCCACCTTGCTGCTCACATATCTCGGCATCCAGACTCCATCCTTTTTCTGCTGCATGCATTGAGAAACCAATTCAGAAAATTCTTCCCTTTCTTTTTATCCTCTTAGCTGTGCCAGCAGTGCAGTGTAGCTGGCTAAACACATGTGCTTGCCTGTTTCAATGCTTGCTTAGCTCCCTTCTCTGCTGCTATTGGAAAACATGCTGCAGTTTCTGCATGTCTCGGAAGGTGCTGCCTTGCTTGCTTGCTCTGAAATTCTGGAGGAAGCCCCACGTGTATTCTGGTGCTGTACAAGCCTTTCAAGTCAGCTGCTACAAACACTTGTCTCATTGCCCTCACCTCATTTTTATTTCAGTCTTCATCTTCTCTCACTTTTCTGTCTCTTTCTTTTGACAGTGTATTTATATTAATGTCACTTTAATCTCTTGCAGTCAACTAGCAAAGCATGCCATGGGTGTGGTTACTTGAAAAGCCTGTGCAATGAATCTTGAGGTGGATTACTTTGAAGCCAGAAATTATATATAGGTAAATGGAAATGGGAAAATCCCACCCTAATTCTAGCATTATTCTTGCTTCTCTTCTGAAATGCTGGACTCCTGCCCAAGTCTATGAACATTTCATGGCAAACGCTGAGTCACAGGCAAGACAGAAACCCTTGCAAGACAGAGAAAGGAGGCAGGAGAGATGCACACTCCTTGCATTTAGGAATGGCAGAGGAGAAGCAGGACAGAATGTGTTAATACACATTTCAGAGTAGGTGCCTGGGCAGGGAGGCACATTACATTACAGTATCAAGGCAGCAACTCCAGACTCAAACTGTACAGGCATAGTCCTTTGGAGGGAATTGTTTCCCTTTTCATCCTTCTAGCAAGTTTAGGAAACAATCTCTGACTGCTCTTCTTTTATCAAACATGAGGTGGATCTTTTGTTGTAGGAAGACTTCAGGAATGCCACTCTTTAGGGCCTGTTGTAACAAACAGTGCCTAGAAGTGTTGTGTAACCTGTACTCTCAAGAAACTTCAGATTCATTCCTTCACATCTGCCAATGCCTTATGTTTTTGAGAAAGTGGCTCAAATTTGTGTTTCAATTTTCTTATCTTTAAAATTAGGAACCATTTCAGGATACTGTGAGGTTACATTGTTACTGTTTTGACATGGTATTGCCACTTGCAGAGATGATATCAGAAATTTGCAAAGAACTGGGCTTTGAACGAAAGGATGGCTGACTCTGAACTCTAGGTCATGCATATTAATCCCATAATCATCTTGTAAAAAACCACAATATATACCACCTTTGAGAAAGGAATTTCACTATGCAAGTACAAAATACCAGTTAAAGCACAGAATACAAAACAAACATCACCAAAACTTTCTCTCAAAAGTTAAAAGAAATCCAATTTTAAACAATAGCACTGGGTGAAATTTAAATAAAAACACTGAACAAGATATCAAGTCTCAAATGAACAGCAGAAATATTAACAATTGGTGCTTTTTAGGTGATAAATAGAGAAGGAAATTAAGAAAAAACCAATATTTCATAGCTATAAGTTTTATTTTGGAAAATGTAAACCTCACTAACCATGCATACAAGTTAAGACAATATTTTACAGTTCTTAGTTTTCTTCCATTTTTCATTTTTTTCCTTTTATAGTTGCATAGGACATTATCACAATATATAATCTATGCAATACAAAATACATAAAAAGTTACAGCAGAGCAAGAATAGATGAACATATAACTGTACAACTGTAATACTTCAATGTAGTGATTTAAAGAGTTGAAAAGTGAGCCACAGAAGCTTTCATGTGCTGCTGACAAATTTGTCCAAGTGAGGGTGACACTGGCAGCTTTACAGCTCACTGCAGCTGGAAGTTTAGCTGTGAACATGTGCACTCTTCCCAGCACACGCGTCCCTCGTCCCCCACTTGGGCATGTGCTGCTGGAAAAGCACATGTGCATGCACACACGTGTCCCTCACGTGCACAATATGCACAAGTAAATGCACCTGTAACCAGAGATGAAACTCAACCACAAATCTCTAACAGGTTCAAAAAGTCCAAATGCAATGGCATTTGGGTCTAGGAATTTGGTTCAGGCCCATCACTAGTTATAATGAAATGGATACCTATTTTTGCTCTGTAGACATCCCTTCATTAGTCAGCGTGTAGTATAGATACACTGCTGTGTATTTATGTATACACACATACACTATACAATATACACATATATATCTATTTATATATATATATGTGCATATGCTTATATAAATCCATATGTATAAATATATATATTTATAAAAACCTATACCAGTGGATGGGCTTTTGCATTCTATATTCTGGCTTATGGGATAAACAAGAATAATTTGGATATTTTCTTCTGCCTAAGGCTATAGCTCTTATCCCCGAGAGTTACAAATACAGATGTTCATCCTACCATTCACTGACATAAACTAAGATGTTAGTACCCAATGCACAAACAGATGGTGTGATGGAGTAAAAGAGCACCTGAAAGTTAGTTTGTATGCATGACCTGATGAAATTAGTAAATCTAATGGCAATGAAAAGGCAAAACCAACACTGCACTTCACAAAGTACAAATTCTGTAACTCATGACAAAACACTGGAGTCGAGCAGTTGTGAAACAGGTAGGTTCCTCACACAGCCTTTAATGCCTGGCTGCGTGAGACAAGGAGAGTGCTGAACGTCTGGGTAGAGGGTAATGAGGTTTAAAGGTGTGCAGAGGCTCTCATAGCTACAACTTCTTGCAAGGCTTAATGCAGTAAAGAGGGTGGGATACAGACAGGAACTAGGCGTTACCATCAAACAGAGGCTTCTGGTGACTCGTCATAAATATATACCTTTGCAGTTATGTAAACAGATACTAGGCATGTATTATAAAAGCAAGGAACAATTAATTTGCAGATACAAAAAATTCTCACAAAATCTAGCTGCCAGGAATTTACCAGGACTGCTTTCTAAGAAGCAGGATGAAAACTGAATTCATGTTGCCATTAGGCCTTTGCACAGGGAGAGGTTAATGGAAGGGGTGAATGAGTTTCTAAGAGCATCTTTCATTTCACCTGGTAGCGAGGTGATGATTTTCACTTGCAACTATTTCCTATAGAAAGGCAGTTCAGCTCAACACTTAGAGAAGTTAGAATCATGGCTGGAGAAAAACAAATTTTCCAGGGCTTTCTTAATAATAATAAAGCTGTTGCTATCATCTGAAATGAAAAAAAAAAAATCATGGCAATGTTGTATTTTGTGAGAACACCTCAACAGATTGCATGGGGAAAGGAGGAGGCAGGAGAGATGCACACTCCTCCAGATGGAGAAACCTGCACCTTGCCAGAGCAGTATTTCCTGAGTGTGACATGTTACTTGCTGTGCCAGGAGACTGTTTTAGATTACACTGCTTGGTGAAACAACAGAAGGGTAAAAATCTGAGGTTAGTTTGGATCAGTAAACAGATTTCAAAACGTAATTTGAGCTATTGCTGACTTCTCATATCTGCAAAACTCAGGAGGAACCATCATGAGAATGGAGTCTAATGACCTTGCTGATCATCAGAAACTTCTAGCAGATGCTAAAAAACCCCACTCTTTTCTCATATGAAAATATTAAGAGAAGTTTTTGTTTACATTCAATTTTGGAAAACACTAGTGGTTTGGAATTTATAATTTTATGCTAAAACTATGAAGTATTGAACTTTTAATGGATGTATTTGAAACTCTAGCTGGGATTTTAAAACACAGTAAATTGACTGTCAGCCTAATATATGCTGAGGTATTTACAGCTAAGATGTAAAAACAAAAAAGTTTTAATGACCAATTTCAGAGTATTTCCTGAAAGTCTCGTTATGTTGGCTGCATACAGCCCCATGGTGTTCTTATTAAATGAACTGACTTAACTGAAAATTTTGCTTTGAACCAATTTATTTTCTCCTGCTTAAACCTGAAAAATTGATAGTAAAATCTATGAAGAATATGAGTAAAATATTAGTTAACTGTTTGAGTTAAAGATTACATAGTTCTGTGTCCCTCAGAATAGGTTGTCCCAAAACCTTTATATCCTATAATCTCAGTACTAATGAAACCTGGTGCAAATATTCCTTCTCCAGGCTAGTAAAACAACTTGTTTGTAATCCATAAATTGATTCATGCTGAATTATTAAGTCCTAAATAAATGATCTGGAGTGGTTCCTCCTTTCCTGAAGACTAAATGATGCTCTTGTTGGAACAGGTGATTTTACAGCAAAATGAATTTGGAACATGAAGCCTATAATGTTTGCCAGTACTTAGTGCTCCTTTTGATTTTGCTTGTTTCCCTTCTCCTCCATATGCCTCTCTTAAGGTATAATGATAATGAGAAATGTGTTTGACTTGTTTTGAAGTATGTGCACAAGACACAGCTGACCTGTAGAATTCCTTGAGCTAGATATCTGAAATGCCTCTCTACTAATTACAGCACAAGAGCACTTCTAGGAGTGACAGAAATTATTGGAATGTGAATTCCTGTTACCCGAATTCTATTAAGTTGTTAAAATTGTGCATCTCAGTACATGAGATTAAAAAAAAAAAAAAAAAAAAAAAAAAAAAAAAAAAAAAAAAAGAAAGAGAACAGGAAGTCTGTTGAGGCCAACAGATCTGGTTTTCCTTCAACTCCAGAGCTTGGGCAACTCATCACATTAACTCTATTTGTCGTCTTGCAAAAAACCCTTACTATGTTCTTTCATTTTCTGTGAAATGAATAGAATTGTGCCTCTCACAACTTCCAATTCAGAGGGGGAAATTAACAGAGGTGAAATCTGAAGCAAATGAATATGAAAAAAATACTGAAACATCTGCACTTGTTTAGATTTATAGTTGTATTTGTATTGATAAATACTGAGAGTATTTATCTGTACAACTTATAGAAGGTGTAGTATTAGGAATAACGTATATTATGGAAGTACCTATGAAACTACTTGGAAATCTATATTAGCTTCTCACAGTTAACATACAGTACAATAAAACCTTGCAAAATTGGATCAATGCAAAGCAGCAAGTAAGATACAGGTTCATTGGGAATCTGGAGGCATTCACTTAATATCAAATGACAGGTTTGGCATAGAGAGTTTCTTTTCACTATGCTACTCTTAACTGCATTTATACCTTACAGTAAAAACAGCAAACATCCCAAAATTCCAGAATCAAAAGGACCTGAATTGATAATATGCACCATCAGACCCAGACAAACCAAGGAATGTGTATTTGCTGACAGTGAGGTTTTCGGTACATCACTGTGCTTCTGGTCTGTTACTATATTTTCTACCATATAAAACATAAAAATCTTTGTGCTCTATCTAGTGTTAAATATTTGAAAGTTATTGAAAACTAGCTAATATTCCCTTTCTGTTATTAAGCAGTTATTCAGAAATAAGAGCACCTTGCTTTATGCTGGTATGTGTATGTTTGAGAAACTTGAAGTAGTGCCGAGCTATAATTTTATTTTAAACTTAAAAATGCATATTTTATTATTCCAGTCAGAAGATACCTTATGATTTTCACTTCCTTTTATCAACAACCACAATTTTGATGCAACAGAATACAGAAACTATGTCTTGGCCAATTTTTCTTTCTAAGATACAGCTGTACAGTAGGTAAGTACCTTGATAACAGTTTTGGTGGGCATTGGTTCAGTAATGCTATTTCCGTAGGTAATTAAAAAAAAAAAACAAAACCAAAACAAAACAAAGGAAGAAGAAACAAAGGAAATTGTTCAAGTCAGTGTGGTTTGATTTGAATATTCTGTTGGTCCCATACTGACAGGCAGTGCAGATAGCTTAACAGCTTGGAGAGAGTGACAACAGAATGCCTCTGAGATTCCAGGCCACCTTGCCATAAAACGTTACCCAGTGTAAATTTGTTTCTTTGTGATTTAGGTTACTCATTTAAGGCATCTTGTTGAAAAATTTTTCTCAGAATTTTATCTAGCATGAAACAAACCAACAAACAAGTTTATCAACCTCACAGAGATTTTTGCACTTGGAAGTTGGTTTTGGAGCATCTTCAGCGTGAAGTGAGAAGACAGCTTGCTACCATAGGCAGAGGGCAGCTTGAAGAAAGACAAGATTCCTGTTTGGAGACTCCCCAACACAGGTGTATAATCAGGAAAATGAGCAATGGAAGAGTCCAGTACTACATTCCAGTATTGGGCTGGTTTCTGTATTGTTTGCTTGTTTTTTACTTTTTCCCCAGTGTGTGAAAGAACCTAACAAAAAGCTTCTGAGTGCAATTATATTTACAGAGTAAGGCCGTGGTTAGGGTGTGTCTTCATTGTAATTATTGTGTAACATAAATATCCATCCCTGAGAAAGGAGAAGGGGGACAAATCCAACACAGTTGATTTTTAAGTGTATGTATGCTTATATTGTGCAATCCGGTTTTAACTACTTCGACACCTGAGGTGAATTAAGCAGATTTTTTTTCCTTTTTTTAAAGATTTTTCCATTTTTTTATAAAGAATAATGAAGAGGATCCATAAATGGTTGCAAAATATATGAAATATTGAGACAGCAGGAGTCACTAAGTGTAACAGGTTTGTCTGTCCATGAGGTTAGAATAGCCACTTGTGTGGTTGGGTAAATAAAATCTGACTAAAAATTGCAGTGGGAGGCAGCTATTTACTGATTTTTTAAAAAGAGAGGGTGGGAACGGAAGGAGGGGAAGCAACAGAGTTTTTAAAATGTGTGCAACACAAACAAAACTCCGCGTTAGGCATTAGAGGCAAAGTGCTGACATCCAGTGCAGGTAGTCTATGGGGAGCTGGCGGGGCTGATCGTGGGGCTCGAGGCGTCCGAGCGGCTGTAGTCACTGACAGAGCCCGTCCTGGAGCCGCTGCCGCTCCGCCTCTTGAGCATGCTGGGGTGGAAGTTGGCGTGGCGCCGGGCGTGCTTGGTCAGGTGGTCGCTGCGCATGAACCGTTTCTCACACAGCGGGCAGCTGAACTTCTTCTCTCCGGTGTGAGTGCGGTAGTGCCGGGCCAGCTCATCCGAGCGAGCAAACTTCTTGTTACAGCCCTGCCAGTTGCATTCAAAAGGCCGCTCACCTGCAGGGAGCAAACACGGCACGGTTAGAAGGGAGAGCACGGTCTTCCATGGGCTATTTTTTGTATGCAGGGTATAGAATAAATAGTTTGGAAGCAGGGTGAATGCCACTTGGCACTGAGTCGATGGAGGTGTTATCCTCTGCCAGAGTAGGCTGCTGTGGTGTTCCAACCCATTAAAAAATGCTCTCAAAGTAGTCAGACACCTTATTTAATAAATGGGTCTTCAGGGATGCTGGGCTCCTGATCCTTTCATGGATATCTCCTATCTCTTGTGGTCTGTTGAACTTTATGACTTAATCTGTACTGAGCTTTATAGTATATTCACTTATTCCTCCAAGCTGTCCCTATGTGTCTGACCAAGGCATGATGAGGTCTTCTTCTTCAGCTATTTAAAAAGTTATGGTAAAACTGCAAAATGGCAATTTTGAGGCTCTGGATGTGAGGCTCTCCCCGTGTATTCTCCACAGCTATGCCTGTGTTTTCTGCATTTGCTACAAAGTACTGCAGTTTCCCTTGTTCACTGCCTTCTGTCTTACTCAAAAGTGAGGCAGGGAGTGCTCTATTCTAGCGGGGGACAGGTGTCACCTTGAAGGTACCGGCCTTTTTTGAATAGCTAACATAAACCTCATGAGCTGTGGCACTTAAGCTTGGAGCAATGAGCAGTGAGCTCACAGCAGGACCAATCTGGTGACCTGGTGCAGTTCTGAACAGATCTCAGCCATGGGACAGAGGCCTGGTGCTGTTTTAGGGCCACGCACTGTGGTAGATGTGCAGCCTAGGAAGCTCTGCAGAGGCTGCAGGCAGAAGTAGCATTGCTGTTGGGTAGATGGGTATCTGGAATCTATTTCCAGCTTCATCACTGATATGCTGCATAGCTTGGGCACCTCATATTATCTGCTTCCATCTTTAGTTTCTCCTTTTCATAAAAATGAAAATGTTGAATCCTGAAATTTGCTGTCTACTACTTCTGCTTATTGGTTTGGTTATTGTCACTGAGTCTGAACATCATACATTCTTTAATTGTTATTAATTGAGAACATCTTACTCTTTTGTGAATACCTAAATATATAGAGTTAGCATTTTTGGTAGTTGTAATTTTAGTAACTTTCTACTTGCACTAATCCTAATGTTTCTAATTCTGAATAGCCCTGTTCAACAGAGCTACATAAATAAAAGTTCTCTCCACAGTACACTGAATAGGAAATAAAGAAAGAAATTAGCCTCCTGGAGAAATTCAATACACCTTAATTAAAACTGTCTGAGATAAAAATTGACCCAGCAAATCTTCAATCTAAGCAGCCAATAATCTGCTTAAAATTCACAGATTTGGCAATAACATTTATCTCTAGAATCTGCTCAGGAAACTCCTCCTCAGAAAAATAGTTTAATAGGTTCCTTTTCTCTCTGTTCATGAGGCCTCCAAGATACTTCAGCCAAATCTCAAACAGTGTCTCAAAGAACAGACAAACAAGTCTTTTTAAAATAGGATTTTGTTCAAGAATCTGGAGAAAGCAAGTGTCCCTGATGTTTCCTTGATTATTTAAGAGAAAGACCAAGGCTCGCTAAAACCAACTGTTCTTAAGCACATTTGGTGGATTTCATTATACCTACAGCCACAATGCATAATGCAGTGGTTGCCTCTGTGCAGTACACACAGATATTCTCATATGGAGAACTGGGACCACCCCGCCTAGGGACTGTAAAAGGCACCAAAGATGAACAGAACTGTGGCTTCCCCTGACATGGAGCCTAAAAAATTCAGGGTTACACAAATGAATTTAAGAATAAAACCACAACCAACTGGATTTAAAGGATATAGTCTTGTTGCATAAAATAACCCAAGCAAATCCATTCAGTGCCCTCCTTAGCCTTATTCTGCCTGCAAACTGTCAGGGACTGAACTCTCCACCAGCTGCTAGAAATAGTAAACAAATGTATTCTGGCTGTTTGTCATATATCCAGTTGTGCTCTTAGATATGTTTCTGCCTGTGGTGGGACATGCCTGGGGTGTGACAGCCCTTTTGTGTGACCACATTCACTGGTCTTGTCCCTATGTTTTGGTCATAGTACAGATATACATCCAAGAGGACTTTAGAACCTTTGGGAAGAAGGGCAGTGAGGCATGGTCTTGGGGGTAGATCTGGCCTGCAGAATCAGAGTTCCTCATCCCTGAGCTATAGCATCCGTTTTTGCTAAGACAATGGTCTTTGGAGGTTTCTATTGCCTGAGTTAAGGTCTCTGTTTATTTTCATTACAAATGTTATCAGCAAATGTTCTCCACTTGAAGAACTGTCCCATGAAATGAGTGCTTTCAGACAAGGGAGGCAAAAGTTTTCATGCAATGTTTTGCATCTACTGTTGACACCACTATGAAGCACAGGAAAAATGGTACCTTCTATTCCAATCAGTTTAATGGCACCAGCTGCTCCTGTCCATGATTCTAGCATTTGGGAGCCAGCAGTAGGCACAACATTCCAGTTCCTAAAGAGAGAGGTGGTTCTGAAGCAGGATTGTGTAAGCTCAGTGTTAACTAGGTGATGAAGGTATTGCACAACTTATGTCCCCTTCTCCTCAGTGTACATCAGGTCTGGATGAGAACATTCAGGTTCCCACTCATCTGTCTGATTTGATGTCAGTGGTGGTGAGGATTTGGGCGCTGAGCCAAAAAATGTGGTATTTCTTTCACTATATTTCTACCATTCCTGTACTTCTCCTTCCTAGGGACTATTTTCCCCCTCAGTCCTCTCTAGTCTTGATTTTATATCTTCTTGGTCCTTGGTTTTAAGTTTCTTGGCCAAGTGATTTTCCACTGACAGCTGGCATCACTCTAGTAGTGGTAACAGTTCTCTAGAGTACTTCCCAGCTTTGTTGAGGTTTAGCAATTCCTCTTCAAAGAAAAACTGCATTGTGAGGAAATGCTGGATGCCTTGTGTGAAGATATGAGAGTCATTATTATTGGTCATAAAAAATTAGTACACAGTCTGGAACAAAGTTGCTGGGGGGTATTAATTAAGGCAAGACCCAGCTGCTGCTCCAAAACCACACATGGAAATTCACAGTCTGTCATCATTCTCATCTCTCAAGCAGAAGGGATGTGGTTTTCTGTGCAGGTAAGTTATATAAATGTCCTTTTACCAGCAGTAAAGCAATCAACAGAATGAGAGATTATATGAATTGATTGCCTAATTTCATTAGGGGACATGCAGCCATAATACAACGTTCCTGCATAAGCAATAACCCATGGACATGTTGTACTCAACAGAGAGATTTCACCATTAAAATGGCTGTAACGCAACACAATAAGGATTCTTTCAGCTCCATTTCAGGCAGTGTCAAAGCCAGAATTTTACCTTTATACACTGAGTGAAGAATTTGATCTTATAGATAATTGTAGAAGTGTTTTCAAGTACCTTAGATATGGCAGGAAACACATCAAGCATGAGAGTCAATGCTGTGCCTTGGCAGCAGCAGTATCTTTGTGCATTATGAGCCTTACCAACAGGTCTCCCAGAGCCCTACATTTCTAAAAGATAAAGATGCTTGAAAATAAATTAATCAAAATGCAACTCTGCCTTCTTTATCTTTGGAGAGGCAGGCAAGAGATGCCTTTAAAAGATAAGGAATACTGTAATTTTTTAATTTATATTTTAAATAGGTTTGGATATCCATATTCCAAATCTTACTAAATGGTAACCTATCTAGCTCCTTTGCCAGGGCACATGACATCTAAGTTGTGTTTAGGTTACACAAACTGATGGAAAAACATCACATTGGAGAATTAGATTCAGCTGATCTCAACTGAAAATTACACAAGCAAGAACATTTTTGGCTTTTTCCTGAACTTCATCCAGTAAGAAAAAAATGCAGGTAGTGTAAAGCCACATTAAGAAACTTGCAGTGCTCACCAAGTGAAAGTACGTGAGCTCTGCAGGTGCATGGAGTTCTGAATTCCTGTCAGGGGCACAGGCCTTGCCGCTCATTGTCTGGCAGAGCAGCCTGCCAAAGGAAACCCAGAGTTGCCTGGGCTATAGAAACAGCATGAAAAAAATGCACCTCTATCCTCTCTTGCTGGAAAGGATTCGGAAGTAACTAGAGCCAGCCTGTTCTTATGATATTACATAAAGGTCCTTTGTATTACTCTGTATTTTCAATCATTATATACTGAGACAACTGTATGTAGTTATGGGAAACAAAAACTAAATAGATGGTGGCATCAGATCTAATGTCTACTGAGCTTGATTTGTACAATCCTTTTAGTGTACACATAGTTTTAAGGATCCTTTTCCTATATAGTGAGCCTCCTGTACAGACCCTGGAGTAACCTCCTTCCTGCTTCACCAATTCATCTGTCTGATATCCAGCATCTGAATATCAGTTAAAAAAAAGATAGCAAGTACTGAATAGGCCTATGCATACTTTAAAAATAACCTACTAATGACTGAAATGCCCAAACAGATTGAGACTATTGTGAACCTAACCATTTTCCAACTTAAAATGCAAAGATTAGGCAATTGTATGTGAAGAATTTGAAGTTTCCTATCTGCTGCCAGATTAGAGTATTGTTAAGTCAAACCACATACTCGGGGCTATTTTTTTCAATTTAACTCATGTAATAGCTCTGCACATTATGTTAGCATCTTCAAGCACGTGTCAAGGCCATGCAGTAACAAAGAAATTTGTATCCTGGGAATTCCATGAGTGTCTGCAAAACCAGAAACAGTAAACCAGAAACAATTTTCTGTGATCTTTCATCTGTTCTGCTGCTTCCCAGAACAGGGTTGAATGTTGTTATAAAAACAGACTAGAAGCCTGAACATGCTGCTGGATGCTATTCTTATATTTCTACATTTTCATATACATAATTAAGAGTATATTTGGAAACACAGATCAGCAGGCTGGGTGGGGAGGATGAGGGGCAGACAGTTAAATAGAGATGTGACTGAAGAGGCCTTCCTCCAGGAGAGGAAATGCTATCTTGGGAAAAACATTCAGCCAAGCAGACTATGTTCCTTGAGACTGGGCTGTTACTTGGAAAAAAAAACCAACAAAAACCCCCCAAAAAACAAGGAAAGGTCATCCTTCATTAGTACTGATATGTATTGATGACTGTTTTAATTTCTGATATTCTCTTGTTTATAAAAAAGTCCTTTTGCTTGGTCAAATAACAAAGCCATAATCTCAGTGCAAGAGAGAATAAGGCTTTGATGTTAGGTGAATGGTGGTTTCTTTATAAAGTATTTTAAAAGGGATTAAAAATTTCCAAAGCCTCAGAATTTCAAATTCCTATAAGATGGAACCACTTAGTTTTAAATTAATGATTTTAGGGGTGATATTTCATAACCAAATAAGCCAAATGCAATCGGGTTTTTTTACATCTGCTTTTTGTGTCTGTCCAACAGCTTTGGAGTATCTTGGCCACCTTCACACACATCTAACAGAGGTAGCAAATTCAGCAATATTAAGCTTCACTAGTTCCAGGGAAATTAGGATGTTTTAGTAATGTTCTCAGTGAAAAGAAAAGTTATAGGGTGAATTAGACTGTCACTAGACACTGGAAACCCAGTGTGGGAGTGTGATATGAATGGCCAAATCCAAGAAAAACTCCAGTTAGAGTTCCCATGTCACTGGACACTGGCACATAACAGTCCCCATGCCCCTAGGACACACAGGAACAGCAGCTAGGTTGCATTAGGACCTGCAGACAGAAGCATGCAAAGTCCTGCTAATTCCATTATCTGTCATGTGACCTTTTTTTAGGAACTGGAGTTCTCAGAATTCCAGCAGGCACAAACCCAGGCATCTACAAAGTTCATTCACTTTAAAGTGTGCACGTCTTTATTTTGACCTTAACAAATCCAGTCGTTACATTCATAAATTATTGGATCTTATGTTTCCTGTGTGCATAGGAAGCTACTATTGAGCAAGAGTGCAACAGCTACCATAACATCCATGATTGAAATCCTTGGTTTATTTTCTGTTCTTCAACATTTTCGTTGAGTTATTTAGACATGAATGTTTCTTGAAAGGGTAATTTCCAAGTGGCAAGTTTATATTTGAAGTCCCTGTGTGTTACCATTTGCTGTGCAAGTGTTTGTATTACTCCATCTGGGAGCACAGATTACACCCTGTGATTTATCTGTTACAGCCACAGTAACTAGAACAACTTAATAACAAATGACGAGCACACAGAGTCAGATATTATTATGGTAACAGCTACAATGCCAGAGAAATGTAAGTAGTGAAAAATTCCTACCCTAGCCTTAACTACAGGCAGGTCTGTCTGAGAACCAAAATAGCTCATTTGGTGTGTTCCATGCAGATATCTGGTCCTCTTAAAAAAATTAACACTCATTTTCACCAAAATGGAAACAATTTTTTTTAAAGCAGATTGCATTCTATCAGTTATATCTCAGCTTTTATTTCAAACTTATTCAATAATGTCTTAAAAACACCATTTATAATAATTTTAACTACTTAACTGTATTTTTATCAGCCACATTTGTTTCTCTTTTGTCAAAGAAGAATCATTCAAACCTATTCCATCTTTATTTTTTCCCCAGGATCCTCCATCACATAATCTTTCTATTGTCTAAAATACGCATTCCATCATATTTACTGAATCTCTTTACAAGCAGGGGTGCCCAAGCTGAACTGCTCCAAGTATCTATAGCTTAGCATATTTTAAATATCTGTGGTTTTTTATCCTGTATTTTTGCACAGTGAATTAAGAATCTGAAATTTGAACCTGCTAGCTTTAACGAGTCATTTTCTGCCTGCCATTTTAACTCCTGATGAGGAGTTAAAATCCTGACTCTTGACTCCTGTTTAGTTCTTGCTTCATCTCTACTACACACCACTGTGTGTACAGCAAATTAAGTTCTGTGTTCCACTCCCAGCTGAAACCTAGTTCCAGACTATTTCACACAAACTGCAAGTAGTTAAAGTTATGTTTCAAGATCTGGAAAATAAATATTACAGCAAATTTGCTTTAAAATGAGATGTCCAAAAATCTAATAAAAAGAAATATTGCTATATCCTTTGCTAAGGTTTTGAATAGAAAAGAGAAATAAAGGCAAGAACTATGCAGATAATTTTTTCCCTGCTCATTTGAAAAATTTAAAAAACCCATTGAATTGCAGAATTTTGCAAACAAAGAAACCCATAGTAATTTTATTTTTAGTTGACCAAAAAGTTTTACTTATTTTAGTATGGATTTTGTAACATTATTTAAATTCCTTTAGCTTTGGGGACAGTTTTCAAGACAGTGAGGATGTTAATCTGAAATGAATTAATAAAACACACTAACACACAACTTTTCTGAAACAAAAAATGTCAGTTTAAACAATTTTCTGACTAACTGTCTGTGAAAAACTGCTCACCAAAAAATGTAGTTCCTGTAGTTCTTGCTAGTAAAGAAATACAAAATTTCTAATATCCTTCATTAACATTTCTTGGCAGCTTTCTATCCATGAAGACATTTTTATTAAGTGACGCACTGGAGAACTGATCTTCGAAGGGAACAATTTCATTTATGCTTTCTGCTTCCACTAAATTCCCTGTGTTTATAAGCACAAGGGAATTCCAAAGACAGACAAGGGTAATGACCATGAAAGTTTATCCTACACTTCACAGAGAAATCTTGGAATAGATTTTAGATCTATGCTGAAAATGTGCCTGAGAATATGCCCTGTGGCATTACAGTATGACCCAGAAAGCCTTGGGTGATTCCCTACAGCATGTTAAGTACAAGAAACATTTTCCGGAGTTACGCTGAGCTGCTTTCACTTCCTTCTACTTTTGTCCTTTGGAGTCATTTTGCAAACTCATGGTAAAGTGATGCAGCCTTCAAAACACTGTGTCTGTTTTGAATTCTCCTTTCAAAGAGCACAAAGATGCACTAACGTGCCATGCACTGTCACGACAAAGAAACAACCAACCCAAAGCTCATGCTTGAAAGACCAAGCATATTTTCCAAACATGTATTTTTATGATCATCTCTGCACTGATACAATATGATCCCATAGATAAGTACTGGATTTTGTTTGGTTTTCTTCTCTCTAGCTATGTTCATACTGTTGTTCCTCTCTGCTAGAGAGTACTCCAAAACACAGGTAATCCTGCTGGGCAATTGAGAAATTCAATTCTTTCCCATCAACTGAAGATCATAAAAAAGCCATTAAGATCCCTTCAGGATTTCCAATTTGAAATTCACATCTGTAGACCTGAGCAATGAGATGCTACTTGTTTTACTGTATCCTTATACTAAGACACATAATGCCAATATTTGGCTTTCTCCTGTGCAGTTTGTCACTTCCTGGTTTCAGAAAGAGTTCATGCTCTATCTCCTCCTTATACAACCCCTCCCTGTCTTGTGTGTTCCTTTCTCTTTTGAAACTACAAAAAATCAGCTGCACTAGGCCAGGGCTTTGTGAAGCTCTGAAATCAGTTATACAGACTACATCAAAACACAGCTGGGGTGTGTAGGGGTGTGTTAAATATGTTAAAGAGCTTTTCTCTTGAAACACAACCAGAAACAAAATCACTAAGGTGAGTTCAGCATTTAAAATTCCTTCCTTTTATTATGGGGCCTAGGTATATGGACACAAATTATGAAATCATCTTCTCTAGAAGCAACTGGAGTCTTAAAAGCTATTTCAGCAAAGAAGCTGAATTAGCTGAATAACGCATTGAACCAACAGCACTTCCATAACTTTCTGAATAATTAATTAACCTGGTCATCCACTCATCACTTAGGTATGAATGTGTGCATCTGATGACTTGATTTGATGCATCAGAAGAATCCAGTGGAATAGAAAAGCCAGCAGAAAGGCAACTCTGAAAGTGAAGGCTGAGAAAGGGAGTGTGAGGGAACAGAGAAATGTAATGTCTAAAACACCCCTATGGCTTAGGGATTCCTCATCACTTTTTTAAGCAAGGGTCACAAGTCATCTGCAATTGCTACCAAATGATGGGAGTTCATTTAGGAAAAGTTGATGAGGGCATCTTTGGTTTTGCTCCCCTCTCAGCTTCCCGTCACAAACTGCTAGGAGCCACAACAAAGAAGGAAAGAATCAATGTTCTTTCTTGTTGGTATCTAAAGCACTGAAATTTAACAAAACAGCTCCAAATCCTTAGCAAGGTGTTTCTGGGGCACTTAGGGTTGATCATATACAAATGTAGTAACAGCAGGTCCTCTCAGATGTAAACTTGCTCATTGATACTCTGGGTGTTCTGGTTAGACATGTTAGGTAAGGAGGAGATGCACACATGTGTCTTCTCTTCACAGGAGTATGAAGGATGGTCCCCACATCTACAAGGCAGGTAGCTCTCTTTTCATGGCTAGAAAAAACTTTGTGGCAGCAACTGCATTACTGCTGTATCTTCCAGGAGGCCTTGTCAAAGTCTACATAAATATTATCTCTCTTGACCCTTTTCTGTTGTATTTGCTGTAGTTTTGCTATGTGACTGTACTGACAGCATGGACACTTAAAATGCACTACCAGTAGAGAAATAACTGTTGGTCAGTAAAGCTGTGAGCAATCAAAACTCTAGCCATCTCCTAAAAGGAGAATCCATTACACAAAAAAATGGTAATTTACACAATTGTATGAGATGGTGTTGACAATGCATACAATTTCAAAAATAAGGTGTTAATCTCCTTATAGTCCTATATGGATTTATCATTGTTACCTAATGCTCTTTGTGGATTCTGTTTTAACTCTGAAGTGTAAAGTTCACTATTTCACTCTTTCTTAAAGGTTTGGACACATGACCAAAACAGAGACTTCTCATCTACAAAAAAGGGAGACATCTGAGCCATCAGGACAGCCATGAGGGTGGAAACTTACCCAACTAGCAGGGACAACTTCCATATCTAGGTAAGTGCAGACTGGAATGCACCCTGCCTGCCCCACAGGAATAACTCCTATTGATCGTGCTTCCATTAAGTGCAATACCTTTGTTTACATGGACTTTGGCCACATCCAATTATAAAAGCAGCATTTTTTTACCTTCTTGCTGGAATATATGGGTAAATAAACTTCTTATACTGAATACCAATGACAAGCCTAACTTAAAAAATGAAAGGCAACAGCCTCAGTGACAGAGAGTTTATGTTCTAAAATAATGCAAACTAAATGCTGGGCTTTCTATCAAAGTGAAGTACCAGCAATCGCTGCATATAATTTCTGTTCACTAAGCCTAAAACTCTTACTGTGTCTCCTTATCTCTGAGGCATTAAGTCCTAGACGAGTGCTCAGTAAAACAGCTGAAATCCACTAATTTAAAAGAGCAGCAACTTCCACTTGATTTTCTCTCTCCTGTGGTTTGTTCCAAGAATGGAGATCAATAGCTGACCCTTTGACTTTGCATTTAAATGCCAGATAATTAAATTGTGTTATGCTGAAAAGATGAAGTGATGAATTCTGGGGAGAGGAAGATGAAGATGTATCTTAGCTTTGTGTCATTTGCAAACCACACTGAAGTATAACACTCAGCAAAGAAGTGAATTCTGAACTTTAGTATAGCAGCCCTTTAATCACTGTATTTTTCTATTTTTTTTCACTCAGCTCTATGAATGTAATAAAGAAGGGCGATTATTTAAATATCTATTGTGATTAGAAAATAAAAAACCATCTGTAAAAGAGCCTCAAAATACATCTAGGTATTACTGAATGACAAAAAAACTAAATTATGGTGAATTTTTTTTTTCCTTTTCCATTGGTCAATTAAACTTTTAAATAAATATACTTGAAAAGAATACTGAAAATCCAAAAAATCTATGTGCTAATCAGCAAATCTGACCTATTGCATCACCCCAGCAAAGGAATTTCAGCCTAGAGTTCTTGCCTTGAGCCAAAAATTTGTTGTTTAAGGGACTTTCTTCATTCCTTTCATACAAAAATTATGGCTTCAGCATAGGTCAGAAAAGTCTGGCCTCTTAAAAAAGACTAATATTGATGAAGATATGTGGGATTTTGTTATTTTTCTGTCTTGTTGATGAGTCAATTCAAACCTTTTAAAGTGACAAGGGACTAGAGAGGAGGGCTCTCCAAATGCACGTAATAATTAAGCACTGTTTTTATTGAACGAGTCCAGTTAAAAGTTGAAAGTAATAATGTGGCCCTTGATGAATACATATGCTGGGCTGAGGCCTTGTTCAGTCACCTGAGGTCTCATGTTACTCCTGTTGCAGCACACTAGCAATGCTGATTTGTTATCTGCTACAAGCTTTTCAGCTGCACTACTCACCCTATGTTAGAGCAAACAAGGTGATTAATGACAATATTATGCAGACAGCAACTGAAGCCAAGAAAACAAACTCTCCAGACTTGATTCTTTTTTCTCCAGGAGGGAAAAATGTCTTTCTGATAGTGGAAACAACAGATCCAAATGTATCTACAGGGAAGGCGCAGTTAAGGTACCAACAGAAGCACAAGGTTTCCATTATAGACTCCTGTCTGGATCCTTCCTGTGCTACCTCAGAATTGCTCAGTCTGTTACCCAGCCCACTCTGCAAACCCAGAACAGTTCCAGATCAGACATGTGACTGTTAGCAGCTTCATGGGATCTCTGGAGTATGACACTCCTCGGCATCCCATCTTTCTTCAGGCCACTCTTTATAGTGGACAAAAATACTACAGTCTCACTATAGGACACGTGCACCTCTCCTTCCAATCTGGGAATTTCTCTTTGTGAAGCCCAGGATTATGTGCCAACAGAGTTCTCAAGCCATTCATTCTCAGTGGTGTGGTCATTGCATACAGAAATTATATATGTAGCAGAATTAACCAATAGGTACTCATAGGTCTAATGGCAGGAACCAAAAATGGCACACAGTGACTTCTTAATGTCATAACTTTTTTCACGAGATTCTTTTGCAAATGTATCTCCATGGATAAAAACTTGAAACTGAAGATGCTCATGTTGCAAGAATGTTTGAAATCAAACTGAAACATCATAAACCATCCCTGTCTGTACAATGACCATAGGAATGACCTCTGCAGTGGTTTAGACTGCTTTCAATGACAGTATACCACACAAATTTTTAGTTGTGGTGGCTTTCAAAAAAATTTGCATGGTAATGTTCTTGATCTCTGGTTAGACAATGGAAATGTTTTAAGTGGGAGAGCAATTAAATAGGTAATGACCAATTATATTAATCTGGTGTGAACTGTGGGTGAATTCATGCTGAAATTGGGAAACTTTGGCTCCATGAGCTCTGCCCAGCAGTTGCATGAATAGCTGCAAAGAAGGGATCATATGACTTCATGAATCAGTCTTTTCTCTGTTGACATATCAATGACTTTTTTATTATTCTATTCTACTAAAAACAGGATAATGCTTGTAAAAGCAAAGCTTATCAAATTAATGAAAAGCTGTCCTGCTATGCAAAATAACAGACTAAAGGATTATTCATCTAATCTGAGACCTGCACTTTATTTATCTGAGTTCTGGAAGACGTTGAATGTCATTTGCCTCCAACTGAAGTGCACATACTTTGGCATGGATAGACCTTGCGGGTAAGTTATGACATTTCATGTGCACAGCAGCTCCCAGGATTTGGGGACAGGATGAGATTTCATTTTGCTAGAAGCCAAGCAAACATAACTTAGTGAAGTTGTCTTTGGCTGTAATTGTGAAATGTCTCCTTGTGAACTTTTGAACTGTTCAATCAACAACATCACAGTAACACAGCATGCCTGAAACATGGGGCTTCAGCATTTACGAACCCAGCTAAAGCTGTAAAGCTAAGTGAAAAATCTGATGCCGAGAGTTTATTGCAACTATGTGGGAGAGAGATGGAGTGGGATTTCCTGTTATTTTATTCTCATTCTGGGTGGATTGTTTGCCAGAGAGCAAGGTGGTGTTGAAGTAGTTTATGAGCAGCATCTGACAATGGCCATATTGAGCATCCAACTTCAGGGAACAGGCAGCTCTGGAAAGTAGTTTTATGGGTTGATAATCAAACACAAAATCTGTTGCTTGACACAAGGCAGCTACCATTCAAGGTATGCATAAAAGTATTGCATACACACCAAAATCTTCTGCCCAGATTGTTAAACCACCTTCTCTGTTTAAAGCTTCAGATTTTTTGGATACAATAAAGGAATTAGATTCTATTGTAACAGTTGTAATGTTCTAAACTGCCCATTTTTAAAACAGGTAGACTTTTTAGAAAAGACAATTTGCAATTCAACATTCAATTCTTGCAAGTCTAATTTACATGTTCTATTTTGTAAATACCTTCCCTGTTTATTTTGCATCTCCTTGTAGCCCCTTCAACCACAGCTGTATGAAAAGGAAAAAAGTGCACAAGTTACTTGCTCCTTTCCAGTTTCAGCTTTTTTCAGTCTTTTCTATGTGTCCCTACAAATGTTTTAAGCACATACCCATGCAGGCCTCATTCTCATACCAAATCAGAAAATAAGTAAGAGAAGGTTTTCAACACTTCTCTCATTAACACCCAGGGTGTGACACAGCCTAAGTGCAGCTCAGCTGCTGTGAGCACCCCGCCCTCCCACCTGTTTGATGTTGGTTTTGAGGACAGCGGGTGTAGGGTCTGAGGGAGTCAGCCCCACCAGCTGTCCCTGACGTGTGAGGTCAAGGCGTAGGAGAGAGGCCATGGCCAGGGCTGGAATTGAATGAATGGAGTATTTTCTGGATTCTGGAGGATCCAAGTCATGAGCCAATTATCTGAATACGACTCTGGATGTGGGACATAACTGAAAAGCTGAGATCTTACGTAGAACATGGACATATTTCAAAGACAGCTTTGTCAAGAGCATCTTGAGATATATAACATACCTCTCAAAAACAGAGAGGTGTTTTCAAAAAACTATTTTACCACGGACTCACAGAGAGAGCACTCTGTGAAGTGTTAAAACTTTGTTAAACCCAGTTACATGTCACTGCAGAATATGGTTTATACATATGAATCATGCCAGAAGGGCTGCCCAGCAACCACCATTTTCTCTGAAAGTATTTAAAAACTTTATTCATATGTAAACCATTTCACCTTGTGAGAGATCAGTGATTCTTTAGCAGAGATTCTTAGTTCTATGGGTCCATACATGTCAGGTAAAAATTCAGTAGCTGTAAATGTAGACAAGTTGTAGTAGAAAGGTCCCTATTACTTCCCAAAACATAAATTCCTAGTGCCTCAAGCACATTTATTGCTGCTCTTGTACACTTGTTTGATTAAGTGTCCAGATCTGTTCTCTAACAGACCTGCTCTTCTGGGTGAGGAGAGGAAATCCACTGGCCTTTCTGGATTTTTGAGGTGGAGCACCTGTTTCCTGTGTTTGCAGGAAATTAATTGACCACACTTAACATGCCTGACGCACAGGGGCTAATGAAGCACTCTACAATACAGGATCTTATTGTGGCCAAATTTTTTCAGGAGAAGATTCCTGGGATAGGGAACTTCTATGAAATATAATAGGAATTGCACCATTACTATGAAATTCTAGAAGATATCAGTGTCACGTAAGTCTGCAGGTTAGTTCCAAAATCCTATGCACAGGATATAATTTTTACTTTGAAAAAGATCACAGAAGTTCGCTGCTGTTCTTACTTCCATTTGGACTCTTGCTTAATCCAGTCCTAAATCTGAGGACCACAAAATTATTTGAACCTTATTTCCGGTCCATATTCCTAGCTCCTGCTAAGCACAACTCTGGCAACCATGGGTCTCGGGCTGAGATTCAGGAATTGCAATATGCAGAACTGCAAGGTTCATAAACTTGAGTAATCAGGAGGTTCTGTTACAACAGACAGACTGTGAATAAACCCAAAGAAAACAGGAATTGCAGCTTCATGAGTTGTGGTGCTGTATCCTGACTTAGCTTTGAGGGATTGATATGATCCAATTATTGCTGTTGCAGCTTGACAGTGCCAAATGGGACAGCTTATTATTCTTCCCAAAAGATGTGATACACAAAGTACTTTGAACTTGATTTTCAGCCAATTGGTTGGAATTTGTTTTGACTTTCTTTTTAAAATTAGTTTTTAGAGCTCAATTTTAGAATTTGTGAATAATGGACAAATAAGAGAAAAACTTAAGTCTGTAATGATTCATCATTACACTGCATAAAACTAGGTATGTGTTTAGCATTTTTTTCAGAACAGAAATTCTTCAGCACTGTAAATTTTGTACACCATGCTGTCTGCATGCTCATTAAGCTGTGTTTTATAATCAGAAGAGTACAAGACTGACCTAGGAACTTAGGACTCTTTATATTCAAAAAAATTAGATATTAAAAAATCCAGTGGTGGTCTGATTTCCAAGTAAGAAACAGCTGTACAGTGAAAGTTACTGTTGTTCTTACTGTGTTAGTCTGTGAAACCACAACATGTGTACTTAAGTGAAAAAAGTACCAGCACAGTCACTTCTTCATAGAGGGAATACCGCAGACCTTACATGGCACAGATGAGAATGGTACAGCCTCCTTAGAACTATTTGATTGAGGAAACAGTTATGTGATAATTTGGATCTCTTTGCAAATGAGACTGGAACTCAGTTCCTCCACAGCATTCAAAGAAGAAAAACTATCAAGCACACCAATCACATCAGCTCCTTGTCTTTCTGTTATAAATTTGTCTAAACATCTAAGAAAGCAATTTGCGTGCCAACACCAGGAAGACATAGCTTATACCGAATGAGTTTGAGTCTCTTGCAAAAAACAGTGGTCATATCCAAGTGACAGTGTATATGTATATTTTTTCCAAGGATACTCTACACACAGAACCAGAGTTGGCTCTTGGAAAGAAGCTTTAAGCAAACATTTGGACAGAAGTTCAGCAGAGGTATGGAATGTTTTTCTAAACTAATTAGACTGTAATTCACCTGCAAATGTTAACCTTAGGAGCACAAACTGATGACATAACCTCAGAAAGTATAGCTGCTTTTTCAATAATTCATTACAAAAACAAAGCACCAGCCAGATAACATTCTCTCAGAATGTTTTTGTAACTTATTATATTCTTGGTGACAAAAAAAAAAATTAGTAATTTTTGCCTTAAAGACAAAAATTAATCTAATTATTTGCACAATCAAGGGGGAGTAGTCTATTGCATGTAGAAATTAAATTATGTTCTTGTAAATAATGTGTAAGAACATCAGTCAGGATTCTTTTTTTTCACTGAGAGGTTTGGTGTTAGACTGAGAGAAGGGAAGTACTCAAATCCTTATGAATCTATCAAACATGGTGAAAGGGTGAGCTAGGATTTTTTCATGTTACAGAGTCCTAAAACTTCAAGGAATTAACAGCAGTCTATTAAACAATCTCATTTGAAATTATAGGGGAGCGAAAAGGAAGTAGCAAGCAAAAGATAGGTTGAAAACAGCATATTATCACAAAGGTGATTTTGTTTTGATAAGGTCAGTGATATTGTTTTCTCCAGAGGCCATACTGCTCAGAAAAATCACATTCAGAAATGCAGAAAGAACAGACAAGTTCTACATGATTTTTCACCAGTAAGCAGTGTTAGCAAAAAGTCTCTAAAATGTGTAGCCCTTCACCATGCCCACCCTTTTGGTATGATCGGGTCAGAGTTTATCCTTGGGAGAGGAAAGCTGCATTTGCTTAGTCCACACTGCTTACTGGAAACATCAGCCAATTCCAAATACTGCAGTAGGGTAAGAAGCAGAATCACAAAATGTTCTATTCTTTTTGTTGTCTTTTTTTTTTTTTTTTTTTTTTTTTTAAGAACACCCCTTTGGGAACTGACTGAAACTTTTCTTAGAAGATACTGGTGCTGAACATCTGTACTTTGACAAGCAGTGTTTAAAAGCTGTTTCTCATTACACTTTTGTCTCTGCAGTATATAGTTAGAGCTTTGTAAATTGTCACTTTCGTATAAGGTATCTGACAGTCATGTTCCTAAACACATTTCATCTGCACATCCCAGTTATAGAGTCTGGGACAAGGTTCATGGTAAAACATTTGTGCCAGCTGTTGTACAATATTTGCTTACATCAGTGAGCACAGCAAAGATAACATTGTAATCTGCCCGACCACTTCATCCTCTGAAAGTGACCAATGACACTTATTAATTAAAATGGCTCCCCAGAAGTTAGACTGCTAAATTTGCACTCCAATCTCCAACAGATGTTGGCTTAAATCATATCTGATTTGGTCAGTGAGGTGGTGCTCTTAACGATATTATCCTGCAAGGAGATATCTCCTGAAAGGAGATGCCAACACAACAAAACTCACTCAAGCTGAAGGAAAATGTGGGAAAATTGTGTGAATCTTTCAGCATGGTAATTACCTCGATCTCGTGTGATATCTGAACTCTGCAGAAGAGATGTTAAGAAAGCTGTGGAGTACCAGAATGAATGCCGAGTAACATTGTTCCCACAAGTTTCGGCTATGCTCCTCTTAAGGTTACTGTTTCAGACCCCCACAAACTCTGGAAGTCATTTGAAAACTTACCTCGCAACAGTGCAAGGGATTCTGCCGTGCAGGTAAGAGCTGGAGGTTTTGGGCAGAGGGAGAATTCTCTCTCCAGGTTCCACTGACCAATGCTGAGTTAATCTACCAAGTTGCAACAGCCCTATTCCCCTTTCAAAGTCTCAGCAACACATGGAAGAGCAGCAGAATCAGAGTTAGGGTTCTCTAAAAGTTATATTTAGCTGTGCAAACCCACTTTGATGTGTATTATTAATGTAATGCTATACATTTGCATATTATATTTGCAGGTGGTCAGTTAGGAAGAGGTTTCTTTCCCAATGAAATACAAGATTCTGTACTTTAAAAACCCCATGTGTGTTTCTTTATTAGGGACACTGAGAGTTGTTTGGTTTTTTTTTAAGATAAGGGATAGGTGATTAGCTAGTCTTACCTCATATCATACAGCTTGAAGGAAAATTGATTCCATTAAATTCACACCTAGCATCTACTAAATTAGTAATCAGTAATTAGAATTACTTCATCCCATGATCAAATTTTACATCTTCTCTGTCATTTGAAAAAGAAAAAAAATTAGCTTTTTGATACATTTCTTATAGGTCTGTTTATGCTAGTAACACTAAGTAGGGGTACCTATAAATTCCAAAGCATTTGCTTTTCTGGTTGCTCATATATTTGCTCATACATTTCTATTTAAGCTAGAATTTTTTGATTCTGAATGTTGCCAGTCTGAGAAATTCCTAAATGCTACTGAGAAGAATTCAGTAGTTTTCAATGATGAAAGCTGGGGGAAATAGAATGTGTAAATATGGTACATCTTTGCATAAGGGGGAAATATGTAGGGGAAATATGTATCAATGTGTATCAATGAGAATCCAGTCTGAAAGTAATCCTATGGGCTATCTAAGAAATTCGGTTTTGTTTTGGCCATGTTAGGAGAATTTAGAAGACATATTTACAAACACATCCTGGATTTATTACACAGTCAGGCTAAACATTCTATTGGCACTGCTTGTATAGACATATATACAGCAAATAGAAATTTCCACTGACTTTGAGGGGCTTTCAGTGCCTAAGAAAGCTGCATACAATTCACATAGGGCTTGGAAAAGATATCAATCTTCAGAACAGTCAAAAACTTCCATGGCCCTCATGTGTTAATGCTCATCTGCAGTCCTTCTGCTGGCATTTAAAAGAGATTGCAAATTAAAATTCAGTAAGCCTCTACATATAAATAACAAAAATTAGTCCATGGTCCTGTGAGGTTTCAGCAGCATCTCTGTTCTATTTGTTGCAGCAGAAAAAGGCCTAAATTACTAGATTAAGAATGTAGGAAAGCACTATATTCAACTGTGAGGTTTGCAAGAATGTAAAATAGTCTCTAGTATGTAAATTTATACCAGTCTAGTATGTAAATTTCTACCAGTGTAATTTCATTTATTTACCCTGAAAACACAAAATAAATATTTCCCCGATCTATTAACAAACAGCTCATAATTTTACCAAAAATTTGCAGGAAATATCTGAAAATGTACTAATCCTTCTCAGCTGGCTCCATTCTAACTTCCTGTAGTGGAAATACTGACAGCTGTTTACTTTCAAAAGCTCAATACATTGCTTCTGGCTGCTGTACCGCACCTGATCTTACTCTGGGAGAGTTAGCATTTCTGCTGCTCTCCTTTACCAGCTTTAAAAACTACTGTTGAAGGAAGTAAGGACATAACTAGCATGCCCATTCTGCTTGGGTATTTATTGTCAAGGGATATTCTAGCTGGCTACAGGACCGAGGCAGATGGAAAGATATGAAACATGCAGCAGCAACACCGTTGTTTCATATGACTTTTTCAGGGTCCTCTATTCCAAAAACTCATATAACTTATAACCTGGTAGAAATAGCATGTGCAATAAATCTAAGATAGCTTACTGGTCCATTGACTGCAACATCAGCAGATACCCAGTCATCAGTATTTTGCCTATATTTCCTGAGAGCACTACAAAAGGACTGTAAGTGATTACAGCAAATCTTTTCCTTGCACTAGAGGTCATTTCAGGATATGCTTACTTTAATACCATTTGACTTGTGCCAAGTTCTTGGTTAGTAAATGCTTTTTATGTTTAGGCTGCAAAAAAGCTTCTGAGGTAGTTTTTCTACAAGTAACCACAACGGTGGCACTCTAAACTTTTAAAATTTTTCTTTTCTATTAAGTGGAGGCCCTGTAAGATCTGCTGAATCTGCAAGACCTGAAAAATACAGGATATGTGTGTCTGACTTCAGTGCCTGCACTTAAATAACCCACATTGTCTAGCTATTGTTAAACTGAACACAGCAAGATAATGATCTCACTGCCCATGCAAATCTACCTCATAAAAGCCAAGTGGGTAACAAAGGGAAAAAGTATACCTATAGAAATTCTACAGAAAGGACCCTTCAAAAGTTGTCCTGCATTTGAACAGCAGAGTATTTTTTTGGCTCTGTCAGCACCAACTTCCAGACAGCTGATCCAAGATTGGAAGGGGGTGGGGGGAAGTTGGAACATGCTTAACTTAAAAAACAGAACTAGAAACCACATGTCCAATATAAACAAGTTCCAGGTTTCTGGTCTTGGACATGCCATAAGCATGTTCAGCCAGACAATAACACAATGGAACAGTTGTTTTAAATGGTTAAAGGTGCCTTCTTTTCAGATGGAATCCAATTGTGAGTTTGTTTCATATGGAATTCCAGTTTAGCAAAAGGTTTGTTTATGCTAAACTTCTGTGACATACACTTTCCAGTGTCTTGCAGAGAAATGCTACTGCAGAAAAGTCTTCTGCAGATCATTCTGAACACTCTTGTCCATAGGACTGTGATTAATTTCTAATACAAACACAGCAATCAATTGCAACTGTCCATTCATTAAAAACCTTGTTTGCCACTTTATTCTCAACTATTTGTAAGACCTAGGTCTTGCCACTGAGAAGGAAAGTGCTACTACCTGTGTCTAGGGTGAGGAAAACAACTGGAGGGTCATCCATCTTCACTACTTCCAATAGTGATAGGTTTCATTACACTGGACCTAAGTCCCACTTCCATGCTAAAAGAAAAATGGTTTGTGGAAAGAGAAGTCTATGATGTTTCTGATTTTTCATTAGACATATCATTGCAACAATGATAGGTACAGCTTTACTTTAAATGCTTTTTAGCTACAATATCTAAATTCTGTTGTTACCAGAAACTTCATTTCTGTGTCTTCTGCACCATTAATATCTCCACAAAGACTGGGGAGAAAGAGGGGGGAAAGGAAATAAAGGGAACCTTTTGACAGACAAACCTGTATAACCATCAGGAGAGGTAGTTCCCCCTAACAGCTCATATTAATCAAGTGTGTGGTAAATACAGATGTCATTCAGCTGGATTCTCCATGCAACTAATTTAGCCCCAACTCTTTTGCAGCTGAATTAACTGAATCTTATTATTCAGTCTTGAAGCAGTCATGTAAAAGGACTGACTATGAATAGTCTTGACATCAGCTCCTTTTGAAACATGTTTTAAAATTTGCTTACTCTTTAAGAAGCTTATGTCCTGTGTTTATTTCAAAGACTTTTACATTAAGAAACTTATAGCATATACAATTTTTTTGTTCTCTTCAATGAACACAGATTGTTTGATCTAGGTTTAAAATCAATGCTTTTAAATAAGAACTTTAGTCTTGAGAATTGCATTGTAGGGTGAGGACTCAGGCAGGACTTTGAGGGAAGTTGTTCTACGTTTTCTACTGACTTTTTTTTACATGATGAAATTTTCTTAGTGGAAGTAAGAAAAGACTTGCAGAGCTCTTTCAGAGGAAACACAAACAACGCTTTGAAAATCTGTATTGTTTTAAAAAATACAGGCTTATTAATAGAGTTAAGATTATCAGTTTTAGAAAAAAAGTAGCAGGTTGCTGAAGTTCTTAACACTGAGAAAGAAGGCTTACGCCTTAGGCTGGAAAGACAACTGTTTTGTGAGGCTGGTATTTGAATCTGTCCAGAAGTCACCATTTGGGCCCATCTCAGAAAAAAACCCTATAGAAAAAGTTTTGATGCACTCAGCAAAGTAAGGAGGTGGAAGGCACTTAATGGACACAACAACCTAGAGGCACCTTGCAGCTTTTGGATAATCTGGGTGTATGCTAATGAGACTGAAGGAAGCATACAGAGCCTACGAGTTGTTTCTAACTTTTAACACAAGAAATCAAACCCAAGAGGCCCAACATGCAGAGGGATAAATTCAATTAGTCTGTCCTTTTGCCTTTGGGAAATTTGTGTTGGGGAAAGGCCTTTTCAATTTCCTTTGGCATCCTGTTCAGAGGGAGTGCAGCTCCTGGTAAGTCCCAGTATGCAGAGCAGCCAAACTGGCAGCTCAGGAGGAAGGATTGAAGCACCAGCATCACTCATTTCATCCTGCTGTAGACAAGAGCTGTCTGCAGTCCTGCTTTGCACTGCTCTTGAGTGGCACAGAAGGCCCTAGATTGAGTTTCTTCTCTTCTAATCTTTTCCTGCAAAGCCTTGGGTCTTTACCAACACTGCCCACCTGCTACACACATACACATATACACCTTCAAGAGACACTGTGCGCCTAGAGACAAGTTAAAAGAAACCTCAGCCAGGTCTAGTCCACGGGTTTTTATTTAACTAGCTATGTTTCTGGTAACTGGCAGATGCTAAAACAAAAGATAGAATTTATTTTTATGATAGAAAAACTTGCTTCTTACATTGGTTAATTAGTTTCTACACACAATGGATAGCATCTTGATTCAGAACTTAAGGGAAGCTGCGCTTTACTGTTTTGTTTTGAATAAACATAGTGTGAGCAAATCAGATTTACTAGAACTGAAAGTGAAATCCAAACCCCTATTTAAAATGGGTAATTTGTACTTTACATAAAGGCCTCTTTACCAGCCTGAACACAGACCATAGACTACTCCTGTTTGTCCAGCCTAATTGTTATGCTCTTGTCATACTTGTCACAGTGAGGTCTGATTGCTTTATTCTCAGATTGTTTTCAAATATCAATTACTAAGATTCCAGACTAGTGCCCAGTTCTTCTTAGCTTCTGCTAATTTGTGCAGACTCATTTAATTCTGATGACTGACTGAAAAGCTGTTTCTGTGTTATGATGTGCTGCTTAGTGCTTAGAACTAGTAAGTTTAGAAGGAAAGTTCAAAAAAGTTAAATGAAGGTTTATTTTGTGCTTTCTGCTTCCTGATGGTGATGGTGTGCTAATGGAGATGGCTAAAAGCTTGAGTGGTCACAATGATTTGGTGGGGAGCTGCAATACATAGGATACTTGTGATTTCTGCTCAAAATCCCATTGTTTTTTCTCTATGTGTAAATATGTAATATAATGCAATAAGCTGGGACTCTCTACAGCCTCTCAGAACACAGTGGTCCTGGACAAGGCTCTGCAAGATGGTAGCCTGTAGATTGCTCTTAGGCTTTGTACTGTCTCCCTCCTACCACTGGTGCATCAAGATACTAACTGGTTTCCAGTAACTCCAGAAAATGTCCAGACCTGTGTGTTGAAAATCTGCTTAGATGAAGGGGAATTCTGTCATGTGAATTATTTATCTGCTTTTTTGTAAGTCCTTCGTGTTTAGGAATTTTCTCAGTGGAGAGGATTTTTAAAATCCACGCATCGGTGACACCTTTTTTATCAGTGGGGTCAGTATAGCTTAGGACAAATTGGGGTGCTGCCTCTGTGGACCCCAACAAAGCTTCTGAGATCCATGGGAGCCTCAGTGAAAAAGTATTTGGACTTGACAACTACCCACTGACACTAAATATAACCTTCTGGTAAACATTAAAATTTCAAGGGCTTTGTGGCTGATGATCATGTTCAACTCCAGGACATTCAGTGAGAGACTAGAGTGGAAAACATAAACATGGAAAGAAACACAGGGGGATGGGAACTTTTGAAAGCTGGTGGAGAGAACAGAGAAGATTTTGGTTAAAAAGTTTTCTTGCCTGGTTCAAGAGTTTTCAGTGTAATAAAGGTGAAGTATTCATAAGGCTGAAACAGGTTAACCAGTAATGTACCAAAAAAGCACACAAGAAACTGTGAATTGCTCCAGCACATTTTGTCCTAATAGGAGTACTAAAAAACACTGTACACTGAGTAAAGAACAAAATTGAGATGCTCTTGGCGTTTCCATCTTGGTTCTTCTGATTTAAATAGGAGAATTAGCATCCTCTGCACTATGGTTTTTACTTCATGTATTTAAGCTCTGATATCTGGCTATAATTATCAGAAGGATTTCACACAGAGCACCAAGCAGCTGGAAAATAGTACCAGCTCTCCGTCCCTATCAATGTGGGCTAGATTTGATGCAATAGTACCTGGAAGGCTCTGTATCTCTTTGACATAAGCTCAAGGATCTGGTCTATCCTTCCCTGAACCATGAAGAGCAAAGCCTTTACTTTCTCACCAAAGTAGCAGACAAGGACAAGCAAGTTTCTAAAGCAGATCATAAACTGCTCAAGTATCTCTTGCATGATCATCAGCTACCTTCTAGCCTGCAGTGCTGTCCTCAGCCTTCAGGTCACCCCTAAATACCAGCTCATCTAGTCTTACAGCACATGGAAGAAGTTCTGCTCCATAGCAGAAATTTTGACCATTCTTAGCAAACATGGTTGGGACTTACTTGGATAGCTGTTTAAAAGCAGCTTCCATGTGTACCTGGGGCACTTTCACTACTGCTCTGTGAGGTGGATAGCCATCACCCTATCTATCTGACAGCTGGGCAGACTGATGTGTTACTTAACTAGTTCAGGATGACTAGAAAGCAGAGAAGACCCAAAGCCCTCTCTCTAAAGCAGTAAAACACCATTACATGTTTTGTAAGAACAAACATTTACCAGTCCTGATCATTTTTTCTGTTAGCTTAACTCTTATTGTCTTACAAACTTTTTTCAAGGCTGTCACGATTTCTTTTAAAGATAGAAAAAAATTCAAACACCTTAGAAAATATTCTACAAGGACAGTAAGAGGCATTTAAGCCTGTTTAAAACTCAATCCAAACAGAGACAAACCTGTTGCCAGTGAGGAGGGAAACTTGGCAGCTTTGCTTAAAGCTTCCCACACAGACACTGGAGACGAAAGAAAACAAAGAAGCTGTAGTCCCTGAGGGTCCTGCCACTCCCTGGGCAAAAACAGTCCCTTCCCTGCTTTTCCTTTAGCTCTCAGACACACACACGTGCTCTCTTAGTGCCATTAACTACAGCAATAACCAACTGAGCCCCACAGTCCTGGAAAAAATACAGGAAATGAAGAGTTAAAAAAAAAAAAAAGGGAAAAGAAAAAAAAAAAAAAAAAGAGAACTTGGAGTCGAGCCAGCGTCCCCGAATGACTCCGCTCTGCCGGCAGCCTGGAGCGACACTCCCCGCCGGCCCTGCCCTCCCTCCTCTCCCCGCAGGGCGGGCATGCCAAGCCTTCCTCTCTTTATCAGGGGCTGGAGTTCCCCTTCTTGGTCTCTGGTTGGTTTGGAAACCCATAAACGTTGCTAAATTTATCCTTCGCTTTCAGGACAATGGCAAATGCCAGCAATAAGAATGCAAAAGAGCTGAAAATTAATGGAGACAATTCCCTGCAAGCCAAGTGGAAACACCTTTTCTGTATAACTCCCAAGGCGGTAAAAAGCAGTTACACAGTGCAAATCAGGACAGGCTGCCTGGGGTGCCAGGAACACACTGTTCCTTTGGCTGTGTGCCACAGGGAATTGTCCATCCATATGCTCAAATTTGATGGGGCTTTCTCCTCTCCCACAGAGAGTAAAGCATACTGTCAAATTAGACTGGCTCTTACTTTATCTCAGGAAGGCAACAGGAAAAGCTGAAGGCACACTGAAAGTAAGGCCAGCATGGGTGAGGCTGACACCTCAGAGCTAAAACTGCTCAGGAGTTATGTCATGTTTAATTCTGAGGATCTCTTTCTTACTGCCCTTTTTAAGAGAACTGACCATACATCTTAGTAAACTAATTTGCCATCTGAAATTACTCAATGGAACATCTTGCACAAGTCTGCTCTAGTCAGTGTGGTGCCTCGACACATGTGCTATGATTGGTGCCTTCAGCAGAGACTGGTCTCCTCAATTTTTGCTGTCCCCTTTCTGACTGGAAGCCATCCTGTCTCCCAGCACCAGGCAGAGGCGTGAGGTGTGGCAAGTCATGGGGCCTATTTCAAGATGGCCCTCCTAATACTTTCAGTGCAACTTTCTCAAAGCTTGCAAGATTTCCACTTTTTCTGTTGGGTGTGTCTCATAAATTACAGTAGCAACAAAAAAGTGCTCAGCCTTCACCAAGAAGTAAGCACTGAACACTGATGAGTACAAGTCACTGGTTGCATTCAAATGTTTTTTTCTTTTTAATTTGGTTCTACCCAGATGCCAAAAGTGTTTTAGACACTGCCCATATCCCCCTCTCTCCTCACTTATGGTGTCTCCTTGTGACTCGTGTTCAGCCTCTCATCTACCTTCTGCTTACTCTAGCTTGCACAAAGTGTCTGCTAAAGAAAGAAACAGATACACAGCCATGTAGGTGCCTCTAGAACATTTAATTTTAAAATATCAAGAGTATCGATACTTGCATGGGAAGTGATAAGCTGGTATAAAGAGAGGGACTGGAGCACAGAGTAGGAAAAATGGGGAGGTAAGAAATACTAGAAAGGGAAGTAGAAGACACACAGAACAAGAAGGCCAGCAGCTAAAAATTACAGCTTGGTACAATCCACACAGATGACCCGCATGCCGTTCCCTATGACATTAATAAAAAAGGGCAACATTAGCTTTGAATATATGCCCGGTAAGGGTTTATCACAGAGGGGTTTTTTTGTTGTTGTTTGGTTTTCCCAAGCTTGAGTTCCAGAGGTGAAACCATAACAGTGGCCAAATAAAAGTTTGTTTGGTTTTGTTTTTCATTTTAATTACCAAGCTGTAACAAATAAATCTCTGGCTGGATTGTAACTAACCTGTATGGGTCCTTAGATGAGCTTTAAGATGGGAAGATTTGCCATAAACTTTTTCACACCCCACATAGTGGCATTTGTGCTTTTTCTGGGGTGATCCAGGGTCAGTCCAGCTTCTTATGCGTTTGTTCTTTTGTCTGAGGCTTGGCTCACTTACTGCAGCCAAGCTAGTAGGTGTGGCTGCTCTTTCTCCTCCACTCTTACCAGCTGAAGACAGACTTTCTTCCCCAAACTCCTTAGGAGCAATAGAAATGTGTATTTGTTCTGTTATATCAAGCGTCTCTGTTTTTTCCGTCCTTAGAGCACATGAGTTTGGGACATGCTGGTTCAGATCTGCTAAAATGCTAGCTACCACAAGTAATGATGATCCATTGTCTTTCCCGGTTTCTCTGACTTCCCGTCTATCTTCTCCATTGGATGAAGGAAGTATTGCTGCATCAGGTTGGGGATCAGGCTCCCCTTTGGGACTATGGATAACAGCACGACTTGACATAGAAACAAGGCACTCTGCTGCAAAATGATCCACATATGCTGCTGTTGCCATTTTTCATAAGTTTAAAAAGAAATCCAAACAGGCGAAGACAAAAAAAGAAAAAACAAACCCAACACAAGCGCTCTTTCCCTTTTTAAAAAGATTACACAAGCAGACTTTTCCCTCCCTTATTTCTTAGGATCGGTTTGTAGGAGTACAGGCTGATATCGCAGCCATCAAACCCACACTTTGTTCGTGACGATCGCACCCAGCTTGTCACTAAATCGAAAAAGCGTTGGCGGTCCAGTGGAAGAGAAAAAGAACAGCAGATAGATCCTGTCGCTGGCAGCTTTTTGCTCGGAGTATGGATTAATGCCGTTTCCTCAGGAAGGCAATGAGCTGGCGATGCGGTCTCGCAGCCCTCCCATCGCGCTGTGACAGCGGCCCCGGCGCGCCCCGTTATCGCTGCCCGGAGCCGCCCGGACCCCGCGGGGCGTGGCCTTGGGGGAACATCTGGGCGTGACGTCAGCGCGGGGCCGCAGCTCGCGCCAGCAGGTGGGCGGCGCGCGCCGGAGGCAGCGCCCGCCGACGGGAGGAGGCGCACGATTGGCTGGCGGCGCGCGCGGCCGGCACCCTCCGCCCCGGCGCGGGCGCAGCCGCAGCGCGCAGGGCGGCGCGCGCGGACCCCTCCGCCGGCCCCGGGCGCGGCCGGGCAGCTCCCGGGCCTTTCGCCTCCTCCCCTGCCCGCTCTGACGGACGCGAGCGATTCGATAGCATCCGTTAGAGCTGCACTGCGAGGCACAATTTAACAGGCGCGGAACTTCACGAGATTAAAACGTTGTGAAGTTAGAACTGGTACAAGTGACAGCAGAGAGTGAGGCTGCACGGTTTGGTCCGCAGCCACACAGATGGAGCTCGGGCGTGGATTTTAATGGGTTGTGACAGGTTTAATTAACTGCCAGGGAACACACTTGAAATCACCTTCCTGTCAAAACTCCAGCACTCCGCAGCCTCTGAATTATTTAAAAGTACAAATGCAAATAACTTGGGTTTCATTATTATTCACTGCTTGTAAAAGATTCAGCTCGGCCAGTTTTATAGAGATTAATGCCTGAATCAAGGAGAGAGTTGTACGTGTAATTAACTGACCGAGAAGTAAGGAAATGCATCTGAATGGAGATCTGAAAGCACTTGTGACACCTATTACCTTTTACTGGAACATGTTTCTCCAGAGTAATTCCTGTGAAATTCAGGTCTTTAGCAAAGACTTTTTTTTCTCTGAGACAAAGATGATCAGAGGACGGCTGCTTTGGAAGCCCTTCTTTCTGGAGGAAAATTTTGTGGCGTTTGAGGCGGCGTGAGTGGAAGTGAACATCTGTTCCAGAAACCCAAATAGTTTTGCTGTTAGGTTGAGCAAAAAGTTGGTTTGGTACATGTGAAAATACCACATTCAAGAGTAAAGTTTGCTTATGCTACCACTGTGCTTTGTGAAAAAATGGAATTTATGTTCCTATGCAGCACTGCCCTTCAGGGCCAGGCTCATGGGGTAACCTGTGCGGGCCACAGTGCCCCCATGTCTGCTCAGAACAGGGTGGTCTGTGGTGCTGTCTCTGTAGCAAAGAAAGAAATAAGGTACCCAGTGCAGGAGGATGTGGTTTAATGCTGAATGAGACAGAACATTTTGATGCAGACACACTGTACTATACCATTTGTTCTGAGCAGATCTACAGGAAATGTTAACACATTTCCAAATAAAAACGTTGAGTTTGGGACTTACCTGCTAGACTAAAAAGGACTTCTGTGGAAAACATCTTTATAAGAAATATTGTATTCTTCTCTTTGCTTAAGCAGACCTACCTGGTGGTTCTTTAGTAGTAGATTCAGAGAAGAAACCTTGCAGCTCTTTCAGCTTGAGAAGAAACAGGCCATTTTTAGGAAAATGAAGAAAGGGCAATACTTAGGCACAAGTTCTCAGTCTTAACTCTGGGATCAAGGACAATTATCAGAAAATGTACAGTAAAAGGGAGATCTGGACTGTTCTGGTTGCCAACCACCAGCAGGCTCTGATGTGGATTCTAGAGGCTCCCTGGTATTCTCTGTGCCCTCAGCCCACGCAACCTTCTCAGCGCTGCTGGGCCCCTCTCCTACCGCCTCTCCTCGACGCTCTCTCATCCCGTGACGGGCTGTTCTGGTCGAGCTCTTTCCCGCTGTGTAGCAATGGCTTCCCCGGGATCAGAGTGGCCGGAGTGGTCAGTCCCCGGCCGGGCAGAGGTGCTCGCAGAGCCGACAGGGAGCTCGCAGATGTCGGGAATTCCCGCGCTCAGCGCGGCCCACACCGCCTGCCCGGCGTGAGGGGAGAGCCCCTCGGGAGAGACGAGAACTGTGATTGGCTATCCCGGCCCCCTCGGGGCGGGCCGGCCAATGGGGAAGGCCTTTACATGCCGTGCGAGGCGTCCCTCAGGCAGGTGCCGGCGTGGACAGTGCGGATGGTGGTGTCCGTGTGGCCGGCGGCTCTATGTGAAATAATCCGCTGTTGTTCGTGTTTTGTGTTCATGGCGTGAGCGGGTAGGACACGGCTCACCACGTTCCTGGCGTGTCTGGCCAGCGGAGAGCGGCGCAGCGTCGTGTGCACAGCCGGGCCCGATGGCAGAGGCGGCTATGAGCGGGTAGTGGCTGGTAGAGCTGAAGATGATCTGTTGGGTTAAAGCCGTGCCCTGATAGCAGCTGCTGTTGTGTAGGAGTACCTTTAAAGTTAAACCAGCGGCCGTAACCAAGTTCCCCATGGTCCATGGCTTCTTGCGTTGTTCTGCCGGTTTGCGCTGAGAGCTGGTGTTAGTACCGGGCTGACAATGTGGCACAGTGGCGTTCAGGGAGGGGGGCTTAGGGGAGGAGGTTTACTTGGATGAGCGCTTGCTCCTTCTTTGGTTGGATGAACCCTGTGAGCTGCCTTCTTCATTTGGGAAAGAGTAATGTTGTGAAGGTTACTTTTAATAGAAAAGCTTTTATATTCAAAAAAAGTTAATGGTATTCAGCAGATGTTTATGCAGTCCAGTTAGGGTTCATGTATTACTCTCTTTTAAATCATAACTGTGAACAAAAGTGTGCTTCACAAAAAGCTCACTAGAAGTAAAAAAAAAAAAAGTTAAGTATTGCACACCGTTAGTATGAAAGCCACTATCACTGCTTGTTCAAGAGCAGGGTGTGCAGTACGTGTATTTGTCACGTGGACATAATTCCAGCTGCCCAGTGGGACCAGCTTTGGCTTCAATGCAGGATTGCAAATCTCAAATGCAGCTGTGTGAACTAAGAGTGGTAAATAGCCTCCCTGCAAGCAGCAGGGGTAGAGGGTCACTCTGCTTTGCAAGGAACTTCAGTCGTTACATTAGATCCCTAGAACAAAAACAATTTATGGAAAACTACTAGACAAAATACTGTGCCCATTTATCAACTCCTCCTTATAATCGTATATATTTACCTGCCTGTTAGTTCATGGATAATTGTTGCATGTTATTTTTTCTGATTAACTGGAAAAGTGAATTTCTGTAAGTACACAGTAAATCTCGAATTCACCCCTGTTGAACATCTTATACCTGACTTGTTTGTACCAAAGGAGGTGAATTTTGAAACTGAGATTACAAAAAAAAAGTAATAAAAATAGATCCTACCTCCTTATTTAATTTTCTTGTTTGATTATATTGTTGATGTGTTCTTACCTGCAGGCATCTGGCCCACAGACTGAGGTGAGAATTTTTCCCTCTGTTATGGCACTATTTTTCTATCCACTCAAGAAATACAGCCTGGTTTTTGGCAGAGGTTTTTAATATTTATTGTTTTCATATTACATAATTTAGAGTTCTGTTTAGCTACAAGTGCGTAGCAGCAGAATAATTTTACATGGACTCCATCCTGTTTTGCCTTTCCCAAAATAGCTCATTGTTTTAATTTACAGGAATAAGAAAGTCTAAAATGCTATGTGAAATGAAAATAGTTTTATGGACTCTGTTAACAGGAACTTTAAACAGAATGGAACAAAGTCCTTCTACAAATGCCAGACTGATGGCATGACCAAAATAAAGAAATAATTGAGCTCTAGGAACATTTTTTATAACTGGTGTAAAAGCTGTTATTCCGATTAAAAGTTTGCTGTAAACCAAATAATAGTGGAAGACTTCAACGTGCAAAATTGGGCCTGAAGGAATTCATCTGAAGGAAGAATTTTATGAGTGGGAAATATGAGGAATTTTATCTGAGAGAAATTAGTTTACTATTGTGAAGAACGTGATAAGATCTAAACATGCAGTTTCATAGTAGCAGATATTTCATCAGCACTTTTCCTGCCTGAGTTTACTCAGTAATTTTTTCCTCTTTTCATACACTTCTGCGTTAGGTCCAGTGAGTGAGATACAAGAAGTGTAAGCCACAGGAGTTCTGTGGACTTCAGGGAAGTAACGTTATTTTATATCATCTCAGGAAGCTCTGTATGAGAACAGGAAAAGGCCACATAGCTCTCCCTGTTTCAGTTCCTACAAAGCATCTGTAAGATGAAGAAATGTAGTTTCATTTCATTTTGCCTATGTAAATAGTTCCTTTTCCAATGAAAGGGAAGAAACAAGGAAAAAAGAAAACAGAAGAAAATAGCAGATGTCTCTGCCTGCGTTCTTGCAGTACTTGCAGCCACAATCCAATACCTTTACAGAATCTATCAGTCTGTACTGATGCTTTCCCATTGTTCTTCCTTAGTGGTTTCATGGTTGGGGGGGGGCTCTGGAAAGAAAAGGGAATAAAAGGGGATGGAATTATAAAGCCTATAGCCTGCAGCTCTCTCAAAGATAGCCTTGCCTAACACTCTGTTTTGTTGGTATCAGGTTAATAATAATGCAGAAGTGCAGAAGATAGGAAGAGAGGGAGGCAATGAACAGGTTCTTGCCTAAAGTGAGCCACACTCTTCCCTGAATGTTTGCACAGTTGTTTTCACCAGGCATCCCACTGTCTTAATAAAAGAGTATCAGATGTTTAGCCTTATCTTCAGAATCCTTTTAGCTCATTTGAATTTGGACAAATCACTGTGTTACATCAAGTAATTGCTTGATTGGGTATCAACACAAATAAGACTCAGTTGTTAAAGATGTGGTAAAAAAAAATTATCTAGTGGCTTACATTTGGCAGTACTTTTGCAAAAGGTGGAGGTAAGGCTTGAATATTAAAAAAGTCAGGAAGCCATTTTTACCCGTGAGTCAGTAACTTTGACATTTCAGAAACACAGCAAGAAGCTTTGGAGGGCTGAGAAAGCACTGTAAGCTCTGGTGAAAGCAGTGTGCTCTATCACTGAGCTCCCTGGACTGGCTGTGACAGGAATCCAAAATGCCAGAATATTGCCCATTGTGCTGTTGTAAATGATGATTGCATATAGAATGGGAGAAGGTATTTGCATGGCAGTGATAAAAGTATAATTAGGAAAATAAACTCTGAAAGAAAAAAAAAAGTCTCACGTTTAAGAAGCATTTTGATACTTTTGGAACACAAAAGAGATTGTGTTCTTGGGTGTGTATTACATCAGTTTGTGTTATTGTGTGTGCTGTGGAAAAGAGAGTTTAATATAAATGTAAACACAATCTTGCATTGAGCAATGATTGAAAGGTTTAATTTTTTTTCAGCTCTTCATTTCTGCAGTAGGAGACTGAAGTGACCAGTATGGCAATGGAAGGGGCAGGGAAATGGAGAGTCCCAACTAGGCTCACTCCCACTGGTCTGAGGGAATTGATATTCACTGGGTAATGTTGTATCTTTGTGGAAAATGCTGAAAGCTGAGAAACAAAAGGAAGCATATTTCTTGTTCAGAGCTTAGTCCTTTTCTGTCACAAAGCATGAAATGATAGTTTAGATCTTAGAAGTGAGCAGCAATGATATTGTATGCAAACTGAATCAATTTTAATGGATTTTTTGGGAGAACACAATGACACTCTCCACAGAGTCATCAAAGCCACTGTGTGCAAATAATGCTCGTGAATTTCTTAGTGGCAACATTGACTGGGGGCTGTGGGGTGCCTTACATGCTTATAAGGTTCTGTAGCTTCTGGGCATTACTCTTTCCATACTGGAAAGCCCAGAGGCAGAAGTCAGGCACTCCTTTGCGAACAGCAAACGGAAATTTTGTTAGCTGAAATTCAGTTTCTGCTTCAGCTGTCAGACATTGCACTGATCTCAGCAGATCACAGGAGACACCTGCAGTTGCTATGCTCATGGCATTATTTCTTACAGACAACCTCTGAGACACCTGTGATCAAAGAAATATCATGTATGAAGCTGTAAAAGACTATTTCTTAAGTTTTTTTTCAGCCACGAAGCAGGACAAGAGGACTTCAAGGTGCTAGTGCTGTTTCTTCCAATAATGATGAGCTGGTCATCATTGAAAGCTGCACAGTGATCAACAAATACACCAAGCAGGCCTGTTCATGGTGTGCCCGACCTCTGCAGCTGGGGCGCAAGAGTGTCTTGGTTCATTTCCAGCTACAGACCTGCTTTTCTTCTGTGGTGAGACCTCTGAAGTGGTGACCCACAACCAAACATTCAGGATTTTTGCTGTTAATTTCCTTTATCTTCCTTTTACCTTTCTATCTTCTGATTTCCATGAGGTTGCTGTTCATCCTACCTTACAGAAGAGCAATTCATTGAAAGCCAAGCTGTAGGTCAGTGCTCTGTAACACACTATGAAAAAATTTCAAAGTGAAGGAGTTACGTTTGATGGCCAGTGGATCTGAGCTATCTAATCATAAATCAACAGCTGCACCAGTAAAGGGCCTTCTAACTGCTGATGTAAAAGCTTAAGAATATTGGGAATTGCAAATTTCCTGCCATAAGAAAATCACAGAACTTGAAAGGATGACGTAAAGTTCTGTGTCTGCTATGTATTGGTGAAGAATATGGTCATAAAAAGAAAATAATGTATTTAAAATGCAACATCAAGTTGAATAAAGCTTACCAAAGAAAAGGAGAAACATCAAGTTAAGGTACAGCAAATATGGGAAGGTAAAACATAAAATAATTACTACTTCTATTTTCACTCTGTAACCAGACTTCTGCTGGGTTTTGCCAGCTATAAAGCAGAAAATGATGAAGTTAGAAGCCATGTATTAAGCATAATCACTTCCACTGGATTTAATTCACAGAATCATTACACTGAGCTCAGTTTAACTTATTGGTTTTGGTCTTTTATGATTTGCAAATTTATTATTTCTGTTTCTTAACTTCTCTGTGCTTTTTGCAATGTGTGAATATTGCGTGTTGTCGCTTTTGCTAAGCTTCTTTTCATTCAGAAGCACAGAAGATACCAGCACATCATCAGGAAGTGCTCAGATGAGTGAATTGACCCAGTAGCTTATTCAGTAAAAGTTGCATAACATTAATTCACGTTCATGCTTGCAAGTCAGCAGTGACTCACAGATGAAAACACCACTGCAAAATATTGCAAAAAATGCTGGATATTTTTGCAATATACTTTCTGAAGCAGATATTATAATGTCACATGAGTGATATGTTAGGCCTACTGGAGTTGTCAATGCTCAAAAATCAGCATTTTATATTTGTAGCATCATTATAAAAAGATACGATGTTTGGGTACAATTGATAAATAATGCTTGCTCTTGAGCAGTTGGTATATTTGTGTGAGACTGCAAACTGAATTTGGAATTGGGAGTTCTGTCAATTTTTCTTCTGCCTCTCCGTTGAGCCACTGCAAAGAACAAATTAAATTCTTTTGGACAGCATCATGAGGTGGTGAAATACTGTGTATTTCTGGGTGGCTGTGCATCCCAGTGGAACCTCTGTGAGTAAGAAAATGGCTGCTTTCCATGGCAGAGCATTATTTATAATCTGAATCTGGACATAAAAGGGAGAGTGTAATGGAGATTCAAGAGCAGTGATTATGTTATGAGGCTGATGAGAGCTTAGCAAAGTAGCTACAAATTATAGATAAAAGCACCTCTGCTTAGCCTTTTTCTTTTAAGTAGAGTATAAGCATACTGCTGGTGGAGGAAAGATAGGACTTGGAAGGAGAGAAATCTGTTTTGTTGCTGCTTGATTCAAAGGTCAGCAAAAGAGAGAGAGTGTGAGACTGAATGACACTGAACTAGATTGCTCAGAGACCTCTGATGTTAGAGAGTTGTGAGGTTGCTGAAAAAGTGGGCAAGTGTATGTGGGTGGTTATTGTGTTTATGTGAGCCTGTAACTTGTGATATGTAAAGTAAAAGTAACTGGTTTTCAGCAGGCTCGTGTGATCTGTATATTTGCTTTCCCTGAAGATTGCCACTGAAGGAATAAACTATTAACCCAAAATGTCCACTTAACTGGGAGACTTTTACCCATTTCGAGAGTCTGAATGTAGATGGATCTAGGAGATCCCACCTCTGCAAAATTTGCTCCCCAGGAGTGCCCTGCAAAAACCGAATCCAGCAGAGTTTGCAGTGTGTCCAAGAGTGTTACACAGGTCTGTGTCAGAATACAGAATTTATAAGTGGATTTCCTTTTTTAAGAGATTTATCAGCATAGATTTGAGCTTCACTGGTCTTTGTGCCGTAAAGCTTCATCTTATTCCTGTCTTTAGTCTGCATCTAGGTCACTAGCCCAGGTGTGTGGTCAGTCAGTCTATCCACACAGCCTTCTGTATAAGCTGTGCAAGTCAGCTTCCTGAGTTTTGTGTAAAATAAGTGAATCTGTCTCTTACTGATTCATTAAAGAGAGTGAGGCACCCAAGCCTGAACTACACTCCTGTGGAAACCATTACTCAAGTGCAGCTGGAGGCTGAGCATGGGATAAGGGCTGTTGACAAGGTTCAGCCAGCTTTAACTGGGTGTGAGTGAGTCCTTGTACTGGGTTTGCCTGAGATGGGGTTAATTTACTTCACAGCAGCTGTGCAGTGCTGTGCTTTGGATTTGTCACCAAGCAGTGCTGATATCACATAGATGTTTTAGCTACTGCTGAGCAGAGCTCACACAGTGTCCAGGCTTTCTCCATTTCTCACTCTGTCCCTGCAGTGAGGAGGCTGGGGGTGGGCAAGAGCCTGGGAGGGGACACAGCCAGGACAGCTGACCCCAGGCGACTGATGGCGTATTCCATACTCTACAACATCATGCTCAGCAGTGAGGCTGGGGTGAGTTTTCCAGGGGTTGCCATTGCTTGGGAACTGCCTGGGTATTGCTGTAGCTGGAGTTAAGTGATTGCCTTGCTGGTTTTTCATTTTGGTTTGTTTTAGTTTGGTTTTGTGTTTCCCCTTCTCCTGATTAAACTGTCTTTAAGTTGACACACAAGTTTTCTCACTTTTGCCCTTCCAGTTCTCTCCCTCATCCCACTGTGTGGAGAGTTAGGGAGAACCTGTTGTGGGACTTAGTTTCCTACTGCTGTATCCTGTCTATGAAAACCAGTCCCTTTTCCTGGTTCTGCCTCCCTAGGCAGTGTCCTGGTGCTCTGTTTCACCTATTCCAACCCACAGCTTTTGGTAACTCCTGGTAACTCCTGCTCTGCTGTGAATTTCTTGGCAGCAATGGGAGATTTTCCTGAATTGTTTTTTTGGGGTGGTTTTTTTTTTGGTTTTTGTTTGGTTGGTTGGTTGGTTGGTTTTTGTTTGTTTGTGTTTTGTTTGGTTTTTTTTTGGTTTTTGTTTTGTTTTTTTTTGTTTGTTTTTTGTTTTTAATTTTTGTTTGTTTGGGTTTTTGTTTGTTTTGGTTTTGTTTTGTTTTTTTGGTTTTTTTTTTTTTTTTTTTTAGTTGTTTTTTTTTTTGTGTGTGTGTGCTTTTGGAACCACTGTCAGTTCTTCTGCAGCCAGGAACTTTATTGCCTCTTCTGTGAAGGAAATTTAGCCAGCAGATAATCCTGCTCCCAGAAACAGGGCCTGAGAAGCTAAGCCAGCCTTTCTCATCTGTGAATACACACTGCTTGACTGCCTTATTACTGTAAACTCTGTGATTCATTGTTTCCTATGTATTTAACACATGTAGTCTCTTAAATGCAGTGTAGTCTCTTAAATGCAGTGTTTGTATGATTCCTTATGAACAGAAACTGTTCATGAAGCAGTGATTTGCTTTTCTTTCCTCCTCTTGTTTACTGCCCATGTTTGCACTATCAGCACAAGACTTGCATCTGGCCCATGTCTCCTGCTCCACTGTACTGGCATCTTTGATTTTCACACATACTGACACCTGACTGTCAGCCCTACAGATGCCTAAAATCCAGATACTTTGATGGAGATAGGATGAGTTACCCCATAATAATTCAAGGATGCCCAAACTTAATCCATGTGGGAAGGTAATCTAAACTAGAAAAAAAGCACTCTCAAGGCCAACCAAGTGACTTTGTTGTAGAATGAGACCTGGGATACCTTTGTGTTTTGTTTGAGAATCTGATCCTTGCATTTTCAGAAATTCCCAGGCACAGGTTTTGCTGACACCCTAAAAGCAAGTAATTTTTACCAGCACAGTTTATGCCAATAAATGGATTAAGTGGTAGACATGCAATTTAGATGCTATGTGTGGTATGCAGACAGACTTCAGAGTTCTCTTGGGGTTTTTTCAGGATCACTAGGTGACAGTGACATCATTTAACATGGCAGTATGTTCTCCTCTCCTGAGTCAGTTCCTGATGTAGAAGATAGATCATACCTCTATAGCAGAGGACAGTTGCAGAAATATGTCATCAAACTACAAAAAAAGCTCAGTTTGTAGAGTGAAGTACAAAAATGATCACACACATGACTAAGTGCTGTGCAGAAACTTTAGTTATTTCCAGGAAAGCCAGGCAGAGGGGTAAAGCTGTGCATGTCATACGGCTCAGAAGCATGAGCTGTACCAGCTGGTGCTCTGGGAGCTGGCTCACAAGTTTCCCCAATCGTCCAGTATGTCCCTGCAAAGCTATAGCAATGCTCTCCATTTCTGAGAGCACTGGACTCAAAGACATTTTGAAAACTGGGTTCCTTTCGTGTAGTTTTGGAGACCTTTGACATAAATTTCGTAAATTCTGGCTGTGATTTCTTCTTTTTAAGCTAAGAGTAGTTTAGTTTATTACCTGAAAACTTTTTCTGAAGCAGGCCTATGTACTCCATTGAGCTATATGAGAGAAATTCCCTTTGAGCTCTGGAAATATGTCTTTCCCAGAACTCGTTACCTGAGTGCAGTGTGCAGTGCCCTTCACTCCGCACTGGTGAGGCTGCACTGCTGCACCTCCAATATTGTATCCAGTTTTGGGCTCCTTGCTACAGGAAGAACCTTGAGGTGCTGGAGTGAGTCCAGAGAATGGCAACAGAGCTGGTGAATGGTCTGGAGTACGAGTGTTATAGGGAGCTGGGAGTGTTTAGTTTTCCACATGGGGAGAAAAAGGCTCAGGGGTGACCTTATTGCCCTCTATGACTCCCTGAAAGGAGGGTGTAACCAGGTGTCAGCCTCCCACAACATAAGTGGACAAGAGAAAGTGGCCTCAAGTTGCAGTAGGGGAGGTTTAGACTGGATATTAGGAAAAATTTCTTCACTGAAAGGGTTATTAGACATTGGAACAGGCTGCCCAGGGAAGTGTTTAAGTCAGCACCTCTAGAGGAATTTAAAAGATGTGCTCATGTGACACTTAGAGACATGATTAAATAGTGGGTTTGACAGTTCTGGGTTAAAGATAGGACTGGATGATCTTAAAGATCTTTTCCAGCCTAGATGATTCTGTGATTCTATGACTTGCACACTGACCCACATACTGTAGACACCTGAAATCATCGAATGTCCTTCATGAAAGGCTTACCACATCAGTAACTATCTCACTAGCTCAGACTTAAATAGGCTTTTTCAGGATCAGGAGTGATTTTTCACAGTAATGGTTTTCCCTAGGAGTTATCCTAAATCTCCAGCATTTGTCATTCAAGCTGATCATCCCACGTGTGAGGAAGAGAATGGGCCATCTTTCTGCAAAGTCAGATTTACCAAATTGCTTCTTGGTGCAAATGGCTATGTACAGTAAAGGTGAGCTCTACAACTTTTTCCTCTCATTCCTTAAATGACTGGTGAGATTGTTATTATATTTTTTGTAAATCTTCAGAGTCCTTAGCATACAATCCTGGTTTTTATATGACTGAAATCAAAGGTACCTGGCTTGTAACACTTCAGACTTAGCATCAACTATTAAAGCACATATTTTTGAATTAAAGGAAAGAAAATCTAGACCTCATTAGACTATAGAGGAACCAGTGCAGTCACCACATAAATTTTGCAAAAGGAAAAACATAAAAATCCAGAGCCAAATTTCTGGAGTCTCCTTTGCATGATCCTACTTCCTCTTAGTTGGCTGGTTGGTTGCTATGGTTTTTTTTTGTTATGGAAGCCAGGCTCACTCAATTCCATGTGTGTTTTCTACTTAAAACATTTTCATCTTTTTGTGTGAGTTCAAGCGATAAAAACATGTTGTAGATGTCCTTTGAAAAGAGGTAAGTGGCTAGAAGACAGGTCCCTGTCTGTGATGGGAAGCTGCAGCTTTTGGGCATAAGTTATTCCACGCTGATTAGCCTAGGAAATAGTTTTTCTTAAATTCATCTGCCTACAGAACTATTTGCTTATAGTTGAGCTGCTTGTGGGTATATCACAAACATGGTTTGTTGTTTAGCACTATTCAACACAATTCTAGCTATGGAGATGGTTTACAGACAGGTGACTGAACATTTGCCATTTGTTTTATTGGTTAGTTTCCCAATTCATGCAGTAGTTCCATTTCCTTAAAATAACTGCCATAGGAGAGCACTGGCAACATGGATTTCCAATGCATCTTTTTATATTGCTTCAGAGTAATTATGTAATCCAGAATTTACTTCGAGTAAATGTTGAAAAAAGAAGTGTGGACTTAGTTAGCTCTTCAGAGGACTTACCATTCACCAGAATCAAATGCATTCACTCAGATTCAAAGAAAACAAACAGAAGGGCTCAAATAGCACTAAGTGGAATGTGTTAAGAATACAGACTGATAGTTTTCCAAGTGCATTGGTTGATTTACTCTTAGCCCAGATTATTTACTTGGGGAATGAAACTGACTTGTTTTGTGCATTCAGCTGTTTTCAAAATAAAAATGTGGTGGAAAATGTGGTCTGGCTAGGTCTGCTAGGCAGTGGGCTTGTGTTCTGTGCAGTTAAGTGGTTCAATGCATTCTGCAATGGGAATATTCATTGCCTGCCTGAGAGGATTAATTTCCTTTTTGGTGGTTTGTGTATTAAAAAAAAAAAAAAGAAAAACCTTGTTCAGTGAGAGGATGAGTTCAGTGACATTCAGCAGCATGCATACCATGCTGGTGGTCATTTGGATTTAGGACAAAGCCTTACCTGTGTACTTCAAGTGGACAATAGACTTAGGATTCCCTGCTGGAGCTGGAAGGAATGAAAGGTTTAGTGGTCTGTGTAACAGTAACCACCTTAGCTTTTTTGGTGCAATCCGTGAGTAGCTCTTTTCAAACCCTCTTTTGTCTTCCTGCTGCTGAACACCTGCAGCAGAAGTCACAGCATTTCTGCAATTATTCCTCCCAGGTACAGGAAGGACTAGGAGATTTCCCCTTAGTAACACTATGTTGAATTTCTGGGGTATACTGTGCTTCACTAATAATATCCAGGCAATGCAACAGTTGCTTGTCTAATTTGTAGTGTTCTCTCCAGTGTAGTTACTCTGTCTTTAGTAGCTTCCTTATCTATCAGGGGGCAGCTTCATGTTCTGAATGAGGCTTGTGAGTGCTGTGCATGCCAGGTGCTGGCTAATTGTGTGTGTTTGTCCCACAGCTGCCAGTGCTCTTCTGTCCAGCTGAGCACGTCAGGGCTCATCTGAACCATGACTGTGGTCAACAACAGCCCAGAACAAGGGACTGCTTGTCCCACAGTGGTGACAGCAAAGCGCCACTGGGTAGGGCTTACTGTTTAACAGTTTTTCATGATTCTGCATAGCATAAGTGCTGAACAAAGCACAGTGAGGGAGGGACATGATGTCATGCATTTTCCAAGAAACCTAGATATTTAAAAATTAATAATAAATGCCTTCAGTGAGTGGGATGCTTTTTGGAGAACCAACTGGGCCTTTCTGTTAACAGTGTATTTATTCCATAGTGCAGAACTGCCATGCTGTGTCTCAGAATAAGAGAAATAACATCATGTCGCTTTGGACATGTTTGTGTCCTTTTCCCATAACTGTCTAGTTTTTCAGAACTGCACTTTGAAGGCTGAGGCTTGCAACAGAAATCTTGTACAGACAAAGTAAGGATGCAGGCTTAATTACTTGTTGCAGTAATTACTATAGTGCCATGGCAGCACTTGTATGTAAATTTTAAACCTTCATTTAATAAGTAAGGTAAATTTTATTTTCATTATTTGTGTTTCAATGTTGTAACTTGCAATACCTTTCAGAAATAATCCAATACAGGCAGTTCAGATTGGAATGTGATGATACGTAATAACATATGGAAATGCTTTACTGATTATATAGTGAAAATATTAAATAATACACTTGATGCCATTGTTTGGGTGAAAAGTGTTAACGTGTACATTACAGTACTGTGAGTCAGAGCACACACCTTCTAGCTGGAGGTCACAGAACCCACAGAAGTGAAGAAGATGCCCGTATGTTTCAAAGTAGCTGCACAAAGATAGTGTTGACTCTATAGCTCATCTCTAAACAACAGATTTTCTTTGGGCTAGGGGATTCCCCAGGTGAGAAACCTGCAAATGAGGAAGCACAATGAGGAGCACAACAAACACAATGAGGCAATTAACAGCAGCTGACCCTTAGTGAAAGGGCAGGCAGTTGTGGTTTCCTTTGGGCAGGAAGGAGTCCACCAGGTGCCCACCTTAATTGGGGCTCTGCTTTCCAACTCTTCTGCCTACCACCAGTGAGGCTTTTTTACCTCTCAGGTCTGGTTTTTTTTTTTCCTTGAGGCTGTGCTCCAGCCAGGGTCCCTCGTTTGGAAAGAGCTGTATTCTGTCCTTAAGGGCCACCAAAATCAAACAGTAGTTTTCTGAAGTAGGACCTTAGAGTCCTCACACAGGCAGGGAGTAGAGCTGGTGGTGCTGCACTGCAAGGGTACAGCTCAATTAGAGAGCATCCAGAGAACAGAAATGTTTAATAAGAAAAACTAAGGCAAATAAATTCAAATAGGGAGGAAACAAAGACGGAGAGGGAGGAGAAGGCTAAGTATGTAAAAGACAATAGCAGCAGCAAAGAGTCACTTTGAGATACTTAGTGCGAACACTATCCTAGGCTTGGAAACCTTCTCTGAATTTCTCAAAGCTGTCTTCAGGAGATACATAATATATGTTGTGGACTATACATCATCTTTTGTCGAGATTACTAGAAGGACTTTATGTAAGTAGTGAATGACATAATTAAAAACACAAGAAGCATTCTTAATCTGAGTGAACCATGGGGCAAGGATACAGGGTTCCAAGGGGGCCTTTCCCAACCCTAGATCTCACTGCTTGTGACCCAAAGGATTAGCTATGCTGTACAAAGTGTCCATTGTATTCTGCACGCACACTGTTCCTGTACATTTCCAGAGATGTAATGCACTGTAGGAAGTAAATGGCACAATTACAGACAAAGCCTATGGAGGCTGTCTCAGAGGATTTGAGCAATAAAACATCACACTCTTAATTAGTATGTTCCATGTAGTAAATAAAGATGCTCTGATAAGAGAGTGAAGGCTGTGAAAGCTTGACTATAAATTTTGCCTAAGTGAAGACTGCATTTACCTTGTGGGAATATTTCCTGTGAATGGTTTATGCAGTATTAAGAATACAGAAGTCCTGCAGTTTTGTATTCAGGGAGGAAACTGCTAGAATAATCTTGTCTCTCTTGCTTCCTGCTACAATAGGCTCACCACATCACCTTTCTTTACTTCTCCAATTTCTTTTTAACACCCCTCTTGCTATTCTGCCACAACTCTATTTAATTTAGATCTGATTAAGTATTTGCAGAAGTGCATCTTTCCAGCAAGCTGGTGGAAACCCCAGGGCTGTGGGTCAGAGACAGAAGAGGAACAATTAGCACAGTGGAGTTTTAGCATTCTATTGCATCTGTTATATGGATTATCCACAAGTAACCCATCAACTAAGACAGCCTGTTTAATTCTCCGATCACAGAGATTTCAGGCTCTGCAGAAAAATTCTTCAAGGGCTCTTGTCCTCCAGGAAGCCTGGGACTTCTGGTGTTGGAAGCAGTGCAGTGCTGGTAGTAGTTGTGGGCTGGAGGAAAGTCCCACCTGCTACAGATCTTGCCGTTAAAATAAGAAGGAGAGACAGGTGTTTCCCAGTTCAGCAGGTGCTGAGTGAGGCTGAGAGACAGACAGGAGAGAAGGTAGTGGAAAACATTTGTTTCCTAAAGAGCTGGGTGTGGAACACAAGAAGAAGATGTTTAGTTTTCCATGGAGGCAAGGGAAGAAGGTTGGTTGTGTGAGTGCTGGAGTGGAAGAAGACCTGCTCCTTTCAGAGCAGGACTCTTGGCTAAGAGAAGAGGGAGAGCATCTGGTGCTTGGCTTGCCTGCAGTGGGAGGAGAAGATGAGTCAGGGGCTTGGAAAGGTGGAATAAATGTCTTCAACTTTTATCAGCCTTCTGCCCGTTACTTAATTTAGCTGGTAGCCATCAGGGAGGGGAAAAGGATAGTTTCTCAGGGCAGCAGAAGAGGGATAATTTGTTGTGCTGGTTGCCATGACATCCCCCAAAAGTATTTTAGGAAACCAACATTAAAACGTTGAAATGAATATAAAGAAATGAGTGGGGTGGGACAAAACCTGCTATCTTTAGGTAAAAGCTTGCTGCATTCCTGTATCATGTGGATTATGGGTAGTCTTCTGGTTTTGAATATGTTTGCTAGAAATTGAAATTCAGTAGTGAAAGCCCATTGAGACCTTGCTTCTGTAGTAAGACGTGGATGCAGAGCCTTTGAGTCTGTGGCCCTCCATTCATTGCCCTTTAGGAAGGCTGGGAGCACAAGGGCTACATAATTTGGCCTTTTTTCCCTTTTGGTATATAGGGTAAAAATTTTAAAAAATCAAAGTAATTATTTACCTTCCCTTTTGACATAATATCTTGAGATTTCCACTGAGATTAAACCCTCAAGTTGCCAGTTATTGTCAGAAATAGTTTATATTCTAGACTAATAGAGGGTTACAGGGAATGATTCTTATTTTTACACATTCTTTGTAAGATTCATAGATTAAAGAGAAACAATAAAAACAAGAACTGTGATTTCTGATCAACTTTGTACCTATGGGTTGTGATACATTTTGTTCCTTGTGCTGCAAGTGAGAGCAGGCAATTCTTACCAGGATCTGACAAGTGGCACATGCAGTGAGAAGAGAGAGGAGGATGAGATGTGAGAGGGGCTGCCAGTCAGTACAGCAGCTTTGTGCAATGCATTTCAGGCCACTTGGTCATGAAGAGTTGTGCTCTTGTCATCTGTGACAAGGAGCTCCTGCTTCACCAGGAGCAGCTGTGACTCGCAGTAGGATGAGTGCAGACAAGCCAGCAGGATTGCACTTCAGCAAGGGAAGGAGTAAAAAAGTGAATGAAGTCCTGAGAGTACCTGTAACAGAGCAGAGCTGAGAGCTAAGGAGCAGAAAATGGCACACAAAGTGAAGGATTTGGGAGATTATTGTTTGAGTATTGCTGTATTTAATGGATGTATGATTGGTCCTTTTTCCTCTTGTCCCTGGAGCAGATAGCAGTAGGTAGCAAATACCTATTGAGGGATAGAACAAGCTAAATGGGTTTCACATTCTTGGTTTCAAGTCTGTAATTGAATCAGATGTTCAGGTGCATGGCTCTGACTCCATGTAACACTGAATTAATTGTATAAAGTATTTGCATTCTTCTCTCCCATCTCCTATTGCCACTCACAGACAAATTTAGGAAATTTTGAAATCTTTTGTGAAAACCTGTAAGTGCTGCTCAGCAAGCAACAATAGGCTCTGGGCTATATATGAATATCTGTATCTAAGTTTAAGGATACTCAGTCAATGAAAAGAAGTGGGCTGACTTTGGTAACTGGAAGGTGGATTAAATCATGCAGTGGATATCCATTATTGCCAGTTGTCTGCTGGCAAAATGGAGCTTCAAACCAGAATTTGTTCTTCAGGGAGTGCTGACATTATGAGGTAGATGATACGTACACAAGTGTTTTCCCATTACTGGAGAATAACATATAACCTAGAGGTGCTGCAAACTCCAGCTTTAAGCAGTGTTATCTTTTATAGCATGTGCTATTGGGAGTGTGATACCTTAAGCTGAGGGTTTGTTTAAGGACCAGTTCAAAGCTTTGGCCAAAGTCCTGGCATTTTGATAAAACAGGAGTACTCAGCTGGCAGTGCTGTGACAGGAAGGGCAGCAAGTGGCCCGGTTGCAGAGGCCCAGGATGGCTGCTGGGTATTGCTGGAAAGGGAAAACTGCCTAAAAATCCCCATCAGTACCTGGAGGAAGGCCAGTGTCTACTGAAATTGGTGAATAAAGTAGGCAGTCACAATTGCAGTCAAGCCTGGATGAAGACTGTACTTGCCAAAGCCTTAAAGTGCAGAAATCGTCTTTGGCCACATCTGCCCCTGCCCCAAAGTCCATCAAAGGGCTGTGGAATGTGTTTTCCCTGTGTTTACTACTCCATGCAGTTTAGTCTAATGCTGGCATTGGAGAACTGTAGCAAGCATTCCTGGTTGTTTGAAGTAAGTGGTATCTGTGACTTGGGGAAGGAGTGCTTTTCAATCTCTGCCAGGTTTCTTTGTTTCTCATGGATCAGCACTAATGGTGCTGCAGTTCATCCTTGTGCAAGTGTGGGTTCTCCAAGAGTACTAGTCTATATATCCCCACCACTTCTGCCTCAGTGCAGTGAAACTGTACACCAAACCCATTGTCTAATTGTTTACTCACTCCTGATTTCTAAAGCTGAGACACTGAATAGAGGCAATTCTTCTAGCTCTGGCTTCATGCCTCATAGCAAACATGTAATTCCTGCCATTTACTTCAGTTCTACTCTTGGCTGAAATTTGAATGTACAGCACAGGATTATTTCACGTTTCTTTTTCTCCCATGGGCTGGTCTGATTATGGAGGATCATCCTCACCAATTGGATAATTTTTGTGTGCTGAGTGGTGGAAGTGTGCAAGATGGTTGCCTGCATGGTGCTTGTATTTCATCAGTGCATGAGCTGTGGCAGTAGGAATTGTTCCCTCCTAATAAAGGCTAAACCAGCAGTGTGAGGCTCCTGCTGTTTTTGGGAGTAGAGGGTTACAGTGTTCTGTGTGTCTTCCATTCCTGACACTACAGTACAATGGTGGGTTTAGTGAATCTGACCCCTGAAAACTTGAAGGCAATTGCATGTCCATGGACTTTTGTTTGGCCAGAAAGTGCTTGGGATTTAAACTGTTATAGGATTTGGAATGTGATCCTTCTCTGCAATGTGAAATATAGAGGCACAAATGAAAGAAGAGCTGCTCAATCCATGCTGTGTTTTCTTTTTTACTGCCAAGAACTAGATCTGCTACTGAATCTCAGGTTTACCATCTCACTCTATGGTTTGAGGGTAAGCAGATCTTAACCTCTGAAGAACTTGTATAATACTTAGGTAGAATTTCTGGGAATCTCCCTTGTTACATTTGCTGTTTATTTATAGTTGGGAGTATCAAGCAGAAATGTTCTGAGGCTGCGTCATACATTTGCCCCATGTCCAGTGTTTCTACATATCACCACATATGGTTCACTGATCCTTCATATACGTATGGCAGATGTGTTCCTTTCCAGATGCCTCACACCTAAGTGTTCTCTTTCCAAGGAGGATGATTCTCAAGATTATTCAGCCAATTCAAAGTGACAAGACAAACTGACCCCAATCGTTGAAAAATAACCAGGGCAAAGAGATGTTGTTGATTTCTGGCCCTCTCCATTCCCCTCAAGCCAAACCATTTATCCTCTAGCATAACATCATAATGGTAAAGGATGCTAACTAGTATGAGACTTGGTGGTTTCCTCTGAGAAAAGGTTTCAAAATTCCACGATCTTCATCAGAATTTTCCAAATAGATTCTAGCTGCTGTCCATTTTGGGCCACATGTTTGTGTCTACCAGGCTCATTAATCCAAACATTAGAATAAGCAGTTGTTTCTGCTTGACTCTAAGATCATACCCATATTACTTGTAAATACACCTAGTAGAAAGTTTTTGAGAGACAGTGTATTTTGTTTTGCTAGCAGCCAGAGTTTCTGGAGGATTGGAGAGTAATGAGGTGGAAGTGGTTACCAGACCTTTGAACTGCAGACTATATAGATATAAGAAAGTTATTTAAATATCAGTTAGATCCTCAAGTGACTTTCAATCTTTTTATTTCAGTAGTCAGGGATCAGTGCTGTGGGAGGCAGACACTGGCTGCAGTAACACTTGTTTTTCTGTTCTTGTGGTTACTCTTTAGGGTTAGGCAATGTTTATTTCCCGCCATAACTGCTCAACAGCCCTCCTTTCAGAACTGTCAACACATGCTAATAGGTGTTTGAGGAACTGCTGCTATAGTATGTACTGGTTTCACTGTTGGTTTCTTAAGTTCAGTTACTGGTATGTTGTAGGTTAAAGAACCTCAAGAATGTCACTGTAAAATGTATACAAACTCAGCTGTGTAATTAGTCTGTGTTTAAGCATGCACTGCACTTAGTGTTTGAAACAGTCTCCTGCACTGCTGCATTAAGGCTAAAGATTTGTGAATGAATAACTTTTATAGTTTCAAACCCAGTGAGGCTTCTTCCAGCCTTGCTTTTCCTTAAAAACACAAGGCTGGGGGGTGACTGGGTGGGGTAGTGTGTTATGTCCCTGCAGAACAAAAGCATATCTTGTTCTAATACTTTCATGTAAAAGCTATCAGACTTGCTTGCATAAAGGCAGACTTGAAGCCAATCTCTGTCTGTCAAGGGCCACCAGACTCTGCACTCCACATAAACAGAAAAATGTTTGTGTCTGTCACTGTCTCCTACTGCAGTAGTGGTTCTTCATTCACTTTATGATCAGATCCAAGCTTTCTCTCTCTGTATGCAGTGCTGCCTCAGTAAACAGCACTGGCAAGTCCACATTGGCTTAAATGAGGCAAACAATATCAAGTTTTGTGGTTTTTTTCAAAGCCCCTCATATGCTTGTTACAGCTTGTATCAAAAACCTCTTCCTGTATCTTTGCCTCCCGGATTCCCCATCTATTTTTAAGCCTTATGTTCTTTCCTGCATCTATTTTAACTCTGTTACTGTACCATTTAACCCCAGTGGGATATGGAGCTTGTGGGAAAGAAATGGCATATTACAAAAAAATTACATTGGTTAATCTTCATACTCCTCCAAAGGTTTCATGGCACAGGACATGCAGAAACCCTGATTAGGTATTTTGCATTTTTTTGTCAGCAGCTGTAATATGAACTGATGAAGAAATACTTAGTAAGGGTGTCATACTGTGTCTGTCTGATCTCTCTGCTTGGACTAATGCCTATGCAAAATATGTAGTTTAATGCCTATGATTCAGGGTTTACCCACAGCTCTGAAATGTTTTCCTAATAGGACATGTACTAGTTTAGACTTGTTACGGGAATTCTTTTCCTTCAGGAGTATCAGTGTCCCTATGCTGTGAAAAAGTAAATAATATTCAAGCCTTGGGTCTCTTATATGTATTTTGTACAACAGTTCCCCCAGGGATTCCTATGAACTTGTGTAACCTAAACTGCTTGAACTTGTGTTACCTTCTATTTCTCCTTGATTCACTTTGTCCCAAGTTCCAAACAAGACTGGAAAAGAATTCAGTAAGACTTAATTCAGACTTTGGAGGAACAAGACTGGAAACAAAAAGTTGCATTTTAAACAATTCAATTCTATTATAAATTTAGCAACTAGATGGCTCTCTAGTGGCTTAACCTCTGCCATGCATAATCCTAATGACATATCTCATTTTTGGGAGCTGAAAATTAGCATTCATGGCAAAAATGTCTTCCAAGTGTTTACAATAACTCCCAAGTGACATTTTACTTTTCTTTAGGATTAAGTTTTGGGGCACAAGTATGAATGCTGTTGATGTGGGGTTTCCTGTATTGCAGACAGTGATTCCTTCCTAGCCCATGCCTATTTAGCCAGGCAGTGTGTTAATGCAGCCAGAGGTTTCTTTATCAGTTGTTCTGGCCAGCTGCTTCCACAGGGGTGTGTTCCAGTGCCAGGTGGTAGCTGCTGGGGGTTACTGTGCCCATCCTCACTGCAGGCTCTATCACTATCACTTGCTGCTTTGGTGCAGTTCAGGAAGGAGCAGCCAACCCTCCTGCACTGGGTGAAAGCCATTGCAATTCCAGTTTTAGATATTTAATTTCCATTATAAATTACCTTAACATTGGAAGACTAACAGGCTGCTTTGGTCCAAACCTTCAGAAGTTAAATTTTCAAAAACTCTTGCATTCAGCAACACCTTACAGTGTCTCAGGGGTGATTTCAGAATGGTCAAAATTATTTCCTTCTTAAGGAACATTTTTAAATAATATAAGTTTGCTCATAGACATATCTTGTCTGTTATGTTACTTGAATCTAGGAAATGTGCCACTGAAATAATAAAGTGCCACTGAAGTTCATACATGCCATGTTTGCTTTTCTGAGTAAAGCCAGTAAGATGCCAGATCTCCTGCGTGGCCTTTGGCAAGCCATTCATCTCAACTATTTCAAAACTTTCCAGTCCTTTTAGACTTTTTATTTTGGATGCTGAGTTGGAGGCTGCTAGATCAAGTACAAAACTTTTATGGCTTCCAGCTGGACCTGAGGTGGTCTGCACAGCCAGTGCTTAACTTATCCAAAACTGTACAAACTAAAATTAAAGAACAGTCTGGCAAATGTTGGGTTTTTCAGCCCGACCTCCACAGCCCCACCTACAACAGCAGGGTCACACCACCACCTCTAATCCTGCTGCCACGTGATCCTAGGCCATACCGAGAACTGAGGTCTGCTAGGCAGAGAGACTTTTGAGCTTGGTATTACTGCAGTACAAGCTGCTGCTTATAGATACCAAAAAGCTGAAGAACAAAGAATATTGTGCACATTCCTTGATAGTATAAGGAATTAAATTCTCTGTTATATTTTAGTTTAATGTCAGCCATTTCCTATCAATTTAACAGATTCCAAATAGCTCATGCAGCTCATTTATTTAAATATATGATATACACACATCTTTTATTTATCACTAAATTGCCTCAGCTTTTTCAGTTCTTTTTTCCTGTTGACCTTCTGTGGTTCCTATTAACTTCATTATTGTCTGTTTGTTGAAAAATATTCCTATTCTTCTAGAAATGCTGAATGCTTTTTGCCAGTCATAACACCTCCTCTGTATCCTGTTATTTTATCTTTTGTTTTTCATCTCTTTTAAAGATTTTTCCCCTCTTTTTCTGTTATCATTGCATGTTCATACACATGTGACTAAATTTTAGTAATCAAAATACCATGTTATCCCCAAGTAGGAAGGTTAGTTTATCTCTGAATTTGTTTGGGCTAAGTAGATTGTTTTGGTTTTTGACTTGATTGAGACTTCCTTTCTCAGCAGTATGTCTGCTGTTGGGTTCACCATGAATATGTAATTTAACTGCATATAAATTTCCACTCTGGGAGCTGTGGTGCGTTATTTTCAGCCTGCTGGAGATTAAACTTTGGTGATGCCTCTGAAAAGTATGTATGTAATTTCAAAACCAAAAGAATTATATTAGTTGAATTAGATGTTCCTCGTGAAACGTTTTTATTAAAACAAGAGTAATCTGTGGCTGGAAAGAATAACAGTATAACCTTTATGGCATATGTTTACATGCTTTGCACAATACTATGTGTTGATGAAGTATTGTTCATAACTTGGCAAAGACCTCTTAAAGATTGTTGGCCAGAACAAGCTGTTTTTTAAAAGAAAAACAATAGTTTTGAAAACTTACAAATTAAATATGTATTAACCCAGACAGACTCTGCTATAATGCTCTTCTTGTTTGTAGAGGTTTAAATAAATTAGCTCCTATACTTCCACCATCCCAGCCCTGTGGGGTTTCAGTTCACATTGGTGTAAAGGTGCAGATTCATTCAAAAACTGGTAACAGAGCATTCCAGCTTATGTGCATATGGCTGTATGGCATAGAATACTGGAAAATCAAAGGTATTAGTTCCAGGTCTGGTTGACTAAATATACCATAACTTGCCAGAAAATCACATGTAGTAAATAAACTTACCAAATATATTGTCTGCCATAAGGGTATTCTGGAAAGCAGGGGTAGGGGGTAGAGCATCATGTTTGCCTCTAATTCTGAAGTGTGGTTTAACACTTGGTAGATGAAGAGTTTGGTTTGTAGAAAAATCATGGTATTGGTAAATCTCATGTGATTGTTCCACCATATGGTGTAGCTGGTCAGCTAAACACTTAAAAGGCTGTGAGATGGCAATAATTACAGTAGCAGTTGTAAACTCTCTATCTGTGTGCATCCTTATTGTAACTGCATGATGTAAAACACAAAGGGTGGCATGATCTAACTGTAATGTGATTACTTCTTTTTCTTCCTGCATACAAATTTCAATGTGAGAAATAATCCCAAACCCATAAAAAGTGAGAGTATGTATGTATCTCTGTGTGGCCAAGGAAGTGGAGATACAGAAAAAAAGCTGTTGGTATAGAATTGGGTCTGCTCCCTTCACATGGATCAAAACAGGCAAGTTCAGATTTCTGTCTGTGACAAGCATGGTGATAGCAGCAAGAAAATGGAGTAAAAGGTAGCATACTTATTACAGAAAAATTAAGATGAAAGTTTTATTGCTGTTGTGATTAAGTTAATTTCTCAGAATGTTAGCAACAATCCTGCTAGGAGTAAAATAGCCAAGCAATCCTGATGCAAGAGACAGATTTCCAGCTGGTTGGCACATGGAGTTCATTCGGTTCTTATTTTGGCTTCTATGCATGATTGGGCTTGAGTGAGTAGAAAGAAGAAGAGTAGTCAGCAGCTTATGTCAAAGTGTGCAGGCCACAAAATGAGGACTTAGAGGAGCACAAATGTTGCTGACTGCATCATAAATTTAGTCATCTTGCAAAGTTCAAGGTTGACTTAATTCAGCCAGGCAGAGGGCCAAGCCAATAATTTCTGTTTTAAGCCCTAAAGATTGGATGTAATGTACCAAGTTTTGTGGCTTGTTGAGAGTGAGGGAGAGGTGGAAATCAGCAATTAATGTCGTTTCCTAGTAAGTTGCACAGCCAAGTGTAACTCTATAGTCCCTTTCATGGAATATGGATTCCAGCTCTCAATGACCTTCTGGTGAAATTATTGCTGAACTGCAGATTCAGACATTAGGAGTGTGCTGGATGCTTGCTGTTTTGCAGGTAGGGCCTGATAAGATCAAAGTCCTGTCTGGTAAGGTTTTTACCTTGGTTAGAGCACGTGTTTTGCCTTCAGAAGACACAAGGTAATGTCTTTCTGATCTTAGCAGAAGTTGAGAAGCTTTGAAGGTGATTGTTTGGGTTATCCCAACCTTTTAAATTACAGTGCAGATGACATCAGAGGGGCAGGCTCTCTCTTCAGCCACTTTCTTCCTGACAAAATTGTCACCCTGTGAAATGGAAATTTCCGTTCCTGAATGTACGTACCTTACTGCAACTGGTATTCTGTCAGTCAGGACCAACTCTAGGCAACTTTAGGCAGAAGTACTGCTATAGGAAAGGTTAAACTTCAGAAACTTTTGCTTCTTGGGCTTCAGATACGTTCTCTTTTACATTTCCTGCTGCTAAAAATGAGGGAGTATGCGAAATGTGGCTGATTTTGATATCCGGCATATCCTTGTTTACTAGGCTCAATCTCAAGGATTGCCTGGAATGTGATGTTAAAGCCACAGAGCGGGAGGACCCAGATAAGGAGCAGTCAGGGTCCGGTGGACACGCAGCAGGGGGCACGCGGGGGAGGTGGGGCCACGCTGGTAGCGAGCGGGCGGTGGCGGCACAGGCGGGCCCGGCCGGCGTTGCCCGTTTAAGCGGCGGCCGCCGCTGTCCTCGCGTGCCCCGGCGGGCCCCGCCCGCGCCGCGCTATTTATAGAGAGGCGGGGGTGGGGCCGCCCCGACACGCGAGCGCCCGCCCGGCCCCCGGGGCCGCGTGTGTGCCCCTTCTCCCTGCGGGGGAACAGCGTGGGTGCCCCTTTCCCGGGGGGGGAGCAGCGTGGGTGCCCCTTCTCCCTGCGGGTGAACAGCGTGTGTGCCCCTTTCCCGGGGGGGGAGCAGCGTGGGTGCCCCTTCTCCCTGCGGGGGAACAGCGTGGGTGCCCCTTTCCCGGGGGGGAGCAGCGTGAGTGCCCCTTCTCCCTGCGGGGGAACAGCGTGGGTGCCCCTTTCCCGGGGGGGAGCAGCGTGAGTGCCCCTTCTCCCTGCGGGGGAACAGCGTGTGTGCCCCTTTTCCCTGCGGGGCAGCGCTGTGGGTGCCCCTTCTCCCTGCGGGTGAACAGCGTGGGTGCCCCTTCTCCCTGCGGGTGAACAGCGTGTGTGCCCCTTTCCCGGGGGGGAGCAGCGTGGGTGCCCCTTCTCCCTGCGGGGGAGCAGCGTGGGTGCCCCTTTCCCGGGGGGGAGCAGCGTGGGTGCCCCTTCTCCCTGCGGGGGAACAGCGTGTGTGCCCCTTTTCCCTGCGGGGCAGCGCTGTGGGTGCCCCTTCTCCCTGCGGGGGAACAGCGTGGGTGCCCCTTCTCCCTGCGGAGGAACAGCGTGGGTGCCCCTTCTCCGCGCAGGGAGCGGGCGGCGCCTCCCTCCCCGCTACACAGCCCCGAGGCTTGTGCAGCTCCCGCTGAGCAGGGGAAGGAGAGCGAACAGCACTGCTCTGCAGGCCAGGCAGCCAAGGTTTCTGACCTGTCCCTTGTCCCCTGAGGAGAGAACGCTGTCTTCTCTTCCCCCCGTGTTTCTTTCTCCCGGGTGTTTGGCACAGGAATCTCCACCTGTTCTAACTGCAAATGCTGGATTTTCCCCTTCTTTCTGGTCAGTGAGAAACGTGTAAGAAAAAGGCCGACATGTGCTCACTGAGCAGTCCACCCACGCTCTGAGCTGTGGAGAAAGGAATGGAATGCTTTCCTTTTGCAGAAGGATATCATTTACTACGCACAAACAGTACTTTGTAAAACCAGTGAAGAGCCTTTGTCTCACTGTAGAGGCTGTGTAACTGTGTAACGTATTTGTATATCCCCTGTAATCAAAGAGAAAAAGAGGTGTGCTGAATAAGACACAGGAATTGCCATACTGGATTAGAGCCATCTGCTTCAGTATCCTGTGTGAACCCAGCCAGAAGAAAAACACTGTTGAGGAAGGGAATGTGCATCTCCCTTTTTTTTTTTTTTTTTTTTTTAAACTACAAAAATACTGCAGTATGTTGCTGCATGTTACAAAAATTACTTAAATAGTTAGCATGCACCTTGGAACCTCAATTTCTATTTGCTTTTTATTTCTATACAATGATAATACTCCTGTTAGTAATTTTAAAATGGCATTATTTCACTCCAAGTCCATTGGAGTATGGCAACAGTTTCCCTTCCCTCATATTACTTTTGTATTGCCACTGTTTTTAACAAAGGATAAGTCTAGTCAGAAATGCTCCATCTCTGTCAGTAATAGAGATGGGGGAGCAGGCATCCTCATCTGATGCTTTCAATTTTGCACCTTTCCTACAAGTCTTAATCTGAAAAGCAGCAGGTTGTTACCACTTTATGGAGCAGCTTTCCTCCTCCTTTACTCTGGAGCACAACTGGATGCACTCAGCCACCCAGCCCTTTGGCAGGAGTGGTATCTCTCTGATCAGCAACTGCCCGAGTGTGACAAGCATTTAAAATAAGGCCAATTGCTTTAATGCCTCTGCCAACAAAGCCGTGTGAGAGCAAATGAGCATGAGTCACTGAGTTGGAGTGGGTTAGGAGAATCTGAGACACTCATTTTATAGCTTTCCCTGGGTATTAGGGGATTTACTTGCTTTTCAGGACAAATGTTGTGTTCCTTCCCATACCCTCTGCTATCACCTCTAATATAAAACAAATCAACCAGTGGCAGACAGAGAGTTTACCTTGGAGGTATCTAGGGTGAAGAGAGCAAAAGTAATCTCTTAAGTGCAGGAACGCCCTCAGCACTTTAAACCACAGCATTAGAACAGGAGTCTCAAGTGTGCATTTGTAATGCTTTTGCCCTTTGCTCTTCAGAGGATTGATTTGCTCCTCAAATACTTTATGAACCTCTTGAGACTCTGGCACCATGTTACTCTTCAAAAGTGTCCACTAGTAAATTCCCACTGGATTAGAGCATGCGCTTTTGTCACAATATGTTAAATAACCATAGGCAAATGCTGTCTCCATAAAAACAGGTCTGTGTGCATGGTAGAATCACACACAAAAACAGTTGAGACACGATAAAAAGATCAATCTTGTATGAAAATAGTGAGAGTGCCCTGTATGTTCTGAAATGGACAAACAAAATTAGTAAGTCATTCAAGGGTAGCCTTGTTTGTACCCTGTGTGTGCTGGGGGGGTCATCTTTTCTTGAAGTAATTGACAAATTGAGCACAGCTGAACCAAATAAATGGAGGGCTATGTATCCACAGATCTTTATTTTGCTGGGCAGTAGCAGTTGCTGCACTGAGACTGGTCATCTCACTATGTTGCCAGGGGGGATTTTCCTGTTAAAGTTTGTAGCGTGGGGAATTTTGGTCTGGAGTTTATAGTCTATCTGTTGTAATGCTGAAATACAAAATAGTATTTTTGAATGTAAAAATAACTGCTTAGTGCAGCTTCATGTGTCAATAAGAATACCTGTGCTGCAGGCCTGATTGATCTGCTGGATACCTGCAGAGTAACAGTAACTTTCTTTCATGTAGCCTTGCTGAAAATCATTCTCTTGGGGGTTCAAAAGGTGAAGAATCTTCTCTTTTCCCCTGGCTTTTGCTTACTGTCTTCAGCATGTTCCTCTTTCGGGCTTCTCCCAGGTGCCAGTCGGTAGCACACTGCAGGGGAGATGGGCAGTGCTTTTTGCTCAGTCGTAACATTTTGGCAAGTAGACAGGAGGTTTGGCCTTTGGTAGACTTGGGCTGCTGAGGCTTTGTGGTGCAGCTCTCTCTTCTCACAGAGACTGGCCTGTGCAGGCAATTCTGCATGGAGCATCAGTCGGGTACAGGCTTGATGTCATCCTGACATCACACCAAAACACCAAAGAGAATTATCAGTAAACTAACAGAGGAAACACAGTAAACCAAATCACAATTCTTCAAAGGACAGCAATCTTCTGGTGCTTTCAAAACTCACTTTCAGCAGCTTGCACTCTCACTTTTTGCTCTTGAACTAATTTTGTAATCTTTGCTTTTGGACTGTTTGGCTGATTATTATTTTGTGTACTATGAAAAATACTTTAGATGTCACTTAGTTCTGCTCCTTGTATAACAGATGATCTAGAGACATCATTGCTCAAATGTTTTTGTGTCATAATGTGAGGTCCTTAGTCAAGTAGTCCCACCAAATTTGATGGGAGTAATTTCGTAAATTCATTTGTGTTGCTCAAACTTTGGTGCATACTTCACTGCAAATAATTGCCCTTTATAATCTGTTGCATTTGAAATTTACAGTCTGAAGCTTTAGGGACTGAAGAAGTTTTTCAGAGTCATAGCTGAAAATATCTATTGGAAAAAACAAAAGAAAGAGAAGATGATATTTAGGAAAAAGGAATAAGAGGTCAGAAGTTCACAGTTCATGGTAAAATGGGCCATATGTCCTTTTAATCTCCATTCAGGAGATAAGTAAAGATCTGTGTCAGACTCCTTTTCAGACATGTTTAGAACCACAGAAGGAAGGGATACATTTAGCAATGTCTCTCAATATTTAATCTTTTTATATAAGCAAGAGAGAAATGAGAAAGAATTTTTTTTTCTTAAGCTGGTTATACCAGTTAGGAAAGGTTGACTTCATACTGTAGATTTTTTTTTGTTTTAGTATATCTGAGACTGCAATAAGATTTGAACAGTTTTGTGAACAAAGGGCTCTTAAAATATCGTATTTGTTCAAGAAAAATGTAAGTGATTTTGTTGAGACCCTTAGAAAAAAAGTACCTAAGACATCTGATGGAAGTGAATATGTGTACTAGAAAATACCTGCCCACATGCACTTCAAATTATCTGTCAAATATGCTCATTTTCCTTCTTTTGAAGACACAGTAATGTTTATTCACTCTGGTCAGTTGCATGTTCAAAATTCTATAAATACCACACAATCTTAAAAAAATATATTGCAGTAAAGAATGGTGCATACCATTGCCTCATTTAACAAGCAAAAGATGATGGAAACATAATATTAATTTACTCAGGTCTAAAGTGACTTAGTAACAGCACTGCTTTGTTAGTGGGCATGTCTTGGACTACTGACTATATGCTCTTTTTAACATTTAAAGCTTTTCCTCTTCCTGGCTTTTTTTTTAAGGTCTGGATGGAAACCCAGCCAAAGGGAACCTGGGAGAATTTTGTGAAGAGAGCAAGCTCATCATTTCACTGTGTCTTCCAATGAAGCAGGTTGATTTTGTCCCTGATGGATTGAAGAAACATGGGCTGTCCTGGTAAATGAGGTCAGAACTGTTAAATATTAACTTTCCAGATACATAGGTAGGCCTGTGACTCAGGCACTGTTCTGCTATCTAAGGCAGTATTAGGTCTGAGGAATCCTATATTTTCCTAGGCTGACTGGAGTTTGGCCTCCAGAAAAGAATGCACTGTGATTTCTGTATTCAGAAAGTAAGAGTAAACGTGCTCAGAATGCTAAGAATTTTCTCTTCCTGATCTTTCCTAACAGTAATTTAACCATAGTTGTGCAGAGGATAGATTATTTTTAGCCTAGATTCCTAAATCCAGGAGAGACCCTATGCTACCTTGCTGTTTGTCTGAGTAATGTGGATTTCCCTGGCTAACTTTGTCTGCCTTTAGCAGCAAAACAGTGTCTGAAACTAGGCTGAATAGCATCGTAGGATGGAAGAGACCAAATAATTCTGTGTCAGGGAGACTGTATCATGAGCTATGCAGCAGTGAGGTCCACAGAAAACTGACTTTGTCAGTGTCTGTGCTCATGGAGTTTCTTGATTGATATTTGGTGGCAGTCATGTGGAGCACAGTGGGGTCTTGAACGTGCTCAGTGCTATCCAACCCAAGAAGCTCTTCTGCCATTGGAAACCAGAGATTTTCATATGGAATTTGGACTGTACTTGAACTACTCTTAGAAAACAGTGCTTATTATTTACGAGTTAAAATTTAAACTCAACTGTTGGCCTAATTGCCATCAGTGAGCCCAACAGAAACTGCAGGTAGTGACTAAAGACTCATTCCAACCAGTGATAAGGTACATGGGCAGGACTCTGTGTCACCAGCCCTTGCTAACTGGACCTTGCTTGAGATCTATGAAAACTTCCCATGCAAGGGAATCTCTTCTGGCACTGTGGGGCTTCCTGGAACATAATATTTGACAGTGTCATGAGGAGGAGTTGCTATTTGTTATGTACAGCCTGTACTGTGAGCTATTCTATTCCTCTCACATACAGAAATTGTACTCTGTGATCTGAGTTTTAGCTCTAATTGAGAGCGTGGCACATGCGACTTCAAAGAGAGTAATCAGGATGAGATTCATTGCTCAGTACATCACAAGGCCTCACGTATACCTTAGCTCTCAACAAAGATGGCAAAATCCTCTTCTGGCCCCAGCACAGGGTGAATTTCAGGCAGGAATGCATTTCTTCAAAGCTATTTAAGCTCCTAGAAGTTCAGGTAATATTTAGTGGGATTTTCAGAGTTGCACATCTCAAACATCTACAGCAAAGCAAATGGTATTAAGGTATACAGTGATATTTTTTTAAAGTATTGTCTGCATCATGAGGCATCTATTGAGAAAAAATGCTGGAACAAATCCGGCTCCGAGTGTCCATTTACAATTGTCTTAGAAATTTGCCTCTGACTTGACTGGGCAAGGATTGTAAAAAGATTTAAGTAATTGGCATCAGACTTCATTATCACACAGTGTGGTTTTATGATTTACTGAATAGTTGCCTACAATGACTGGCCTGTATAGTTTGTTTATTTGGTATTAGGAAAAACATTTATATAATTCTGTTATGAACTCTCCTCTTCTGAAGGGATGTGTTTGTCCCCCCTACAGGCCTACCTTCTCTGTGATGTTCAGACATTTTTTGTGAAATTGCCATGGCAAGAAAAATTGCATCTCTCCTCTCCTCCTTTTCTCTCCCTGCCAAGAGTATCCTGTTGTTAGTGAAAGGTAAGTGCTTTGGGTAGCAGCTGCAATCAACAGTGTGATCCATGGTTAGAATTAACAGTGGTGGTTTAGTGCATAAGCCAAGTTCTAACTATCTGAAAGTGAAATTAGAGCTCTCAGGCCTTACGCTGTCCCACTGCTGACCACTGAAGATTTGCTAAGCCATTGTTGGTGGTGTGTTTGAGAAGTTTTGGTGGAGGCAGCAGACTAAAGCTCAAGATGACTCTATACATCAACTTCCTCCTAGTCCTAGCATGGACTTCCAGATGCATCTCACTCCTGGGTGAAATGGCTTCTATTTCAGCCAAGGTACCAGGGTGAGGAGGGCAGCTTTGGGTGTCACTGTGTTTATGTATACAGATTACTGAGAAATCAAGTAAGAATGCAGCTGTGAGCCTTTAAAGCAGCATGCCATGGAAAAATAAAATACAAAGTGTGTATGTGCATGGGGGAATATACCCAGTGTTTTGCACATTCCAGCAGAGGCCTCAGTAAAGACTGGAATTTTAATTCTCATCTGACAACATTCCACAAAGACAGCTTACATTCCCTTCCTGTTTCCCCCTCTCAGGAGATTAATGTAAAAAAAATTGGCTGATTATTTATTCTGCCTTGTCTATCAAATAACTGTGGGAGTGCCAGCACAGAGAGTAGCTAGAGTACTTTTGGTTAGTTCCTCATTTGGCTTTTCTGGGTTTTGTTAGTGTTAGCTGTTTTTCTCCCTTTATATTGCCATTCAAAATCAAGATTAGCAGTGTCTCCAGCTACACTTGAATCTCTGCAGGGACTCTTCAAGTTTCTTTTAACTACACACATGGTCCAACCCCCACATGTCTGTTGGTGTGGTATAAGGCAGGAAGGAGGTGAGGCAATGACTCATGTAGACTTCTTAACAGCACAATTAAACTACAAAACCCCACCTATCCCAGTAGGAACAAAGATCTTGAGCTGTGCAACACCTGCTGTACAATATTCTTATATTTGTTCCAATTTTTTTGGTTCTGAATACAAATATGGAAAGTAGGCCCATGTTCAAGGAATTTGAGTGAAGGAAATGTTGGCTTTGGAACTGACATCAGTGTGAGATCAGGAGAACCAGACTTTGCACACAGTCGTCTGTTCATTTCTGGATTACAAACTATATACAAAAAGGTGCAGAAGTCTGTTTCCTCTATATAAATGAACCTGCCAGCAATCATAATTATCCCATTTCAACCACAGCTCATGACTAAAATAGTCAGTTGGTTAGTTGTATAGCTGAATTCATAAAACAATGAGTCTAACCACTTCAAATGAGGATGCTTTTTTTCCTCTTCTAATTCTAGTACTAGTCACAATAAAACAACTTTATTGCAGAAACTTCTGTTTAACACTGTTAAAAAAAATGTGTCATGTTAGACAAAAATCACTGTCAGCGGGATTCCCTTCTCTCTTCTCTTTGCCTTTTAATTGATAGTCATGGTTTTTAGAATGTCACTTTTGGCCCATAGTGTGACATAGCTGTAAGAAGCAGAGCACAACACCCACAATTCAGCAAGGGGAAAGATGACTTAAGTTATCCTTTTCTGCTTCTATGACTTCAGACAGCTTCAGCAGCTAGAGAGATTTACAGTACATAGAGAATATCTCATGTGTGACATAGATAACAACATTCTGTCCCTGGCAGACCTCTGGCACCTGAACTGTCACTGGGATGCTCAAAAACCACCAATGTATTGTGCATTACTTGACTTCATTCTTCTCATGTGCCTTTTCCTTGGGTAAATTTCCTCATGACTTCAGTTAGTTCCTAGCATAGATTGAGACCTCTGGAGTTGTTCAGAGAGAGACACTGCAGAGATTTGAAAGCTAATTAAAGTATTTTTTCCTCTCGGGTTTACACTACTACTTTTGAGCTCAGTCATGAGTTACTAGAGGAGATGAGGACAAGCATCACACCATACATCCTATACATGGCTTACCTGTGTCACTGGGCTGTGCTCAATGTGGCAGGGAAAGCTGACCTGCAGCAGTGCTACGCATGGTGGCTGGGAGGGATCTTACAGGGAGGAAAAGGAGCAAACAATCCATTGCCTGTGTCCCTGTTTCCTGTGTCAGCCATTTGAGATGGCCAAGCTGCCTCACCACAGGAGAGGCCCACCTTATTCAAATTTAATGTTAAGAAATTGACTCAGTGCTTATGAAAAAGGCATCAATTATTGCCTAAGCCCCTCCAAACCCCTTAGGATATCTCAAAATCTGTGCTCCACCCCATTTCCAACAAAGGCATCTCAGAAAGTGACTGTGAGATCAACTTTCCTTTTATACGTTCTCCCTCTGTACCATGTTGGCAGCATAAAAGGATAGGCAAGTAGAAACTGTCCCTTAGGAAGACCCTTTACAGGAGAAAAGCATTTATTTGCCTTTGTCTAATTGTTCCTTGGACCCTTTTAGAAAAGATGGTGGCTCTGTGCCAGTGTATCTGCCAGACTCTGCTATGACATGAGCCCCACTGGAGGTGTTATGAACACAGTGTGCTCTGGCTCCCTTCTGCTTGGAACACCCTGAACCTTTGCAGCAGATAAGGAAGACACAGACTTTAAAAATTCTTCTTCCCTAATGAAGCTTAAGAACAAAAGCACAGAGCTGGTATGTGGGCTGGCTGCCTAGAAGGTAGCCCTGGTTTTGGGAAGTAAGATCATGTGGTTGTGTCAGTAGAGTTTGCTCACAGAGCTGGCCCTGGCTTAGGAATCGCCCAATGCAGTGAAGCACCTGCTTCCCTTCTGGTAAGGAGGAAGAATAGCTGGGGGAAGGCTGATGGCCAGAGTGGGAGCTTGACTGTTCTGAAAGCTTTGCTGGGCATTGGCAAATGCTCTAGGACTTTGAGGGCCTAAGTATATTAATCTATTTAAATACTTTTTGCCCAGCATCCTAGGAAGTGGCTGGGTATTCTCTGAGTCTGTGAACACTAACCAAACCCGAAAATGAATGTTCATCTCATTATCTTTGTTTTTTTTTTTTTTTTTTTTTTTGGGGGGGGGGTTGTTTGTTTGTTTTAGATGAACTAATTAAATGCAAAGCCTCAGTTAAAATCTTGTATTTTTCAGGTTTGTTGTAGTTTAACATTAATGCCTGGGTTTGGTACTGCTTACAATAGAGGTGAAGCAATTGTCTTTTATGGTAGCTATAAATCTCCTTATTTTCCAGAAGTTAATGTAATAATAATAGTTTTAAGGCTCTCTTATTACCAGCTGTAAGTCTAATTTTCTAACAAGATGCTGCTAATTGTATTACTCTGGTTTCAGCAGCTTTCTTTGTGTCAGAGCCCCTTAGAAGGGCAGTAGATTCTTAGCCAGAGCTCTTGTTTTGGTCCTGTAAAATGTAGTTTTGTTGTAACAGTAGCTTCTTTTTAATAATTTTTATCTGCTTTATTAATTTATTATTGTCTATGTTTTGCTACATCAATTGCTTTTGCATTGCTGACAGCCTAACTGCATGTAGTTCAAATAGATCAGTATCCACAAACTGTCTCAACTGACCGTAATTACATTACTGTCATTTCTGTGAGTACAGCATTTACCACCTCACCAGCTGGTAGAATTTTGATTGTATTAAAATTATCAAAACATTACATTACCTGAAAATTAATTTGGAAAACTATCCCCAAGAGTATCTTTCATAGTCTGCTTCTGTGAAAAATAAATGGACATGTTAGAATGTGCCTTCAGCCATAAGAGTTTTTGAGGCAAGTAATGTATGGTCTGTTGGCCACATCTTGCTTGTGACCTTCCAGTTCTTGGGCAGTCACTGTCTAGATGCATGGCCCAACAGTTCTAAAAGGGAAGTAAAACTAAGCAGTATGAAGAGCAGGGCTATAGTAAGTTCTGTATAGGGAGATGAAAATACATCTTTTGGGGTCATACTATCTGGCTGAACCTGTTACACTGTCTCAGCTTTAGCTAGGTACAGGGACACAGTATGTTAGCTGCCATTTTCAGAGACTCACTTTAAAAGTCAGTGTTCAAGCAAGAATTTTTTTCAGTTTGTGATCTTTATTAAAGACTCTGAGGAAAAGCAGATGAGAAATTACGATTGCATTTAGTACATACTGCACTATTATTCCAGCATCCTAAGAAAAGGATCACTGTATCTGAGGATGCAGCCAAGGAACTGAAACTTTCAGAGAATGTGCTACTTCCTCTTCGCTGTTGGAAGCTTTGTTTCATTCTGCAGTAAAAAGTTCAGGATCCTCTGGAAATTCGGGTTATTGATCCTCTTCTCTCTTCCATAATCCCTGCGTTCCTGAGTCTTGTTCTGAGGTGCAAACCAGATATGTTCTGACCTGTTTCTTTGTCTTTGGGAGTTGCTGCCAGACTGGCTTCAATGAAATGTGTCACTTCACCTTCCTTTGGGATGAAGACAGATCCATGTATTTGCAGTTTAGTAATATCTGGGACTGGTAAATACTTAAGTAGGGAATTCATACCGCTGGCAAACGGTGACGGTGAGAAGAAAACCTGAAAACCTGACTGGTGTGCAGAGCCAGCTCGCCGGCCCTCTGCATATCGGCCTTTCCCTGCTCGCAGGCGGCTTGCTCGCGCCATCTGCCGGAGCCTCCTGCTGGGAATGCTGCGGGAAGCTTGGCTGCACACACGGCAGAGTGCGGGAATAAAGGAAACGTGCCTCCACCAGAAGGACTTGGTGTGTGTCATCGGACTGTGAGAAACCAGGTGGGAGCCATCCAGGATGCATAAAGTGTAAAGAATAATTAAAGGTTTGATTTTGGTTGCATTAATTATGACCTTTCTGGTTGTTTTTAGGACACACAAAACTACTGAAGTCAGTTATATTTAGAACAGTGTACAAATCTGTATAATGCTGACTTTCATGGCATGTGCTGCTGTGCAGAAAATAGGATTCTGAAGGTAGTTTAGTGAAAGCTAAATAAGATAATTAGTAAGTGGATTAATTTAAAATGGTTTGCTAGTTATGGGAACTAAAGCATTGTTTCAAAAGTAGCAGGCCACAGAGTAATTTCAGTCATACAAGGGTATTATTCTGTGTATTTTAGATAAGAACTCAGTGGCTACTGATAGACTTTGAGAATTTCTATGGCTCTCTTGTCACCTGTTTGGAAACTCACCTGCCCATTACATTAATCTTTTCTCTTACAAATAAAAGCAAAGTGGAAGGTTTATTTGCTTCTTATTGGGTATTCTGTCCTGCAAAGATTGCTTTGTGTTACCTAAGCTAAATATCACAAAACAGTTTTTTTAAACAACATACTCACCCATGGGAGAAGTCAGCCTACACCAAAAATGCCTCATTTAGGTTTTTGTCAAAATTTACATAAAATAAAGAATTTTCCTTATAGAAACACAAGTTGTGGTGCAGCATTCCCTTGTTTGGTAACCAGCCTTGGCTCTTAAGTTAGAAAAGATTAGATGGCCTACACCCAAAATTGAACACTGAATACAAGCACTACTTTTTCTGACAAGGCTTGACCTTCTCCTAATTGCTGCCATCTGGGGAATGGTATCAGCCTGCTCCCATCTGCTGTCATTGATTCTTCACGTGGTAGTTTGGCTTGTGAGTGGAAAGGGTACATGACCTTACTGCCTATCAGCTAATACTGAATAGGTGAAACAGAAATACCTGCTTGATTCTCAGGCTTAAACAGCTACAGACTTAAAATTTGGATCTTTTTAGTCAAAGCTAAACTTTCAGAAACCCTTTACCATATCACTTTCATGATTATCTGTGACACAGCACTGTCACCTTTGGCAACCAGTAAGTCTCTAATAGGAATAAAGCCTGTAGTCCATAGCAGCAAGCAGGCTTACTCAAGAGAATTAGGAATTAGCCTTTAGTAATACCCTGAGTAGACGTTTGCACATCCTCTACCAGAGCTAAAAGAACCTCTACCTGCTAAAGGCTATGGGGAATACTTTGACATTAGATGGAACATTATCTTGCTGTGTGTAACTAACACACGTCCCAAGGATGTGTTGCTTTCCTCAAGTCTGACAAGGTAGGTGCTTCTCATTTTTCTGTGTTAAGGAAACAAGTGAGATAAATGAGTGCAGATTGGGTACAGGTGAGAAAATAAATGTGGTTGTCTTTTCTACCACTGTTGTAGTGTCCGTTTGCTTGGGTCAAAGATCTTTTGCAAAGCAGAAAGCTAAATAAGGCTCATTCTGCCTTCAGGGAGATGAGAGCTGCCTGTGTTTTTCTCCCAAGAAGTGGTTATCTCTTCTGGTGTGTCTTCTGATACTCCTTCATCCTAAGGAGTTTAAATCTGAATGCTTTCTTAATACAATAATATTTTTATATCTCAAGATACTATCTTGTCTTTAATAGAAGAGAAGATTTTTTTTTTTTCAAAATGAGTAATGAAAGTAAGTTTTTAGCTGTCTGATGGGTGATTGAGGAGAAAGTACAGAGGTACATATATGTTTTGTTATGTACTTGTTAAACACTTTCTTGAAGTTCAGGGGTTTTAGTAGTCATTATACTTGTAGGACAAAACATGCTGATAAACATAACAGTAGAAGAAATAGATGATGAATGAAAAATGCTTGATGCTGTAAGCATGATGCAAGGCAAAGATTCCAAATTAACTGATTTTGTTTAACTGGTGTTATTTATGTTTCACTGTCATGATTTTCTGTTCAGTGCTCCTTGATCTGAAGCAAAGGGATAGAGCTCTGGACATTTGCAGTTCATCTTACTTTACCATCCACACTGCAATCTCTTATGGTCACAGTTACTTTGAGATGAACACATGGCAGAATATCAAATTAGATCAATAGAGTAGCTTTCTTCATATCTGTATTGATTATGTGGCTGCTGAAATGGAGCTTGGCATGGACTTAGTCATCAGTTTGGCCTTGAGTGGCTGAGGTGAGAAATTGCCTAGCCCTGACTGTTCTGGAATGAGCCTGGGAGTTTTGCAGGGACTCAGTGCACAGGAGCTGGGAAGTACTGGTGAATATGGATGTAGCAACTCCAAGGGGAACTCAATGGCAGCAATAAAACCTCAGTCTTATGGTCATCTGCTTTTGTTTGTGAGGACTCACTCTTTTGCTGGGTATTCATGCAACCATGTGTGTCATTAATATAAACTACAGCTCAGACATTCTCTTTGCAAGCCTAGCTGCCAGTTTCAGGGATGTCAATGGGAAATTCTTCAAAGTACCTTTCAACTTGAAATTTCTTATTAATTTTGCTGCAGAAATCTTACTTGATGTACAGTTTTCTGCTAGTAATACTAAGCTGAATGATACCAAAATGTGCCTTCATCCTTTCATCAGACCACACAAGTTTGGAAATTAAAAGTTCAAAAGTAAGTTGTGGGAAAACATAGTTCTTCCAAAAATCCACTTGCAAGGACAACTTGGATAAAATATGGGTTAAGCTAAGCAAGAGTAATGCATTATCAAGGAAGTTGTCTGCAAATGGAGTCAATCTATAGTCCTCAGGACTAATTACATATGTATGTGTTCAAAGCTGCAAATGCTTTCTTTCAGTCTTGTCTCCATTGAAGCCAGTTGTCAGACTTGCTTGAAACTACTTGAAATCACAGCTAAAATAAAATCTTTTGCATCAAGCTGAGGCCAAGATTTCATCTGAAAAATACCAGTGGTTCAAGTTGCCTTATCACCATGTTTCTTCCTTGTTCAGTTTGGAAATTTTTTTCATTCACAGTCACAACTAGATGTGTCCTGATAAAATAGGTCTTTAGTGTTCACTGAATTCTGTTTAATCTGTTTATTACCTCCAAAAACAAATGTCAAAATTCTGATTCAAATGTGTATATGCTGAGAATTAGTTGGCTGCTGTGAAACAATGTAACAAGTTTTCTCATTTAGGAGTAGGCCCAAACTTTCAAGTCCTGTAAAAGCCTAGTTCATATCAACTTCATTAAAGGTGGAATTCAGCCTACTGCTGGGGGCTGGCATAAAGCCAATCTATGCTTAACTATCCCTAAGTCCTAAAATATGCACTGCTTTTGTTTCTGAACTTTGGTAAATTTTATATGGAGAATTTAACACCCATAAGGATTGAGCCCCAAAAGCTGTAGTAATTGCTATGGGGAAAAAAAAAATCTGAAATGTTCTATTGCACAGCACAAAAGAGTATTCCTTGATTAACTAGAATTTGTTTTCGTAGTCAAGAATTTTTCTTCATCTTCTGTCAAACTAGTCTTGGATTTCATTGTTTACAAATTTTGTCTCAAGACAGTACCTACTTATAAAATACTTAATGAAGCCTTCATTTCATTGTAAGTCTGTTCTGGAGCACATGAAAATGAAATTTTTTGAGGAACATGTGGGAAGAACTACTTTGGGTGCAGTAATAATCAGGTATATATTGACTGGATATACGTGTATGTATGTTTGCAACTAAGTGGATGTGTTCATTTGAAATTTTGGACTTCGTTGTGTTGAGACAGCTTGGTAAGTTCAGCAGCAGTAGCAGAGTATGATGGTGACGTGGAACTCTGCCAAGCAGGTAGGGACATTGCTGTTCTGGTGCTTCTTTGGTGGTGACTGTCCAGGGGTTTGTACAGCCTGGTTTTGGTGGCACTTAGGCTGTGCCTTCAGTAAAACAGTGTCTGTCAGCTCAGCATCTGGGTTACCCAGTATGGGTATTTTCAGTTCAGTCAGAGAGAAAAAGAGACATTTCTACCAGGCTGGGCCTGGGAGAGAGTTGGAAAAAAATGTAAATTCTTTATCTCTCTTGTTGTTCACATTGTTTATAGATAAGTTCTGCCACCGTGTGTCATTCAGGGTGCACCAATGGTGTGAGATGTTTTTACTTTAAGACCAATGAAATTAGTCTGCACGATGCTCTCTATAAAAGAGCGATGTATTTGAAATAGAGTTTTCTTCTTGCCTTCTGATCTTGGAGTTCTTCTGTTCCCGTCCTGCCTCAACGGCAACAACCCAGTTTTCCCAGGTACAACTCTCAGCCGTGTTATCAGGGGACACTGAGCTGTGATTGTTTCCATGAGTAGGAAAACAAAGGAATGTGAGGAAACTCTGCCAAAACATGGTTTATTTCTGTGTAATTCCCCCGGTTCCCCTCTTTCAGTCATATGTTGATGTTTTGATGAAAATTCAAACTAAAGACCCTGGAATACATTTTAATTAAAAGAGGTGAAGGAGTGAAGTCTGCAAAAAGGAGTGTGAGCAGCCTGGACTTAGATGGCAGCATGGGTAGCTCCTAAAGATGTGCAGATTCATAAACACATTTTCTAGAGAAGTGTCATGTATGCACCACAAAGGGGCTTCCTGTGAAGAAGAAAATGCCTCTAGCTCTGCCTCAGTCTCTGGGCACAGATGGATAAATGCCGTTACTCTGACTGGTTGGACAAGTCGTGGTTCAGTGGTGCTGGGCAGGAAATAAACCCCAGTCCCAAATGTTTGTGGTGCGGTGAGCTGTGATCGCAGTGCTCAGGCTGATGGGGCACAGGCAGCTGGGACAGTGCAGGTAAGTGGTCAGCAGCTGCTGTGCTTGTGGACAGGGAAGCACAGTGGTTATGGTGCTCCTTCTCAGAGCTGTCCCAGCACAGAGCTTCCTGTTGTTTGCAATCAGAATGGAGTATTGCTCTGCCAGCCAAAGGAAGGCTGTCCTGCTGCCTGCAAGGCATCTTTATGGTGATGTGCAGGATGTCTCTTCTGGAAGCTCTCTGTGCTGCTTTGCTCAGACAAAAAATTGACTGTTAAAATGTGAAGTGGTAGAGTCTAAGAGTTTCGTAAGTCAAACAATATAGTTTAAAAACCTGTTTAAGGAATTTTTCCTTTCTGAAGGCACCTTAAAGTCAGTGTTGCAGCAATAATTGTGCTAAACATGCATGTAGCTGCAGTCTAGATTGTGTGTTCCAGCTAATAAACATTTTACACTCCTGAATTTTTCCCAGCTTAGTGAGTAAACATATAGTCTTAGCTGACTGCAAAAGGATTAGTTTACTTCAGTGGGCTTAATCTATGACATAGACTAATCTTGGTGTGATCCTATTACTGCAAGGTCAGCTGGGATAGCAGTGTTTGATTGTCTTGCTTTGCTCATTTGATTCCAGCATTTGTGGTTTGGAGCAGTTTTTGTCTTTATTGATATCTCTGAGACTTTATAGTCAGGAGAGAGATAGCTGACTCATATGATCCCAACTTTGAAAAGGTTAGGAGATTGTGAAGGTGAGAAAAGGGAGGTCCTTGTCTCATGGTGTATCCCATCAGCAGTGTTACTTTTTGAAATTTAAGTTGCAGCAAAGGAAATCCACGGTCATTTGTCATGTCTGAAGATCTGTGTGGCAGGGTCTGGTCATCTGGAAGGTGTTGCTGTGATAAATGTACCTAGCAGAAATGGAGAGCCTGCCACTGATAGAACTGGTAAAGGTGGGAATTCTAAAATAGCCCCTGGACCAACATCTGGCTGATGGGTCTGTCACAGGTAATTTCCCCTGTGCCTCTCAGCATGACAGGCTGGTGGCTCTCAGGTCTGGGTGTTGCTGGTAGAAGATTGAGCTGTAGCTGCCCAGAAGCTGTTTGTTTCCAGTGATTAACTTGGCACATCTCGCCACTGAGCATGAACTGCAGCTGATGTCATGATCAACAGATAAGAGGGATGAGGTGCTCTGACAGCCTGTGGGTGAGAGTATGTGGTAGTTTCTTCCTCTGGCATAAGCACTACAGTGGCTCCTGTTGGCAATCCCAAGGAAATCAGTGAAAACTTTAAGGGGTTGCCCCCTTTTTCTGCAGAGATTGGCAACAAAAAGTACAGTTGCTTTTTTTATCTAATGCCTCTAATGCAAATAAAAGCAATGGATTTTTCTCCTAATTTGTGTTATCAAATCTCCAATTAATTAGGTTTCACTGCTTTAATTCACCTTTCTTAACAAATATCAGTAAACAGAAGGTAAAACACTACAGTCAGAAAACATCCAGCATAATGGCAAAAGTCACTGGAATGTCACAGGACTCTGTGAGTTATGCAAGGACAATAGACAGGGACTAGCAATTCACTGACAGTTGCTAAGCTCTGTCAGACAAGGCCACCTAGAACATGCTGATTCACTGCTTGCTGAGGTGTGCTAGAGTTGTTTCTGGACTGCATCATCTGTCATGGGTAAATTTAATTGAAATAAAGAAACCTCTAAGTGGTAGAGTTATAATTCAGAGAAGGGGGATCATTTGTATTTCTCCTCCCTTTTCTTTCTTCAGGTGGTGAACTCTGAAATGAGATGTTAGGGTTTTGTAGCCATCCCTTTTAAATTAGCATCCTTTGGAGTTCAGCTGAGATTTCCCTTTCTCTTCTCTTCTGTAAAAAGTTTCATTAGTGTTGGGAAAGTACTTAAAACATCTTGCAAAACTTTGAATCCATTACCATAAAGAACCATGGGCTTGTCAGTACAGCTGAGAATGTTCTTTAAAAATTCTAAAAAAGGGGATTTTTTTGCTCAAGCACTTTGCAGACCATAATCATACTCATATCTGTCAAAGAACTCCAACTGATTTTACAAATGTACTGTACTTCAATGTCTTTGCATAGATTTATATGATTGCTTCTTTTATTCAGGTAGAGAAACCAAGATATTCAAGATATGGGGTGATTTGCATGTGGTCCCATAGAAAATCAGGGACAGGAACAGAATATCTGATTCTCAATCCCTTACTTTACATTGAAACTTGTTCTGTATCTTATCTTTACAGTTATCTTGCAACTAACTCATCTTTCATACTGTCTTGTCCTTCTGGCACCAAAATGTATTCACATGCACATTTCTAGGTCTTCTCTAGGTTTCAGTTACCATTACTACTAAGTGGTCCAGATTTATTTTGTGTATTTTATTTGCTTTTTTCATTTGAAAGGCATTTTTTACAATCAAAGCCAACATCATGGTGCACAATACCAGTACATCAGAGTTTAGGAAAGGTCGCTGGCCCATTAAATTCATTTTCATACAGAGAGGTTTTTAAACCTCTTCTGGACAATTAATTGTGCGTAGAGATGAACATGTTTGACCTTTCCTATATGCCAATGTATTAAATGTTAGCCATGGTTGTATTTCTGGAGGGAGGATGGACAATACTCATGTGAAAATCCTGTACATTCCCAAGGAAACAGGCACTGCAGAGCAGCACCAGGTGGCGCTGGTGGCAGCCGAAAGGCGGGGAGTAGTGGGACGTGCCGAGTTTTGGGGAGTGGGAGCACTTCCCAGCATCCCACCCTGTGCGGAGCATTTCCCGTGGATCCCACACGGTCGATGCAGGACTGGGCATTCTGTGCTTGGAGCTTTGCAGCCGAATCCAGTGCTATGAATTAGAGAATTGATACATTACCAAAGCATCTCAGGGAAGTCTGTCCTTATCCGTTTTAAGAATTTATAGCAATTCAGTTATTTCCTAGTAAGAACCAATTGCTTCTTCTACCTCACGAATGATGAAGCACAGTAGGAAGCCTTGTTCCATCATTTTTTATGTTGAATATTGACCATATTTTATGTTGAATAAGCAGAGCTTCCAGCACATCTGCTCTTCAGATATTCCTTGGTTACCCAAGCAGGGAGCAGGTTTTTTGTCACTAGTTGCAGATACTGGCTTATGGTGGGGAAGCGTAAATAAGCGACTTCCAGAACTACAACCTCATTCTTTCAGTTCTCAGATCAGTGGAGTTTTGTGGGTTGGTATCCAGTGGGGCAGTTCAAGGCTTCCATGCTTACTTGTCATTAAATTACTCATTTTGCTTATGCTCCAGTTTTTCAGTTCTCTCTTTTTCTTCACTACCCTTTCAAGTCCTGTGTTACTAACTAAGTAAGAAACATTCTTTCTTGGAGCCTTTAGTTGCTCAAAGATATTGAAATGTTCTGGATTTATTTAACTAGCTTTGTTAGAGACATAGTAATGCATTGACACAAATGGTGTATTGAATACTGAAACTGTGATTTTACTCAAATCAAATGAAATGAAAACAAAACCTTGTATAATTCTTCTGAGAACATGTTCTCATTGAAATCTATGTCAAAACCCCATTTGCTTTTAGTATTGTGTGGCTGAAGCTGATTTCTGCCTGTGTTTATGCAGTATACGTTAAAGCCACCCAGCCTGAATGCCATCTTCAGTGGTGGGCCACCATCAATAACAGTGGTTCTACCTCTGAAATCAGTCTGATTTGCATTTTGGGTCTAGGTTTAGTCCCTGTTAACACCCAGGAGTCCCCCAGCATCTTTCCAGTCTGCCCAGCCCAACAAACTCTTGGTGCTCCCCTCTAGCTGCAGTTTGTGGTTCCAATAGCAGAGTTAGCATTCCATTTTTATTACAGAGCAAAAGTAACTGTATGGATGTACAGACAGTTTCAGACTGTTTTAGACATAGGAAAAAACATTCCAAACCATATTTAACAAAAATATTTAAAAGCATTTTATTTATGACATCTAATTGTTTGAATAGGAACAGAGTACTTGGAAAATAATGAAAATATAGGGAACATGAAGAAAAAATCTTGACCTGATTATTCAGACAAACTGATCATAATGGTCATGGAGGGTGAATGTCAGTACTTTTTATCATTTGTCAATGTAGGCTAGCAGGTGTTTTACTTTAGGACAAAGAAGTGCCTTGCCACATAGACAAGTCTGAGACTAGTGAGAAGTCATTTCTCAGGGCTGATGATGCACAGAAAATGGAAAAGATTCAGCAAAGCTGGTTTGTAAAATAATCACATGAAGTGCAGTGTAATCCTTTCTGTTGTCTAATTTATTTTATTATTACGACTATGGGGACTGGAAAGAGTTATGGTTTTCTATCTGTCTAAAAGGAAAGTCACTTCTGAAGTGTGCTGAGACTGAACACCATTGTAATTTATTTGTTGTCATTATCCTTAAAGTAGAAGTGAAATCATAGAATGTTTTTAGAGGCTTAGCTTTGTATCCAGAGTAACAATTTGCTTATTCCATTTTAGTGTACCTAAAACAGTTATGAAGTTCAGTCTCCATACAATCTTTTCTTATTATTATATTCTTAGTCCTGTTTTTTAGAATTCAAGTTTTACCTTCCCCGTATTTCAAAGAACCAGAAGTCAACAAATCAATTTTATTTTCTTAGCTTGGAAGACCTATCCATTTGCAGAGTCCTAGGATGAGAGAAGGACCTGATTTGTCAGATTGTTCCCAAGTGATTCTAAATGTGCCACCAGCTCTTTCAGCTGGGTTGGAAGGTGAATGTGATCCCATAGGGAAGGAATCCAGTGCCCTGGTTTCAGCTCTTCCTCTGTGAGAGCAGCAGGAAGCTGTCACCAGCTCTGTAATTCCAGTAGGAGGAAATTTCCATGCAAAGTAAATTATTGTATATGGGGACATGGCATATAATATACCATCAAGGCCAGAGTTTTCAGAAATACCATTAACCATGGGCTAGATCCTCATAAATACCAAGATTGATTTAGGTAGTCTTCTATGCTGAATAAGGGTCTTTATCTGTTTCAGTTTTTGAAAAGTCACTTGAGGCAACAAGAACCTGAATTGAAGAAAAATGGCAGCTTCCATTTGCTATTATAGGAGCTGTTGCTTTTTCAGCATTTTTCAGAATTGGGTCAGGAACTGTCTGAGCTTAAACAATCAAAACTAGTGAGTGTCTTATAAATATTTGAGCCTATAACCAATTATACTGTTCCTTATCTGTAAAATTATGCTGAAATTCTGTTACCAGTCTGGGTAATAATTATAGAAAGAAAAAGAGAAAGAGAGCACAAGCAGAAAATTGTATTGATGTGTGAAGTATGGGTCTGTTATCCTTTCTCAGGAAGGTATTATTTAACATCTCCTTGATATGTGGTGCATATCCCCTGCTACCAATACATGAGCAATTAATGGATGAGGAAATGTGCAGCCCAGACAAGCTGGGAGCTGTGACTGGTTTTCTCCTGGAAATCAACCCTGCCATCAGACTGTAGATGAGGGGGAGGAAACCAGAACCCAACCAAAAGGAAAAAAGCTGTTTGTCACATCTGGATGTTCATGCTTTGTCCATCACACAGATCTTAGCCACTCCCTTATTTGTTAGAGAGGAGAGTACTTCCTTGCTTCCCAAGGGTGCTGAAGTTCAGGGTTTTAATGTTCAAGTCACTTGAATGTTAAGATGGAAAGTGCTGCAGAAATAGCTACCAAGTTCTAGGCAGTGTAATCTAAATAAAATACACTGTCTGTTATAGGCAGGGACAGATAACATTTTGTGCTGTTCTCAGCCATCATTTTTTTGTATTGCTACTTTTTTTCCATCCCAGGTCGTTTCAAACCAGGGAAAGAAACCAAGTAACTCAGTTTTGTTAATCAGAGATGATGTCCCTGCTAATAGTAGCCAGAGCTTCTTGTGATACTGTTTGAAAACACAGGAAAGTCAAAAGTACACTGCTGGACAAATTTTCCTGTAAAAATGCTCTCCCAATACCATTTTCTGTGATATGAAGTCTTCATTTCCATTTCTAATGTAACACCTACTACATGAGATGGAAGCTGATTGTGCTTTAAATAGTTGTGTGCTGCCTGTACAAGCCTTTAATGTACTCAGGAAGGGGAAAGGAGCCATAGAGCCCCAAGAGAAGAGCTCACCATGGTGTTCTGTGGTCAAATGAAGCCCATCCAACCACAGTTGCTCAAATGTTAGTACCAGTGATCATGCAACCACATGGAAAATGGTTAAACAGCTGGCAGCTAGCCCTGTGTATGCAAGAAGTTGTCATCTGGCTCAGTCTGCTGTTCAGTGGGCTTCTGCCTGCTGTAAAGCTGTTCTCATGTCTCTGAGGGTGCTGTAATAAATCAGGATCTAAGGAACGCCCTCTATCACAAATTCAGACTCTAAAGTTCTCTGTCTGTGCTTCAATTCAGCACATTCTAAACTGCTAAGATGAACAAGTTTTTTGTTTTTAATTTTCAGTTTGAATATGACTTCATACGTGAAATGTGTTAAAGAATGGGCCAGTATAGAGTAACATCTTTGATACCCTGGAAAATGGGCTAGAGTGCACCTGTAGGAAATTTGCAGCTATACCAAGGGAACACAGCTGGAGGCTGTTTCTCCAACAAGCTGGAGGAATCAACCAACACAAACTTAATAAAAGTTTACTAATGCAATTGCAAAGCCTCTGTGTTAGTAGGACCTGGAATCCCAGTGAACAGCAAATTGAAGGTGAGTCAGCAGAGAGCCCTTGCAGTGCTGAAGGCTGTGTTAGTGAGAGGGAAATGTTTGTTCCCTCTGATTGGCACTTGGGAGTTTGCATCTGGAGCACTGTCTTTGTTTTGGGAGCCCCTTAGTACAGGATTCTCAAATATCTTTGTAGGGACCCTTGGGACTGGGGTCGTTGGAGAATGGAACTCCCAGATGCAAAGATAGGCTGAAAGAGCTTGTTCAGCCTGGGTCTCCCCAGGGGACTAAGGAAGAATTAAGTTGCTGTCTTCCACTAAGTAAAGGAGTGTTACAGGAAAGATGGAGCCAGATTCTTGTCATGAGTGCAGAAGAAAGAACCAGTGCAGCAAGGGAAATTCCACAGGGACATAATCAAAAAATCCTCTGAGTAGGGGAATGGTGAAGTACTGTAACAGCTTACCCAGAGGACTGGAAACACTGTCCTTGACCAACTTTCAGGTTGTCTCTCCTTTGAATAGGAGGTCAGACTACGTGAGCTTCACAAGTTGCTCCAACTTATTTTTTTCTATGGTTCTACAAATACAGGGAAGCTGATGGTTGATTACCTCCAAGGCTGAGGTGACAGTGTGACCTGGTATGTTTCTACTCCCTTGGCAGGTTATTGATATAAGATTACTTGCATCTGTTCTGTTACTTACTAGCATGGAGTTTGTTGTTCATATGATTAGTGCAGATTATTTCTCATATGTGAGAGTGGCCACGTGGGCACCAATTTACAGGCCCACTGGCACAAACAGAGGTTATTTGTTTATCTTTTCTGTCCATATCTCATTAACTGTTATAATTTTTCTTTAAACTTGCTATTTTCCTTGCAAGAGAAAGAGAGGAGGCAGACAGTTGCTAAATAAGAAAGGCTCTAGAATGGAGAAACAGAGTGCTCAAGTAAAAGTACCACAAAGTGGCCCACAGTCTTCTGAGTTTAGGTGTAGAATTGACAACATGGAACTTCTTCCCTCTAGATGTCAGCTGACAGTCACTTGCTGAGTTTTTGTGTAAACTGTTACATATTTAATCCAAATATGCTCTTGCCTAGGTTGCTGTAGCAGTGCTTTGAAGAAATGTAGTTTACAGAAGAAGTCAACTCTTCACCCAGCAGTCCCCAGTGACCTCCAGAGTGCTCATTCTCATGGTAGGTAACCAGCACTGAGCAATATTCTATCTGTGTTTTGCTTCAGGGAGGCAAAATAAAGAGTCAAGAACTGCTGTGTGTAATGGACCCTAGGCTGGTTTTTCAGTTAAATACAACTCTTGAAATTTTTATATTGTATCACAAATGTCAAAGGACACCAAAACAGCATGCTTTTTTTACAGAAAACATTCTTTTAAGACATCTCATTTTTTAAAAGTGGTTTAAGGCTTTTTAAAAATAATCCACTGCCTATGAAAGAAACTTGTGTTTAGTTTACTACTCATATTAAATGCAAAGTGAAGGAAGGTCTAATTCTACATGTCTTGTACATGTAGGTCTTTACAGAGGTCTAAGCCTATCTTACTCCTTCCTGTCAGTGTAAATAAAGTTCATTGGATTATGGACTGCTGCTTTCGATATTTAGTAGTAGTAGTTTGACTACTATGGTAAGTGGAAACATTTTAGCTGACATGATGGACTACAGATCAAAGCTTTAAATCTATTGCTTTTTGTTTTAAACTAACATCAAACATCTCTGATGTGTTGTCATAGCATACAGCTCCATGAACAGCAAGAGCAATGTTGGTTTTTTTTTTTTCTATGTGCTGAAACAACTACAGTTGTCTCTAACCAAACTTTTCACTCTTTAAAAACGTTGTGGTAGGGCCTTTGGGACATGGATCTGTTCATGGCTGCAGATGTTAAATTCCCATGGTGTGGTATCAATAAGATGTACAGCTACTTATGTCTTAGTGTGTTACTTCTGTGCTCAGAAATGGGTGCATCCTGCTTTTTCCAGAACACAGGCTGTCAAGGACCTTGATGGACTCTTGCAAGTAGAGTGTTGCCTGCACTCTGCTTGCTCCTTTCTGGGGTGTATGCTCTTATTTTTTCATAGTCTGAGGTTGACCAATTTGATTTCATTACAAAACGTGGAGGAGGATGGACAGGTGTGTCATTTGATATCATGAATTGTTCCATTTCAGAACCAGTTTAAGGGTCTTTCACTTCCATACTGTGCCAAATATTCATTTGTTGTCCAGCAATATCCTGTGGCAAGAGATTACTGTGCTTTCCTCCCTCTGTGCTGATTTAGACCACGTGCTTACACAGATCTGATCCAGGCCACACAAACCTTTGAATCAGCTCAACTGATGAAGCAGAAAACTCCAACATGAGACAGGAACCTTCATAATAACATTTGTTTAAAAGGTTTCCTAATGTGAGACTACACTCCTAAAACCACAAGCTCTTTTGGAAAATCTATTCAACTTGTGCTTCTCAGTCACAGAGCTGTTGAAAGTGCCAGCATGGTGCATGTCTCTGTTTCCCAATCTAGTGGAAATGGCCCATGAAGTGTTATATAAACACAGTGGGGGCAAGAACATCAGCTTTGTTGCCTGATTTTTCAGCTGGGGTTAGTAGTCAGCAGCTTCTGTTGCACTGATTGCTTTCATCTGGCTCTTGAATGCAAACGTCCCTTTGGTATTGATGACTTGTAAAAATCCAGAGTGGTCCTTAAAGTGCACCAAGAACAGTTACAGGGGGCTCAGACATCCTAGAATCACACATCCAAAGGGACTGAGTTAATTAATTCCTTACTCGCATTCTACACTGTGTTTTGAAGAATAGATTTGTTTTCTAAATTTCTACTTTTTGAAGATTGTGTCCCTATTTTTGTTCTTTGCTGACCAGAACAAAAAAAAATGGTGCATCTCTGTGAATCAGTCTCTTCCACGTTGTTTTGTTTTAGCTTTCCAGCACAGTTTTCTGTGCCTCCTCTAACCACCTGCAAGCAGGCACCTATGCCAACTTTACTGTGGCACAAAGGGATGAACCTAAAAATATATCATAAAGAGAAAAGTATGACTAACTAAATCCTCTAAGTTAGTGGTTCTGACTTAACCTCACAGTTTCAAATCTGCCATCCCTGTGTATTTTTTCTGAAATGAATCTCTGTTTTCTCAGCACTCTCATCCATTTTATTTTTCTAAACCAGACTCTGACAACTTCCTGTTGATGTCTTCTGGAGCCAACTAGATATTTCCTAGTCAATAATTACTTTGTTGTTCTTTTAAAGTACCTTGTCTCATCCTCATTTCTTGTTTACCTTCTTCTACCTACCTCCTTTTGTTCTCACTCTGCACATTTTAGGCAGAATAGTATAGAAGAGATGCATTGAGATATTAGAATTCATAAAGGTAATACACACCACACCTTATCTACCCTCATTCCCTAATTAGATAGAATCTGACTGGTGATCTTATGGGTTGTTTGCTTTTAAAACCTTGTCACTCTCATCCCGGGGTAGTGCCTGGTGTAGGTACACTTGCCATCAGCAGTTATCCTTTAGGGCTCCACCAGGCCTGTAACCCATGGTCTGCTGAGGACCATCTGCTCTTTTCATGTGCCTTTCTTCTGATACCAAAACAATTTCCATCTGACTGCCCTGTGCTTTGCACAAATAAAAACCTTTTGGGCTGCTGCTTCTAAAGTAGATTTACCTTCAATCACCATTTATTAAATCTCTGTCCATTAAAAACCATAGCTTGCAGAAGCTGTGTGCATTAAGCCTGATTATAGAGTCAGTAGAGAAGAGGGAGGGGGCCAGCAGTTGCTATCAGTGGATTGCCTTTTCTGCTTGGCTGGCTGCTGGTAGCACTTGTGACAGGGTCTGTATCGGAACAGAAGTCTCATTATTTGGCTTTGATTTGGTTCTATGCATTTGGCTTACTTTTTATTTAAGCTGTAATTTAATGATTGTTGGCTTCAGGAAAAAACCTGCTCAGACTACATGACTGAAATCAGGGTTTTCTTTGATGCTGGGGTGCTAGTTCAATTATGGAGGGGATTAAGAAAGGAAAGTTCACAGGTTCCTTACGGAGGATGAGTGGCTCCTTCAAACGCACTTCATTTAAAGGCTCAGCATCTGGATCACAGAGGGTAAGTCTGCAATTACCCAAATAGTACAGCCAGAGGGAAACAGCTGGAGGCACTGTTTGGCCCTCTTACTTCTAACAGCTGGTACTGTTATAAATGAGAACTATTCCCTTTGTGCTTGTTTAAGTCTCAGAGGTATCAGTCGTGTTCATTGCACTAGTTCTAGCAATTAATCTTATTCCTGTTATAGGAGTTCTTTCACAAGTTCCTGTCTTAAGGATCTTTGGGTTAAATGTCACTGTACAGGGCTAGCCTGTAATTATTCATATCCATATCAAAATCATTTTGATGACTGTTGATACTTAGTGTTTGTCACCAATTTAAATGCAGTAAATGGGAAGACTGGTAGGATGTGTACAAGATTTTGATGTGATTCACTGAACTACAGATGACAGAGTCTATGAGAAATACAGTCTGTGGTTAGAGTATTTGCTGTGTAGGTTATGACTGAAAAACAAGGCAGGAGAAAGAAGACATGAGTAATGTATGAACTCACTATTATTACATAAGCTTCCATGTAGTAAATTAATAGTAAGAATTCATTTTCTAACTGTTTTCGAGCTCTTAAGAGAATTTATGTACATATTTTGTCCATAGATTGATAGATTCTTTTTACAACAAATACAGACTAACTTCAGCTCAGGATTACTTAGATTCCAGCTCAACTGGACTTTTTCAAACTGATTCCATGCAAATAATGAGAAATAGTTTTTGTCTACTCTTGGAACCCCTGCAGCCCTCTTACCTCTAATTTCTGCTGATTGTCATCACAGTGGTAGAGTCAAACTCTAACTAAATGGGTGAAAGGAAGTTTGAAGGAATATAAACTGAGAGAAAAATGCCACACAGGCAACTAAGTATGTATTAAAATGTTTCCTTCTCTAAGAAGATTGTTCTGTACTGTGTGCAATATTGGTCATAGTCATCTGTGATTGCAAGAGAGAATATGTTTGTGGTTGGGGGACTTCTTCAGCACAGACTGATGGTCATGGGCCATTACCAGGGGAATTCCAAGCACTATCTCAGTATAAAGTAATTTACAGATTTACAGTGATGGTTTTTATGTACTGACTGTGGAACCTAGCTCTTCTCCCTGCTAGAGATTGTCAGGCTGCATGTAATACCTGTATTACAGGCCCAGTTACAGAAAATGAGTGCTAGATGGAAAAAAAAAAGCTTCAGCTGTAATTTCCAGGGCCAAGCCCAAACATTTGGGATCAAAACAGAAGGTGTTTGTGGTGGGTTCACTTTTCCTCCTCTGATGGATGTAAGGCAAAGTGGCAAAATGAAATGTCAGTTAATGCTTAGCAAGTGTTACTTTGGGTAACTGCCCATTGCTTGCACAGTTGCATCCTGGTGCCTCACGACAAACCAGACTGGCCTTCAAGAATCTTGAGTTTCATGAATAAGTGTGTATTGCTTGCTTTGTCCCCCAGGTGACTCCCAGCTTCATAGGCTGGTAGTATTAACTTTATGTATTGAATAATACAAAGAAATAATGACAAAAGAAGTTGAAAAGTATTTCTATTTTAAAATGTCCCCAAGTATGCTTTGATACTGCAAAGCATACAGCATTTTACTTCTTGAAAGGAATAAAGTCAGAGTAAAATACCCAGGCAAAAATTGCTTAATTTTGTCCCACTACTCCCATGGGAACGCCTAGTCAAGTGAAGGTAGAAGGAACACAGTTCAGATTTTGATTTTCTTGACTTCTTATTATAAGAAAATGTTGTCTTTCAAAAGCTGAAAATTCCTTTCATGGCTTGCTTATTTTAATCTTCCTAATTCTTTTGGTGTTTATTGCTTTAATGTTCATTTCAGAAACAGAAACTTTACCTTTTGTGAAAAAAGTCGTTAGAGTTGAATAAAAAAACTCGATTTTATGCTTATTTAATAAGCTGTGAGTGTTACTTCTGCCAGAAATGATGTGGGTTGGCTCTCTGATGTCAGTAGCACACTGTTGTCATGCAGGCAGGTGAAGTGCTCATCTCTGGGAGTCAGGACATCTCCAGGCAGGAAACTGGGCACTATTGTGCTTGAGAGTGTTTTGTATTGAATGTTAATTTTTGCTAATGATACAGCTGAAAACGAGAATTGAAACTGGTCTTGAATGTGTGTAGGGGTGTAGTGCTTTGGGATATGTCTGGAAAACCTGTGCAGGAAATGGTTAAAGCCATGTGATTGAGGTTTATAATGAAAATTTCACCTGCTACTCTAATCTTTTTTCCCTTTTGCCACTTCCACTCTTGCTTTTTTCTGAGGAATGTGTAACAATGTGTGGTCCTGGCCCATGATATTAACTTCCAGTTTTTACTGCAGTAGTGCTGGATACCAAGACTATTAAAAATGTATACTGCTTAGCTTTCCTGTGTAGTCCCCTAATTTTGACAGCAGTGCTGTAGAGAAAGATAGAATTTTATTTCCTGAGCAGTTTTACAAAGCCAGCTGTTGCTGCTTGCTGTGCAATTAAAGGTATAATTGTCTACCTCAACAGAGGATGCTCTAAATGACATGTGAAGCCCATGGTGTTTAAGAAAGGAGTGTCCTTGTGTGTCTGTGTTTTGATTTTTGTCTTGTAAAGATCTCAGTTTATTAGCAAAAGCAGCTTATCTGGGTGCCCATCACTGGTCTGTCTTTCCCACTAATGGGAATTACTTCAAATTACTTTTCTAGTACTAAACAATGCTTTCATCTCTGCTTGCTATCTCCATTGACTTGATCTAAATGTCTTTAAGATGTACCTACTATGACTCATTTTCTGTTCCTCTGAAGAGAAAGCCATTTTATTGAAACAGCTTTACTCTGCATTTATTTCTCATTGCCTATGATTCTTCTATGCTTGTAAATTCTGTGTGATTATCTGTATAAGGGTGTATTCAGTACAAGCCTTCCAGATGCTCAGATTTAAGCTTTTATAGAGCCACTAATGTATTTTATCACTATCTCCTTCCTGGCTATCAAATGTAGCACAAGAAATTACAGTAATGCCTAGCAAAAAAATGAAAGAATATTTTATCTAAATGCAATAGAAAACTTTAAAAATCTCAACAGCGCTACTATAGAAAGTATAATGGATCTTTGTAATATCTTTAAGGTAATGCAGTATTACCCAGTAGTTTATTGGAAAAACTTCCATGGATTACAAAGGAGAAAATATTATTAGACCCTCAGACTAAGACAAATAACTTGTGCTATATTTTGTAAATTACCAGACAAACCAGTGACGAATACATTCACTTAGATCAGAGAGAATGTAGGTTCTTGGCAGAAAACCAGTTTTGTCTCCTCTTTAAGTCACTGTTTTGATCTGTCTTACCATTTGCTAATGAAGCTTGAAAATTGGTATGAAATCCCTTGAAGTGACTTGCAGTTGTTAATATCAAATTGTATGCTTTGTGTGCTTTCTTACCATAATATTAAACTTCAAATAGGAAGAAAAAGACTAACAGGATGAATTCACTTTCTGCTCCTAAACTATTAGGCAGCTGTGATTCCTTCAAGTTGCATACCTTTTGATGGTTTAGGTTTAGCAAGGTCTTAGGTATACTTGGAAGTTGTATGCAACTAATTAATATTGCAGTTATGGTTAAACAGATCCTGTGGTAACAGTGAAATAATTTTCATACTTATTCCTTTTGGGAGTTTCAAATTTTTCCCCCCAAATTTCTGCTGTGCTTAAGACATGTGCCAATATTTCAATCAATGGCTCAAGAGATAAAAACACTGTATTTTTTACATTTTGGGCAGTCAGTTGAGTGATGGAAATGAGAAAATAACTGGGACATAATAAAATTAATTTCTGAGTGTGTCAATGTTAATGTTCCAAAAATAACAGGGCAATAATTAAACTGCTATCACAGGTAGACTTTCATGGCCATAATGGGAAATAGAAGCAGACTCATGTCTGAAGAACAGGTCAGCAGGTTATCAGTTGCCCCTTTTCAAGTGAACAAAGACTGTAGTTAGCAACCTGTGCAAGGTCCTATGGTGAGACAGCACCACAGCCTGTGCTCCTCTCTGTAATGACAGAAGGAAATACCAGATTGGAATAGTTTCTGTCAGAGTAGCTGTTTGCTTAAGAGAAACTGAAATATGTTATAGTTGGATGTATAACTTTGTCCAGTTTTGACAGATCTTTTCTACAGAGAGCATTCTGCAGTCTCTGTCACTTCCCTGCCCTGCTGGATCAACACCAGGGGCTTTTGTGTTGATTGGATACTGCAGTGTCCTTCACAGCCTGGACAAGAGCATTATGAAAAACATCTATAATAGAGGATGTGTTACACAGCACCAGCTGATCCAAATAGGAGCTGGAAATAAATCCTTCAACGCCCTAAGCAAGATGCACAATTGGCCAAGTGAGTTATAAGGCTTTTGTTTTACTGTGACACACCCTCCAAAGGAAGAATATCAGTATGGGAGAGGATTTCTCCAGTTTGAGATGTAGAACCAAAAGGTTCTCCTTGGCACATCTGTGACCTTTTTCTTGACATCCTGTTTCTTCTCAAGACAGACACTGCAAGGTATGGCTCTTAGGAATCTCTCTGTTGTCAGGAATTGTTCCTAAGGTCTCAAGTCTATTCTGCAGGAATGACTCATCCAGCATAGTCAGGCACGCAGCATTGCAGTAAGCCCTGTCCCTACAAGTCAGTGCATTGCAGACATCCAACAGAAGCAGCTGGTGTGTGCACCAAGGAAAGGTTACCACAAAGGCATGGAAGCTTGCTGCTCAAGAGAGGATAGAAGCATGGAATCAGTGATAAGATCTCTTGCACTATGTTGCTGTTAAAACCTCATGTAGCTTTAGACAAGGTGCTGCCTACATACAACTGCTATGTCATGGTGGCTTTCAGCAAGGTGAATGTCAGGAGTTTTGTGTGAGCTTTTTTAGTGAAAGCCTAACTGTTATGCAAATTCTTAAAACTGATGGTAGCTGTTACTTACAAGGAACATCTCATAGAACATCTATATGTCTGGGCAGATACTGCATAACCCCCAGAGTTTACAGCCAGTGCAGCCTGCCCCCCAGCTGGATACATATGTGACATGACTTCTGTACAGGACTCATGGCATGGACTGAGTGTCAGAGTCACCTTGTGAGTTATGGGATAATGTTTTTTACTTTTCAGCAATATGCTGCTGTTCTGTTCAGCAGATTATATTCACTTCTGGCAACTGTGGGACTTGCATGCATTTGTGTCTCTTGCAACTGTGCTCTGCTGCTGGTTTCCCAACATTAATTCCACTTAGTCTCACACAAAAAATCTGCCATAGTTTCTTGGTTCATGCTGCCCCTCTTGCTGGTTCTTGCTTACAGTATCTGTTCAGTGGCAGACTCAAATAAGCCTAATGCAGCTCTGAATAGAGAAAAATCAGAGCAGAAAGCCTTGAGCAGTTTTTACTTTAAGTGTAGTTTTGTTGAAGGAATCTGTCAAGGGTGGATAGTTACTACAAACTGAAACAAATGCTCATGAATACTGAAAATCTCTGCCTGACTTTCAAACACAGAGAACAAAAAATGTGTGCTAGAGTGCTTCTGAGGTGGATCATTTTACAGTAGCAAGAGATGCAGAATGTGACTGTAGGAGACCTAGAAAACACAAGTGTGGATAAACAAAGGAAAAAACAGTTTTTATGAGAAGTTCATGTCTCTTCTAGCAATAGTAGGTTAGTTGATCTTGTAGTGAGTGATGTGGATTGGGGTACTTACTGCTTTCCAGTCCTAAGTTTGAAGAATCAGCCACTGCCTTAGAGAACAAAAACTTTCTGGTGCTTTTTCATTTCTGACTCTGCATTTCTAGAATCACTTCTTCAAGTGATTGAGATTCTTTTAATCAAAAGAATTAAAAATGAGATTAAAAACATAGGCATCAGAATAAAGCAAGACTCAGAAAGCATTGAAAAGGGGATGTTTCATGGGCAATGTGGTGGATTGTATCAGCAGTTGAACTTCACTGTTTTGTTGCTACTTGGTGAAATTGGGCAACTCCCTTTTCCTTTGTTTTTTTAATATGTCTAATAGAAATAGTTTTCTGTTGTATGTGGGTCCCAATCTCTAGTGCAACTTCTAAGATCTACGTTAATGGAAAAGTTAGAAAAGCTATAGCTGGTTAAAACTGATTAATGTTCCTCTGATCATATATCCCCCTGCTTCAAGCCTCTTTCTAAATAAAAACTAAGCCATGAGATAACCTGCTTAAGGGCTTATATTTGGGCCCCAGTTTTACCCCCTAGTATGTATGTTGTTTTTTGTGTTGTCAGTACTTTTTTCTGCCCTGTGCTTTTGCCAGCTGTTAGCAGGCATATTATTGCTATTGAGCAGCAAAAGTGTCATTGTAGAGTTAGCACTTAATCCAGTTTAGAGATGGGAGAAGTCCTGTAGACAGGCATTAGGGTCATAGGAATCAGAAAGCCAGCTGGTCTTGGAAAGTGTCATGAAGCTGAGAGGAAATAGCAAAATTTGAATGTACTTGTGAGAAGTGGAAAAGGCCTGGAAACCAATGTTACATAACCAACAGCTGGCTCATCAGCAGATGAAAAGGAGAGTGGAGAGGATTAAAGACAGGTAGCAGGGGCTGTGAAAGGCAGCTGTACGTGCCAGATTGCCCAGGCTGGGGGGGCAGCAGCTGAAGCACATCAGCTTGCCCAGGCACAACATGGGCAGTGAGAAAAGGGAGCCTCTGCAGGACCTGAGCAAACCTGGGGAGGGTGACAGGGCAGTGGTTGCTGAGCAGATACTGAGGGAATTGCAGGGAAGAGTGGGAGAGCAGTGACTTAATCCAACCCAGACTAAAGAGCTGCTTCCTCACCATTTAGGCTGTGCTAGAAAACCACCACACATTCAGTCTGGAATCTAATGGCAAATGAGTAAAAAACCAGAGGTACCCTGATGATCAATTGTGACACAATTAGAAAAGAGTCTGGCATTTAAGAAAATTAGGAGACTGCAGGTATAGAGAATATTGATTTTTTTTTTTCTGTAACTATGACAACTGATTTCCTTAGTGCAGTTGGTAGTATCTTATCCAAAACTCAAGAAACTGATTAGGAGCTTGTTTTTCATGCTAATCTCATAATCTTTAATGGATAATGCTGTTCTTTTCTGCCAGTAATTTTACTTTTTTGGAGGAGTGTGATGCTTTTTGTGATTTTAACAGCATTCTATCAACATATGATCAAATAGGAGTTTCTCTGGAGTGTGCAAATGCAGTCACCTATGAAGTGTATCCAATAATTAAAGCAATTGCTCTTCCAACAACCTGGCTCACCTGACAAGGGTTTATGCTTCATTAGAGAATTCTATGCTCACAGTGTTGATTCAGTTTTGGTAAAAATCTGTTAAAATCCTAGATGTTCCTCATTAAGGCTTCATCAGCTAGATCATGTTAGAAGTTTTAAACTGGATTAATTCCCAGGTACTGAAGATAGAAAATTGCCTGGCCTTGAACTTTCCGTAAGAGAAGATTCAATATCACTATGAGAATATCCTGGTTCTTTTGGTGTAAATAGGAAGCTATAATAGCAATTTTTTGCAGCCAGAATAAAAATTAACTAATCAATTGATTACAGTGACAGTGTCTCCTCTGAGAATAAATGCCTTAGATTTTGAGGATGAAGTTGAATAAAATTTCACCATGTCATCATTAGCACCTGCTTGCTTAAACTCTTTGTGAAGATGTGCTATAAAGCAGTATTGGCTTGTATGATGTCCTTTTGGAAATGACATGAAAAGGCAGCCTTGTTCTAAGATTAATCTCTAATAATAGCACAAAGTAAAAGATGTAACAGCTGGTATGGATTAATATTCCTTAATATCTACTTTCATGTGATTAATAGCTGCTTAAGCCCCTGCCAGTGGAAAGCGAGCAGTGGTTACTAAGCTTTACTAAAAGTACTATTTGTAATTTTTTTAACAGAATAGACATTTAAATGTTTTCCATTTTTTATTTCTGGTGGTTTTAGTTGACTTTAATTTCCCTCCTCCCTGATTTTCCTGTTGCAGGTCATGTATTAAAGATTTTCTTTCACAAAAAAAGGGAGCAATGAGTTGTTCAGGGGTTCATCCTCTGTTGTTTCTGATGCACAGTAGCCAAGACTATTCCTAACACAATCATTAGTACAATACCCTAATACAATGCAATCACTAACTTCTATGTTGGTTTATTTCTTAAGGTACTTTACAGAGATTGACAGGTGAAGAGGAATGCATTTCGTTTTAGGCTTGAAGTTCACAATAAGTACTAAATACCTTTGTCCAGTTCTACCTTGTTGGTGGTGAATTTTATGTTGTATCTTTGCAAATGTAGAATCTTTTTCAGTTTGGAACTGAAGAGTAAAGGATAAATTCTAAAGCTTTTTAAAATATTTATTCAGCATGTGATTAGCTGGATCAGTGCTCAGGGCCTAGGGTTTGCTGTTTTGAAGTTACATCTTAATCACTTAATAATTTACCTGTGTTTTATTGAAGTGAGTCTCCTAAATATTTTCTATTTTAGACATGCAATTGCTCATGATGCTGAAGATTGCAAATCCAGGTGGGAATCAGGTGTACTGCTCGTGAGCTGACTAGTTGTTTTCCACTTAATATCTGTTAAATGCAGAGGTCAGGTGTGAGGCTGTTCTGGGTCAGCCCAGAAATCTGTGCTGCCCAGAGCTAGAAAAGCACTGTCAAGGGAGTGCTGCAGAACAGGGAAAGATGTAGTTCCTCTCCCTCAGAGTTTGCTCTGAGGTATGGAGATGGAGATTCTTCAGGTAGGGACTGTGTGGACCAGAGGTAATATTGATGGGATTTTGGTGAAGTTATGTTATTGCCTTTTAGTCAGCACAATATCCTTCATCAAGATGTTCTACAGCTTAGCTGCAAATTGTACGGAAGTGTGCAAGGCAGCTTGAGCTCACTAGTTTTGGAAAATATTTGTTTATCTTTTATGATTTTTTTAACCTGACACTTAGTATCCCAAGTTGAGAATCTTTTGAGTTTGCTGTTGAATTTTCTACATGCTTTGGTATTTAGTTCTAATTTCACTTCACAATGCTGTTGAGCCATCCTTACAAAATCCTGATTCTTCTCATTCCCAGAAGCAGATCAGACATTTTTTGTTTGTATTTGTCAGGCTTAGATTTAAACAGAGCAGTTGAAAGATGAAAAGTCGGTATGTTTTCCTAAATCACTATCTCTGAGCATTGAAACACCGACATGAGATGACCTGACATGCCTTCACCAAACACAAGTAACTCTGGCTGTTTAGCAGTGTCTTTCATCCTTAGAGAGTCCCAAACTGTTGTATCAGCCTTCTGTCCTCAGAATAGTTAATTTACCAGAGAAATGTCTCCACCTTCTCAGAAGGATCTTGACATCAAAGTAACATTAATTTTTGTTCTGTCTTAATGGTAATTCTGCTGGTAAACAGTGCTGCATGTAGATTTCTGCTAAACCAAAAAGCTGCGAGAAAGAGGATCTTCGTAGGACCCAAGGGCAGGCAGGCTCAGTACCACAGTGATCTCATCTAAAAGGATTTTTGGTTTTGGTTTCCTCCCCAGGCACACACCCACAACGATGACCCCCATGGCCCAGAATGCCTGATCTCTGCTGCTCAGCCTCTTCTCTCTGCTGTTCTTGCCTCTGTTTCCTGCTGAGGGGAGTGAGCTGGCAGTGGAGATTAGCCCTGAGTGTGTGTGGATCCTGATCCCTTTGGGCCTTTGCAGGTACAGCCACCTCCTGAGAGCCCTCCCGAGGAGCAGAGCCCAGGAGTGCCTGTGTTCCAGGAGCTCAGGATTACTGGTGCATTTGTGTATTTCATTCAGGAAATAGCAGAAGGAAATAACTACCTTGTTGGACATGGCTGGCCCAGCACATTTGTCATTAGTGTCCCACTCCAGTCCGTGGCCTAGTTAATTTTAATCATTACTTCCCTCTCCCATAATAAATCGTATGGTATTAATGTTTTGTCGTTGATAAAGCTTTAGTAGTTGAATAAATAAACCCACTAATGCAATCTCTGATATTTCTGACATTCACCTGTGTCACAGTAGGATTTCTAAATGTATTTTCATTTAAATTACAGATGTTCTGAAGTAATGTTTTTTAAGCACTGAGACAGAGCCTTGTTGCCTTTATTTTGTATAACAGCATATTAGGAGGAAGGCACAAGGGCACTTGAATTTAATTGAAACTACTTGAATTTAAGCTGTTAGTTCTGTTTTCCATCCTCTCTGGCCTCTAGCTGCTGGGGAGGTCTCTGTTAAGCCCTTTGGGATACTAACCCTGGGAGACGCCAGGAATCTGAACTGGTGCCAGGTATGTGGGTTCAGGCACCTGACTAAGCAGTTAGAAATTCTTTTGTTAGAAAATAATATGAACTGGTCCGCACAAAGCCCTGTTAATCTTATGGGTCTAGTTCATTAGCACACTGTGCCTGAATCAAGAACTAGAGCAAGTCCTCCTGCTGTCACCTTGATTTCTTTTCTCTGAAAGGAAACAGAGGGTATGAAAATTTTATGGAATGAATATATGGGGGGTGGTATTTAACTTGGTCAAATTGCTTTGATTTTCAAATAATTGTCATGTTGAAAAGGTAAAATATTCTACTGATATTAAATTTTCACAAGTTTATACATGTTAATGTGACTCTACTGCTCTTCAAAGTGTTGAAACAGGTAAGTGCTTTTGTTTTCTTTGCACAGGCACACAAAACATCAAATACATTTTACTGTTTTGCTAGAATACTACTCAATTTAGAGCAGATTTGAGTAATTTAGAATGAAAATATACTAGTAAAACATTTCTATGTCAACCTGTGTTATTGTTGCAGAAATGCTAAATGAAACATGAGTTGAGAAGGACATGAAAACTGGACTGCAAGCCTATTTAATTCCTGTACACAAAATAAGGAAGCTGTGTTCAAGTTGCTTTCTGGAGCAATATGTAGAGAAACAGATGCAGCTTGAATGAGAGAGAGTGTGTTTGCACTTGAAGCTTTCAGGGGTCAGAATTACCTAGCCCCAGTTCCAGGAGTATTGACAGGCCCCCAGTTCATGTATTCTAATCATTCTAAAGGAGAGGTGATTTCCAGGCTTTTGGCAAAATTACACAACACTCAAAGCTGATTTCTTAGAACTGTTGTATGGGCTGAACCTTAAGTGATGATTAAAATCCACATTATATTTTGTTGTTGGCTATGCAGCAGGTATGGGTCCTTTTCCCCAGCTGCAGTGCTTTTACATTGCTATTTTAATTTTACAACACTGGTGTCTTTAGCAGGATTGCTTTAGTTTAAATGAAACTATATTTATTTATACAGTTACTAACCAGAATTATCGTTAGAGCATTATTCAAATAACTGCTAGGTGAATACCCATTATTTCTTTAAGCCTCCACTGGCTAAGTGGCTTGATGAACTTGGAAAAATGTAGGCACACTTTTGTGAAGCTTTTGTAATTACCAGTAAAAAGCAGTGACCTTTGCCCTGTGCTGATGGAATCCATTACTCAGTTACACAGGATAGAAGTTAGCAGCTCTCCTTCTGCTATGTTCAATTAGGAGCTGACACAGGTTAATATCCAATATATCCCCTAGATGGATGATGAGATTGGGAAAAAATGCAGCAGCCACTTGCATTTTCTGCATTGGGCTTCAGAGCTTTTTGGGTTCAATGTGTCATGTTCACAGGGACAGGCACCCAGCTCAGCCTGCTAAGGAATGTGTTACCCCACAGGGTTTGCCTCTGGGCCATCCAGTGCTGAGGCTGGGGAACAGCTCCAAACCTTCCTATCTCCCACAGCAGCAATCAAGTGCACAGACAGAGGCTTCCCAGCCATCTCTGACATAGCTCAGGCAGCCTTTCTGGCATATTCCCCATACAGGGGGTAAGCACATGCATGGAACAGGCATGTACTGAAGCCCTGGGACTCTGCCCAGCTTCACTGGGGTTCTCTGTCAGGCCACAGCTAGGCCCAGTGTTTAGTACCCTGCCTGAATAAGTATTCAAGCCCCTGGTTTGTTCCTGCAAATTGTATTGGAAAAAGTGTTCGGTACCAAGAGAACTCTCCACCAAATCATATTTATCAGTGTATGGAAAGGCAGGATATAGGTGCCAGTACAACCTTTGCTGGTGTGTTTCCAGGCTTATGCAAGGTGAGTAACAGTAGGTCAGAATAAGAAAGTGTCACCTTCCTAAGTCTTTCCTGGCCTTCATCATGTTAATGATTTAGTCTTCTTTCAACAGCCAGATGCACTTGGATTAATCAGCCACTAGATAGAGCTGTGTTATATAGAAAGGATCTCACTCTGCAGTATTACATTAAAATTTGGTATTCCCTAGTAGTGAGCCAAAAAATGGATCAGTTGTTGCACGGGACAGATTTCAGATATGACAGGAAGCATTCTTTTTCCAAGATGCAGTAAATTCCCCCTCCATCCCTAGTTATACAATAAGATCATGGATCTTTTCCAAGTGTACCTTATAATAAGACTTCAGTGACTAGTCTAATTTAATTTCTATACATTAATTATTAAATAAGGCATATCTTTAAAATTACCCCAACAGTTAATTTTTAATCAAGCAGTCATCATAGAACTCTTTTATCATGACTGTGGACAGGAACCTTGAAAGCTAAGTTTGAATTACCTTTTTGATTTTTTCATTTCCCATACTCCCCTCCTCCCTTCCTCCCCTCTCCAGTGCTGAGAAATGCTCACATATTGATCCAAGGGTCATAAACATGAGAAAAAGGAATTACTTGTAACATTATCTAATAAAACTCAGAACAAGATTGCTTTATTTAATACTTTCTGTATTTTTATTCTAATTTATGTAATTTATAGTGCTAAACTTCTGAGATGTGTTTATTACAAAAGGTCATTAGCAAAACAACTAGTGATAGGTTTGGTCTTTTAACTGTGTTTGAGATGTTATTTACTAAATTTGTATTGAACTGGTACTAAAATACACTGTGTGCTTGAGGCTGTAGAATACACTATAAGTCATACTGAAAGATTTGCAGAAGTTGTATGAAAGTTGAAAATGTATGGATTTGACAGCTTTTGCTGGCAGCAAATGCTGCTGTAAGAACAGGATAAAAACAACCTCCCTTCAGCAAAACCTACTGATGGCATCCTTTTGCTTCAGCAGGTACAGACATTGTGCAGATTATTCCATGTGTTTTCTGGCACTGGGCCTCAGCCATGGACAGAAAGAAATACCTCTGGGTGTTTCTTAGTGACACATTCAGTTCTTGGCCCTCGTTGGAACAGTTCCAAAGTGCAGGACTTGCAGCCAGTTCAGTGGGTGAATGTCTTGCAGCCATGAGACCATGCCAATGAAACAGTTTTCTAGATAATTCATACATTTAATATTTCTACTTTCAATTTTTCATATTCCATGGTTGACTTAAACAGAGAGTCCATAATACACACTTTATTAAACACAAGCAAAATTTTTTAATAGCCAGTATTATGAGTGTGTATTTGATTACATTTTGTTCTCAATTCTTGCCAATAAAATGGCACTCAGCCTGCTGGTTGAGTGGATTTGTGATTCTTTCCAAGGATCAGCTGTGGATTAGTGAAGTGCAGCTGGTGTGTTTCTCAAGCCAAGTAGTTCGGGCATTTTTTTTTTTTTAATGTCCTTCTCAAAATAAATCCTGTCTCTTTTCCTTTGCCTTTTGTCGGGATTTCATCTTGTTCAGTAGTAAACTTCATCCTTTATCAAACTGTATGTTAGTGAGACTGAGCACACAGGCATTGCCCAAATGAGTCTTTACCCAAAGGTGAATTTAAAGAGATGTTCTTTGTTTAGTTTAACAGGGAAACTTCTTGTTTAAGGAGTCTAACTCAGTTATGAGTGTAGCTGCTGGTATAAAATGCCAGTGATCTTACTCTGAGGCTGGTATACACTAGTGTACAAGTTCTTGAGGTAGAATTCATGAGACTTCTGTCTGATAAAGCTTTTTTAATCTGCAGAGCCATATGGTAGTGGCCAGAGCTGGAATGCAATACTTTTACTGCAGTATCAAATGTTATTTTGCTCCCCATGTAAAAAACATGACTGAAGAATAAAAGCAACACAAACTTAGCAAGTAATTGCCCCTCAGCCATCAGAACATGCAAATTCACCATTTTTATTTGCAGATTTTTCAGTTGTGGTACTGTTGTTAGAGGTAATTGTAGAAAGTTATGGAAACAGTTGAGGTGGATAGATCCATTTTAGAGTTCTCTGTCCATAGATTCATTCAGTTCAGTCAGTGCTGGTACTGGCAGAATCCTGGCTCTGTGAGTAGGTCCCTTCACCAGCATTAATCTGTTAGAGACACTGAAGGAAATCTAATGCCTGTTTTAATAGGGGTGATGATTGCTCCATGAATGTAAAAGCATCATATCAGCCATTTCTGCAGCAGTTGTCATCAGCAGCCTCTGTTCTCTGAAGGACTAACATGAGTATTTGTAAGAATGACCATTTTTGCACTTAAAACCAATAAATAGATGGGATGAATTATGAAGAATGCTAGTGACTTCTAACATGTCCAGTAAGTACATTACAAGGTACTCTGAACCTTATTCTCTGTGTAGATATGTCTGCTCAATGCAAATCTCAGTTTGATGGCTGAGTTGCTGGACTCCTGTTTGGACTCATTTACAGTGATAAAAAGATGCATTTACTCTCAAGAAGTTCTCAGATGACATTTCCACACTATTCTCTTTCTCATACAAAACAGTTTCTTGGAGAAGCACACAATAACTGGCACATTTAAAGTCCCTTACCAGACCAGTTGAAAAGCTACGTTCCAAATCCCACCTTTCTGTGCTGGAAAAGTGAGGAGGTGTTTGGTTGGTGTAATTTGGCTGTGCAGCAGAGCATGTGGAATTACAATGTGCTTTCATCAACTCCTGCTCGTAGCTTTGGCTTCTGCATCTGTTTTATTCAGTTGTGCATTTCAGTGCTTGAAAGCATTGATCATAAGCCTTTCCTTTTGAAAAGACTCCTTTAGCCTGCAGCCTGTAACTGTAAATCAAGGTTATTGCTTTCTTGTTCATAAAAAGTGCAAAGTACTATATGTTTCCATGGGTCTTTTCCCAGACAAAACAAACCCATGCTGTTGTGCGCAGATTTGCTCACTGGTAGTCCTGAAATAGCATTATGATAAAATTAAGATTGTTGGCAGTACTTTAAATAAGGTGCCTATTTCCTCTGTGATTCTTGTTTCAGAATGCTGTTTTCTTTCCCCTGTACCGTTCTTGAATGGCTGCTGGGGGAAAAAAAGTAAAATATCATGCTAATGCTTTATGTCAGTGAGCTGTAACTCTGTAGTAATCAGAGTTCAATGGAACTGCACATTCAGCAAAGTTGAACAGTGCTGAGAACATGTCCTGAGAACATCCAGCTTATCCTGAGCTTTGCAACTGAAAAGCACAAATCATCTTACCTAATCTTTCATGGGAACCTCCAGCCTGAAAAGCCAATAAAATAAGCACACTGATGCTTTCTATCATTCCCTGAAAAGGCATTCTTTTGGCTTTAGGCATAATTTAAGTATACCTATATAATTTGGATAGATGCCTCTATCAGAAGTGTCAACAAAGTAATGAATGCAGTAAGAGAGTTATACACACACAGGAAGAATCTGAATTATTCTGTGCAGTGAATAGTACATGGTCAGTACCTTTATAGTGACTTCTGTTAAACCCCTCAGTGAGGCTGAATGCCCCTTGACAAGGATCTAGTATTCTCTAGGACATGTTCAGGAAGCCATTCAAGAAGAAAAGGAGTGCATCATTTCAGGATTTTTCAGAACTGTGGTAGTTTAGGGACAGAAGAGGATTCAAGACAAGAATAGACTTCAGCCTGTGTCTGTCAGACCACAGCCTTACTACCAACGAAGCTAGGAAGAGAGTAGCAAGCACTTCCAAGGACTTTGAGGTAAATGCAGTGGCATCTGTGGAAGTACTCTTTGAAATCTTGGCTTTTAGAGCTGTAGAATAAGAGCACTCTGTTCAGGCCTAATGGAATTTATCAAGAAGCCAGTACACAACACTTTTATATGACTTTCAGTAAGAGAGACAGCGTCATAATGGACAAGAAGGTCCTAAACAAGCCCAGGTAGCAAAAAGTTTAGACCAGAAATAGGCACTTCCCCTCTCCCCTCCCTCCTTCTCTCCTTTTTTATTCCCTGCCACTCTCCCTAAATGGACTGCTACAATTTTGCTGAATGAATAAATACCGTGAGGGTTAATGTAACCATATTAACTGGTAAGTGCATGGTCCAGAGTGCACCCACAGTGTTAGTTATGGTCGCCCTCCCAAATGAAAGGGAAAGCAAGCAGGGAAGCTATCTTAGAGAAATTCTCATGGGTTCCAGCCAAAGACTATCAGAAAGAAAAGTACTGTGAATATCTTGATTAACCAGAGCACTGTAATTCTGTAAGTGTAACTTGTTGTGGTATAGCTTTGATGAAATATGAGAAACATTCACTCTTGAAGGGCAGGCTAAGGAGGTTGATACACACTGTGTATTCCAGCAGGATTATTACAAAACAGGTCTCGGAAAGGAGATAATGCCCCAGATTTCAGTCTGCCACATGGAAGTAGCATAGATGTGATTGCTATGCCTAAATTACAAGAGGATTGCTAAATGTTGTCAAAAGTGTGTATAATATATTGCACGTGTACTTTAATCCATGTATATGAGGTCTGTATGTGTTTTGCACTTACAAACAAAAAATAAATCTGTGTCTGTCTTAGCAAGCTCTCAGTCTCACTAGCAGGGCATGATTGGAATCCTAGATGCTTTTGGTCATGTATTTTGTACTTCCACATCTCCAGTATTCACATCTCAAATTAGATCCAGGAGGGTACCAGACCTTTTGTAGTGAATTTATATTCTTTATAATCTGTTCAGATGAGTCAGCATGGAAATAGGCGTAGAAATGTGGTCAAGTCTTCCCATATAAAGTCTGTTACTGAGTTTCATTAGAAACTCTGTTTACTTATTTTATTTTAAATTTCAGAAGTTCTGCTTTGGTCTAAAACTGTGTTCTATGTTTAATGAACTTCCCTCACTCTGGACAAGTCAGAAAAGCAGTCTTGTGATGAGTATGGCAGTAGCACAGGATGGGAGGATGAACAGCAACATCTTGTCTTTGAACTCACTTCTGTTTCTTCTTTTGCTATGAGAAACGTGTGAAGTAATTAATTTGACAGCCTTCCATTGAGAATAGATTAATTATTGCAGAGTATACATTTGGTCAGTATCAAGTATCATTCTCAGCTGTTGTTCCAACAAACATCAGCTGTTGAAATCTAACCTTTAAAAATATTTTGCTATTTAACCTCTATGCTGAAGCAGCTTGTGGCTTATGCTGCTCTGTTGGCCACCAGTGACAGTGACAGTTCCTCTCCAGCTGGTTTTGTGATAGTGCAAGGGGCTGGATGTGTGTCCTGCATAGCTCTCAGGTGGACTGGTAGGAAATCTTAAGCTCAGCAAATTAATGCATTGGTAGAATGGCATTTAGGGTTAAGTTTAGGTGTGCTGTCAGCTCTGCTTTTGTGCCTGGTGCTGCTGTATAGAATCACCAAGATGTTTAAATTACCACAGTCTTTATGTAGGGATATAATAAAGCTTGGAGCTGCCATATTTGAACATGATGTCCTCAGTCAAAGAGAACTTGAAGATTGTCTTGAATAGAAAGATAGAAGATTGTCTATATAAATTTATCTGCTGACTTACATATTCTATGGCATTTCAAGGTGAAATGATGGTATTGTAACCCATGTGTTTCTTTTCTCTAAGTGCTAGTCTGAGGAGAAAGTTAGAAATGCAAGTTTAAAGGGTAAATTATGCACATGTCTCATGGCATCTAATGAAACTGAGCATTTACTCAGAAACACTTGCATTTTTTCAGCCCCTACTACACTTGGTAGCAGAGAAAATACTTGCATAAAAATGTAAAACTAAATACACTGGGGAGAAAATTCCTGAATTCTTTTTTAGTGGTCAAAGAGCTGAAGATTACTGAAACTAAATAAGATTTAGAGATTCCCTACCCTTCCCAGTAATGCTTAGAAGAATTATTAACTTCAGAATCTCTCTGACAAGAGCATTTGCTGCTTGCTGGCATTTCTGTTTTAATTACTGGGGGGAACATAATGTGTTTGACAAAGCTGAAAGCTGCAATGCCTCATACTGTTTCAGCAACATACTGTGGTTTTAATTTATCTTAACCCATATTGATCAGTGGGACCTGAATTTATGACAGCAGATTTCCAGTCAAATGTCCCATGATTCCAGAATGCCTCCAAGCTGTTTGGCTTGGGACTAACATTAACTTCACAAACTTTAATCAGCAGGTAAATAGCTGTCTACTGTGTAAGGCTAAATGGGAGTTTGTACATTAAACTCTTCAGATGAACACAGTTGGTGAAACAGAGTGTTATCTTTATTGTAAAGACACTGGTTTGTGCATACATAGATGTGTCATTGGCTGAACAGCTTTCTGGGTATGGCATCATTTTGTGGCAATGTGTGGGTTCATCATGGCTGTAAATTAAGCACATGTGTAAACATTTACAGAATCAAGAGTTAAACATTTACAGAATTAAGAGTTAAGCAAATGCCTTTGTGTTAAAAGCTGGATGTGAGCAGTCCAGGTAAGAGAGGAATTCAAGTGCTCAGGCCCCCGTGGAGCTGCTGGCATGGATGGCACTGGTGTGTTGCTGCCCTGAGTGATCAGCACTTTTTTCTACTTTGTCACAGCTCATCTTTGATGTCAGTTGTGCTTAAGCAGAACAAACAGTTTGTTGCTGTTTTTTCTGTACAAAGTCTTTTCAAACACCAAAAAAAGGGGGTGGGGGAAGGAGAATTGTGAAATGTATGCAATTGCCTCTGTTGCTATGTGAAGTTTAAAAGTTTTCCCTTAGGGAGGAGTAGTACTTATGGCACTTGACTGTATTACAGAAACATATCAGTGAGTGAAACCTTGCCAAAAATAACTCACTTCCCTCACACTTCTCACAGGATCGAACAGCCTTTCTTACATTAGCACCAGATTTAAAAAGGCTGTGTCAATTCTCATCTGTTCTGCTTTAAAAATAGTCTTTCCAATTCCAATCACTTGACATTACAGGAGTGCTGCAGATGAATTCAGAGTTGAACTTGAGCAGTAAAGAAGGCAATTATTTAACTTAGTTATACATCTCTGTCATCCAGAGAAGAATTGCAGTGATAGTATCAGAAAGCTGAAAGAAACTATCAAATTTATTTTATAGTTCTGTCCATCTAAAAGCACTTATTCCCTGCCTAAGCAGCAGTATATCTTTTTCCAGGAACTAGGTGTTTTCAATGGATTGTAGATTGGGAGGGAGGGAGTGGATTGTATCAAGGAGATAATAAGGGGAATGCATTTTTTATTGCTGCTGCACTGGGTGGTTTAACCAGATCCTACTTAAGGTCATAATACATTTGCTGGGGATGATAGCCTGTACTTCAAACTAGACAGATAATTCCATTCCATCCAAACCCATTTTGTGCAGAGATTATCACATTTCAGTAAATGTAGTTTGGGTTATAGGAATCAGATTGGGAATTAAGCTATTTCTCACCACTTCTGTTTGTGGGTTATACTGTTCATTGATTACATTCAAGGCTGTTGAGTTGTTGTTTGTATCAGCTTTTCTACACCCAGAATGCCTAGGTAATTCATCACTGGTAGGAAGAGGGTTTATGATCATTTTGCTGTCAAACTTTTTCTTCTTTGGGGGTTACATTTTGGCTTTTATGAATGAACTCAGGTTTTATTGTAGTTCTAGAGGCTACAGACAATGCTGTGCTTAAGCCGACAGTAGTAAGGGAGGTGCCAGCCCTGCCTTGCCTGTACCACAGCCACCTCACCAGCAGTTGCAGAGACATGATGATTATCTCATCATTTCTCATCTATTCTGGCATGTATAGCTGTGACATTTGTATTAATGCTCATCACAGTTCTCACTAGTTAGTAGTGGTTTATTCTGTGAAACCCTGGTCATTGGTTCAAGCTTTAATTCAGCTACAAGGAAAATAGAGGCTTCCTTGAGCTGCAGGTTTTCTCTGATATGACAGCAGGTTTGGCTTGTAAGTAGCATTTGGTTCCTCTCAAATGATGAAACTTGGATCCAAGGGGATTTTGGCATGGCGTTTTGTGATTTTGCCACCCTCTCCCCTTCTTCAACATTTTCTTAATTATGTCCCATTGTAATTACTGCTCGCTCCTTTGTGACTTTCATGTTTATAGTTTACTGGGGCATTTCAAGTTTGGATTTGGCCTGATAATGACTGTGGAAAGGAAGATTACAATATATATATATACCTTAGGTGTTTCTCATGTATCTGTCACAGTTCCTACTCATGTACAGTTTTGCAAATAGTCTTACACAAAAAAACTAAGGCATTGCATCTTGCAGTGCATTTTGCTATGTCAAAGTTCAGCTCCTCCATCTGCTATTCATGAATTTTACTTTTGATATGTCTATGCATGAATGCATATATGATAGGGGTTGAAAGCTCTCAGAGAATGCTACATAAACACTGCAGGAGAATAAATTCAGGGGGAAAAAATTCCCTTCATACTATTTGAAGTATGCTTTTATTAGAAGAGTAGTATCAAGACCAATAATTATCTGATAAGAAATGGTACGTTGTGTTGATTTCATTGATAGACACACATTTGAGAGACATTAGCAAATGCATCAAATCAGAGAAGTGTCATGTGTTATCTTTTTGTTAGAAAGTCTATTGGCTGCATTGAGTAAGTGAGCTATCAAACATGCCATACAAAACTTACCACTTGGGAAAAATTATGCGAGCTGTCCATTATTCCTACGTAATATAACTGATTATGCAGGTATTTTTATTTTGGTGGTGGGAGTAATAGGGGTGTGGTTTGACAGTGAAGGATGTAATGAAAGCTTTTTTGGTATGGACTCTTTATCGTATATGAAAATACTGTTTAAATCAGTAAAACCAAATTAATGAGTTCTTCCTTGCTGCTTACTCCCTGTAAGCATATGGGTGCTGTTGGAAACTAAGGGAGTTTTTTTCTGAGACAGTCACAGTGAGGGCAGCAGAGATGCATATCTTTATCCCTTTCCTTCACAGCGCATTTATATCAAGCCATGTCACAAAACAAACTCCAAGTGCTGTGAGCCTTCCCATAGTATGAGTGCAGGCATCCATGAAAACTATCCTTTGTCTAGTGGCCTTTTCTCTGAGAATGTAATTTTTTTCACTCATGTGTGTTATTCCTTTGAACTCTGAATGAGCACTTTGGCTGAACTTGGCAGAATTATACATTTAGAATTAAATGCCAGCAGTTTCTTCCTCTTACCATGCAGAATTTTGTCATAGGCTTTTCAGACAGTAAGCACAGCAGACAGTGTGCCCTTAACAACAGAAGTGCACTTTTATTAGGTTTTCTAGCCAACTTGGTTATGGTTTATTTTACACACATTGTGTATAAGGCCCTTTGCTTTTACAGGGCTGTTCCCCAGCTCACCCCTGGAACATGCTGGTTAATTCCTATTGTATTCTAGAACTATTGTGGTATTATCATTATATTTTTAGAGAGAGAGAATTATGTGTTATCTGAAGTACTGTTCAGAACATTCAGTGTAGGCATCCCGACAAGCTGTGGAATTGCTTAAAATGCTGCATCTGAAAAGTGTGGTTTTCAGCATTATCCAAACTTGTTCTTTATTTGCAATAGCAAGTGAGGAAAGTGTTCTTATTGCCTATAGAGGGGTCTTTGATCTCAGTCACCTTAAACTGAAGTCTTTAACAGTTACAATTTTGTTCTTTTTGGGTAGATGCATGTCTTGGTTGTCTTTCTTGACTCTTGTACTTAAACTCAGGTGCCAGAGCAGTTATGGTGTTCCCAAAGGAAAGTGCTGGCAGGCTGCATGTCCATCAAATTTCTGATAAAGAGTCTGCAAAACTTGTGTTTGATTTTTATGAATGGTGTATACTCTCAGGTGTGCATTTCTGTCATTGCAGTTTGGGCTAACAAAATAGAAGAACAAAACAAACAGGGGTGATGATTCCAATATTGGTTCTTAAAATGTGTCGTGCTTTCCAAATGCAGGTACTGTAGATACAACTCCCATTCTTACATAATGGCTGGCCAAGGAGAACTTGTTCAACAGCAGAGAGGAATTAGTTGCTTTTCAACTTCCATTGCTATCGAGTACCTAGCCAAAAAACCACCAGATATCATACCCACATTCAATTTTCAAAAGGGAGTTAAGTGCCCAAATCACCATTTTGTATTAATTTTTTGGCTTATGTATCTTTGATAGTATTTCTTGTCCAATAGGTCATCTTCTTCTAGCTCACAGAGTACCCCACATTCTAGATAACAGAGATATCCATAAAGGCCTCTCAAATTTGATTTCCACTGGAAAAAGAAACATCTGTGGACTTCTTTGTATGTCCTCCCTCCATTTCTGTGCTGACCTTTCAAGAATCTTCCATCCTCCATCCTTTTTCTAAGCCAGCAGGAGCTTTGTCTCACTAGGAAGCCCAGGGTCTTGTTCTAAACCAAAGCTGTTTCAGCTGTACACTTTGCCATTTAGGGTAGACAGAAGCTGAAATCAGATCTGTAAAATATTTTGTTGACAGCCACAGGCGAGTACGTGTTCAGTACATTGGAGATAAGTTATAGGAACAGGGAAATATATTTAGAGTCTAACAGTGCAATGCAGCAAGGGCAGGAAGGCAGCCTTTAGCTCCAGACACCATGATCCTTAGATGTGATTCTGGATCTCACCCTTATCTGTTGCATTGTGGCAATTATTTTGGCCCCTAGCTCATTAAGGCAAATGTTGAAAGTTAGAAAAAAGAACTACCTGCAACACACTGTGTCCTGTGCTGTTGGTGGTTTTAAAGTATTAGAAGATGCAAAAAAGCCCATGTCAGCAAAGGAATTAATTATATTGACAAAGGCAACAGGGATGAAAATGCATGTGATATGTAAAGTTACAAAATTAATGGCTGATTTACAACTTCAGCTGTTTTAGTACAGCATTTTGCCCAACTTCAAATTGTTCTAAAAAGGATTAGATATAATTAATGCTGTATGACCTCCTTTTTTCTTCTTTTCAAAGAATGTAGAGCTGTACATCTAATGAGGACCCCTGAAAGGACTATTATGTCCAATTGTCTCAATTATGCAAATAGCGTTGATATTTTAGCAGAAGGGAGGGGGTACTTCAAATTAAAAGTTTCAGCTCCTGCTTTAGCCTTTCTGCAGTGCCGGCATTTTTACAGCAAGTACATCCCCTGTTTGAAGAGAGGAAAGGAGGTTTAACAAATTGGAGATTTGGGCGCTATCAAAGTAGATTTGTTGTGCCTTGTTCCACCATGAGATGAAAATACCCTCTGGGCAGAGAGATGGGTCATGAGACTTCTAAAGGATTACCTTCAAAGGGAGTCATGAGATTGGTTTGAACAAAGAAGCTGCTCACATGCTTATCATATGAGATTCTCTTCTTAAAGTGGTGGAAACCCATCTCCTTGGGAATTCTCATGAACTTCAGAGACTGAAAGTCCTAACAGTAAGATGAATGAGACGTCTGAACAATAAACAGAGAGATGGGACAGAAGCGCAGAGTTAAATGCACTTTATTTATTCTAGCTGTAATTCATCTTTCCAAACTCTGAAACACTTCCAGGGACAAGCAGGTAGGCCATGATTTAAAATTATTTTTCATTTCATTCCTGATAGTCTTCTACCTTTTGTCACAGCAATATGCACAACTGAAATTTGCGCTGAAGAGCTGCATAGTGACCCGCAGCTGATGGGAGAAAGATAATTCCCTTGAAATGACAGTGTTCTGATTAGACTTCTTCTTGGATTTCTCATTTTGAGAGAAAGAAGATAAAATGAGTTTTCAGGTCCAAAAATGATGTCTCAACACTTCAAAATTAAAAAATTGCTTGAGTGTGACTGTAATGTGATGTAGAAATGCTGGCAAAGAAGCATCACGTACCTTTTGATCTACCTCTGCAGGTAGATCAAGAGACGGAGACTGAGACGGAGTTCTGGGGTTTTCTTTACTTCATAGGTTGTAACTTTTCATTTTTGGGGGGCTGTTCTGAGTTTTCAAAATTAGCCAGTAATATTACTTTCTGGAGCTCTCTTGTGGCAATACGCCTTCTGATGAGCAAGCTTCTTTCTGTGTGTATTTGTTTCCAGGAGAGTTCATCAAGGTCTTACAGTAGGTCAGGTATTATGGAAATCTTGGAACTGGAAGAGGGCATAATTTTTGGTGGTTTTCCCCACCTCAGTGAGTGCTGGCAATCAAGGAGGTTGCCCAGTGAAAGATTTTTAACAAACATCAAGAGCCCCATCACATTCGTACCCGCAGTGCTGCTGCTGTCGTGTGAAGCAATGCATTCCTGCCATAGAGCTCATTGGGCTGGGAGGTGAGAGGTCTCATGGAGCCCCAGCCTACCTGTGATGTCTGAGTATTCACATACCAATCTTTCAAGAGATTGAGGAGCCAAAGAAGCCCACATTTGGCCCTTGTTACCCCCCAGCTCTTTAAAGTACGGCCCCAAAGAAGCTCCCATCCACTGTTATGTCCTTCCTGCCCTTTGCTGTGGTCCCACTGGGCTCTGAGCAGGCACCCACCACCTGCTGAGCCAGAGACAGCCATGGAAACAGCTCCTGGCCTGTTCCAGTCTACTTTAGCTCCTCTAATTCAGGATTTTAAAGTTTTCTTTTCTATTTTTGGTAACGGATTAAATCCAGAAAATGGAAACTTTTATTATAGTTTTTCTCCACTATCACTCTAATTCAAATCATGGATAGACTGTGGCAACAAAGTGCTGCACACCATGATAAAAAAGTCCAGGAACATCACTGGACATACTGTTTTCTGTTCTGTGGCACCCATTGGTTCTCTTCACTCACCTCTTCATGGGTTTTAGATGCATAAGGACTGAAAAGATTGACCAGATTTTCTGAAAACTGTAAGCTGTGCAATCTTCCATTGCCCTCACCCTCTGTAATTATTTCCGCCCTGAAAGATTCAGGTTTTCACTAAGTTCCCAATAAATGTTGGCAACTCTCTGGTGTACATAATGCAATATTTCAAACATAAGTATTTAGAGTCTGCAGGAAATAATTTAAACCTTAAATTCCAATGCTTTTATAAAGGTTTCTGAAAAATTATGAGAAATAATTTTGTGCAAACCCTGCATTCCAAGAGTTTAAATAGCTGGAAATTCTTTTTTGAAAATGACAGAAAGCAGCAGGGAATAAAATGCACCTGATTGTGGCATGTTCTATGAAAGGTTTCAGGTCTTAACTAATGCCCAGAAAAAAATTGCTCTACTGAGTGTGAAATTAACCACAGAAAGTTGCAAATTTTCAACTGCTCAAACTCTTTAGCAGAATTCTACCTGAAGAATCTTGCTGTCAGGAAAACTGCGTGTGCTGCAAACTAATGTTCATTTCTCCAGAGGCAGATTGGCTAACCAGTGTGTTACATACATATTTGCGAAAAGGCTGCATAATTACAGTACACAGGAAAACTAAATGTCTATAGTATCTTTTCTCAAAATACATATTTGTTCAGCATCTCCAGAATTAAGAGACTTCTGAGATATCCATATATTCTTTATATTGTGAATAGAGAAATGTTGCTTCGTAGCATTTTTAAAGTGCATTTTATTAACGTGCGTCTCAGTATGCCTTAAGTGCTGGGTTTTTGTCACCACATTTTGAAAATGTCAGTGTAACAAATTCTTCAAGCCCCGCTGTTTAATGTGCTTTGTACTTCAAGTAATACTAATTACAAGTGTGCATTTAGAACAAACTCTCATAGATTAATAATACTCCATGCAACATGTAGTCATTTTCTTCAGTTTTATGTTTGTGGTTTGCCCTGTTTCATAAAGAAAAAGGTCTCAAACCATACTATTATGTAATGTATGAAAAATCAGTATGACAAACTGACTTGCCAGAAGTTGTATAGTTCTCTCTGAACTAGGAACTTGTAATCTCTTGTATCAAAGAAGTGCTTATACTTTTAGTCCTTTTCCAAACAGCAAGCACATCTTTGATTATTTCTACTCTAATAGCTTTGTTTTTAATATTGTGGACTTGAATGACCCAGTCTCACTGATGGAGGCAATATTCTAGTCCAAATCAATGTTTTTTTGCATCTGCATATAAGTGTAGGGCTAGTAAGGGCTAGTCTTTTCTGCAGGCATGGTTGACATCTACTGACACAATTTTCTAAACCGCAAATAACCAGAAGAATTAAGTATGTGGGTAGTTTTAGTGAGAACTGTTCTCAGGCTTAGTTTTGTATTAAGGGAAGTACCTTGTCATGTTGATCATGATTTCATAAGTGTTGATTAATTGCACAAAGGTTTGCTATTGAGGGTGTTGAATCCCAGGGGTTTTCATTATAATAGCAGTTTTATATTTCAGGTTAGAATGAATGGCTTGTACTAAAGGCTTATAGTTTAGAATAATTTAAGAGAAATAGCCCACATGCAAATAATCTGGAAGCACCCTGACTTCTTTTAAAACTGTTATCTAGCAGAGTCTTTACATTAGCCAAGACAGATAATAGTTATAGTACAAAAAACATTCCTGAGCCTTGTCAGAACTAGATACCAGGGTCATCTTAAATCTTTAAATAAGAATTATCAACAAAATTGTCTTACAGATGAAACTATTAATTACCAGTCTACTTCGGCTAATATAATGTTAGAGGCTGTTTACTGCCTCTCCCTGCCCATCCATCCTGCTGTAGCAGACCTCTTGAGAATAGTCACTTAGGTAAAGCTGCTCACCACTTCCCATCTTAGTGTCTTGGTTTATATGTAAGATCTAGGAGTAAAACTGGCATATGGAGTGTCTATGGGCTGAAGGTTCTTCGGGGAGAAAAGTGCAGAGGCACAGAACAGGCTGGTGTTTGTGTTCCCCATCTCCCAAGCACCCAGACAGAATGGCTAAAGGCAAGAGGAGGATCTAGCAAGGTATTAACAGAACTGGAATAAGTAACAAATGGAGATTAACATTATTGTTGACATGTCTTCCCTGAAATTTGGTGCAGTAAGGGAAAGGACAAACTGTTGCAGGAATGCCTTTTGCTTCCTTAAAGTGTGGTAGATGTGGTGTCTAAGGTTGTCAGTGAATTTCTTTTGTATTCTACACAGAAAAATTCTGTATTGCAAAACTACGCAGGGTATGTTCTCCCCAGGCATGCACTGAGCCAGGCTGTGCTGCAGTACACTCCAAATAGTTCTTTAAGTTGCTTTATTATAGTTTCATTAGCTGTACAGTTACATTAGTGCTGGGCTGTGCTTGCCTCTCTGTAGGGGCTCATCCAACACACTTTGCTTCTGTGCCTCCATGGACTTTGTGCTGAAGCTGGGGATCTCCACCATTTCAAAGCAAGCCAGTCTGCTCTGGTATTGAGGCTGTAGCTGTTTTTCCCCTTGCAAAGCCTCCAGGGAAGTGCTGTGTATCTCTCGGAGATGCAGCAGAATGGTCTTAGCTTTGAAAAAGGAGCTTGTTACTTCTTACTTGCATACTTTGCAAACTGTGTCCCTCAGTTAATGAATATAGAGAGAAAATGGAATAATTTTCTTTTTTCAGCAGATGTTTGCTGTGCCTCTCCAGGAACACAGAGTGTAATGAAGCCATGAAAGCTCCTCACAGCTCTCTGTGCAGTGTAGCACCATTTTCTGGTTTGCACACCAGCAGCAGGAGGGATTTCTGGCCTCAGTTTGAAATAGCAACATTGCTTGCCTCTCTTACAGGCACTGCCATCCTGCCTGGTGTGTGTTAGTCTCTACCACAGAAAAAGGTTCCCTGACAAAGTTGCTACAAAAGCATGGGTTCAAACTGAACAATATGAAAAACACAGTAGGCTGACTGTCTCGAGATCATATATAAGATTTGATAAAACTCTCTCTATCACTAAGAATAAGAATAGTCTCGAGCAAATAGGATTTTATTTGAAAGAATCTTTAAACTGTTACAAATCCCTATGCTCTTATTAGTGAAAAATATTGGAGGTCCTCTTTCTATTTGGTGTTTTTTGGTACTTCATAGTCTAATAATTACTAAAGCTATTTTTGGTTCTACAAATACATTTTTGATAGAGCTCATGCTTTGGAAATTTAGTAGATTCATAGACTGTTACTGTGTTCTGCAGTTGGGGACATTGTTCATGGCTCTGGCTTCTTCGTGGCATAACACAAATTTAAAATAGCATTATGGTTTTATGCCCTCTACTTATTTAGCAATGAAGAACTTTTCAGTACAATCTTACCAGTTTGTAAGTGGCTACAGAATTGGCTATTAACATACATCACATAGTTTGGAGGATTTTTCTCTGAGCAAGACCTTGTTATTAGGAGGAAAGTAATTTCTAGGCAGAACTAATCACCTGAAAGATTAATTAGTTGGGCACTTGGAAAAATTGTTCCTTCAGAGTGAAGAAGGATGATGAATAGTGTAAGTGGGATGTTGCATTTAAAGGCAGCACAAAATAGAAATTGTTCTCATGTCAGGATTTAAGTTCCAGATAACAGAGATTCTGCTAAATAATGATTTCTTTTTTCTCCCAATTATTTATTGTTCTTATTTACTTTCTTTTAAGTAAGAGTGCACATGCTCTTGATATGAATTTCATTTCACATTCAGATGACTTCTTTCTCTCACTATCTCATCAAAGCAAACATCTCTGTGCTCAAATCTAGCATGAATATCCCAGTTTAATTCTGTAGAGCATTCTAATTTTATAATTGGGCAACACAGCTGAGATTTGATTTCTCTGGTAATGCCACCTTTTCTGCAGCATACTGCAAGCCATAGGGTACATTACCTGAAAAGTTGGTCAGATGGTGTTAACAGGGCCACAGATGGATGTTTCCATAAATGACAACAATCAGTCCACATCTTAACAAGCTGTCAGTCAAAGTAATTTGTACTAGCCCACAGATGTAAGCTCTGCTTCCTAGCCAGATCCATTTTTGTATTATTTTGTGCTTGATTTAGCCTGAACAGCTCTGTCAAACCCTGTATTATTCATGGCATACATTTGTTTGGTCCCTTGCCTACTCCCTCAGTCCATTTGTGCACCAGGCACTGCCTGCATGTCCAGTCCCCATCAGTGCACCAAGCCCTGCTGTTCACATGCCTGCTGACCAGCTGGGCCTGGTCCAGGCAAAAACTCTCTGGAGTGCAGCAGCTGTGGAATACTGCTCCTTCCTTGGGCCCCAGGTGCCTCTGAGCTGTGTGACAATGGATGCTCTGCAGTTACAAGGTGAGGCCAAAGCCCCATCCCGTCCTGTCCCCAAGACAAGCAAGCCAAGCCATCGAGCAAGGACATGAGTCCCTGTTCCAAGGAGCAGCACTCTGGGGGTCGTTGGAGCTCATAGAGCTCAGTACTGGTTTTAGACCTGCTTAAGCATGGGCTTTGGATGTGCTCCAGTGGCACAACAGACTCTCATCTCCATCCCCTGTCACTCCCCAAATTCTTCCACTTCCTTTGCTGGTCATTACATTCATCACAATCATGAAATACTGTGCCATCCTGCAGGGATATATCTTTACTGAAATTCAGAGCTTCTGGTGACACAATGTCATGTAAGGGTTTGTAGTGTGACATTTCCAGTGGTTTTCCTCTCCTGTCTGGATTCCCACCTTGGAGATTCACCAAGGATGTATTTACTGGTGCATAGCCCACGTGTTGTTCTTGCATAAAGCTGCAGTGAAACAGGGCTGCAGGCTTTGTTTTGGTACAGCCTGAAATTCAGGCCCAGTACTTGTTCACTGAATGCTTGGTTATATATGAAGTGAAATACGTAACATTTAATGTTAATTTAGTAGAAAACTGAAATTATCTAGGTGTGGGAGAGAAAATTTTCTTCAGTTGCTGTAGCCATAGACATGCCTTTTTCTCAGCAAATAGTGTAATTAATTTGCAAAAGTCAAAGGATAATTGGTGTTTGTGGAACTAGTTCTTGTGTTTATTAATTTATATATTAGCAAGGTGACTAGTCGTTTAGGGTCTTGATTTTGTTACTCTGGGATTTACAAACCAGTTATACTAATCTCTATTTGTTTCTGCAGGAGGATACCTTTTTAATGCTAAAGACAAGTAGGAAAACCATATAATGGAATGATATAAATCCAGTATTAGTTCATGCTGTTTCTCAGCAACATAGTGGTTTCTAGGCTGAAGTACACGAATCAGCAGTGTTTTGGTTTTGTTTTTTTTTTTTTATCATAGCTTAGCAGACCTGTTGCCAGTTTACATAAAGGAGAACAAATATACCACTGAAATGTGTTTTTTTCAAAACTAGGTTCTAATTAATACATTCAGGATTTGCAGTAACAAGCAAGTTTGAACTTCACCACTGTCAACAAGTTGGGTCTGCTTTTTTTTTTGTTTACTTCAGAGGTGTGTGGAAAACCACTGTTGGTCTGTTGGTCTGAAGACTGTAGCTGATCTATCATAGTCCTTTAACAATTCATCCATTCCAAGGCTGTTAAAAGGTGCTTATTTTTTTTCAAACTCACAAGAGACAGTATGTGTACTTATATTTTTCCTTGAAAGACCAAGAGCTTTTCAATTCAGAGAGAGAAATTTACAGAGTCTGTATAAAGTAAGTGGAGAAAGTGCCCATTTTCTGACAGTAAATGTTTCTGCTCAAGTATTTGCACTGGATTATAATGAAGCTTTGGTTAAGCAGATTAAACAGACAAAAGCAGTGAAACTTCAAAGGCTGACCAAATGTGCTGAGGTTTTTATTTCCCCAGTCTGTAATGCCTGCTTTTGCCTTCCTCTCATTAGCACAGAAAAATAAGCCAGTAGAGCATAATGTGTTGTCCCTCTGTAGTGCCTGCAGCGACTGATTCCTAACGGGGTTCTAGGGGTGAGTATCGAAGGTTCTTTCCAAAGTAGCAGTAGATAATATACCTCCTCTGAGAAGGGTTTTAAGAGCAACTGCCCAGCTGAGAGTTCAGCTGTTTGTAGAGCTCCTTTTAGATACCAAGATGCAAAAGCTTCCTTCCAAACACAGATGTTAAGTCTGTGACTTAATCCAATGGTTAATTAACTATTTTTACGTGCTCAAAACAGCAAAAGAAACTCTGTGCTTTGATAAGCTACAAGGAATAAGGTAAAGCAATACTCACTGGCATGGTGTAACAATCCAAACTGATTTGGTATTTCTAGGTTGCATTTTCCAGTATTCTCTACAGAACAGTTAAGTGTGCAGTATCTGTTACGGTTTTTATTGTGAAAAATGTTTCCTGCACTGTGGGATTGATTTGGGCTTTTGTGTCGCTTTGTCAAGGAGTTATCAGAGACCACACAGAAGCTGGAAGTTTTAATCAGGAGGGCAAAGTGAATGTGTTTAGAATATATAAAATAATAAAACCAAATTAATTAAAATATTAAATATGTACAATTTTAGAAGTACAGAAATTATGTAAGCTCTGTAACAGGTTCCTGTTAAGCTCATTTTATAATGTTATAATTCATTAACTAGTATGGTATATATGAGAAGTAACACTGGACATAGTTGTTAAACAGCAGTGCATTTGTACACTTTGTACATTTGTATGGTTTTGGATTAATTTTGAACAATTACTATAATTAAAATCAAATGGACTATTTTTGGATCTCTGAATATTTTGAACTGCCTGAATACCTGTGAAGTAGCAAAATCTCATTCTGAGCAGGTAAATGGCATTTCCTTGATTTAATCACCCACCTCCACATACCACAGAGCCTCATGGATCTCCCTGTTGGGGATGTTTAATCTGGATTTTTCTAGAACTGTACTGATGCTACAGAGCAAAAGCATTTTCTAAGCTCCACTTCAAATAATACTATTGCTAAAATGTGTCATGTTGTAAAAGCCTTGCCAGAAGGTGTATGAAAAGAGTAATTTTGTTAATAATTTTGGAAGAAAGGCTCTTTAGTTTCATTTGAAGAAGGGATCTTTGGAGTCAAGACAGAAAAGCTGACCAAGTCCCATGGCCTTTCGATATTAAATTTAATACTCTTTTCCTTCTTATTCTGCTACATCACCAAGCCCTTTATGCTAAATGCCTGAGATAGATGCCTTGTCATTCAGAAAGCAAGTAAAGTTGTAAGCTACAGGAAGTTTTGTCTATGAGTTATTTCTTCCTCACTGTTGTGCTGTGAGGTCCCAAACAACTCAGTCTAAAATGACATGAGATGGTTCTGCCTTGGTAAATCAGCAAGATGGGAGTGGAGAGCAGAACTGCAGGATCTCCCAGGCCACTGACTACCCAGACTGGCTTAGAGGCACCTGAGAGAGGTGAATTGTGTACCTGAGCAATTATGGACCCCTTTTTAATGAAGTAGAAACTTGGTTTGGCAACTTCCTTGCAGTTACTTGCAATGAGGAAACTTCAAGTAGTCCCCTATAATTTTAGACATAGTGGAGTAAATGAAGAAGCCAGATGGGAAGTAACAAGTCAACAAAGGAGCTTCAGAGACAGCTCTTGCCTTGCATGAGAAAGAAAGGTGAACTATGAAACCCTCTGTTCATCATGCTGGAGCCTGTGCAGCACTCAGGGAGCGTGGCTGGTCTCAAAGCTGCTGACAGGCATCTGCAGCTGACTTTCTTAAGTCATACTCAGCAAGGTTTTAGTTCTTTTTAGGAAAAGTCCCTTTCCTTTTTTTTAAGTCAGCCTGAAAGTTCTTGTGTCATTTTTAGCTTCTGTGTCTGCAAAAATTTAATTTCACTTCCACAGCAGAAACTAAAGCAAAAGGTACAACATTTGCTTGCAACGTGAAAAGACAGTTTCATAATACAAACTCAGAAGAGGCAATTTTTATCAGCAAGGCAAAGATATCGGTGTCATCAAAATGTAAGTGGTTTTTAACATTTTTCGTTTCTTTAAAGTTAAAAGCCTTTTTTGAATTCGCTTTTTAAAATTGGTTTGCAAGCAATATAATAGGCCAACATAAACTGAAGGTTGTTTTCTTCCTCCTGTTTCACAGATACCCAAAGTGTTTGTGCTTTTATGTCACATGGTCTTTCAGTTTAAAAATGCCTCCTTCCAAGACACAGCTCATTCAGCGTAAGATATCTTAGAAAAGACTGGAACTTGATGTACAGTAGGAAAAAATTATCTGAGAAGATAGTTAGTTATGAAGGGAAAGTTACTGAGGAGCACTTTCTGCATACAAAGAATGATACTAAAGCATTGTTTGGAGGAAATACTATTATCTATTTATTTCACAATTTATACTGATTTTCTGTGCTACGTTGAGTCCATTTACTGTTTACTGCAGTAAGAAGGAACAGATGCATTTTTTGGTCAACCTTGAAACTTTAAGAGCATCATCTTTCTACAGAATTTTTTTACACACATTCGAGGTTTGAATTTTATCCAAGTCGTAGAAATTCACATCACTTCATGAGTAGATGTATCTGGTGTTTAAAACTGATGTAATGAATTTAGTAGCTGAAAATAGAAGGTGAATGTTGCTGTATCTGCCACAGAGAAATATATCAGTACATTTCTTTTTTTTTTTTTCCTTTCTCTCTTTTAAGGGTCAGAAGGCTTGGATAGAGAAGACCTTTTCTAAAAGAGAATGCATCTATATAATTGCCAACAACAAAGACGTTACCAGGTAACATTTTTAATTTTTGTTTCAACAGAAAAGCTTAATACCAGAGAAACTGAACTTGGTTTGGGTTTAGATGTGTGAAACCCAGTTTAGTCACTGCCCATAAAAGGAAATGACAGGGGAACAAAAGCACAAGTCATGCTTGCACTCCAGTCTGCACAGAGCCATGGGATATGTCACTCAGAGATGAGAAGGCAGAGAGCAGGGGAGGCAGTGAGTTGTTAGCTCCTAGCTTTGCAAACCATGATAGATTCACCCTGAAAGCAAGGGTGCAGTAATGCGGTGCCATCCTTCACAATTGGTATGATATTACCAATGACAATAGCAGACAGGGGGATTTGATTTCTTAGTCAAAATATTAATATTACTTAATTGACTAGCTACATATTGTCGTCCAGCTTGTGTGGATAACAGAACAGCTAATGTCACATGCAAGCTGTCACCTCTAAGTAAGAAATAGGTGGTCAGTGCTCCTGTTCTGCATTTTTCCTCCTTGCCTGGCCTTTTACTTAGAGCAACTTTCCAGTGCATAACACAAGGGAAGTGAATTTTTTTATCTTTGCATGTTAAAAAACCTAAGGCTGTTAATTCTGGCATACATGTGCATATTCATCTTGGGCAGTTGAAAATCTAATTTCTGATATTTTTTTTTTTGTTTTGTTTTAATTTTTGAAGATACTATAATCAAAGTCACTTCAAATTTTAATCTCCAGGTGCTGCTGTGGCCAGCTCATTAACCAACATATTCCACCTCCTCCAAGTATAACAGCTAATAAAAATGAAGAAGAAACGAAGCAAGTGGAAGCTCAGCCAGAGAAATGGTCTGTCAGTAAACACACCCAAGCATACCCAACAGATGCCTATGGAAACCTGGAATTCCAGGGAGGAGGACATTCAAATAAGGCCATGGTAAGGGGCATTGGGTACTCTAAGGTGTTTATTCATCTGGTGTTCAACAGACTCTTGAGTTTTCTTAGCAGTAAAAGTAACAGCAGTTCAAACTTCTGCAAACATTCTATTTGTTTTTCCTCTCTTCTGAAGAAATCCAAACTTAGATTTGTTTCTTTGTTTGAAAACTTAAAAACTCTCTCTTCAGGATGAAAGGCAAACAGTAACTATTCTTTGCTCAGACAATTTTCAGAAGAGGTTGAGTGACAGCATTACACATTGCTCTTTGCAGTACATCCGTGTGTCATATGACACTAAACCAGATTCTCTGCTGCATCTCATGGTGAAAGATTGGCAACTGGAACTGCCCAAGCTCTTAATCTCTGTCCATGGAGGCCTCCAGAATTTTGAAATGCAACCGAAATTAAAGCAAGTGTTTGGAAAAGGTCTGATAAAGGCTGCCATGACCACAGGAGCTTGGATTTTCACTGGTGGTGTTAGTACAGGTAAGGAATTGCCATAACTTTTAGTTTACTTAAGAATTCAATGTTGTTCATTCACTAATCTTTCCCACAGGCAGAAGATTTAAGTATACATGAACAAGTCATTACCCACTAAACCAAAACAGGAGCATTGTAATCATTTGTGTTAATCTCCTACCCAGCCCAGACCATAAAATTTTCCTGGGTCAGTATTGATTTGCATTACTCAGTGTTTCCCGTGAAAACAAATTTCAACCTTGGTTTCAGTAGCAAGGAATCTACCACGAGTTCTAATACACTTCTTTTAGTTCTTGGTTATCCTTGTAGCTAAGAAGTTTCCTACTCCAAATTTAGCTTTGCTGTGGTTTTTTTGTACAAAGATATTTTTATTTCTAAAAGTGTATTTCCTGGTGTCATGGTTTGAGTCCAATGAATAACATACGCTGAGACAGACAAGGGTACAGATTACACTGTGGCAAGTTGGTAACAGGGTAAGTCTTCCACAGGCTTCACTGGATTCAGCACAATGATGTGAGAAGGTCATGGCACTTACACACAACCATTCCAAGATAAACCCATGGTTGTCTGCATTGCATGTCCTACTATTAAGTACCAGTACCAGTTTAATAGTGAAAGCAACACAGTAGCTCCCTGAGAGGCAAGAAGAAAATTTTGTTGTTTAGTGATCAATCTAAAGTGCCAAAAATGCATTAAAGTAATTGTACCTATAGGTGTCATTCGTCATGTGGGAGATGCCTTGAAAGATCATTCTTCCAAATCCAGAGGACGAATATGTGCCATAGGAATTGCACCGTGGGGCATTGTAGAAAACAAGGAAGATCTAATAGGAAAAGATGTAAGTGTTTAAGGAAACAGCTGTGTAAAAAATACATTGTTAATATTTCTGAAATATTACCTTTTTCCATTTCTAAAGCATGCCTAGAAGGTGAAATTGAACAATTTTGTGAGAAAACCTGTTGTTCAAGAATATTTCTCAGGTTGTCATATATGACCTCAAAGTAAATATGGAATTGCTGAGGTTTCCATTGCTTTCAATAGTAAAGACCTCTCTGTGGTGACAGTTTTACATCCCAACTTCAGCATGGCACTCTGAGCCTTCTGTATATCACATAAGGGCCTCATTGTGTGTGCAAGGCTGGCATTTATTATAGGTGGGTACTCTGGAGTGGCATATGAATTACTAGGAACTCCAAATGAGAATGTATTTTCTAATGCACTAAGAGGATTATGTAACAACACTGTGTGAACAAGGAGAGCATGGTAATGAGCTTAGGGGAATATGCAGGGGAGTGCACAATCTGACTGTCATCCTCCAAAGGAAACAGTGCTGTCAGGAGTAAAGATTTGAAATGTAAAAGCAAGCTCCATTTCTAATTCTCTGGTTTTTGTTGTAGAAGTTTGCTTGGTTTGTTTCCTCAGAAGACTTTGAGTGCCTCTGTTGGGTGGCTTGGGGAATTTTCCCATTTGAGTCTGAGTCTTAGTTCTAATCTAGGTGCATCTCTCCTTTTGACACAGGTAACACGAGTTTACCAAACAATGTCAAACCCTTTAAGTAAGCTCTCTGTGCTCAACAGCTCCCACACCCACTTCATTCTGGCAGACAACGGCACATTAGGTAAATATGGAGCTGAAGTAAAGTTACGGCGTCAGCTGGAAAAACACATTTCCCTCCAGAAGATTAACACACGTAAGTAGGAGTGGGGCAAGCTGTAACCATAACATCTTGAAGGTGGCGAGGAAGGGCTTGAGGTACTTGAAAGTATGGAAATTAAAGGCTTCTTCCAGCTCTTTCCAGTGGAAATGTGATCAGGACTGTGTGACTGGACTAGAACATGTGTTGTTTGATAAGTGGTGAAAGAGCCCACATTGAAAAACCATGGAGTAAAGATTGCGTAAAGGGATGAAGAAAAAGCAACAAATAATAGTGAGGAGAAGCTTCAAAGCAGTGAGAATCTAAGGAAAAGGAAATGCAAAGAATTTGTGCACTTCTAGGCTAGAATTCTTAAGCATCAGTAAACACACAGAATGAGGGATTTTTTACAGTTCCTGTTTACAGGAATCCTGTGCAGCTTAGTGATTTCTGATTCTGAATGTTCACACTCAAAATTCTTTGGTCTTCCTGATAAACTTAGCAGGCACTTGGACTTTTAATGACAATTAAGGCAATTTCACCTTAATGCTTTCATATTTAGAATTTTGTGCAGTTTTAAAATTTATTCCAGTTATTGTGGCCTCTCTAAAATAATTTTCTGGCACTTTTCTCATCATTATTTAGGAAAAAAATATTTTAAAATACATATATTTATGAGCATGTAAAAATTATTTTTAAAAGGTGAAATAAAAATATGTAAACTATTTAAAAATAACTCCACAACCCTAATTAAAAATGGTCAAAAAATGTTAATAGTCTTTCAATTCACACATCAGTTAAGAGCTACTGGAAAGTGTACATCAGTTCTACTACTTGCTTTTCTTACCCCTTACAGGTGCCTCTGTAAACTGTGTAAGCCTGTAAAAATAAGAGAAAAGAAACATCCAGAATGGGAATTGCATTGAACTCCACAGAAGTTCCTTATAGGGTTTAAGTGCTCTTATGAGTAGAGCAGAAAACTCAAGTGGAGTGCCAGGTAAAGCCAAAAGGCACAATTAGAGATCAGCCATGAGGTATCCAAATGTTCTGGGAATTCTCTAAGTGCTGCCCTGTGCCTATGGCGAGCCTAAGAAACAGCTCAGGAAAAAGCTGCCCCTTGCCTTTGAGCATGGAGGCAGTGCCAGGTGCTGCTGTCCACAGATAGAAACAGCTCAGCCTGCTTTTGTCATCTTTGTCTTCTGTGGAAGCGCTGGCAGAGCTGGAAGGTTGTGAAAGGGAGCATTGGCTTGAAAGATCAGGAATTCAGGGCCCAGAGACAAGATGTTCTGTCATTCATTTTAATACCACTGGGGCTTGGGGATATCAACTCTGATTTAGGTAGTGTTTCATGTTTTTTGTCATGAGAAGGGCAAAGTTGGGAATTCACATAGAAACCTGTTCTGTGAAGGGCTGCAGTACACCTGCTAGTTTCAACATACAGGGAGTTGTTTTGTTTCTTCTTAATCACTCCAAGCACAGGCACCTCTGCTGGAAATCTCAGGAGGAATTGCTAAAGATTCATGGACACACAGGCCAGCCCATGCTCTGTGACTCCTCTTTATCAGAGCTGGGGTGTACTGACAGGAGGATGTCAGGAAGCTTCTACTGTTACTGTGCATGGTGTTCCTGTTCTTCAGAGAGGAATCAAGGTTGAAAACATGAACTCTTTCATGCGTTCTCAGCCAAACAAAAAAAGTGCATCTTTATAAAGCGCTGGTCATTTCACAGATTAAGAACTGAATTCAAATGCTTATGATAGTAGAATTAGTCAGCATTCAGGTAATGTTTTGTCCTTCATTTCCCTAAGTGTCTTGTGACCAAGGCTACTGAGACCATGTGACCTGTGGGCTTCCCTTTGTCATCCTATGCCTGGAGATCACAGTGAGGCAGGGACAGCAAAGGGATGCTCAGCTGTCGTCTCTTCCATCGGCCAACCATTTCAGCCTCATGATAAAAACACTAATTTCATTTTTTTTATCTTAGGAATAAGCATAGGTATGCCACCTTACTGAAGACTTCCCATAGGTAACCAATGAAGAGGTAAAGCATCAAAGGCTGGGAGCCATCCAAGTAACAGTGAAGCTGATGAAGCAATAGGACAGTCATGTTAGCTGCTTTATCTGTACATGGTGTCTGTCGAGAGAGGTTACAAACATCCGCCAACACTGAGTGGATAAGTGACCAGTGTGGAGCTGATACAAAAGCAAGAGCAGAGAGACCTCTTACTCTTTCCTTTTGGGCTTGGGGAACAGCATATGGATGTTTTTGCTCACATTGGCCATGAAATGGCTATGATTTTCCTAAGGGCTCTGGTTGGAAGTGGTGCTCTAACACAGAAATCACATCCGCTTATCTCAATTTCTTAAACTAAGTTTCAATGACACTTTTTTTTTTTCTTGTTTCTGTTCTTCTGGTTTTTGCAGGACTGGGGCAAGGCGTTCCTGTAGTTGGGCTCATAGTAGAAGGAGGTCCCAACGTGATCTCCATTGTCTTGGAGTGTCTGCGGGAAGAGCCCCCTCTCCCAGTGGTGATCTGCGATGGCAGCGGGCGAGCGTCTGACATTCTGTCATTTGCACACAAGTATTCAGAGGAAGGAGGGTAAGGGTTCAAGATCTTCACCAAAGCTGTGTAGGATTATATGCCTTGCTTTCATAGAGCTTCATTAAACAAAAAAAACCAACAAAACCTCAAGGACAAAATGCTGCTAACAGAGGCATTCTGCTGTCAGTCAGCTTTTGTTGCCTGTTTGGTCTTAGCCCTGAAGTTAGAGAGTAGAAGTTATTACCACTTTGCATGCATGTTATGGTCCTTTGAAAGGAGCTTGCTCTCAGTACAGCACACTGTTTTACAAGCTCCATCAAGGTTTGCTGCACTGTACTTGGTGCTGGGTTGGGCATGCTAGATGTAAGGACAAATTCCCAGGAGTAGCACTTTTCTTCAGGCCGGGGCTGAGGTTAATTAGTGCATGCATTTGCAAAATTTGTGCTGCCTGATTCTGCTGTGTTGTGCGAATGAATTTTATTGTCCAAGAGTGCTAGACCAGCTGTGGAAATTTTGGGCTTCCTTCATTCTCTTGCTTTTGCCTTCCAGGCAAACACCTCATATATTGTCTTAATTAGGATGTGGTATACCTGTCTTGTGCTGAAGATAGAACCTATTTCCTTGACTGAAGTTGAAGCTTAGCTTGTATCAAATATTAAGCAGACAATTAGTATTGCAAGCAGTGTGGATGTTACTTGCTGAATTAGGAGAGCAGCTCTTATGCTGGATTTTGTTGATGTTTAGACATAGCACATATTTAATTGCACCAACAGCAATTCAAGATTCAGCAGCTTTCCTTTCTGTCTAACAAGTTTCCTTAGTTTAGGACAAAACTTGGCTTGCTTTTTCTTTTCTTTCTTATGCATTCTTCCTATCAGCTCATAGTTAATTGAAAGAGTTTATCAGAATCAGTCTCTCAGAGATGTGCTCACTGCATGACTTTCCCTCCCAGTGACAGTGCATACGATGCAGTGTCCAATTTTCTTCTCCAATAATTATGATAAATGTGTTTGTCTAGTAAGGCAGATCTATAATGAGAATTTTTTGTCAGTCCAATCATTTTCTCACAGTGAACTTTGAATTTTACTACATCTCTCAGGCACCTGCTGGTAATGTTTGCCAAAATCTGAAAACACATGTGCTTTATTGGGAAATGGATGAAGATTGAAGGGCTGTTTCGTATTGCTTTGGGAGAGCAAACATTCCTGACCTTTCTAGAATATTTTCAATCTGATTTCTTTAATTATCTTTTGAATTGTTCATTTCTTTCTCAGTTGGGTATTATGAGGTTTCAGATGCATTAGCCAGTTCAGTCCTCTGTTTAAGACCATAACCAAGGTGACATATCAGAAATGTGAAGTATTTTGGAGTTTTTAGCTATATGCAAAGGGACCTGGAATATTTAGAAGCAAAGGTAGGGGTCCTGTAAGGCCTAGCAATAAAATCCTGAAGACTGAACTTGTTAACAGAAGTATATCTATGATATATAAGAGGAATACCTGGATATTATAGTTTCTTAAACAGCAGGCCTTCTGAATATATATTCATTCTGGCAATGTCTTCTTTTATGTCTCATTTTTCATTTAGGATAATAAATGAATCCCTTAGGGACCAGCTTCTAGTTACCATCCAGAAAACCTTTAACTACAACAGGAATCAAGCTCATCAGCTGTTTGTCATTCTTATGGAGTGCATGAAAAAAAAAGAACTTGTAAGTATCCTAAAAGTAGTTCACAAAGGTGATTTCTGTGACCAAACTTTACAGAGTACTTTCAAGTGCCATTTTCCCAGGATTATAGTTTAAGCTTTTTTTCCCCCATATAGCTGCATTACATGTACACATTCATTCATTAGCATAGGCCAAGAAGGGATTACATCTTCTGGAAAGTCCCAAAACCAAATTTCAGATGCTTCTCCTGTGTAAATTGATAGGACTTTTCCACAGACTTCAGCAATAAGACACTGAGAGAAATGCACTAAACCCAGGATCCAGTGCCAAAAGTGGAGGAAAGATAATTGAAGAAGGGGTTCCTAGGAGCAAAAAGCATTCAGAGTGCATCAACATAGTTTTTTTTTTTCCAACATAATTACTCCTTAACAGCCTTTCATTTCAGGAAAAGGGGCCTGGCAGGCCTGTCAAAAGAAACTGAAAAATTGTGTTCCTGAAGATCCCCCCCCTTCCTTGCTCCTGGTTTGCTGCAGGTCTGCTGTATGTGCTGTAGCCCTCACTCAGGTTCCTGCCTGTCTCCCACATCCCAGCTGCACAGAAAAGTGTGCTCAGGAAAATAAAACCTTTGACATTCATATCTGTGGTCTGGAAGCAGTGTATTGAAACTGCATTCACTGTGTTATTGCAGGCAGAATGAATCCCTGAGTGTTTGCCTTTGAGTAACTCTTTCTGTGAATTTTTGTAAATATGATGCCAAGATGAGTTCCATATGTACACCTTCACTGGGTGTAAAGTTGGTAGTAAACATGACTCTGATAAGCTGACTGAAAGAGAATCAAATCAGCCTTCCTAAAAAGTTGGTTGAGAGAAGAGACCCCACAGCTGCTTTAGTCAGAGTGTTTTGAATTTAAAATGTGCATCAGAGCAGGCCTGGTTAACTCAGTAAAATTCAGATACTGGCTGTGCAGCCCAAGCAGACTTATGGTTATGTTTTTCTTTTGATAGTTTTGTCTGTTCTTGTTAATTAGTAATATTTTTTCTGTAGTTCTTCTTTTTCTAATGTCATGTATCTTTGCATTCCTGCAAAACATATTCTAATTGTTGAGAAAAATGCTATTCTCAGTAGTTAATGTGAATAGTTGCTTTTGGAAAATGAAGTATTTGAGATTTTTTTGGTCTGCATTTGGTATTAAGTTTGTTAACGTAGAATATTTGGTTATTCTGCTTTGAATTATTAGTCATCTAATAATGTAAGCTTTACATTAATTACTATTTTTTAAATCATTGAATTGCAAAATGGACTGAACAAAGCAAATGTGACTAAAAAGAATTGCTTTTTTTTAAACTTGGTTCTGCCTTTATGATTGTCATGTGTAACACATCTTGCAGCTAACAAGTATTTGAGTGTTATCATCAATGAAATGGATGCTATGATAATTATCTTGGGTAACTAGCATTTCCATTTCCATTACTACTGGGAAGTAAGAGAGTCATGAGAAAACAATTGGTTTTGCATGGCAGTTTTGTCTCCACATTTTAGAACATGGGTTTGGTGAGGATTTTTCATCAAGTTTTCATTTTCACCAGTGCAGGGATATTTTAGGATAACTTCACTGAAAGAATTTAATTAAACACTTCTGTGAAAATTAAAAAGAAAATTTTAAAAGAAAAATTTAGTGCAACTGTACTTTTTGAAAAATCTTAAATTGAAGGAAATAATAAAGCAGCACCATTCTGGTCTATTTTCTATCCACATGTTCAGTGTGTCTCTTTCCTGTGTTGTAATTTTGTGTGTTTGGTTTTGTGCTGCCCCTTAGATCACTGTGTTCCGCATGGGCTCGGAAGGGCAGCAGGACATTGAGATGTCCATCCTAACTGCTCTCCTCAAAGGTGGGTTTTCCTGGCACTCAGGAAGGCTGCGCAACAGCATCCCAAGAGGACATTCCTATGCACTGTCTGACGTTCACTCTTCGTATTTAAGTCTTTGATTTCTTCCCTTGGATTTTAATAAGTGCCTGAGTGTGTTTGGTTACTATTCAGATTAGCATGAAGCATGAAATCTAGATTGAAAGTTTTGTGTGGCTTTTCTCACCTGAAAGCATGGGATGGCAGTGCTGCAACAACTGCACTGCTGATATTGCAGCTCATTTTATTGCAGTTCTAGCATACGTTAATAAAGTTAGGGAAAAAAATGGGAAGATGAAAGGCTGTCTGGATTTTTCCAGATCTCAGATTGTGCCATTTAAACCTTAGAGCAATAGGATCAGTTCCATATTTAATTGGGGTTTGTAATGTTTGCTGAAACAACTGGTTTCTATCTGTGGATATACAGTAGTTGATAAAGGCTCTATATGGAATCTCTGGAGTCCCCAAATTTACACTTTTATGTACAGCATCATCCAGAGGAGCTGAGAGGGGTCTTTAAGAAGAGTTAAATGTCTGTCTTTAGTATCAGAATAAAAGTCAATGGGGAAGCTTTAAAACAAAAGAGAGACAATCTCATTAATCCTTTGGAAATTAGGATTATAGGGTTAAATTGAAGATGCTATAGTTTGATTGGATTAATCCACTGCTTTGTGTCAGAATTATTCTAATGATAATATGATATGGAGCCAGGCTTGCTGTTTTCTAGTTATTGCAGGAGGTTGTCCAGTCTTGTTTCATCATGTGTGAAATATGAACCCTCTGTGTGTTTCTCTTTAGGTACCAATGCATCTGCTCCAGACCAGCTCAGCCTGGCTTTGGCCTGGAATCGTGTAGACATTGCACGCAGCCAAATCTTTGTCTTTGGACACCACTGGCCAGTAAGACAAAGTTTTCTTTGTTTATCAGTAGTTTAAGTTGTGTAATATTTATACCTTGGGTTTTGATGCTGCACAGCAATGGTGAAACACTGCAGTTTACCTGTGTAACTAAAATCCTTTATTTAAGCTATTTTCATGTCTCAGTATTGAGAGTATGTATTGATGCTTTTTATTGTTTTATCAATGTATTGATGCTTTTTGCTTTACTGCGTGAACCATTTGATGCTGAATTACTCCAAAGTATCATGAGGAGAGCAGCAATCCAGTTTTTTCTCTGTGGAGCTTATGTAAACTAAGCATTATCTGGAGCGAGTTAAGCCTCCAAAGTGAGGTGCATGTGTGCCTCTGCCCTGGGCAGACAGGTTGGAAAGGGGAGGACTTTAGCTGAAGAATAAATGTGTCTCAAGAGATATAAACAGAAATACTGTCTGCAGAACAGGAATGGACCAGTGAGTGGCTACTTCTGCAGACATTATTTATGTATCTCAGTCCTCTCCTCTCTGCTCTGCAGTATGGATGCTATTTGGCATCATGCAGCATTCTTGTTAGGCTCTTTCTGTCTGGCTCTTTTTGCTATTTATTTTCACAACTATTGCTTTCAGAGAGAGCAAAGGAACTGAAGTGTCCCAGTCCTCTCACACTGATTTTATTTTTCAAGAGAAATCCTCCCCAGTCAATCTTCTTCACTACCTTGACTTTCAATGTTACTAATCACAGAATCACAGAAGTCTACTAAGTTAGACTCAACAGCTTTTTAAAAAGGGTAAAGCTGTGACTATGCAGAAAGGCCCTTAAACCTGAGAAATTACCATTTTTAGTTGACTCAATGTGAGAAGTGGTGACTGGGGGGGTGAGCTTGGTAGGAGTGTACTCAAATAAATAGTTACTGTAAGATCAATTAGATTTCTAATACTTTAATGCATTATAAATGCAGCCTTTAGGAAGCCTTACAGCTCCTGATGGTACAGCTCCTGAGAAGGAAAAGAAATCTCCAGCACCTCAGACTAAAGCAGGCAGAGGGAAAGGAAAAGGAAAGAAAAAGGGAGGAAAAGCAAAAGAAGAACCAGAAGAAGAAACAGACCCAAGAAAACTTGAACTCCTGAACTGGGTGAGATGAAATTATTTGTATAAAAAGTGCTGAAGATGTTTTTTTCATTCTGAGGTACAAAGACAGAAGGAAGATACACACTTTCATTCTGTAGAATGCTCTTTTGCACATCCCCACAAGATCAGATTCTGCAGGAATGCTGTTTGATGTTTGAGCCAAGAATCCCTCTCTCATGGCATGTGCACCACAAGCAGCCGTATCTCAACAGTACAAGTCAGTACTGAGCTGCAGCATCTTCTTCCCTGCACTTGTCAGAAGGAAATAAGACCTCCAGTGAACATCTTCCTTCTGTGAATGTGTTAGTTTAACTTGTTCCTATCATGCTGAGCACTTAAATCCCTTTCTCACATAATGTGTCAAGCACGGTATGCCTGGTTTAGTTAAAAATGCTAAAGCTACATGTTGAAAGACTGAAAGTTACAGTTGTACTGCTAAAGTTTTGGAAGACTCTGCTATCTCTACTCACTTCATGTGGTTTAAATGTTACTTTCTAAATTCTTTTTTACTTCCAGACTAATCAACATATGTGGGAACTCAGTCCATATCCTAAGTAGTGAAAATGGCTGCTGCCCAACCAACTCTCTTGTACTCACATGGTCTCACATTCTCCACCCTGCAATTCAGGTGAACTCCCTGGAGCAGGCTATGCTGGATGCACTGGTCCTGGATCGAGTGGACTTTGTGAAACTGCTTATTGAGAATGGAGTGAACATGCAGCACTTCCTGACTATTCCTCGCCTGGAGGAACTTTATAATACTGTGAGTGAGCAGAAATACTAAAAAGCCCTGTGATATTTTGCCACTGTATTGTATGTGACTTGAATCACCACCAAAAGTTTTATAAAAAAGGGACATTACACAGCTCTTGATAGAAAGGTGTTTGTCACTGTAGCCCAGTTCCTTCTTTTCACCGCTCTGGAACGTGATGGCACATGGTTGTCTAAAGTTCTGCTTAAGATGCTAGATCACTAATTGTGTTCATGTTTGCAAAAACTCTGAAGAACTGAAGATCTAATGGACCATGAATTACTTTTGTTTCAGAGACTGGGTCCACCAAATACGCTGCATTTGCTAGTCAGAGATGTGAAAAAGGTAAGCAGTGTTACATTTGTGTGATAGCATTAGCCATGTGAATCAACAGTAAAAGCAAGCATAGATGGGGCCAAGCAGGCATTTGAAATTAGATGGCAGCTGTTAAGAAAAGTTAAATGTCTCCCTATGGCAAACAGTCTAAATCGGGTATGGCAGTGCTAGCAATTTAAAAATGAAGGAGTTAACTGAATTAAGCTCTTATCGTGTAATATGGCATTTGAGATTTAGGTTGATACTGTTTCTTCTCTACAAAAAGCTCCCAATACAGCACTGCAGGGGAGGAGTGGAGGCAAAGGCCTGCTAGATTAACTGGAAGCCCCACTCATGACTGCAGAATTGTTTGTTTCCTTGTGTGTTTTCCAGTTACTTTTCTCCTACTAGTCCAACTTTTTACCTGGGAGAAAATCTCTTCTGTCCTAATTTGTTATTCATTTGTTTCCATTACATGAAAATTTGTTCATTGTATGTGAATAGGGAGGGTCATTGTGAGATTTGTCATATTTTCTTTCTTAGAGGTTTTGAAGCTTTTATTCAGTAAAATTCAGCTACATGAAATTGTCTATATTAATTTCTGCAAGGAAAACTCCCAGTTATTCCAGGGGGGTTCAGATGTGGGGATTATGCAGTACTGTGTTAATGTATAATTCATATTTATCTGCTTCATAACTTAACACTTTTCTCATTCAGTGTTGTCACTGTGAGTGTCACTAACATTCCTCTGCATTCTGCTGTCTGTCTGTCTCTCCTCTTTCCCGTTGCATTTCCATGCTCCCTCCCTCAGCGGCAATCCCGGGGATTCAGTTGGGTTAACCTGGAGGTGATGTGCTTCCTTAGGCTGTAGTTGTTCCATCATAGCAGCTGCTCAGTGGTGATGTAGAATCAGTCATTGCTGTAGGATATAGCTTGGACAATGAAGCACCATTTTTTCCAGTGCAGTCAATACAATTATCCAGTTTTAGCTGTAACTGCTGGAATTAGAGTTTGCTGCACATTAATCACGGTCTGCATTGTAGTCTCAGCTGTAGATAATATGATGAAATGTAAGTTTCCATTAAAAAGTATGTAAAGTATGCTTATCAGGGACAGTCACCATGACATTGCCATGTTTTTATACTGGATTAATGATAATTAGTACAGAGTTTCTTAAGTTCATGAATATAACCTTTGTAAACAACATAAACTTGTATGGATGCTCATCTATGAGTAAATCAAATGAAAATTTGCTCAGAAATATGAATTCTGCTAACAACAAAACCAAAAAGCTATGATCCCAAAAACTTTCATTATGTGCATAAGTTAATTTCACACAAATGTTTAAAGATTGAACTCAGCGTCTGTAAATAATACCCATGTTCCAATTTAATCATGACATATGTCTAGCCAGGCAATTTAATCTATGTCATTTCCTTATCCTATATCCTTATTAAGTTGTGGGGGTTTTTTTTGTAGGGAAATCTTCCACCAGACTATCATATCAGCCTAATAGATATTGGTCTTGTCCTGGAATATCTCATGGGTGGAGCCTATCGCTGCAACTATACTCGGAAAAGTTTTCGGACTCTTTATAATAATTTATTTGGACCAAAGAGGGTAAGAATGAATTAATCCTAGATGTGGCCATTGTGGTGGTGGTAAAAAATAAGTAATATTCTGTTCCTTTGTTTTTGTGAAACACTGCATATTAAATTCTAAAGAAGTGGTGCAAGGTAGAAGTTGAAACTCCAAGAGTGAAGTTATATAAGACAGTTGTAAGACATCTGTGTTAAAGGATGTGAGGACATGAGAGGTGGTAAATACACAGTAGTTTATCCTATTCCAGTAGTTTACAATCCAAGTATTCCAAACTGTGGTGTGCTTAAAAGCACTTTTTTATTTTTTGCTTTTGTGACCATGTGGTGATTTTAATTCTCAAAACATTATTTATCAAATTATTCATTTAACTCTTCAGTCTGAATTAAAATCTTTCCTTTGAGTGGAGGATAGATATTTCCTAACCCATTGCATTCCTGTAAATACAATTTAAATGAAGAGTAGTAACTAATTGCAGCATTATTGGTACAATTATTTATAACAGTAAGTTTCATAATAAATGCTGTACATTTGTAAGTGAAAATGGGTTTGCTTGGTATTGTTTGGTCTTTCAAATTTTCCTCTCATCTAACTGATTTTCTTTTCTATTTTTTAATATTCAGCCAAAAGCTCTTAAACTACTGGGAATGGAGGTAAGTTGGATTTATTTAAAATACTGGTTTTATCAAAACATTTCCTGGTACAATACCCTTTTGTTTTTATTTGATTTTCCTAGGGTGTAGAGGACCTAATTTTTTGTCCTCCATTTGAGATTTTATGTCTTGTGCTTCAGAGGTGGTAAATCCTTTGTGCAATTGATGACCCCTGAATTTTCCATAGAAGACAGAGGTCACCACTTGCAGGAGTTAAAACTGCTCAAGGAAAAGTACATGCTCAGTTGCTGAAGAGTCATCTTTGAAAATTGTGTGGGAGGTTGAATTCTGAATTTGGATTTAAATTCACGTTTTGTTGAAAAATAGTGCATAATGCTGAGCTTGCTTGAATGAGAACTGATTTTGTAGAACAGCAATTCCTTTAACTTGCAATCCACTTCTGAGATTGGACTCAAGGTCTACAGTGATGATGAGCTCTGTCTTATATATGCAATGTTCTTCCTACATTTTTTAAACCCTAATTTTCCCAATCATGGCTTTTCTCCCTTCAGGATCCTGCTTCATTGTCACTACTTCCCTTCAGTTGCTTCCATGTTGGCTCCTGTAGTAATGGCCTATCTTCCCTATCCCCTTAAGAAATGGGATACTTAATACCTTCCAGGTGCACTGCATACATAGAGGAGATTGCTTATTCCAAGGTGAAGACGCCCTTTGGTATCTTGCTGTTCTTAAGGGTGCTGTGTGCCTGTCTTTGCCTTTTGCATGGTTGCCATGGCCTGCACGTCAGTCAGAAAAGCGCTCTGGTACCTGGAAGATGTGCAGGGATAGAGGAATCAGAATCACAGGCATATGGAATCAGAAATGACAGTGGAGCCTATCTGTAGGGAATTCAGCTTTGTTAGAGTCCCACTGACACTGCAGAGGAATTCATTAAATATTAATTTGTTGCAGACCAGCCTGTGCGATCCCACATGAAGTAGAGATCTGTGTACAATGCAGTGTGAAGGGATGCTTTCAGTACCAAGGGGCTCTATTGCACTTTTCCAGGATGGGTGACTTGTAATTACGTGTACAAGAAACAGCACCCTGAATAAAATCTGAGTCTGTGTGTGCTTGCCCAGTGCATGCTCTGTCCTGTTGCTTTCATGGTAGCAAACAGCAAAACCAACTTAGAACTTTGAGTATTAATGTGTCCTCTCAGTACTTGTTCCATGCATGGCACTGTTGTCAGGTGAGCTGTTAAAAGCTGATGGGAACAATTTTTCTTCCCAGGATGATGAGCCTCCCACCAAAGGGAAGAAGAAAAAGAAGAAAAAGGAGGAAGAGATTGATATTGATGTGGATGACCCAGAAGTCAGCCGCTTTCAGTACCCCTTTCATGAGCTGATGGTGTGGGCTGTGCTCATGAAACGGCAGAAGATGGCCCTGTTCCTTTGGCAACGAGGGGAGGAATCCATGGCCAAGGCACTTGTGGCTTGTAAACTCTACAAGTCTATGGCCCATGAGTCTTCGGAGAGTGAGCTGGTGGATGACATTTCTCAGGATCTGGACAACAACTCAAAGTTAGTAGATGCAGAGTAGATTTTATATCCACTTGCTACAAGCTTGCTGAGAAACTTTACTTTTAGTTCAGTACAATAATTTCTAAATGTAGTTTCACAGAAAGCCATTTGGAGCCAATTTATCAACTACAGACAAGGCAAAACGTGGTCTCTGGATCTCAAGGCAACACTAGCAAGGAGAAAACTTGCATTTTTTCCTGACAGAATGCATTCTTTCTTCAGCTTCTCTCTGTAAAACTAGCTAGTTCTATTTCACAAAGTTATTTTTAGAATTTACTCCCAGAAATTGAGTATCTGATGACATATCTAAACTACTTTTAAGATGTTGTTGGTCTAAGCAAATTCCCTCTGTTCACTAACGGTTTGTTTGGAACTTTTGTAGACTGTCCCAAATTAAACTTGAGATTAGTTGTTCTTATCACTCTACATGTGTGTGGATAAGCATGATGCCCAGTGAACAGAGCTAAAACCCCAAAGCAGACTGATTTCTAACTGTAACTTCACTGATCTTATCTTGTTCCAGAGATTTTGGCCAGCTGGCTGTTGAACTCTTAGATCAGTCCTATAAACATGATGAGCAGATTGCCATGAAACTGCTGACATATGAGCTGAAAAACTGGAGTAATTCTACCTGCCTGAAGTTGGCTGTGGCAGCTAAACACAGGGACTTCATTGCACACACCTGCAGCCAGATGCTCCTGACAGACATGTGGATGGGGCGACTGCGTATGCGGAAAAACCCCGGCCTTAAGGTATGTCTGTTCTGCATCATTTCCAAAGAGAGTTTGTTGTGTGCATCACTTTGTTATACATAGTGTTTGCATAGCAGAAGTCACTTACTTAGAGATGTTTTACCCATTTTAAAGCTAATTTCTTTTGTTTCCAATTTCAGGATATTTAAGGCATATTACACCATGACAAAGGAAAATATAACTCCATAAAACACTTAGCCTGATTGGAATCTGAGAGAGAAATCGTGGCTTTCAATAAAGCATGAAATTTTTAAATTGAGAACATACTCTTTCTATTAAAAATTAGTTGTATATAAGCAAAAATATTTCCATTAGGGGTCCATGCAATGGGAATAGAGATAAAATAAACCATATGTGGATGCATGCTTCTTAAATTGCTTAATATTGTGCCAGTTGAGACTCAGTGTTGAAAAGAGTGAAATCTGTGCAATTGCATTGTGTGAAACCATGTGATTTTTATTTCCTGCTTCTGTGATTTGATGATGCAGTCTCTCTTACTGATTTTAATGTTTCCTAATTGTTTGAGTTACAAAAAAACAAGTAATGTGAGGGGGCTCTCACAGAAGAGAAACCACGAGTGAGTCAACACTAAGGAAGCAGAGCAGTGTTGGCTTGTGTGTGTTTTCATGTGAATAGAATCCTTTCTTTGTTGAGTTATGCAGTTGCTGTCACCCATATGGAAGACCCATCCTGCTCACCTCCTTATTTCCTTAAATCCCCCTTACTGACAAAGTGCTGTATCTGTCTTCCCAGGTCAGAGTCCCAAGTTTGCTCACATACACATTGTGCTGTCTCTGCCATTCTCAGTTTATTTCCACTTTCCCATATCTCCCTCTTAAACCTGTTTAAAATCTTCAGGCAACTATCCTGCCTTTCAGATTGCATCATGGTATTTCCCAAATCTGTTTATTATTTTCCTTTCTTTTCTCCAAAGAATTAATCAACCTCCTATTTATGTTTGTTCTAGTTTCATTACCTGCCTTCTTTTCTCTGCTCCTTTTCTGTTCTTTGGCTTGTGTTTCTGTATCTAAGCAATCTCATATAGTAAGAGAATTTTCCCAGGGCTATCTGCAAAGGTTCTTTTACCTTTCATAGTTTTTTTTAACTATTAAAACTAATGATAGTAGATGTCTGCAGTAACTATAAACTCCAGTAACAAACCTGAAGGCTTCTAACCACCACTGTGTCCATTCCATGTCATTTCTCTGCACACTAATTTTGGAGCACAATTCTTAATTGCAGGGTATTTATGGAGATGGGAGGCTTTCCAGGGTGCCATAGTTCATTAAATATCTTATTGCCAATGCTTCTTAAGTACTTATTCATTTCTATAGGCTTGAGGATGGCAGAATATCTTGAATGCTATACAAAGGAAAATTTTGGGTTGGGACCTACCTTGTTACGAAATCCATAATATAAACCAATATTGAGTTGAATTCTTTCTTGTTCACAGGTTATAATGGGAATTCTCTTCCCTCCCACCATCCTTTTCCTGGAGTATCGCAGTTATGATGACTATTCCTATCAGACATCAAAAGAAAATGAGGAAGGCAAAGAAAAAGAGGAGGAAAATGCGGTCAGTAATTGAGATTATTAGAAAGTTCTAATATCTCAGGACTGCTCATTTTTCTAACTTTTCTGATTATGCTGTAGCTCAGTCAGGTTAAAATCTCAACTGCCTCTGGGGGATAAAATGAGTCTCCCAATTCTGGGAGGGTATAGACTGGATTCTCAGGTCACAGGGCATCTGTGTAGTTCCACAGATTTGCAGAATTCTATTTATATACTTTTAAAAGGAGGTCTGTTGCTCAGGGGAACCCCTGCATAGTTAATAGTTGGCTGGGCCTGTGGTTGAGGAAAAATACTATTTTTACTGCTGTATATTGATGGAATCTGACAACTTTGGTCTTCCAGGATGCAAATGCAGATACAGGCTCCCGAAAAGGGGATGAAGAGAATGGAAAGAAAAAACAACAGAGCCTTCCAATTGGAACAAAGATCTATGAATTCTATAATGCACCTATTGTCAAATTTTGGTTCTACACAGTAAGTCATGATGATTAAACTGATAGTGATATTTTTTCTCACACCTGTGAAACTGAAAGCATTCCAATGTAAAAGTAATAACCATGTAATAAATAAATATTTTACTTACTTTTGTGGAATCTGATGAGTAAAGCACTCCCTTTATTCAGTGGAAAATGCATAGACAGTGAAACAGAATGGATAACTGAAGCTTACATTGTCCTCCTCTAAAGCTCCTACATGATGTGAAGGAGGCTCTGTGTGGAATACACCAAACTAAGTGCAAGCTCCACAATCCAGTCACTCAACCCAAACTAGGCTGGATTCCCTTGCTTTCTAAAGGACCTGGCTCCTGTTCTTCATTGAAATGTCCTTTAAGACCCAAGAAGTAACCCCATGGTATCATTGCCATTTGCCCTGTTGCTCAGATGGGTGCAGCCTAGATCCCAGTCTGTTAAGACTTCATAGGTACTTTTATTAAAACAATTAGACCAAATCTAAACTAAAGTATTTATTTTTGACAAGCATCTAATTTTCTGTTTATTGCATCAAGAATTATCTGGTGTTAAACTGTTATAATAAAACAGAACATCTATTTACTGCTCATTGTGCCCTGTAAAAGGTATACTGGTTTCTTATGTGTTCAAGACTAGGATGCTTGATAGGTCATAGTAATATGCAGGTTTTCAGTTTTAGCACATTTTATTCACAAAACACTACATTGATCCCTTTTTGCTGCCTGAGTTAATAATTTAAAAGCAAAATTCCTATTTAATTTCAAAGAAAAGTGTTCAACATGGTTTTACAGTGCAAAGAAATTACATTTTAGTAAACTAAAAAAGCCCCAGGCATAAAGGGCCTGGTTTAGAGTACTTTAGAATTGCTGGTTTTCTTCTTTGAACAAATGACATCATTCAGCTGTCTGGATCGTATGTTCCACAGCCTCTGGGATTCCTTTAGGTGCTGAAGGCCTGTGGCTGTGCCAGTGTGGAGGGCTTTGCAGCAGGCCTGCTTCCTGCAGAGAAGAAAATATTTTTTCTTGTGCAAGTAAGGGTCTTCAGCAGCTGAATATTTCACACTTAGCCTCAACACACAGGTTCATATGAATGTCCTAATTAGCACAGTTATTAGGGAACTGAGTAAAGGGGGCTTTGCTTTCATGCATTATCAGGCCCCTCAGCTAAGAGGATTTGCCTGCCTTCTGTCTGATGTTTCTTCTCTGGTGATGCAGCATTCTCTGTTCTCACTGAATTAGGCTTCAGCAAGAAACTTCCTCCTGAGACTGGGAGCTGCTTAAAGTAACCAAAACACCTGCAAACCTACTTTCCATGCAGCTGGATTTAAGTAACAAGTGTAGGAAGAGGGACTGAGAAAGGAAGTTTGTATGCCTCTGGCTTCAGCTGAAGAGTGTATTCTTCCCAAATGGGCTCAATCACATAATTACAGAGTGGAGAAAGCAAGTGGGCTGTATGGCTCTTTATTTGCCCTACCCCTCAAGGCAGGTGCTGCTCACACACAGCTTTACTCCCTATTCTGCCTTACATCTGCCTTGAGATGGTGGGTAAAGATTTCACACTGAAAATTCCATTCTTTAGAAAACTCCATTTTCTCCCTGAAATATCTTTTAGTTTGTTACTGTTTCGCTTCCAAGTTTTTTTTGTTTTTGTTTTTGTTTTTTTTCCCTTTAAAGTCATTGAATCCTTTTTCATTTGTTATCTCTGGATTCCTAAGGCCTCAGAATTTTTTAGTTTGGCTGGTCACCAAAGACTGCTGTGCAGCTTGGAGATACCAGCACCACCAGTTTGACATTTACATGAGTGGTTATAGAAAACTGAGTTTTAGATCTTTTGGCTTACACTAATAATCCAGGACTTTGTCATGGAAATTAGTGGAGACTGGAATTTTTTTGTGTGTGCAAGTCATCTCAAGTAATACTGGCTAATTTGGAAGGATCCTAGGTTACATCATCTAGAGTCCATAAAGGATTTTCCTCTCTTTTGGCAGATATCATACCTTGGTTACTTGATGTTATTTAATTACATCATCTTGGTGCGGATGGAACGGTGGCCATCAGTCCAGGAATGGATTGTCATCTCCTACATTGTCACACTGGCTTTGGAGAAAGTCAGAGAGGTAAAGTCAGCCCATACCAACATCTCATAAGCCTTAGAAAAAGCTTGCTTTAGAGATTATAATGGCATGGACTTGTGCACAGGGTTGAGAGGTCACACAGGGGAGAGAGAAGAGTCTCATATTCTAAATATACTAATAACTAAAAATGTTCTTGCTTGAAGCAAATTTTGCTGACAGTGGAGGCGGCCTCAGACACCTGTTGAATATTACAAGATTGGTCATTTTTCATGGGCATTACTTCAAAAATGTAACTTGGAGTTTTTTTAATTGTTTTTTTTGTTATATGTTCATTTGTTTGTTTTTTATTTCAGATTCTAATGTCAGAGCCTGGCAAGCTGAGCCAAAAAATCAAAGTTTGGCTCCAGGAGTACTGGAATATTACTGACCTGGTGGCTATTTCAGTGTTTATCATAGGAGCAATTCTTCGCCTGCAGAACCAGCCTTACATGGGTTATGGAAGAGTGATTTACTGTGTAGATATCATTTTCTGGTACATTAGAGTACTAGATATCTTTGGTGTGAACAAATATCTGGGACCTTACGTCATGATGATTGGAAAGATGGTTAGTGCCTAAATTGCTATAAATTATGTCTAAGAACTCAGTGGGAAACTAGATTTTATTCTGCTTTAAAAGGAGGTTTTCTATAGAGTAGGACTGAATACAGCCTGTGAAAAGTTGGTGTATGAATTTCATGCACACACACAAGATGTTATAATCATGCAATAACAGATTACAGGTACACCAGCATTATCCAGAAACCCATCAGCTGTGCACAGGAGATGGTACAGCAATGATTATTATATCATCTCTTTGCAGCCACAGAGGAGGTCTGTGCTGAAAGCACAGTATACTACATTTGATGCAAAGGAGAGCTGGGATAGCAACGATTTTAACGTTTTAAGTATTTTGAAATATAATCTGGTATTCCTTAAAGTAACTGTTCTCTCTGCATTTGTATGTATGCTTAATACCTAAGTAGTACTTAAAGCATGATGTCAAGAAGATTCTCTTGCTGTTTTCTTGTTTGCTGTCATGCATGCTGGCAGACAGACCTGCTGCTGCCACTGTGCTCCCTGGTGGTGCTGAGAGCCTTTCTGTGGTCTCTCCATGCAGATGATTGACATGCTGTACTTTGTGGTCATCATGCTTGTGGTTCTGATGAGCTTTGGAGTAGCCCGCCAGGCTATCCTGCATCCAGATGAGGAGCCCTCCTGGAGACTGGCTCGCAACATCTTCTACATGCCCTACTGGATGATCTACGGAGAGGTGTTCGCTGACCAGATAGACCGTAAGAGTAGAATTCATAGTAAGAGTCTGTTTCCTGTTTCTGAGGCAGATGATCAGATCCAAATTAAATACTGCTTTTAATTTGGAAGTAGTGTTTTCGCTTTATGATGATATTGTTGTTGTTTTCTTGTGGCAGACCTGAGACTGAGCAATTTTCTCTTCCCCACCCACATGTCTGCTCTCTTGATTTATATTCAAATTCAGTTAACACAGAAAGGGATGTAGTCTGGATTATTCTCCTGTCCAAGAATATGGCAGTGTGAAGTGTTCTGTTTACTTGCAGGGATCAACAGAGATCATTCTGAAATGTTCTTTTCATTCAAAGGTTTACTAAGAGTCAGTTCCAACAGAAGAAGAAAAGAAATAAATCCCTTGCGCAGGGAGGTTAAAATACACATATCCTTTCATCTCCAACTCAAAAGCAATGAGCTCATACATTTTTACTCCCAGTTATACATCTGTCTGCTTTCAGAAACGTTTCCATTTCATGAATCCCTCATGTTGTTATTTTCTATACCTATGGGAAAACAAAACAAAAAAGCAATCTCCACTTGATTAGCTTTGGATCTGGAAATAGCCTTTCTTGCAGGAATCCTGCACACTTTAAAAAAATACCTGTCAGTATTTTAAAGGAGATGTAAGCTGTCCTGTTACTGCTAATTTTGTGTTAATATTTGAAATTTGTACGACAGTCCAATGTGCAGCTGGCCTCCTCTAGTGTGTATCATGTAGTTTGCACTTTATCTGAAACAATACAAGCTGCTGCTTCAGCTTTGTGTATGTGTTACTTCAGTCACCTGCATATACTGATAGGTAGGGAAGTGGAAGGCTGAGGAACCTGAAGGTCTAAGTTCAAAAACCATTAAGATTCATCATCATGAGAAGCTCTTATTCTAAATGTCATTAAGGTGTACTTTAACTGTTTAGCAAGGAATAAAGTGTCATTAGTCTGTTTCTGATCAGTGCACAATCAGATCAGCTTTGTTTTCCTAATGAATGCTTGTTTCATTAATGCAACTTAGGGTACAGTAAGTTACTCTTGACAAGTGAAAGGTCAAGCCAGTCATCTGCTGTCTGATACTGCAGTCTTGGTGCACATGAGAGATCCTGAGCTTATCCCGGTTCACAAGTGGGACAATTCTCCCATGGAGAGGAAGTGACTGTAATGGGCTATCCCTTATCTCATGTTTAGTTTGAACACAGAATGTTTGCCAGTGTACCCAGTTTGGTTTCCTTATAAATCAAAACTCACACCTTACCAGCCATCTCTTTAGTGTAAGAGGTGTCCCAGGCTTCTCTCATGCTTCCAATCATTTCTCAGTCATATACTCAGCATGCTTTGGATTGGAAATCTTTCTTCAGCAGTGGAAAAGTTTTGAGGGTCAAAAGGTTTGGGCTTTCTGGTTGTACAAGTTCAGCTACTTGGTCCTTCCCAGATCAGAAGTTTTGCTGTGTTAGTAGCCTAAGCATAAACTAACTTGGAAATGCGTGGGTTTATGTTGTTTTAATAATAAAATAATTTGCCTATGTGCGGTGTGGGTTTTTGCTCTCCCCGGCTGCACGCGGCTCTTGGGAGCCCGGCTGTGGCGTAACTTCCACGTGCTGCCGGGGTTTGCTGCCGCGGGTTCCCGGACACGGCTCCGTGTCTCGGGTGCGTGGGCTGGCCAACCGCTGTTACCGTGCGCTAGGGACCCGGCAAAGAGGAAGGAATTTGTCCATTTCCTCCGTGCTTGGCAGGAACGGTTTATTGGTCACGTGGCGCGGTTCGATGGAAAGACGCGACCGCTCCCGGCACTCGCATGGGAGAAAATGGCGCCTGGGTGCCGGCGGGATAGGGTTTTATGGAGGGGCGGGGCGAGAGGATCCACGGCCTGCCGTCCAATAGGGGCGGCTGCCGTGGCGGTGACGCCAGCAACAGTGACCAACCAGAGAACCCCGCAGGGGCGGGCGCCGAGCCAGAGCGGGCTGAGCGGGATCGTGTGGCCAGCACGGGGTTTCCCGGGGCCGGACGGCAGGGTGGTTACAGGAGCGGCACAGGGGTAAGAATCCGGCAGCGGGCAGCATGGGGCCAGAAACCGCGGGCGGGAACAACGCGGGGGAAACGCGGGATTACAGAACTTGACTTATTTTAACATAAATTAAAAACCCTAATCTAAACCCAAACTCCGGGATGCAACACCTATGCAAGGCATTCTTCTACACTGCCTTATGATTGTTCTGTACATTTCTGCTGTGTAGAAGTCTGTGGACTGACTCCCAAAGATCTTTTTGCTTTCAATAAGAAATTTTCACTCTAATCAGTCCGTGGTTCTTTGTAAACACCACAAAAGCAGCCTCAGAAGTCATTGGGGAGTAATGGCTATGGGCAGTCTAATTTGACTCAAGAGCTAATAGCTGGTTTTGACAAGGTCCAGAGGTGTAAACAATTTATGGAAAAAGTGTTTCATCAAATTTTCCCTCTGAAAGAAGGTCGTTTGACATTGTCAGTAGATTCTCCAAGGATACGGAGAATCCTATAAATTCATCTGGATATCACAAGTCACAGAATTTGCTGGGCTTGGAAGGTACCTTTGGAGATCATCCAGTTGAACTTTCCTGCTCAAAACAGGGTAAATTAGATTTATCCTAGATTGCTTAGGGACTGTGCAGTGATGTTCAGAGTATCTTGAAAGATGAAGACTGTGCAGCCTCTCTGGACAACCCAGTTTAAATGGAATTGCCCATCTTTCCACCTTTGCCCGCTGCTGCTTCTCCTTTCACTGAGAAGAGTCTGGCCCTGTGTTCTTTTCTCCCACACATCATCAGGTATTTATAACATTGGTAAGATCTCCTTGACCATCTCTAGACTGAATTATCCCGGCTTTATCAGTCTTGCCTCATTTGTCAGATAGTCCAATCTCCTTCGTAATCTCAGTGGCCCATGACTGGACTATTCTGATGTGTCCATGCCTGATTTCCACGGGGGAGCTGAGAACCACACACACAAATCCAGACATGGTTTCAGCAGAGCTGAGTAGAGGTGAATAATTACCTCTCTTAATTTGCTGGTAACACTTTCCCTAATGCTCCCCAGGAAGATCTTGTGTGGGTCACTTTCTTTACAAGATGAGCAAGAAGTTATCAGCATCTTGTACTCAACAGCATGATATTCTTAAACAATAAAGAAGCCTGGTTGAGTTTCTTTCAATAGTGTGACTTTTCTTACCAGCATTTAGGAATTGGCAAGCAAGTATCCAGACTGGTAGTCAAAATGGGCATTAATGATACTGATGTTATTACAATGTAAGATAGCATGCCTATTAATGGAAATGCAGCTATTCAAAAGAAACAGCTGACAGATTCAAAGCCAGGGTGATAAAAAAAAAAAGGAGAAAATGTTTCCATAATAGCTGAAAGAATGATTTTTGTATGATAATTTTGAGTTGCTTTGTGCTGATGGCCATTTTGTTTAATTGCCAGAGATACCATGTATATATAAATGATCATCTGCCAGAAGCATTTTGTGCTATATTATTATCATTAGTTTGCTGCCATATGTAACATTTGGGGAAAACAGCATGAAAAGGAAATTGCAGAATGCAATGCATTTTTAACAAAGACATTTTTTCTCAGCATATGTCTCTACTGTTCTGACATTTGAGTTGCTTATCTTTTCTTGGCAGCAGAACTGTATTTCCAGTCATCTTTTTTTGGATTCTGTTTATTACTGTGTTGTTTTCTTTTTTCTCTCCCTGCCTCTTTCTATTCCATTCCTTTGGACTGGTGTTCAGTCTATGCCATGGAAATCAATCGTAAGTCTCTGGGGAGAGCTGATTATCTCATTTAGCTGAATATGTTCATTAATGTTTTTCTTGACAAGTTACTCATATTTTAATTACAGCACTCATGCAATATTCAGGTGTAAATGTTGTTTTTCTACTGTAATAGTTTCATTCAAAAATAAGCAGAGGAAAAATATTTTAATACAAAATGCAGATCAGAAGTTTAACTGAATTTAAGTTGTTGCTAAGACTTGTTTCTAGTACACCAACAGTAAAATAATTGGGTTTTTTAAATTATGATGTATAAGTGGCATTATATAACTAATTCCCTTTGATTACCTAGATACAATATTGCTGTGGTTTTGGCAGTATTTTTATTGGTCCATTTGAATAAAATTAGGATTCACTTAACTTTCCTGCTATACTTCTCTTAGGAAAACCAGGAAAAAATTTAGGTCTAATGTTTGAAAAGCAAGTAAAATAAATGTTGTTAATTACAATCCAAACAGCTCTTTGAGACCTCAGTAAATAAGCCTAGTTTGTGTTCAAATATTTTGAAGTATTTTTCAAGTGAGGTTGAAGCATTGTGCTTTTTGCAAAATGTTTAAAAATGCTGGGTTTTCTATTCACATAAAGTAAATATGTTATGAACTCTGTCAGACTTCATATTTGCTTAGATTACAGCTAAGGAACTTGTGGCTGACAAAAACTTTACCGGCTACTAAATAGTTCCAAAAGTTAGCCTTGTATTTGAAATCAGATATATTGGCACTGCACTTAGAGACAGAATAAAATTGCTGCATTTACCCAATTCCAAGACAGCTCTTACCCAAGACAACCTATGTAATCTTAGAATTACTTAATACAATTATTTTATATTGTTTTGATCAATATTCTCAATTTTTGTCCCATTCTCAGTGGTCTTATTTTGCTGTTACTATAAAATTTTCATTTTAGAATTTGATCTTTTTGTTAGCATTAACCTGCTGGTAACATTAACAGCCCCAGACAGGTCAAGTAATAGTCTGGGATCCATCTAGAGAATCCAGTAAGAGGCAAAAAGAAACAGGGCCGGAGACAGAAGGGTCCATCCAGAGGACTAACACTGGTCCAAGGTCCATCCTGGAGGCAGGGGTGAGACATAGCTCAGGCAGGGACAGGTGTGCAGAGGGGGCTTAGGTGTAAACCCCCAGCGAAGCTGGTCAGGACCATTAAAAGGCCTCTTCAATAGTCTGGACCCCCATAAATGTTGAATTTATGCTCAGCAATCTCTTACCACTAAAGCAATGCTTTTATCTCTTTGGCAAGGTATGCTTGCAAGCTAGGTTTAATAATTTGTTTGTAATTCCACTATTAATATGTAAGTGTACACTTTAAGATCTGGTCTTTGTTACTGTGAGAAAAAGAAAATCCATGGGAATGTGAATAGAAAGCCACACTGTACAGTAAGGAGTTGCCTTTTGGCTCACTAATATGGAAGCAGAATTTGAGGTAGAAATACACATACTTGCTCCTGGAAATAAACTGACAAAATTTGGCAATGTTTATGCATGTGTCATCATTAAATAAATGTGAATAGTATTTCTAATTATCAGGCAATTTGTGAAAAATACCTTTCTTGTTTTTCCTTCAGCTCCTTGTGGGGACAATCTTTATGATGATGATGGTAAACGCCTCCCTCCATGCATCCCAGGGGCCTGGCTCACTCCTGCTATTATGGCCTGCTACCTTTTAGTAGCAAATATCCTGTTGGTAAACCTGCTGATTGCTGTCTTCAAGTATGTAAATGATCATGCATCTTTGTCTTATTGTCAAGATAAAGTTTCTGTTTGAGCCCATCAACTGATTCTGCCAGGGTTTGCATTCACTCAGAATCTCATTATTCCATGGATGTGACTGGCAAATACTGGCAGCAGGGTGTACCCTGGAGAAGAGTGAGGAAAGGTGGCTTTGAATTTGCCAGTGATTGCAATGGATCTGAGAGAACCTGGCTACTTCCAGTTACCTTCTAATGGATAGTGACAGGCCTCAAGGTTGCTCTGGAAAGATGAGAAATAGGATCCATGAAACATGGCACACACCTGACAGAAACCCATGTAGCCACTGGCAGTCATAGCTCTGCGGGAGAACAGCAGAACAACACTCTGAACGTCAAAAGCCTGAGGCATTTCCATTACATCATCTGGCTTTTGTCTTGTTTTGTTTTCCATTTAGAAGAAGAAATTAGGGCCTTGCAGAGTCCTTTCATGACCTAAAAAATAGTCTGTATTGCCGTGAACCATCAGGGAGGATGGCTATGTGTTGCCGAGGTCTGTGGCCAATCCAAGCAGCGTGCAGTATGCACATATCTATATTTGGACTTACCTGGAGTAAAACGAAATAAATTTCTGCTGCTTGTTCTTCCTACCTGCAGTTAGGTTGCATGCTTTTCCTCTCATGATGTAGGGATTAAAAAAATAATGACTTGCTGACAATACTTTCTGAACAGAACACCTGAGAAAACCAGGTGATCCATTTTTGTTGCCTTCAAACATGTAGTGTTGGAGGGCTTGTTGGTGTAAGCTTGTGTCACAAATGCAAAAAATAGTACTTGGTGTGCCCAGAAATCTGCAGTTCACAAAGCCTGTCTTTCATTTGATGTATGTAGCTTAAAAGGTCATGAATTTAAAGTACTCAAATGCCAGTCACATAGCTGGGGAGAAGGGGAAGAATCTTACAATGGTAGCTATTATTGGCTGAGGGACCAAGGAATCAGCAGTTTGGAAGTAGGTCATGCTGTTAACTCCTGCCATCCCAGCCTGCTTGCACAGGGTTGAGATCGAGCTGGGGAATTCCTGCTGTAAAGGAGACACAGAATGAAGACAGATTGTTATTTATCATTGATCATAGTCTCATGTAGACTTAACCTAAAGAACGTAAAATCTATGTGTACACAGGAATTATTTGGTTTTGAAGAGATGGTTTAACTGGTTTTATGAATGTAGATATTCTAAAGCACATAAAGTTAGGAAATAAGTGGACAGAAAATACAAAAAGGAAGTTCCAGTACCATCATCATCATAGAAGTGGCATGAGCTGTCTGAAGACACTTTAAAATAGCTTGAAAAGCCTTTTCTAAGACAGAATATCAAGTCTGCTTTCTCTTAGTTGGTATTTCATAACTATGACTATTGTTATCTCTGGATTGACTACTATCACTTCATATCAACTGAATTTCAAAATTAAACATCTTTAAAACACACCTTACTTTGCTGTAAAAATGTTGAAGCTTCCAAGAATAAATTCCTTTACAAGAATATGTACCATGTTTTCGAATCAGAAGTTTGAGGAAGTAAAGTTTGAATTTAGGACATTCTGTGAAAACTTGAAAAGTCTTCTATGTAGGTCAAGCTGATTAGCATATTAAAGACATACTTTGTGAAGCTTCTGAGTTTAGCATACAAAATACTTTTCATGGATTTAATACTTTGTGTAGCATCAAATATTGGTGTGTGTTAAAAGAAATAGTTTATAACCAAGTCCCAAATTACCAATTATGTGATACATAAATTGTGTGAGTTTCTTTTCACTGGCACCTAAGGGATTTGTACAGTAGGAGCAAATGGTCTGAGAGGACTGTTCTGAGTGGTGCCTGAGGGATGCAGAGCACCTGCTGTTTGCTACGTTCAGAAAGAGTAGTGAAATCATGAGTTCAATTTAATCCTTAGTTCAGTAGCACCAACAAAGAGCTGAACCAAGCAAATCATGTGGCTCCATGAGGTTATTTAGCTGCTGCTTTTTTCAACATAGTACTTGCTCAATGAGAAGTAAGATTAGGGACCTCGTAGAAACTGTACCTATGTTTTCTTTCAGCAATACCTTCTTTGAGGTAAAATCAATATCCAACCAAGTCTGGAAGTTCCAGCGGTACCAGCTGATCATGACATTCCATGACAGACCTGTCCTGCCACCACCAATGATTATCTTCAGCCACATCTACATCATCATCAAGCGGATCTGCTGCCGCTGCAAGAAGGGTGATGGAGACCAGGACGAGCGTGACAGGGGACTGAGTATGCAAGAAATCTTCTCTAAATTGAGCTCTGTGCACCACATTAGCAGAAAGCAGCAGCTTCTACAACACTGAACTGTTTTGTTCACCTTGCCCATCAAGTGTATTTGCAGAAGATAGTATGGGCCAGTATTTGTATCAAGTTAAAAGCTCTTGGGCTCTGTGGGTGCCTGAGAATTTGCAACTCTCAGATGCTAATAAAGACCACCTTTAACATGCTTTCTTAAAACAGTGAGATGGTATCTACTCAATTCAGGGGTTTACCAAGGTGAAGCCCATATTTTGGGAGTGGCAAATAGGAATTTCAGAAGGGATACAGTTTCAAATGTCAGCTATCGTGTCAGCTCTGTGATTGTGAGGAATCTGTGACTGCAAGTATCCCCACTATCATTTAGAGACTTATCTGCCATTTCACAGGGAAACTGTGATTATTCTTCTCCTAACATACTATGTAACTGTTAATTAGTATTTCATTTTTTGCTTCATGGAAATAATCAGAGGCTCACAAAATCCCTCTATTTCTACATTTCACAGGAAATGATTTTGCACAATAGGAAAAAGAAAAAGGAAAAAAGGAAATGTGACACTCTTTCCAAATGCAAAGAGACAAATCCAGATAAAGGATGAATTGTTCCCAAAATTCCCCTTGTATTTTTCTTACCTGATTAGAAATTTCTTAACATCTTACCCAAAGAATATCTGTGAACAATCTGTTAAGTTTATCTGTTCCCTATAACTCGAATCCTTTTAAGAATAACACTTGAATGAAGGAACAGTCAACTGGCAGAGATTGCCCAGGTCTTTATCTTGTAAAGTCTGGTCAGTTTGTTTAATGTACAGCAGTTAAACAATGTCAAAGTCATTTAGAACATCGAGCCCCCTGTAGATGGCCATGGAAGCAGATGATGTTCATAATGCATTCCATGGCCTTCACAGCTCTGCCCATCTTTAGCTAAGTGCTCATTGCTTATTTTAAAAAGTCATCTGTTCATTTAGTGCAGGAGTACAATCTGCGGTATGTCCATGTCCAAAATAAACTGCTAATTTGGATTTAAATTGTCTACCAGAATTTCAGAAAAAGGAAACTCCTCTTTTGTTCTTCTCTTTGCACAGAGTTGTTTCTGAATGATGAAGAGCTAAAAAAACTCTATGAGTTTGAAGAGCAGTGTGTAGAAGAATACTTCCAGGAGAAAGAGGATGAGCAGCAGTCATCTAACGATGAACGCATCAGAGTTACCTCTGAAAGGTACCTATTGTAACAAAAAAATCCACTCCATTTGTTGGGAACAGTCTTTTTAATATCTTCTTTATACTCATTGTTGAGTGAAAATACAAAAGATTTTGATCTTGAAGAAAGCCACCACCAACTCAGAAGCTGATCTGAATCCCCAATAACTATCAGAGCAGGTGCATCTCTCAAAAGAGCAAACTTCTTGTTATTCCTTCTGTTATGTCACTAAATCTGCTGGTTTGGGTAGCTTTGTTACAAGAACATCTTTGCTTATGATGAATTTTATACCTCTTATCCATCTGAGGATCACAGTGATGCTTTTTATCCATTTGAGAAAATTGCTGCTTGTTGAGCTTCCAACAGTTCATCCAACCATGAGAAACATGTTGGAGCTTAATGACAAAAGCACTCAGGCTTCTTCCCTTGGACCTGTGGTTTACATTAGGGTCTGGCACTCAAAACTGCTGGATTTTAATCTCTGCCACAGATTCTCTTGCAGGCTTTGAACAAGGCATTTAGCTTTTCAGTATGAACTTCCCCATTTAAAAGATGGAGAATATTCTCATGTTAATCATTATGCTTGCTCTGAGGACTAGGTAATGTTTGCACATTGCTGTGTAAGCACACAGTGCTAAAGGCAGCAGCCTTTTTTACCAGGTCATTTGGCAGCACTGTTCTCAGAGGCACTGTTCTCTATTCTGTCAGTAGATCTGAGTAAGTCAAGAGATGCGGTCTTTTGTCACTTCCTTGAAATTAAGAAAAATTCTCCCTGTAATGAAAATCATACACATTTTAAACACTCGTTCACCTTAATCTATCTCACAGTATATGAGATAGATATATTCTGTTGATTAAGTACTCCACATACTATTTATCTATATGTCTATTTGTATCTTCATTTTAACATTTGTTATGAATTAGCTCTGTGAGCGATATAATTCTTTAATAGGCAAAATTCTATCTCTTGAGAGAGGCCCTGAACCTCTTGCATTATTATATTTGAAATTTGAGAATAGAGAAGTAAAGTAAACCTGCTACATATATTCTATCACACTGGTTATCTGTGGCAATTTGTCAAATTCCTAGGTATTGTGGCAGAGAATAAAGCAGGGTTCATAAGCCTCACTGATTCACTATGGTCCATGGCCACAAAGTAGATTTGCTTATTTCTCATGGCTTCTTGCTCCAGATGCTTTGTCATCTTTTGTGTATGGGAGCAAGAAAACATTAATTTATTTTTCACAGTAGATTTATTAGTATATGATTTCTAAGCCACATTCCAGTTAATTACTTTTATATGCATTTTTCTAGTACCATCACATCCATTATGATACAAATGATAAGAAGAAAATGGGAAAAAGTATTATTTTAATTGAACTAGACAATAGTTCCAATCCCTTCAGCTGATACAAAATAGAAAGGTATTTCAAGAAAAAAAGCAATCCCATCAACACCAGTGTATGTTTTTTCTCTCTCATACAGCTGCAGAACCTGTTTTACAACATGCTTGGATGTTAAGTCACTCTGTGAGCATGTCATTAGAAAGTACTTTTCATGTAACTAATTTGATGCTTCACAGTGAAAGAGAACAACTGAGCACACAGTGGCTGGCACACGCAGAAATGTTAATAGTAGTCTGTCCCTAAGGGCTCTCCTGCCATGAATATAAGGGCAAAGTTCAAATACCTCTCTAATACGGTGTACAGAAAGCAAGATACAAGGTACAGATGACAAGAAAATGCTCATTCTTTTGTTGCTACCCATAGAAAAAAAGAACAAGGCATGATACACGCCACAAAATCTGCCTTAGGAAGAAATCAGGAGCTGGGTGACTGTAATGGGTTATTGTACTATTCTACAGGTTCTGTTCTCTGCTTCCTTTTTTATACTCCACAGAGTTGAAAATATGTCTATGAGGCTAGAAGAAGTGAATGAAAGAGAACATTTTATGAAAGCTTCTCTCCAGACAGTCGACCTGCGGCTGTCTCAGCTGGAGGATCTCTCCGGTCGGATGGTGAATGCTCTGGAGAAGCTGGCGGGCATCGACAAATCTGAGCTGACGTACACGCGCTCACGGGCTTCGTCAGAGTGTGATGCTGCCTATCTCCTGAGGCAGAGCAGTGTCAACAGCTCTGATGGCTACAGCATGTACAAATACCACATCGGTGCTGACGAGCTGACCTATGATGACAGCACCACGCCTATGTCACCAGCCATGCATAAAAAAGCCCACTCCATTGGTACCAAAGAAGATGGAGCAGACCCAAGGATGTTGGCTCCAGAACAGCAAACTGGACTCCACACCTCGAGTTCTAGTGCAGTCGCTACAGCAGATCACAGTAAATCTATATTAGAAATTGCACAGAATGTTTCCAGACCCCATTCTGGTTCAGGCGGTTTGGGGAGTGAAAAGCAGGGGGTTTTCAGTAGCGATGGAATGATTCCTCAAAGTGTAAACCAGATGAATGCTGTTACGAACAGTCAGTCAGTAGCAGGACCAGATTTTCAGAACACTCAGTTAAAAGTAGAACGTACCAAGTTAGAAGCAACCATCTCTTATCCCTTGGACAAATCCAAAGCAATGCGCTATTTTCCTCCTGAAACTTTCAGTGCTTGTCAAACCACTATGATGAAGTCAAGGAGCTTTATTTTTGCACAAGGTGGAAAGCTGGTTGGAGGAGTTAACAACTGGACCTCGGAGTACAGTACGATTATGGATCAGGTGTGCCCTTCTACAATTGAACAGTGGGCCACGGAGTGGAAATACGAAGTTGAGCAGCAGCTTTCTCAAGAGCGTCCTCCAGAATACCCCGGGTTGATCTCTGAAGCAGAAAGGCAAGCAGAGGAGAAGCAGATGGACACAGATGATGACAGTAATGTTGGTGAAGCAGGTATGAGTGCCTCTTACACCTCTATGCCTGCCCCTGTCAAGGCTGAGAAGGAGAATTTCCTGTCAGCAAAGCCAGAAAGGACTCCTGGGTTCCCATCAGTACGCTCCAAGAGTTTGCACAGCCATTCCCGGAAAGCCAAGTCTGTGAAGGACAAATTAAATAGACCAGGACATGCCAGCAGTGTAACTAATTTGGTGGTAGCATTTGGCAGTGCAACAGAAGAACAGAAAACCAGGCAAGAAAATGCATCCACAGAAACTGAATGTTAAAGTGGCTTATGGCCCCTGTTTTACCAACAGCTGAGAAAGCAGAGTGACTAATTGAACACATTAGGCATTTGAAAATTAATGTCTAAAGAAGAATTATGAATATATGTATTTCTCTTCTTTTAAACTTAATAGATACATGTTCTGTTCTTAAATAAATGCTTGCTGGGTTGGGTGAAAGGGAGATGTTCTCTCAGGGGCAGATAAAAAGTAGGTACAGTCCACAGATGCCGACTATATAGCTGTTCCTTCGTTCCATTTCAGCCTCCCTCATAAGCTCATTTACTGACAAGCTCATTATAAAAGCTCTTAGAGGAAGACCAATATTATAATATAATAATTTTATCAGAAGATTTCTCAAACTGAACAAATTTTTAACCAGCCTTAGTTTTATCCTTACTTATGCAGCTGGTTTCTTTGTAGCCATGGTGTTTTTCAGATCAAAACAAAATTGTTGGAGGCAAGGAAAAATTATGCAGTCTCCTCTTTCACTTCTGATTTCATGCATGCTGCTTAGCTTCTCTTTCAGAATGGCATGACATGGCAGTTTTCATCCACTAAAATAGGTCAGAGTGGCAAAATACAGTTGTGTTTGGAGAAATCTGACCTGGAAAGCCACGTGTAGACATATTCTTAATCTGTCCTTGAACTTTAGTGGCATAATCTTGCTTTCAGGATCACATCTGTCCCCAACCCAAAGCATGCTGACAGCCTTAAACTGTTGAAAAACAGTGATCATTGTTTCAAAATGTTTAGGGAGATTCAAAGAATATCAAGTACATGGATATTTTAATAATAGAAATCCAAGATCTGCATTAGTGTTTTGTATAAATGAGGTTTACAACAGAAGTCCATGTAGACTTAGAATAAGATTCTGACTTTTCTTAGATGCCTGCAAGGGAAAACAAATCAAAACAGAACAGGAAAGGTGTTCTGATCAGATGAGATCAAAATACAGCTGATCTTTGCTTGAAACAAATCTACTATGACAAATTCATCTTCCATTTTGCAATTTCATTATGACACAGGAGGAACAAGGAACAGTTTCTAGGAGTCCATCTAAACAAAATATAGATTTTCCAGATGAGAATAGAAATTCTGGACATTTTCTTGAGTAAATTTCAAAAACAAACGTCAAAGGAGAAAAAAGTCTCTACAGCAAAAGTGTTTTGAGGACTAGGAGTGGAAATCGATATCCGTAGTTAGATGTATCCAGAGCACTTGTCTCTGCAGTGGCATTCTAAGTACTAGGTTTTGATAATTTTCTTCATAATAGCAGGGTGTTATTTGGGTTATTCTTCCCTGTTAAGTTTTAGGAACTTTGATTTCCCAAATATTCAGCACCTGTCTTCACAGGGGATGATTACCACTGAGCAGACAATTTTGAAAATGAGTTAGAGAACACTGGTCAAAGGTTTATGCTTGACTCATTATCCATCAGAACTCATTCATATGCTATTTTGAAAAGACACAATTTCTTTTTTCACTCACCATCAGCCCCACAGTGCAGGTCTCAATGTCCTCCTTGACAATGATGCTTACAGCATTTTGAAATGCAGAGATTGATGGAAGACTCTATAAATGCATTAATGGTATCTTTGTATTGTTTGCATTGTATTTTCATACTCCATCCATTCTTATACCCTGAAGTACTGTTACCAAACTAAATGATCATGGAAAGTGCACAGACGTTTCACAAAGTTCAGTCATCATTTCTTTTGGAGTTTTGCTGTCTTGGTTCTTACCAGCAGGTTTACTGGTTTCACTGCTGTTGGAACAGTGTTGACATTTTGCTTTTTATGTGGGCTTCTCTTTTCTTCAACTTAGGGAACTTGACATTTTGTAAAAACAGAATGACATTTGAAATTGTTTCACTTCCATGTTTACTTCTGTGTTACCATTCTGTGCAACTACATAGCCATTGTGTATATGTGGTTAAAATAGCCTCCAGTTTGCCAATGCCTTTTCATTGTTTGCCTGCACATTCACCAGAAATGGATTCATTAACAAACACAAAGGGATGCAGCTTTTCAGCACTGTGCTAAACAAGCAGTATGCGTTGTGGAATGGAATACAGTGTGTTGCATACCTCTTGTTACATTGTCTTTATAAAATGTGTGTTAATCATGCTTTTGACCACTTAATTTTTTTAGCACGTACATTGAAAATTTATCTGATAGCATGTAGATTTCAAACAAAAATATTTTACCTTTGTATTTATATACTTTCTTTGTGTAAAAATATTTATAAAGAAACACATGAAAAATATGGTAAATTAATTCAATATACCAGTTTTTTCTCTATAATGTCCAAACACTTCACTAATCTATTTCTTCTTATGCAGTGCATGGGCCAAACATCTTCTAAGTAATTTTTTTTTCTAAACCCTTGCCAGTAATTTTGCATAAAATTTTCTATAGAGGGATGATTTTAAGAGGTTTGGATATTTTCTGTGCTCTCACACAGCATAAACTGAATGACAACCTCTCTGCCATTACATACGAAGTAACAACACTGGTTTTGGCAGAGTCATTTTAGACAAACAGCCATTTTAATAAGATTTAAATATGGTTTTGTATGTGCATAGAAGACTAATAATAGATTTGGAGCTCACTAAGCAGAATAATGACCAATACATTTGCATGTCTGCCTCCATGCTTTCTTGAATACTGGCTGAAAGGATGCAGGCAGAGAATTTGCATTTCTGAAGAGGCATGTTTAACACTGCTTTTCAGGAAGATGTGTCCCCTTTCACTGCTAACCATGGTATTGTGAAGTGGTGACTTCACAACAATGTCACTGTGAATTCCATTGCCGTGATTTATTATGTGCCTGACCCATACTGAAGCAGGTCAAGCTGAAGGGGTGTGTACTCTAGGACTATGTCTATGCAGAGACATTACTCTGAGGTAATTCAAATCTGTTCACCTTACAGTATCTTGCAATACAAACATTTCCCTCTCCCTCAAAGCAAATGTTTTCAACACAGTGACTAACTGTCATATTCACAAAGGCAGGTTCATGACCTGATTCCATGAATTCCTACCACCTGATCCCATGAATTACCCCTTTTCACATTGCATCATTCAGGGACTAGCTTAACTTTGCCCTCACAAGCCTCTCCTGTTGCAGAGTCACTCTATCCATTTTAGAAGCTGGAGATCGATACCTGAAAATCAAGAAAGCCCATTTTCCATATTATTTACTAATTCATTAAAGCAGCCATTGAAACCTTCCAACTATGGTTCCTCCATGCTGCTTATTTGAATGCTTTCCAAGGTTCTGTGCTTGACATCTTCGGCAAAATATTTATCTGTTCTTCTAAATTAAAAAAAAAAAAAAAAAAGAACACATCTGCAAGGCCTTGTCAGGAAACAGGAACATGAGGAAGGTGCATGACCAAGGATGTTAACAGGATCACTTCATTAGCTCTGCAAGATGAATAACAGGACTGTGCCCTGTTACAGGTGTTCTGGGCTGACACAAAGCCAGTGTGCTAATGGGGCCCTTCATGTGGAGCAGGTGAGTTTTCCAAATGACAGCAGTCCTTGGGCACGGTGCTGGGGTCCCACAGATGCTTCTGCAGCACTGTCTTGTCCAGCAGGTCACTTCTGCCTGAAATAGTGTTGCACTCAAAAGCTGTTGGGAGCCTTGGATGTAAAGTTGAGAATTTATTGTTAGTGTAACAAACTTTAATAGTCTAATACATTAATTGTTATTAGTTTGGATCCATCTAGAGAAAAGACAAGAAGAGAGAACAGAAAAGAATACTACTGCGCTACTAATGGAAAACCAGAAAAAGCTATCCAATGCACACTTCCTACTATCTACCCCTTATTTTGATGCTTATTGACACCTGCTCTGATCCTCTGGGTGTAATGGTCAGTGGCTACAGTGAGGATAGTGAGGACATACTGCCAGCTGTCAGCATCCCAGGTCCTTTGTAGGGTGAGCATGATGTTCATGTTGTTTCTTTGTCCCTATTTTTTTGCTACTTTAGGGGCATTTTTATGAGAGCCACAAAGTTATATCTTGTTTTTCATCACTGGCCTTTAAATCCTACAAATAAACCTGAATTTCCTTGTCATTAGAAAAATTGCTTTCACAGCTAAACAAACAAGGGACAGCTCAAGGCAGGCTAAGGCAAGTTCAGACAAAGCAGATCTGACAAGCCTCAGTCCTGAGGCCTTACAAAGTCAGCAAAAAGCCTGTGGCCTGTTACTAGCAGTGACAATTAGCCTCTGTTTGCTGGGTTATGAGGCTACATTAGCCCTAGGGATATTTTCTTCTCACTGCAGCCATTGCAGATAAATATTCTACCACATGCAGCAGTCACCTAAGCTGAAAATTCAGCCTAATTGTGGCTTTTGATCCCCTGTTGTGATCTAGGATCGGACAGGAAAGCAAAAGTGATGTAAGGACCTGGTTGATGTGGCTATTTAAAGACCATTTCAAATTGTGCCAGGCACAGGAGTTTGGGGCAGGCATAAAACAGTACCCAGCAGTACTTTGCATTGTAGGCTGACAAACCACAACCTTTGGGAGAAGTGAGACAAAGACTACAGATTTTCTTAAAACTGCAATTTTACTTTGCTTTTTCCAACTTTTAGCCTTATCTGCAGAGTTTGATATGGCAAAGTGGTGCTTTATGGTTGATGCCCTCTATCTTTACAATGGATGTAAGGTATGTCTTTATAACAGGCTTTAAATTATTTGCAGATGTTCAGCTGAAATATTTAAGTTCTGGTATCCACTTAGTGCTTGGTGTTGGAGTAATGAAAAAGAGGGTGCATAATTTCATGTGCCTACTCCTCTTTTGTCTCTGCAACACAAAACCCCCAATAAAACCACAGTGCTTCATCCTGCATGACTCTGGATGCAAGCATTTCCCTTTACTTACCCTAACTGGACTGCAGTGCTCAACAAGCTATCACCTGAGCTAACCAACAGCCTTCAAAAAGGGCCTTGGAAAAAGATTAGATTCTAGTTTAGAAGCACCAGTAATCTAATAGGCACTGTCACAATACCTGTGTGAAATAGTCCAAGCCAAGGTAGAACACTGTGCCATGAACAGCACCCCACAACTCTAGACAAGTAATACCTACACAGTGGTTAACAAGGAAAGTACCTCTACCTGGCAAAGCAAAGTTCCATACCATTAAACCACCACAAAAAGAAGACAGCCTCCACTTTACAGATGTGCCTTGCAAAGGGAGCTTCTTTCCTGAGATACCTCAGGAAACTAAAATTTCTGCACAGTTTTTATGTCTTTTGTATATATTTAGCCAAGATTGTCAATTTTGCTGTTTTATGTAAGTAAACACATTTTAAATATTCTTCTCCTAGATCTTCATCAAGGACATTCAGGAATGACTAGGTTTTTTTACCAACTGCTTAATAAATTTAAGGCATGTTTTTATTCTGTAAGAGGTAATACAGATCTATAGGGCTGGCTCCCTCACAAGTCCCCAGAGTCCCACACTTCTGAGTGCAGGCCAAGGCAACTTGGGTGCAAAAACTATTGAGTGCAAAGTAGAGAGGTGTCCAGGTAAAGTAATAAACTGTACCACTTTCAGGGAAAAATAGGAACTGACTTCCATCAGTGAATCCCTGATTTTGCAGGCTTGCTGCACACTTGCTATAACTCTGTGCACATAGCTCAGCTGTGAAATCAGACAACACTTGTGTCTTTTTGTCTTGGAGATCAAACCAGTAATTGAACCAGTCTTCAGAGAGCTATGAAAACATGGAAGTTGCCATAGAAATACAGGCCTGGAAGAGATCATCTGCACTAGGCAAGTTCAGCTATGTCAATAGCATCAGTGGCAGATGGTGGTCTAACCTGTTCTTGAACATGCCTAATGAAAGCCATTCTCTAATCTGCTGAGAGATCAAAAGGGACCATTGTGGAAATCTGTTCTGACTTAACCCCAGCCCTCATGCATTGCATAAGCCAAAGCACCTCCCCAGCCACGGAGCTGCCTGGGGAGGTTGTAGCAGGACTTTTAGGAAGGTGCCTCATCTGAGTGTGCACTGAACACAGCAGGTTATGCACCCCAGCCATCACTAACAGGTCATTATCTGCACTGTCACAAACAGTGGCAGTGTATGTAAAAAGAGCCCTGGGAGACAACCACACAGTGTTGGGGGTGATACCACTGGCAGAGCAGGCCAGGCTGCTTCTCAGAGAGAGTGGCCAAGTGGAAGGGTCCTGGTCAGGCTAGCACACAAGAGATACCACTGAATAACAAGGTAGAGGCAAGGAAAATAACTGTGCTGAGTAAAAAAATTTATTTTTTAAATAATGAGAATAACACCAGGCATCTGCACTCTTTTCAGTTCTGCTGGCTTTGTTGCATAGCTGTCTTCCCACCATTATTTCAAGACCGTTGTCATAGAACAAAGGCATTCTCAAAAATCTCTGGCTTAGCAGAATGTTTGAAAAAAAGTGAGCGAGTGAGGCAGAGCTGGGATGGCCAGAGATGGGCAGGCAGTTGAGTTCATTGCCAAAAAGGAGCCAGAGGATTTCCCTGCCTGTCCTGCCTGCCCTTTTGCCTTGTCTGCCCTGCCCTGCCTGCCTACCCTGTTCTACCTGCCTGTCCTGCTCTGCCTGTCTGCATCTCATGGCAAGTTGTGACAATTAACTTGCTTCTCCAAAGTACTCAATTCTGCCAAATCAGCCTTCTTCTCCTACTGGCATACAACTCTTTCAGTGGAAACTTGTAACCAGTTCTAGTAACAATCCTCATAAATCTTGTGAGAGCTTAGTTTTGATTTTGTTTGCTCCTTTTCAGAACAGCACTGCAATTTCAATGTGTCAGTGCAGTCCTTAATGGAAATTTTTGCTATCCTTGATCATCCTCTCATGAGTAAGATTGCTTTTGCAGCTACTCCTAAAAAGTGTCTGTGCTGATGCAGAAACACTCTTGTAATTCTGATATGGTGTAACTAATCATAATTTTTATTATCACTGGCAAATTTATTATGTGCAATTTCAAGTCTGGGCAATTTCTGCCTTCCTCACCCCCTCATTTTCTCTTCCCCCCTTTATGAGTTAAATTCCCTTCCACCAGTGTTCTGAATATGAATAAAAACTTTAAAGGAGGATAAAGATAAGGGCTAGTCCCGCAGTATTTCTCACTTATCAAACATCCAAAGGATTTATGTTATAAAAGGGGATGAGAGGAGCTGTGGTTTGCTCTCACAGAACTCAGCTTTACACCATCAGCAGCATCTGAAGCACGGTGCACTCTCTAAAATAGACTGGGGCATGAGATCATGCCAGGCTGAATCCCACTTAGACAATGATGTGTACAGCATAAAGTAAAAGTGGTATATGTGAAAATAGAGGATAAAGTGAAGGGCATTGTCTGCTGACAGCAATAAGAAGGGACCTTTGTGCAAGGAGGTGCACTTGTTTTGAAAAGTACATTGGGATTGGTTTTATCTTCTCTATCTACAAGTCCAAGAGCAGGGTGCTCCCTCCTGGGCTGTTGAACAGCATTAAATGTATGCACATGAGCTTTCCTCAGTCTAGGCAGGTACCAGTGAATTGTTTCCCTCCTCACTGTTCAATCAAGCCTTTCTGGTGCAATCAGTGGGGCATCTCCTCTAAATTGTGGAAACCAGATTGTGCCCTGAAGTACGGTCTTTAATTGAACAGACACCCTCAGACTTCACAAAAAAATCCCAGGTTCTATAATGCAATATAATACACTTTCTATTAATGAGGGAAGATCTTGACCTTGCAGCTGATGTTGAGTACTGTATGTATCATTTTGTGTCTAAAAATGTGTCCATTTTTCTGGAGTCTTCACCACTATGCTGTAGCAGGCCTTTACAAATGTTACATTGTATGTGAGCTGTTCCATTTTCATGACAGTATGCTAACCAAAATTAGGCTTTTTAATACGGTGAGGCTGCAGAACACCAGCAGTTTGTCAGGTCCTGGCCTTCAACTTTCACCCCTAAACGATGGTCCTTGCTGTGAACTCTGCTTGGCTCACAGCTGGAACCAAGACTGTGGTGCACCAGCAGCCAGGGGCCAGCCCTTCTTACCCTACTGAACATTTCAGACCTGGCTCCAAAATCTGGAGAGACCTGCTGGTTTGAGCCAGTTCCCTTATGACTGGATCACCAGCAGGAGAACCCAGACTCTACCCCTTCCTTAGATCTCACAGCTGGCAGACCATGTATTCCCAATCTAGGGTTCTCCATTAAACCACATTTCCACCCAAACTGTTGCATCATGTAGGAGGTATTTCCACTGTGGAGGCCAAGTTTAGACCAATCATAATAATCACCTGCAGTATGGACCTTTATGGGTGCCATAGGCCACTAAGCAAACATGAGCAGTTACTCAGTTACCTGCTTAAAAGAGATAGCAGGGATGGATTTTGGCAGTTTAGGTGTTATTTCCGTGTCCTGGAGAAGTTCAGGCGAGCAACACGTGAGTGCCTGGAAAGCTTAAAGGGAGTTACAATGATGTTGGATCAACATCCAGCTCCCACAGTCAGCAGGGCTGCAGACTGGGAGGGTGACTGCAGCAGCTGCCTGGGGCATCATCCAGCCCTCACAGAATCACACAGAATATGCTGAGGAGGAAGGGACCCACAAGGATCATGGAGTCCATCTCCTGGCCCTGCACAGAACCATCCCCAAGAGTCACATCATGTGCCTGAGAGGGTTGCTTACACCCCAGAGCTGTAACGTGTACACCTTCTGTAAAGGGTGACAGGGGAAGAACTCCATAGCAGTAAGTGATTCACAGAATCCCAGAATGTCAAGGGCTTGGGATGGAGCATAGATCATCCGGTTCAAAACCCTGCCATGGGCAGGGGCACCTTACACTGCAACAGGTTGCTCAAGGCCTTACAGAACCTGGCTGTGAACGCTGCCAGCGACGGAGCAGCCACGACCTCCCCGGGCAGCCTGTGCCACCCCCTCTCCCCACCATGCTGGAGCTGGATTTCACCGCTGCCTTACGAAACAGCCCTGGGCAGCAGTAACTCATGCAGGCCCCCGAACGGGGGTTTCAGTTCCCACGGGGCTCTGAGGCCGAACTGTGCTCCTGTGCTTCGGTGGCCGGCCCCGCCCGCCGCAGGCCCAGCGTTGGCTGTTCCCTGGGGCAGGCCCGGCGCGGGCAGGATGGGGCTGGCGGGGCGGTGACCGGCCCGGCAGTGCGGCCGTGCCGGGGCTGCGCGGTGCCGCGGGCGGGCCGGCCGTCACCGCCGGGCCGCTTGTTCCCTCCGCGCCGCCGTACGCGGCCGCGCCCGCCCCTCACGGCCCGGCCCGGCCCGGCCCGGCCCGCCGGGGCCGCCGCCCGCCCGAGGAGCCGCTGGGCCGGCTCGTGGGAGGCGGAGGGAGCCGCGGGGGCTCCATGCGGGGCGGCAGCGGCTCCAGCCCGGGCCTGCCCAGGCCGCTGGCTCCTCCCTTGGGGAAGGAGGGTGCGCCGGGGCCGCCCCCGCGGTGTGACGGGGAGCGCAGCCCGAGCGGCCGCGGGTGCCGGGCCTGAGCCGGCAGGCGTCGGCACCACCTCCGGGGCCCGGCCCGGCCCGGCCCGCCCGCCCGTCGGCGGCCACAATGTTCTCCCTCAAGCAGCCCAAACCCACCTTCAAGTCGTACCTTCTGCCTCAGGTAACTGCCTTTTGCTGCCATTACTGACCTGCCCTCCCTGCCCTGCCTGCCCCGGGTCGTCCCTGTCCCTGGCCGAGCTGCCGCCCCGGGGCTGTGCCCGCCGGCCCGGGGGGTGACGAACGGCACCTGTGGAGGGGCTGCCGGGTCCCCGAGCCCTCCGTGGCACCGGGAAACAAAAGCTGCGCAGCCGGTTCGGGGTGAAGCCCCTTGGCCTCCGGGTCTCCGCGTCGCACACGGACAGAGCCCGCACGGCGGTCGGGAAGCAGGACTTCTATCAAAATAAAGTCTTGTGTTCATTAAAGTCGGCCCGTGCGAGATCATTTTGGAAAGTTGTGAGTTATGCTTCAGGTGTTTGGGCTCGCTTTGCTCGCAGCGCTGGGCGGGATGAGGAGAAAGCAGCGGGCGCTGCTCTGCTGTGCAGATAGTTGAACTCTCACTTGTGCCATCGCTTCATGTTTAGAACGTGTCTGATGGCATAAATAAGAAAACCGAGTATATCTATCAGTTTTATAGAGTGCATATAGTACTGAGTGTGTCGAGAACCACCAGGACTTCTTGTGTTATCTGGATGTGCACTTGACAGAAAGTGGTATTTATTTACTTTAGACAAGACAGGACTTCTTCTAGCAACATGTTTGATATGTTGACTGATTTTTGGTTTTTCGCAATTTCTTAGTAGAAATGAGATGTCAGTGTAACACAGTTCTGGATATTCCTAGCCCTGGGAAATAGTTATATTACTATAATCGTAGGAACCATGGGTTATTTCACCAAAGGTTCTAGTCTTTTTGTAGAAGATTTTCAGTTTTAAGGTTTGAAACTGAAGTGCAAGTAGGCATATGCGTGTTCTAGGCCTTAGGTTTTTTGAAATCTTTTCTCTGTTGGAAAGCTGTGCATGTTAGAAGTTAGTAGAGAGTTTTTTTGAACTTGAGTATCTATATCTGTAAATCTTGTTGAAGATCTTGAGCCATTATGGAGTTTCAAGCCAAATTTGTTTTTGTTCATCCTGTGACTTGTGGTAGTTTGGGATACCCAATTTGTTAAACATGAATATTTCAAATATTTTATTATTCTTTTGGTACAAATCTAAATGCCCTTAAAATTGTTAAAAACTCTTACTATGATTGGATTCTAGCTCCCTAAGATGAATTTTTTAAGTTAAAACAACTTTTTCTTCTGTACAAGCAGGTCAGGCTTGTGTCTGACTGTAAAGTTCTGAGCCTTAAGTAAATTATCTTTTTTTTTTTTTTCTTCAGGCTGATGACAATATAGCATCAGAACCAAGGATTAAAAAACTGGAACCAGTACTTTTACCAGGTAGGCATGAATCAGGAATTTGACAAATACCTCTGTTGGTGTTGATTTTGGTATATTTTAATCTTAGCATTGTTCATTGAGGGAATATTGCATTTGAGCAGGAAAAGGTAATGATATTTGTGTCTGTAGAAACTTATTCTAACACACCTGCAACACTAAATAAATTCATAGCCAGTTTTGCCTGTGTGATGCTTTACTACATATAGGATGATGTCTTGGTTTTATTGTGAATATTGGAAATCAAACCACTGTTAAGTGTTTTTGCATTCTTAACACCTTTTGGAAGACTACTGGTAATTACACTTTCATCAGATAGTCAGATATTTACCTGTGTGCAGAGCCCAGTAGCAAAGCCTGCCCTGTCAGGGTGTCAGGGTCTTCCTTTATTTTAAAGGAAAAAAGTAATAGAATTTCCAGTACGTGGGTATGATTGACTTCTGTATTGGAAAACTTCTCATGCCATCTTTATTCATTTACTCTTATTGAATATGGTGCTGTTAGGTAACTTTGGAATTTGTGTCTTCAGACCTCTAGAGAAGAATCTTTTTGGGGGGTGGGTGAAATAAAGCAATGCTTTTATTACTATTCATCATAACATATTTATAAAAATGTCGGGTATTAATGATGTCCATATTTTGAATAAGAAATAATCTCTGGTAGATGACAGTTTGACAATGAGTATTTCTAAAAGCCTTTTTTCAGATATGGAAGGAACAATCTACTACTGTTCCCAAGATTACTTTCATTGCAAACTATACATCACAGTAATAAATTTGGTTTGCAGTTTCTAAGGATAATTTTGAGCTTAAAACAATGTCATACTACAGGTTTTTTTAGCATTCAAAATATATATTAAAAAATATGAATTTACACACACACTAAAGTAGGTATAGACAACTCTTGAAATTATTTCTGTCACTGCTTTACATGAGCCTATTGCTAATTAAGCAGTACTAATTGATATGTGATATGGTCCAGTAATGTACCTAAGAGGCTGAAATACTATCTAAGAGGATCAACTGAAAGAGTAAATAACAACTGCCTGACATTCTTCATGAAACAAAAGAATGCAGAGTTTGCTTGAGGCATAAATTTCTTAAAATACATTGCTGAGATTGCTTGATAGTTGAAAGAGTTATATTTTTATGCTTGCAAAACTTCTGCTTACCACTTGGCATCTCACTGATTATGTTGCAGTTGATATGCATCCAAGGCCTTTGACTCACAAGGAAGTGACTGCATGTTCTTTTCTGAGACATTCCACAGAACTGCAAGGCACTAGGAGAGTGCTTTGCTCAAAATGTAGCACATCTTGCCTTTGCTGTGGGACCTGGCCATGAGCAGTTACAAAAAGGAACTTCTGTGCTGCCACTTTTTGCAATGTGGTTCATGCTCTATTTGTGAAACTCTCAAGTACTCTTAAAATGGTGCTGACTGGGTTTGTTTTTCTGAACTGGCTTGTACTTATTCCCTCTTTGCATTATTTTCCTTGTCTGCAGTCTCTTTGAAGTCAGCATTTGATGGCTTTTGGGACATTTGTAGTAAGTTATGTAGAAACCACAGTATGAGGTACCGCAGACTTAAAGTTTCCACCTCCATATCATTCTAAGGTACTATTTTGAATTATTTCACAATAAAATTCACTGCTCTGAATAGCCACAGAATAGCTCTGACAAAATCTGTTCATGACTCTGTATGAGAGTTGGGAGGGTGTTAGAAGTGACTTATTTAAAGTTACTTAAATGCAATTCTTCCTGTTTGAAGTTAAGCACCAGCCTAAAGACATTTTTTGTTTCTGTCATCAACTGTGCTGTAGAAAAGTGCATAAACAAGTACACATTGTACTGTTGGATAGACTGGCTTTTGGATTTGTCATAACCCGAGTTCCTGGCCAAATTCCAACTAATTTAATTATATTAAGGCTGACTTGCACTTCCTTGTAAATACAGTTTCAGTATGGCATTCCTAATACCCTATCCTTAACAATTGTGTGAAATTGCTTTTGCTCTCAGGAACAGAGATAAACCTGAGTGGCTGAATGTTTCTTATGCTTTTTTAAGTAGTGGAGTTTGTAAGGAGTTCTTTTGGAATTAAGTTACATTAGCACAAGCAGGTACTGGCTCTAGTAATCTTCAAAACCTGCAAATGGTTGTATTAAGCTTTTGATTCCTAAAACATAGTGACTCTGAGGGAGTGGCTTGCTTACTAATTCCAAAGGAGCTAAATACCCTGCTGTCTAACTTGTATTTCTGCACAGTGGAGGTTAGGACAAGGAGTTACAGCCTAGGAAATAATACGTCTGCTTAGAAAATGAAGTGGGTTTTACTTAAAAAAAAGAAAATTCATTGGAATCAACTTTCAACCTGTAGCGTTTGTTTTAGAAGTTTCCTCTGGAGCCCAGACCCTGCATCTCATCAGAATTTGGAGCAAAAGCCTGTATTCTCATGGAACTGTATGCCCTGAGGAGGGTGTTTATTGGAAAAAGGAACAAATATCATTTAAAACAAGTAAAAACCTTGGTTGTAAGGGACAACATTGATACTGCAGTAGGGAAAAGCAAGTAATTTTATAGACTTTGGTATATTTTCATTGCAAAAGAGATGATATAGGTTTGAGGTGGAGTTATAAAAATGCTTTCTTTTTCTTCCGCAGCTCTGTTTTCCTAGTGTTAGCTCTGTGAGTGAGAGTTTCAGCAGAATTAGTTAAGAGTTGGCCTTCGTAACAGTTTCACTTTTTTCCCCTTTGTGTGCATTGCTGTTTTTATAAGCATGTCAAAGAGGAAAATTACAGAGATAGCAGGTAGTCTACCAGTCAGTCTGTTAACATGCCTTGCCTGGCTGGTAGGAAATAGTCTGTGTACCTTAGGGTAGTGTGGAGTTCACGTTGGTAAACCTGAAGGTGTGTTTTGTTCTGGGGATCAGCTGTAGCCTATTTTCCATAAATCTGTCTGTAGGTTTCCAAGTCATCAGCCTGAACATTGAAAAAACCTGTCCAGCACACGTGGACTGTGAATGCAGCGTGTCTCCACGGTGTGAATGGCAAAGCAGTGTGCAGAAGTGTGCAGTACAGGGATGGACAACGGGCCAGTCCGGTGTCTGTACTGGAACCAGTGCCACACTGTGGTTTAGGCAAGACCAGGCAGCAAGATCCTCCCTGCTGCTCACCCAGGGCATTCTGCAGCAGATTATGTAACCAGTGGAGCACTGATTGAGTGTGAGGAAAGGATTGTTCCTCTCGGATCTTAATGTCCACTTGAATTAGCTAAATTGTTGCTCAGTATGCTAATTTGCTAGTGCATTAAGACAGTAATTGTTGCCTGTAAGTTTTTTACAAAAAGGCTGGAAATGGTTATTAAATTATAGGCTAAACTGAATTAGAATAGTAGTTTTTATCTTTAAGGCTTGTTCATGCTAAAGCAAGTTAAAGGGGCAGTGGCGGTGCGGTGCTATTGAAAGCAGTTATGCACAGGTTGTTGTGTCTGCCGCGTTTTGTGGTCAGATGACAGAAGTGAACCTGAGAGCCGAAACCGGTGTGTGGTCACAGCCGCGGTGGTGACAACAGGGCACAAGTACGGCTGGGCGGGGACAGATGTCGCCTCTCGCTGCCGGTGGCCGCGGAGGCGCCGAGGGAGAGGGGAGCAGGGCAGGCAGCACTCCAGCTGCTCCCTGCAGAGTGTGGCACGGGGACTTTGCTCTTGCAGGAACCTCATGGGGACACCCAAGTGAGGAGTCAAAGGATATCATACAAACAGTGCTACCGTGTTCAGTTCCTCTTGCTGGATTTGTCTTACTTGAGTTTATGCACTTGCTTTCTATAGCCGTGTAAGCATTTATCTCCCACAGCTTCACATGGTAACAAGTTCCATAGTTTAATTATATGCTGTTAGAACTCTTTTTAATTTTTTTTCCTGAAATTACCACCATCCAGTTCCTTTGGATAAATCCTAGTTCTTGTAGGATACAGCAAACATCAAGCCATATTCCTCCATTTCATGCAAGTTGTGGTTTTCAGACGTGTTATATGTCCACTTTGTTTTGCCTCCCTTTGGCTTAATTGTCTTAGTAGGTCCTAAAAATGAAGCTTCCCGTATCTGTAATCATCTTTTTGATTAATTCTGAGCGAGTTCCTGTTTTTTTGCTGAGGTGGAATTATGTATCCTGTTCAAGATTTTTGCCATTGGATATATTCGGCTTTTATTTAATAATGCTGATTGACTTTACCACCTGCTTTTTTTGATTTCTGTTGGCTTTTATATATATATGTGCCTTTAGAAAGGCAAGTGACTGTAGAAATCTAAGTTTGGTAGGTTTTTAAGACTGTATCATGGAAAGATTTAATCTTTTAGAAGAGTCTGTTTCTCTCGCAAGTTAGCTCCCGGCTTTTTGGCTTTTTCTGCTTTCTGCAATTCCTTATTACATTGAGTCATGTGTTCCAGAGCAGCTGCAACACATCACGTGATAGGAGAAGGAAATCCACTGTTCATTGAGGCACCCTTGTGCAGTAGTGCCCCAGGTACGTTCCTTTCTCACTGCTCTGGACCCTGCGCCTGTTCCTTGGCATTTTCCTTTGGTCTGTGGTGTCCCAGAGCGGGAGAGCAGAGGCCGTGCTGTGCAGTGAGTGCTCGGTGCTGGCTCGGCCCGGGGGCAGGGCGGGGATTGTGCGAGCCGGGGCCCAGGTTAATGAGTAACCCCCGAGATCTGTCGGGTCTGCCCTGCTTGGCTCTTAGGAATCATTTTGCCGTAATGCCTGCGAGCGAAAAGTGGGGTTGTTTAGTTGGTACAAGTGCTGTCGTTGTCTTTTCCTGTGGCTGTTTCTGGGATGAGGTATTGATATTCAGGAAGGCATTACCTGATCTGCTAAGGATGTGCATGTGTTGCAGGTGAGCAGCGACAGCCTGTCAGTGCTGATAGCACCTGAGCAGAACTTGCCTGAGGGCATCTCCAGAGCACTCCGAGCTGTTGATTCTCATTCCCAGTGCTGTGCAGTGCTGAGTGTTGATTCTCATTCCCAGTGCTGTGCAGTGCTCATCAAGGCTCGCTCTCTCCTTGTGCAGCTGAGTGAGACTCATTATATTGCAGGGTTAGGTTTTTTTCCCTGCGTCAAGTTTTTTATTTGAAACTGAAATGTTACTGTGAAAATTCATTTGTTTGTTTTTAAAATTAATAGGCGATATAAAAAAGGAAGCAAAAAAGCTTTGTAGCTGTTTTCATGAATCAGTGTCATACAAGAACATGAAATTATTTTTAGCATTTAAGAACGGCCAGATTAGAAGTTTCAGAATTTGGAAAATAATGCAATTCCCTGGAGCTTTTTTAAAGTAGATGTTTCAGGGTTTTTTGTTATCTATACAAAGATTGCCAGAAGTTTTATGTAAGTTATGAGAGTTTTGCATTCTGGATTTGAAACCTGAAACAACAGGTTTCTGCAAACTAGTTTTTCATACTGCAAGAAGTTTAAAAATGAACCAAACACTTAGATTTAGAATGAGATGTCACTTACAGTAAGTATATAATAAGTAGTCTTTTCTGTTACAGCTTTTTTGTTTGTTTGGCTCAAAATAAATTTTCAGGCGTGGTTTGGGTTCAGTTAACTGCTTGTTCTGTGTTTGGATTTGATTTTTTTAAGGACATAAGTACAACCAAGGCAGTCTGCATGCAGAATCTAAGTACCAGATACAATCTTAGAAGTAGATTTTACTGGATGGAGTAGTTTTGTCCTGCCTTATGTTATGAAAGGCATTTCTTAAAATTTCTGAGTAGTAATATATTTTAGTATTTGTAAACATCTGCAAAAATAATTTCCTTTATGCAACAGATTAGCCATAGGCCATTATGGGTCTAATTCCTTGAAGCTAGAAGGGTAACCCTGTTTTAAGTATTTTCATGTTTTTACATGTGCATTTTGCAAAGAAGTTGCAAAGTAATTGGTTTCTGCCCACTCTGCCCCACATTTGTCTAATGCTACAAGCCATTTAAATCCAGTAGATTCTGAGGTGTCATCTGCCCAAGCTACTGGGGGTTTTGTCTCTGGGCAATTATATTTTCTTCCAATGAAGCAAGTCTTCAGTGAATTGATTCCAAACTAATTTCTAAAAAAATGTTTCTATATTAATTTATTTGTTAAGCCAAACCTGTATAATTTAACACACCCAGTAGTACATTAGAAGTTCAGCATCTGTAACTTGTATTGGTAAAATAGTTATAAAATAACAAGCTGAAAACCTCAGTCTTCTCAAATTGTTACTGATTATATCGTTTAGGCAAAGGCAGGGTTTGGGAATCTGTAGTTTATGTAGCCAGACTTAAAAATATGCAAACACCAAGCACACTCCCTCCTCACTGGCTTGTCTGTTGTTCACATTACAGAACTCTGACCAAATCATTGCTAAAACTCTTATTGGAGGGATTCTGGTGATAAGAGTTTATTGTAATTTGGCCCAACTCTACATACAGATGCCAACAATTCTATTTTTCTCACACACAGGTGTGTTCTTATTAACTACTTCATGCTGACACTTTTTTGTGCAACCAAAGAACAAGCCAGATCAGAGCCAATTCAGGTGAAATTTGAACTGACAAAAAAGGAAGAAAAAATCAATTTTTAACTGGATCAGTTCTCTGATGAGACTAACAAAGTCTGTCATAAATGGCAGTGCCAACACAAGGCTTGAGGTAGAAGTGAATGTTGAATATGGAACTGTTTCTATTTTAGTGGTAATACAAATTCCTGGATTAAAGCAACTCTGTAAGCAGTTTTTTCGTTTGCTGCAATACTTTGTTTTCGATCTGTTTGATAATGAGAACTTTGCTCCTGATGGATGTTCCCTTCTTGCCATCTGGACCCCTGTTGTTTGTTGCCTATTCTACATTTTGTGTCCTTCACTGTGGTTCTGAGGTGTGGGGAAAGCTTTTGTGGAGCATCCCATCCTAGTTCAGAAAAGTAATTATCTCTGTGGGTTTGTTTGGTTTTGGTTTTGTTGGTTTTTGGTTTTTTTTTGTTGTTTTTTTTTTTTTTTTTTTTCCAGTTTTCATAAAGATTAACCATTACTGGGCAAATACTGATTTTAGTCTTGTTATTGTGCATGGGAAACAGAAAGATGATCTTTGACAACTTACCAGAAAGCCTGTATCTTTTTGCTGCTTTTTTCCTTACTGAGCATTTAAAAAATTTATCTAAGCTCTTTTCTCTTAGTAGACTAGAGAAGTTAAAATATTAATAGATGATATTTTAATAACAATTTTCTAATGAGACTGGCAAAATAAGCTCTTTTGGTGCTGTGCATTTATAATACACCCCTCTCCAAGCAGTGGTCAGAGCTGTTCTTTGGTAGAAATTCCAGGTTCTCCTGTTAAAAATTAATGCAAATTGTTTTTTGTTCCCTAGTAATCACAGAATTGAGCTCTCCTTTTGGAACAACCTTGTAAGAGCTCATGAAAATCAGAAAATAGATGAAAGACAATTATTTCATGAGCTTACATATACTTTTTTTTCCTTAAGTTTGCAAGTGCCTGAGCACACTGAACAGAAGATTTATTTAGAAGTGGATTAGAGACATTTACATCTAAATGCTTGATGCATACTAATAAACTCATACAATTTTGGTATTCTCTTCACAAGAGAGCAGATAAAGGGACAAAAATGTTGTAGATTTCAGTTACTCATTAATAAAGTTTTTATTGGAAATTCCAGAAGTTAATTATTTGCCAAATATTTTACAAGTGAACTCATTATTATGCATTCTTAACAGTTAAATAGCTACTTGAACTAACTTGAGCTTTTCTATTGTGAACTTCTAAGACTATGTTTCACATTAACAAGCTGGTTTTCTGTTGTCTTACTTGGGTATAATCACTGCCAGCATTGTAAATGGGAAACAGGAGTTCAGTTTCCAGGTGCTAGTTTTTTATGGATTTAGGTAGAAATTACACGACTGCATAAAGTACTTAATAACCTCTGTTATGCTTATGTCTGTTAGACATTGAACATATCCATGGAGCTTCAATGCTCATTAAAGGAAGTTTATGCTGATCAATCTGTTCTTGTGCTTCTGGTACAGCATTGGGAAAGTTCCCTTAGCAGCATGTAGGGTACCTGCAAACTTACTGAGCTTGTAGGATTTGCAGTCTTAATTTATGGAGTATGATTTCAGCTATTCATTGCCTCTAGCAAGTATCAGATTTTTAATGTGATAAAAATACTGCCTGTTAGCATTTGAAGATGTGTATATATGTATGTGTGCCCTGCTCCATCTCTCTGTATATGTATTGATCTGTATATGTGTCTGTATATATAAAATACTGCTCAGTTCCTTTAATTGTGCAGCACTGTTGTGTTCAGTCAGTATTGTTAGAGTTGTTGAAAACTGCTCAGTCTGTATCACCTCCTGCATTAATAAGGTTGTGGTCCTTGATGCTACTCAAATCAGCCTTCTTCCCTGAAAAGTTACAAATTTTCTTTATTAGATAAACAAAAAAATTAAACTTGATCCTGTGAGGCAGGACTAAAAAGTTACAAAAATATTGTAGTGAAAATGGTGTAGAACATCCTTTATTTTAGGAGATTAGTGATTGTGATTCAAATTTTGAGGAACCAAATTGCCACAAACCTGCTGCAGAGTGGTGTGGCTGCAGGCTAGGGGAGAGCACAGCTGTGCTATCCAGTGTTCCCTCCTGCTGATCCCTGGGCTCAGCAGGGTTCTCCTGCCTCTCTCTCAGCTCCCACGTGTTCCCAGGCTCTGCTGGCTGCTTTTTATTTTGATTTTACTGGGTTATGCATTATGCTGGATTAGATACATACAATGAATTCTCTTAACATCCAAAATTTGAACCAGTCAGATTGCATGTGCTTTTGGGAGATTTAGCAGAATTTTTCAGAAGTTTAACAGTTTTTGAGGCTGTGTATTAGGTGGAGAGTGTATTATCTAGATAGATCCTTCAGTATCTCCTGTTATTTTTGTGATTTGTGTATTCAATGTAGAAATGTTTTTATTAAATGTGATTAGGCTTTCTATGTAAGGGTGGCAACCTGTAATTTCTCTTCTGGTTTCCTGTCAAAGTTTAAACAAACTGCTCTGGTCTCCTGAGATCATTCTTTGACTCTTGGAGTCAGATGGAAGTGTTGACTGCTGTTCCATGTCTGGAACAGCCTGTGACTGTTTACTGGGAAAAAGCAGCAGCTACATTGTAGAAATGTGCAGTGTAATATCTCTGAATAGCTCTGTTCTTGTCTTGTGTAGGAGAAATCACCTACTCAATTACAAACACAAGAAGGGTTCATTGTGCAAGTCGTGCACTTACTACTCACGTTGTTTATCTACTTTCCTAAATTTTCATTTTGAAAGGTTCACGCCTTTTTATATTGCTCATTATAGGTGTCCAAATGAGGGATAAAAGATAAGTCACATAAAATTCCAAACCTGCATCTTGGGGGAAAAAAAAAAAAAATCAATTTCTAGAGGTGTTTGGAAACTGCATCTATTAAATTTGCAAACTTTCTCATTCTTCTGCTGAAGTTGGTGTGCACACATTCTGTCCTGCCATACCTTAATCCTTAGGTTCAGAATGGACAGTTCAGGGCTGCAAACCTGAGAGCAGAAGATAAGCTAGGCCAGAAAATCCAGAATGTATTTGTGGTGGATGAAATGAAACTAAATGCAGTTGCACTAAAATAGGATTAGAATTAACATGTTGCAGTGTAGCCACACAATTACGAGGAATGAAGGAGGGAAGTAAAAAGGACTGTCTTTGGAAAAGGAATGATGTAGCAGGCATGTTTTAAACTGTAGTAGATTCAAATTGAAGATGTGTAAATGTATTTCATTTCTTTCCTGTTTGGTTATATCAAAGTAATGAAGTACTGAAATAGTTTGATAATAGTAATTTGCTTTTAGGAGTGTCTCCTATGTGATAGTAAAAAATATTATACTTGGTAACAGATAGGTGAATGTTACCAAAAAAAGCTATGAAGTTGCATTTCATTTCATGGTGTATTTAGCTCTCCATATTTTTTAATTAGAAATGTAGTGATACACTGGCAATATGTAGAGAGAGGAATAAAAATTTCTTAGAATTCAGTTTATGAGGAGGTTTTCTTCACACACAGGAGGTGACTTAGAACTTCATGTTGAATAGTTGAAGACTTAATACCAACACAGAGGAGAAATTGCTTCAATAAATGATTTGAGCTTTTGCAGTTATTTAAGTAAATAGATTATTTGAAGAAATGCTGGGTATTACAAAGTTTCAGGCCAGACCATGCTAAGTATTGAAACATTTTCATTACAATGTTTAACAGAAGTAGAGCTTGTCATTCTCATGTACCCCATTATAAGACATTGTTTTCAGCTGCTGTGGACTTGAGTGATATTTTAACTGTTTGTACTGAAGCTGTCAGAATCAGATTTTTTATTTTCATATTCAAAAGCTTATTTAAGCACATTTTAGCACTGTTTGAGGAAAGACTTTCTGTTTATAGACGTTTTCACAGTTCCTGCCACTTCTGGCATAGAATATTCATGTGTATGATAACACAGGTCAATGAAACTTGTCTCCTCACATCTTCAAAGAGTCCCAGAACACAGATCATGATTCTGGCAGCTCAAGGCTAGAGACTTCAACCAAGACATTTTTATAGCTGAACAACTGAGCCAAAAGCAGAGATGCTGCTATTAGTGACTTCCAGGCAGATCCCTGATTGTATCAAGGGCAAGAGATCCAGTAGGACCGGTAGGACAGCTGGGTGAAATAGCTAAGGGGCTGGAGGGCCTGGAGACAGCAAAAGGTGCATTTCTCTCAAGTGTCTGGGACACTAAAGGCAGTCCTTTCACGGTATGGTTACTTGGCTGCAGTGCTCATCACCTGAGGAAAGACCTGCTCTAGAGCAGGAGATAATGGGGAATTTATTCCAGGCTGTGGTTCTGCTCCTTGGACATGCAGTAGCTGACTGCTGCCAGTACAGCTGCCCGAAGAGCTGCTGGTTCCTTGCAGAGCATGACTGTGAGATGGCATTTCAGGCAACTGGGACTAAACATGCCAAACCTATTAGCAAATTAGGCTTCAGCACTCTTTAGTCCTTGGTTTCTTCTAAGCAGAATCTCAGAGCCAATATGAAATTACACTTTCCTCGGAACACACTTGTACTCCCACGCTATTTATGTTAGCAGCAGCAGGAGGTGGTTGATCTGATGACAGAAGTGGAAGCCCTGTACAGGAATAAAAGGCATTACTAAGTTAGATTACTGAAGGAAGAGTTACTGTTTAGCTTTCAGAAATCTTGGCTGTGGAACTGAAAAGTATCATTTTGTGTAGTGATTTACTTTTTCTTTTTAAATGGTCCTCAGTCTCATTTACCTATATGCTTTTTTTTATTTTATAGCTGATGCCAGACCAATTAGCATAATTTTTTTTTCTTCATTTGGATCTTCTGTTTTATGAAGGAAATCCAGAAAATGTCTCCTTCATTAGACAGTCACAGTAAAAAGTTGGAAATGTGTTTGTGTTCCATTTTTTGAAGTCACCTGAAAATGTCTTTATAAATGCAAAATGCGATGTAGCCTGATGATTCTGAATTCAGGAAGTTCATAAAATTTTCTGAAGTACTTAACAATAGCCAGTATTTATTTATTTTAAAAATAAATACTAGCTGAAGTACAAGAATGTATGCTTGTTTAAAGGACAGTGTTGTTCAAACCAATGAATTTTTAATAGTGGAGAATTGCGGCTCTTGATCTCTGGATCTAAGGGAAGTAGTGTGTGGTTTTGTTGGGTTTGACTGTGAGTTGGGTTTCTTGTGGGGTTTCTTTTGGTTTTTGTTCTTTGAGGTTTGTTTTGGTTTTAAGTTGGTTGTTTTTGTTGGTTTTGGGTTTTATATAATTTTAACTACTGCACAATATTGTCCATTTTGGAATGGTAGTTTTCTGTTTTCCCTGGAGTGGTGTTAATTAAACTCCATGTTTACCCATAAGAGGTGGATAACTTGAAACTGGTAAAGACTTAGGGATTGCTTGGTACTACAGACTTAGAATTGTTGTACCTACAGGATTTATATAGGCTTCTCCTTTCCCCTCCCTTTCTTCTGTTTCAGGTGAAATTGTGGTGAACGAAGTAAATTTTGTAAGGAAGTGCATTGCAACAGACACGAGCCAGTATGATCTGTGGGGCAAGCTGGTTTGCACTAACTTCAAGATTTCCTTTATTACAGATGACCCAATGCCACTGCAGGTTGGTTATTGCTCACTTGGCTAAATCATGAATGTGATAAGTGAAATTATTCACACAGTCAGTCTGTCTCATATCTGATATAAATGGATGCCTTCTAAGCAGGCTACAGGATGAGGTTGCACTGTCCTGTTCTGAATGTGTTGCTGTTCCATCCATTCATATCTGAACAAGAGCAAGAAATTTGTAGAGAAGTGCATCCAGCTCCATTCACGTCCATGTATGGAGGCTTCTCCAGGAAGTGGTTTTACAAAAGGCAAAGCAGGAATTATACACAGATGTGTTCCTCCTCGAAGGAGCTGTTTGCAAATGTCCCTTAGACTAGACAAGTGTCAGATCAGCAAAGCTCTTCCATGTGGTATTTTATTGGTGTTACTGACGGAGGGCAGAGTAACCATGAAATGAGAATTCATTGTAGATGAAGCAACAAGAAGAGGGGAGAAGAACTCTTCTGCTTTGTCAAAGCAGAGCTCATGACATTCAAAACCATGATCAGTGTTTGAACAGCACAGCATACAACACTGGAAATCCAAGTAGTGAGCTGTGTGTTATTTTCAGTAGAGTTTGCACTTCCATTTGGGGCTTTTAAAGGACATGTTCCATTGACTAAAGATATTTATAGCTCTGAAAGTAGATAGATGCTTATTCAATAATGGTTAGGAAGTTTGACCAGAGCTATTTCAAAAGGCTAATTTTTGACACAAATTAGTTGTCAAAATTTGTCCCTGAAAGTAGTATATATATTATATATATATATATATTTATATATATTATACTTCAAATTGTATTGAATTTCTAAGAGTAATTTTTGATACTAATTCAGTGCAAATAGGGAGGTTATTTTGCATATTCCACTGGGGTTTCTACACTGCTCGGTGTGCAGTTCAGCAGCCTCTAACCTCTAATTACTTGGGAATAGGCAAGGGTAGTACCTGTCAGAAAAGCCTAGGCATGCCTGATTTTTATCACAGTTTCTTCAAAGTTGTGCTGTATATCTGGTTGCAAACTGCAGAACTGCAATTAACGGCTGTGAGTTCTGTGTTTCAGAAATTCCATTATAAAAACCTCCTCCTTGGTGAACACGATGTCCCACTCACATGCATCGAGCAGATTGTCACAGGTATGTCCAAAATAGCTAAGTATAATCACAGGTTTATTCTTATTCAGAACCAAACTGTTACCTGCCTGTTAAGTTCTGCAGAATTGTTGACACTTGAGGTTTTATGTCATTAATCTACCCTGATTTCAAGTATTTGGTTATTTAAAATTAGGATAAAAGCTTCAAATGCTGAATAAATCTTGAGGTGCCATGCCATGCAGGAGACTTAGTTGGGTCTTTATATTATAGTCTTTATATTTGCAACTACCATACTGAATCAACAGGTGTTGTAGGAGAGACACGTTACAGCAGTACAGAATTTTGTTAGCAACATTTTTACATTAAATCATCTGAATCTGTGCCACTGAAATACACTAAATTGCAAAAATAGCTTATACAGTTAGACATAGATGGGATTTCTGACAAGAGAAATGCTGTAGTTTTCAGTCCTAATTCTTAGCAAGGTAATAGCTGGTGGTCTCAAAAAATCTGCAAATGGCAATTGACATCTTAATCTGAAGAAACAAAATACTTCTTGTGAAGATCCATGTTTTGATTTGTTGGATCCCTTAGACTGACCTATTTGTTAAGTATGTTTTTCATCTTGTAATGTAAAATTTTGTAAAAGTGGTAAGTTTTCAAATTTTGTTTATGGCATGGGCTGTTAAACTCTTGGTTTTCTGACTGTAGATAATCTAAATTATTGGTTATAAGTTTTCAATGCCCAAAGTTGGTTGTAATCACTGTGAAAAGATTAATGTGTTTCTCAGGAAGAACATGATGAAGAAATGGTATTTTTTTTTACAACAAAGAGGTGCTATTGACCTGTTTTATCGTCTTGCACTGGCCCACATTTGAGGCCCCTTTTCTAAAACATGAGATTTACCCTAATTTTAGTATAGCATAAGCTTTTACTAACAGGAATCAACGGATTTTCTACCTAAATCCAAATGTGCCAATAAATAAAAACCTTCTGGCAGCAACATTACTGTATCTGTTTGAACCAATCTTGTGTTTCCTTACAGAACACAGCTGAATAATTTTCTCTTCTTTGCAGTGAATGATACCAAGAGGAAGCAGAAGGTCCTTGGTCCCAACCAAAAACTGAAATTTAATCCGACTGAATTAATAATTTATTGCAAAGACTTCCGTATTGTCAGGTTTCGTTTTGATGAAGCAGGTCCTGAAAGTGCAAAAAAGGTATTACCTTGTTATAAATTTCTGCCTTGTAGTCATTACAAGTAGCAACAGCTATGCTGATAAGAACATTTTGTACTATTATGTTTTAAAAGAGAAGTGGGGGGAAGAATTGCAGATTATTCACATTCAGTTACAGGAGACTATCTGGACTTTTGGAGTCAAATCTATTAGGGAAAAAAATTATTGTGATGTATTAACTGTTTAGTATCATATAAGATAAACCAGTATGTCTTGTCATATCTGTTGTACTTTTAAAAGTTATTAATTTATTAAATAAATATTTAAAAGGTCTGGAATCAGAATGTTGCATTGCAGCTGTACAACAGATGTTTGCATTTTTATGGAAAATGTTTCAAGCTTTGCTACATTTTCTAAAAGCCATAAGCTTTATTTCCCCAGAGATTGAGTGTACTGCCTTATGCCTTAATGGTGTCACACAGCTCTTGGGATCACCATCTAGTCCAATTGACATGAACCTGGGCTCTTTCTCAACATCTTGTTAAGCAAAGACTCGTACACCACTCGACAGGAGGAATTACTGGGCTCTGTACATTCCTGGGGCTTTCCTTCCTTGCCCGCTCGCCCCGTGTTGCTGCAGGTCCGAGCGCAGCGGGGCTGTGTTGTTGGGGCTGCCCCAGGTGGGATAAGCTGTGCCGAGCAGGGCCGGCCGGGAGCACCTTCCCGGCACTGGCTGTCCCCGCGCCGGCCCGCCTGCCCTGACCTCCGCGGCTGGCACAGCCGGCCTTTCGTAAGGAATGACCCACTTTGCTCTCAGAGCTTAGCAATTCCCCTTCTCAGTAGGATCAGGTTTGAGTTTAGCCCTGTAAGTCCCAAGGACCATCTGCCCAGGCGTAAGTCTGTGTGCAGTTACTGACCGAGAACTGCTGAACCGGCTCAGCCCCTTCATCCTCCCCGAGATGCTCGGACAGGAGCCCGTCATGAACCACCCTGCTCTGGCCTTGCCCCGTTCTGGCTTGCCCCCCTGCCTGCTGCCTGTGCTGGCTGGAGCCTTCCACGTTTGGCAGTCTTTTCGCAGTCATTCCCTTGCACAGCTTCTTCAAAATCCCCCTGGAGCAGCCATCTCCTGCAATATCTTTACAGCAACTGTTTCTAATTGGCTGCCACAGCAAAGGAGAGTGATTAGCCCGGAGGAGGAGAGAATAAACTCAGCATCTCATTAGCATTCTTTGTGCTGCTTTTCTTGTGCAAGAGCAAACAGTGAAACCATTTTATGAAGGCCTTTATGTTAGGTATTTGTAATTACATGGTCTTAGGTGGTTTCTTCTGATAGGAAGAACAGCTAGGTCTAGAGAGCCAGAGCCTCTTGTGGTTCTAGAACTTGTGCTGGTGGTGACAAAAGTGTAACAACTGCCATTTTCAAATACCAGAAGGTGCTCAGTGGAGAGGAAGAAAACTTGTACAAATATCAGCTGTGTGGTTACTGTTGCAGTTTCGATGCATCAAGTAGGTTACTGCAGCTTTGTGTGGGTGTAGCACAGAAGCACTTTAACTGATGGGAGATCAGGTTCAGCTAATCTAATCTAATGTTTCCATAATAACATTATTCTATTAGCATTAAAATATAAATGTATAGAACCATGAGATCCCTAGATCAGTTTTCCTGCATCAGGATTTTGCTTAAATTATTTTGGGATGCTGGTGAACACATCTGGAGTGGTCTCACACAGCATATTGAATGGAGTTGTTTTGTTCTTTCTGACATTTAGATGGCATGCTGGCACCACAGTATGGAAAGATTTTATCTGGTTTCTGTTCCTGCCCTTCAGGTAGTACATATTAGCAAGGTTGTCCTGGTGCTTAAAAACAGAAGACAGTGATCAGTCCTCCTTAAAGTTCTGAAGAGCCTCTTTAATCTATATTTACATCCAACTGTTTGTACAAGAAAATTTTGGTAGCTGTCTACTTGGAAATAACTGTGTGTGCATAACTTTTGTAGGGAAGACCAAGGCTTAAAGTGTACCTGATTTCTGATGTGAGGGGAAGCCTGCTCTTGGGCTGCATTGCTGTCTGACTGGGAAAGTGCCATAGCAGCGGACTGACTATGGAATTGGGGTTCTGGATGGAGGGGCCTGCATGGCAATTCATGTTTCAAAATGAGCTTCAAATATATGGAGTAGTTAGAAAGACAACAGGTGCTAACTTCATGCAGTTAAGGAATTTGTTTCAAGCATAGTTCCTTGCACGTACTGGAAATAGTCAGCAGCATCCAGTGATATAAATTGGTGTTGGCAAAGAGAATGTAGTCTGTTCCTAAGGAAGTGTCTCTGTTTGCTGAACAGGGCATAAGGGAGAATAACTAATTAAGCTGCCTTACTAGAATAGAGATTATTCCAAGTCTCTCTTTGAGGAGCTCAGAAAGATCGTCTTTCCAAGGATCTCTTTGGATGCTTTGAAAAGAAGGATCCAAGTTTGAAAGCAGGCTTCTGATGTGAACAAACTGACAGGCTTGACTACATGTGGACACATGGGTGATGTTGGCAGAACTTTTAGAGGTCTTTTTCTTTGCCTTTAAGCAGAAACATTGTAAGAACACATTAATTTATTTTCAGGTAAACTATTATAAAGAAGCTTAAAAATCAGTTCTGTTAGAAAAATACCCTCAGTACTTGTTGCAGCCAATACATGCTAATAAAATATTGTCTCAGCATTAGTCAGCCAGGTAAATATTTTCTTCCTCATTTTTATTAGTGAATATTTGGGAAATAAGCGTTAAGGAAAAATAGAAGGAATGGAAATTTGCACTCACCACTGCTTAGCAGTTTAATTTTGTTTTGTCTCTAAAATAAAGTGATAGAGTCCCCAAAGGAAGGAAAGCCAGATGGGTGTGGGAGGAAGTGGAGGATGGGGAAGCAAGGGTAAGTAAGTTGGGGACGTCTTAAGTTAGGCACTGCAAAAAAAGAAGCATTTCACATTCCTTAGAGGAAAGGAATTACTTTGTTCCAAAAATGACAGCAAACAGTCAAACTGAAAACTCCTGCTATTTTTTAGGTACTGCAGTATTGGACATTAGAGTGAGAAAATAAAATGTATGAAAAGGTGAGGCTGTAGATCTTCTGAGCATTAGGTGATGGCCACTGTGTTGCCTCACTGTGCATATGGATCTTGGCAGTGCCCCAGGATGGCACACAGCCTGTGCCTCCATGACTGTATCTCCATTTTCTCACTCCTTTCTCTTCTGCAACTCTCTCAGTTCTTTTCTTCACGAAGCTTTTTTGAATGAGTATGAGAGTCATTTCAGAATCACATGCTCAATCAAAACAGAAGGAAAATTTTTAATCTCAAATCTTGTTTCCTGTGCAATCAAAAGTAGCCTTTCCTACATCATAGCACTTGGGATGGAGAGGAGCATTTTTTTCCCTAATTGTTATGAACAATAATATGCAACTCTTAAGAATTTTGGACAAACGGTCCTGACCCTTTCTAATGTGTTCCTTCTGCCTCCCCAGCTCTATTACCTTGTTCTAATTGTTTATACAGATCACAGAATTGGTACTGTTTCAAGGCACTGGGAATGCATGAGATACTGTCTTTGGAAGGGATGAAGAAAACTTGTTTTAGAAGTAAACTTACAGAATCACAGGATCAGAATGGTTTGGCTTGGAAGGGCCCTTAAAACTCACCTCATTCCACCCCCCTGCCATGGGCAGGGACATATTCCACTACATCAGGTTTTTCAAAGCCTTGTCCTGGTCTTGAACACTTCAGGGATGGCACAGCCACTACTTCCCTGAGCAAAGGTTAAAGATATTTTTAAAAATACAGATGAATTAAAAAAATTCTCCTCATGCTGGATGTTTATTTTCCCAATAGGTTTTCCAGCCTAGGAAAATGAACAAAACCTGTTCGTGGGACTTGAAGTAGTCCTGTTTGTCTGACTTTCTACCGCAGGTGTCTGCTTGGGATAGGAATTGCAGTAGCAATGGAAAACAGTATTTTTCCAGAGCATTCATAAGCCAGGTAGCCTGGCTTAAGGAAGGAGGGAAAATCCAGGGCTGTGCTAACTTAGCACATCTGAAATTATTTTCACAACTCTTCTGCAAGAGCATTAGCAATACTTTGAAGCTCTTGCCCTTGGTAAAATTCCTGTTGAAGAGGGTGTGCCCTGAAAGTTATTTTTCTCAGATAGGGGTTGAACAGGGGACACTGACATAGGGAAATGGCTTTTGTACTAAGAAATAACTACAGCCATTGTGTTTACTGCCTTTAATAAATGAACTTTCCAACAAGCAGCCTATTCTCTTGTTATTTGTCTGAGCCTACATATCTTCAGCTTTACACAATTGTAAATTGGCAAGAATACCAAACATTTTTGAGTTTGATATGAGAACACTTCCTGTAAAACATGCTTGTCTTCCAATTTAGAGCATTCTACTTATGGCCATAATCTGCTGAGATCTGTGGAATGTGCTTGTCTTCTGAATCTCTGAGACAATAAAGCTATTATAGGGATTTAGTGAGGAATAAGCAGAAAATTAGTATGCCTTTAGTAGTACTTGTTTAGTGTATCTATGAGTGGGATTTTTCTAAAATGTAAAAATAGAGACAGTAGCAGGATAAATCTATCACTTTTTAAAATGAGAGAAATAGAGGTCCTGAACCTGTGGGTGGACTATTTCACTCATGGTGTGAGTTACATCTATTCCATGGAACACCCAGAGCATTTTCCAGCTTCTGCTTTATTTAAAAGTACAACTATGGTCTCATATTTTTTGTGGGGAACTGGATCTGGATGGTCACTATCCCCCCCACACACCATTTTATCCCTCTTCACCCAGCACACACATACTCCCTTTTTCAAATGTGGCAAGCAAATGACAGGGATTTCAGCTGCTGCCTATTTAAAAATAGATTTTACTGTATTCCTGTTGTGTTATTTGGCAGCACAATGGAATTTTTTTCCTGCAGTTTGTCCTGAAGCCTTGAGAGTAGATTAGCATAGTAAAAGGCTTTCAACTTTCACTCCATAAATGAAGATGAGGAGTAGCTCTGCTAGAATCAGTTACTTAGTGAAAAGCTACGTAGAAAAATGGAAGTCAAAATGTGCATATACACAGATTTCCATTTTGTTTCATTGTGAATGATAACCAGAAGTAATGTGTTAGAAGTGGCCAAATATTGTTGAATAGATGGCTTCTTCTGCTTTGGTGCATACACTGAAATCACAAGATTTAGTAAAATGTACGTGGCTTCCAGTTATGTCATTAAAAATTTTATCAAATCCTGGAAATGATCTTGTAAGTGTTCATTAGGAAAGTCTGCTGTACTGTTTTCCAGGGACACTTCTACCGTTTGGGTGTCACCCCTGGAGTGTTCTGTCCTCTATTTTCCTTTGCAGTTTCATTGTAGAACAGAAAGTGTGGGGAGAGCAGTTAAAGAAACCATTGTTCTAAGACTCAACTGGAATTTTTTGTTGAGTATTTGTGAAACAACATTTTCAGCTCAGGTTAGTCTACTGTCATTACTGGTTTTATAAATAATGAGGACTGTCCCCATTAAAAGTCAAAGGATATAAAAAATACAATAAAGGTTCCATAACCAGGGATGTTGCATACAAACAAAAAAAAAAAATACAGCAGCTTTCTCCAGGCAGATCTCAGCATAACTGAGCTCTCGAGCTTTGTTCCCGTTGCCCAGTGCTGCCAGCACTGACACTCCTTCAGTTCTGTGGTGCAAATCTTTCTGTTATGCCTATCACAATAAGGACACTTTTCTTCATAAAAAGAAAACAATTTCTTGGATGCACAGGATTTTTTTCAAAAATGATATTCAAAACTGCTAAATTCTAAATAAATTTTGTAAATGTGTTTCTTAATATGAAGAGTTGGGAAAAGTTGAAGGGAAGATAGAAAAAAAAAATTAGGTGATAAGAATGTGGACTTAGTCCCTGGTTAAAAGGTACCATTTAGTAAAATGCAGAAGCAAATACTGAGGGAAGAGGACAAAGTTAAAGACTCCATTCATGTCCTGAAATTTGAAGAATAACAGCACCAATCTCTATGTGATACTTTTTTCCTTTCTGAAATTGATTCTTCTAGACATTAGGGTTTTTGTCAAATCTTTTGTATTTATTAGTGAATATCTCCATTCAAAGAGACAGAGACTAGAAATGCTCAATGAAATTTTAAGTCTAGGATATAATCCTAAATCATGTGCTGCACTCTTAATTTTAAGAATCTTAGGGAAAGAACCAATAAGGTTTTTTATAAGTAAGTCACACATGAAAAACCTCCTGGCCCAACTGACAACTTCGTAGCCAAAATATCTGTCAAATGCTGTTAAATACTGAGACCAGATTTTAGTTCAGGATATGCCTGAACTGTTAATTGTTCAAAGTTGTCCTGGTAAAATTCCATTGTGTTGTTTCTGTGTTTTTCCCCTCTTCCCAAAGCACTGATTGCTGGCTGCTGTCAGAACAGTGCTAGGTTGGACCTTTTGAACTGACCCTGCCTGCTCTTAGGTTCTTCTGCTGGATTGATAAATACTCCTTTCCTTAAAGAAAATATCAAAAGACTGATTTTTAGTTTTTTCACAGCTCTGCATATTTGACACTGTTACAATTAAGGGCAATAATTTTTTTGTCTATACAGATATATAAATAACAGTAATAAATGTCTCTTTCCTAGGTGTGCCTTGCAATAGCTCATTATTCTCAGCCAACGGATCTTCAGCTTCTCTTTGCATTTGAGTATGTTGGGGAAATATATCATAATCCAGGTAAGGATGAAAGTACTTGGATTGTGCTTTTTTTCCTGTTTTTTAATACGTATTTTTAGTAAGACTTCTGTCCAGAAGCAGTGGCAAAAAGCATTTGAGGCTTTCTCCAAGGGTAACAAAATCGGCTTGTTCTGCACCCAGCCTCTTACTTATGGTTATAAGTCATTCATTGGGATAGACATTAATGACCAAAATCCAAAGAAATGTCTTTCCTGTCTGGAACAAAGCCAAACTGTGCCAGCATGAATACTCCTATTTCTCAGTTCACACTTCCATCCTCCTGTTGTATGTCTCTGTTGGTACTCTGGGTACCCAGTGAATGTCCCATCAGGCAGGCTTGCTCACCTGCCCTTCTTTTGGGAATAAGTTTCTCTTCTGGTGGTATTGCAGGAGGATTTGTGCAACTTGGGACTCCATATCTTCTTTCCTAGAGGCTTACTAGGCAGTTCTTACCACTCAAAACCTCCACCACCCCTGCTGAGTTGGAGCACACCCTCTCTGCTCAAGGCCAATCTCCAACTGAACCTTGTCAGTTAGGTAAGCCTGCAAAGATGCCTTTGGAACGTGATTTCTAGCGTAATGCTGTGCGGTCACCGCTGAGTGTTCCCCAGCCAAGACACAGCTGAGAGCCACCAGTTGTAGGGTGACAAGCCTCCCCACAGAGCGTGCTGCTGCTGCAGAGCTGTGGTACTGAGATCTGAACTCAGCAGCTGGCACTAGAAACCACTGATCTGCCTGTTACAAAACATGAACCTTGTGGAATTACGAGATCAGGCCTTCAAATTTGCAAAACAATGCATGGTTTTCATCCAGGTGCCTCTATGACTGCCCTGTGCATGCACAAGAATAAGTGTGCATGTGATTATGTTGCACACACAATTACACATGGAATTTCTTACCTTATAAAGCTTGGGCAATTATTAAGGTCCATGTATTTTCATGTTATAAAGTACTAGGGAGGAAGCAAATTTGCAGATAAAATTGCAATCAAATGTTAGGCTGTCACAAAGTTGCCTTTACTCTCTCTTTAAAATACCATTTGCTCTATGGAAAAATACCTAGTGGAAGAATTAAGTAAGGTGGGTAAAAATGTTCCTCTGGAGCAGCAGACAAGAATGGCAAAGGAGAGTTGTTCTGCCATGCTGCAGTTCCTAAGAGAATATGAAAATCTTTTGGGTGGTGTTGGGGTGTTCTTGTTGTTGTGAACCCTGGTGTTTGTCCCATAGATACCTGGCTTTGCTGTTGCAATTCCAGTGCTGTTTAATGACTCTTTCTCCCTGCTACTCCCAGTAAAGTAAAAGGTGAAATGCTGTCTTTGTGCTTCCAGGGGAACAGAAAAAGCCTGCATTGCTCTGGTGTATGTGTACATTGTTTTTTCCCCAGGCTATATTTGATAGTTATATATCCTGCCATTAAACAGAAAAATGGACTTTTTTTTTGTAATTACTGTATTTCTCTGTTTACCATCTTTGAAGAACTACTTCACTCTGATTTTAGTCCTGTTTACTTCTGAAAATCCTAAGCAGTCAAAGTGCCAGTGCAAGAATGAAGTTGATAGATACAGAAAGCAGAAACCACACAGGTTATGGGATGTCAGCAGAGCTGTGACACTGTTCTGTTTCCTTTGGTCAGGCTCTTGCTGAGGCTCAGAGCTTTCATGGCAGGGGTAATAGGGCTGAATTTCAGTTTATTCCACTTCCATCTAAAAATGTACTTCAAGTGTCAAGAAACAAAATGTAATTTCTTTTTGACACAGCTGACTGTCCCTTTGGCATTTAAAGAATGACCAGCAAAGGAGATCCTTCTGTATAACAACAGCCTCTCTAAGCTCCTGGTCCCTAAACACAAAATGATAGGCCTTCTTTTTGTGTGGATATATATCTATATAGAAACCCCAATATTTTAACATGGCCTTCCATTTCTTTTATTTGCTGTTAATACAGCAGTCATTTGAAGTTGCTGAAATTATATAAGTTTTATTTTGCTTTCTTGACATGGTAGCTATTAATGGGTAGCGTATAAAGGGTTCATGTTTTTAAAACATTGCAAACTTTGGAATATTGAAGAAAGAAAGCCTGTGACTGAAGATAACATTTGTTCCTGAGTATTAGTATGCCTTGGCTTCCATTGAGCAGCACAGCAGGCCAATTTTATGTTACTTTTCTAATGAAATTGCAAGGAAAAAATACATTGACATCTTCATGTATCATCAAGCTGCCATTAAATCACTGCTTTCTTGTAATACAACAGTAGATAATATAGATAATAGTAGTCCTGTTGCTAATGACTTATTTTTGTAATTAGGAAGGTGAAGAGTTTGATTTTTATTTATTTTTTTAATGGGCATTGATGACTTTCCTTTTCCTAGCAAAGAAGGTGAATGGCATAGACCCAGGAGGTGGTGGCGGTGGCATCAGCAGTGCCAGTGGTCAACAGACTCCTCTGTTTGAAACTTACTCGGATTGGGATAGAGAAATCAAAAGGACAGGTGCATCCGAGTGGAGAGTGTGCTCAGTCAATGAAGGTTATATGATCTCCACTTGGTAAGTGGCTCTTGGGACACCAGCAGGAGGGAATTGGGCTGTCTTGTCCTGTGTGCCCCACAGCCTCTGTCATACCCTTGTGTGACATACTGTGCACTGCACCTCTTGATTGTGCTGCTCTCTGGAGAGGCCCCCAGAGGAAAGATGCTGCAAGTCTTGTCCTTGAAGGAAATGTCATGTCCCTAAAGGAAATGTCATGTCCCTAAAGGAAATGTCTTGACCCTAAAGGAAATGTCATGTTATGGCATTCATTGCTTTGGTGCTTCTGTACTTCCATGTGGGCCATGCAGTTTCTCACCAGTGTCTTCGAGGCTGTGCTGGTGCTGTGGCTGAGCCCTCACACTGGACAACAGCAGCCACACCCAGGGGCTGCTCTGGGACAGCCTCACTGAGCTGGTGACACAGCCCTGCAGCAAGAGGGAAGATGGTAAAAAACACAGGGAAAAGTAACCTTTTTTATCATGCTTTTTTCCACAAGCCTACCAGAATATTTTGTGGTTCCGTCTTCCTTAGCAGATCAAGACCTGAAGCTGTACTCCTACTCCTTCATTGGGAGGCGAATGCCAGTAAGTGTCCTCTTTGTTCTGGTACTGCTCTGGTCATTGCACAGTATTCAACTTATTCAATTAACAGAGTTCTGTGCATAGCATAAAGGAAAAAATTTGTACAGAATAGCTCTAACCTGCACGATTTTGTTGCTTCTTGTGCTTTTCCCCCATGTTAGTTATGGTCCTGGAATCACCCAAACGGGAGCGCCCTTGTGAGAATGGCCAACATTAAAGATGTATTGCAGCAGCGAAGAATTGATCAAAGGTAAATGACTCGGTGTGTCACTCTTCTGTCAGAGGGTGACTATGGCACAGCACTGGGTGGCAACGGAGGGGACCCTGTGTGACACCACAGTGTGGGAACTTTGGAGAGATTGCTCTCTGCATCTGGTTCTGGCACAATTTTTATTCAAGGCCATTCCACTTTCCAATACTGAGTAACTTTACAGGTTTTAAGATATGTTTATTTTTTAGGGGGCTAATCATTCAGAAGACAGAATTTATTGATAAAAGGATCAGATTTACTATAATACAGCTTACATTGGTGGAGATTTTCTTACCTCCTTCAGCAAGACAGTAAAAAAAAAACCATTTGTGGCGTTGGGAAATACAATTCAATAGACTTAGTATCATAATGCACATTATATTTCTGTGAAATATTTGTCATGCGCTGGCCTTAATGAAAGACTAAGGCATTTAGTGCCTTGTGTAGGTAGTTTACAAGCTTAGTGGGTTTTGTTCTTTGGTTTAATTTGTAGTGTGACTTTTTTTGTAACACACCTGCATTGTGTGTTAGGCTGGAGCTCTGAGTTTTAGTTGAAACCCTGTCAGATTTCCTGACGTCATAAACTTTAAACATGTTCTCTTCATTTAACTTAGGTAAGTCTACTAAAAATGATGGAAAACCAAAAACTGAATAGAGTTATTTAACTGTCAGTCAGCATCAGATTTCATTTCTCAAATGTGGTGTTTTAATGATTAAAGCATTTCCATTTTTTATGTTCAGTAATTAGCAGACACCAAAAATGTTTGAATCAGTAGCTTTATGGCAGGAGCAATATATCTCCTGAATATAAACCAGTAAACTTTTTTTTTAGAATGAGGTGCATGTTTTATGTGGGCTTAATTGTTTGCAGTTAGACAGTGGCAGGTTTCTTGAAAGACTGTTTCTTTCCTCTCCAACAATAAACCTGCTGATTCTTCTCCGGCAGGATTTGTAATGCCATAACTCGAAGCCATCCCCTGAGAAGTGATGTTTACAAATCTGACCTGGACAAGTGTCTCCCCAACATCCAGGAAATCCAGGCTGCACACAACAAACTCAAACAGCTCTGTGTTGATGGTATGCTGGGCTTTCCTTCTTTCATGGGGGTTGTTTTCCTGACATGCATTGAATTCCAATCAGCCTGGCTGACAGGGACTGTTACTGAAAGTTGTTCTGCAGTGTAATTACTGTCCCTGTTGCAGACCCTTTTGATGAAACTGAAGAGAAGTGGCTGTCCTCCCTGGAAAACACTCGCTGGTTAGAGTACGTTAGGTTGGTACCATTAATAAAATGATGTTCAATGGAATGTGCAAAAATGAGCAGTGCATCATTTGAAGGATTCTTTGTTTTAATATATAAGTTAGGTAAATACAGATAACCCATATCTTTTTCTTGTAGAGTGTGAATTTCTGTTAACTGTTAAATCACTTTCTTTTCCTGTCTAGAGCCTTTCTTAAGCATTCTGCTGAGCTTGTCTACATGATGGAGTGTAAGCACGTTTCTGTAGTTCTACAAGGTAACAGAACACAAAGTATGCTGTAATTTTTTGGATTACTTTGATAATGTGGATAAACAGATTTAGATAAAATCAACTGTAATCTTTATACATAAACCACATGGATTCTGAAGATCTCAGGCATTTGGGGAACTAGAAAGGAAAATAATTTTGTTATGTATCTGAACTGTAGTAGAGTCCTTAGCATCAAAGGAATGTTTTGCTTTGAGTCTTTGTGGGTTTTGTTCTGATAATGGTGATAGAATCAAAACCTTAGTGTGAACCTTTGTACTGTGTTAATTGGGCTCATAGTCACTGCATAAGCAGTATCAGTTTAATTCAGAGGTTCTACAGACAAAGGTATTTCACTCAGTGCCCACTCCTTGTGTCTGTGCAAACAGGTATTTCAGAGGAAAAGACAGTGAAAAACTTGCTCATATCTGTAATTCTGTAATTTCTGTAGTTTTTACAAGACCTGTTCAGCTGGTATATCCACACTCCCCATGTAATGGCCTTCCAAAAATTGCGTCAGGGTGGAAAAATGTTGAAAATTTCTAGCAGCATGAACACTGTCTTCCTCAGCACACCTTGCTTTAAGTAGGCAGTTGGGTGTGTGTTTTGTTCTTGTTGAATGCACTGCTGTGCTGGGTACTGCAGGAACCCTTTCTATAGTATGAGTCTCAGTTTAAAAAAAAAAAGAAGTGTGATTTTCTTCTAGTTTTTTTTTTTTTTAATTATGAGAATAAAACAGCTAAAAGTATATTTTAAAGGAAATTCTAAGAAAAGCATGAGAAATCTAGTTGCACCTTTTTGCTCTTTGAAATCTAATTCTGTACATGTGCATTTACCTTATGTATTCTGTACTTTCTGTATGGTACTTGCAGAGGAAGAGGGACGGGACCTGAGCTGTCTTGCTGCTTCTCTCATTCAAGTCATGCTGGATCCCTATTTTCGAACAATTGTTGGATTTCAAAGCCTAATACAGAAGGAATGGGTCATGGCAGGATATCAATTTTTAGATAGGTGTAACCACTTAAAGAGATCTGACAAAGAGGTAAAAATTAATTGTACTTGCATGTGATCACAGTATCTGCTTGATATCATCCTGGACGTATATTTATAGAGAAATATAAAAGTAAAATATGTTTTAATACTTTCAAATCTCATTATAACAGTATCAGAGGAAGTAAGCCTTTTTCCAGAGATATTTTTACTTTACCCTCTGTAGCCATGTGAGAATCGGTGAAATACCAGGTGCAATCCAATGGGTTTTTATGTTGCTTCATGGTTATACATGAAAGCATCTCACTGCTACAAACACTAGCATAGTCACGTTTCAAACTGAAACCAAAGGAGGTGAGGAGTGGGGTTGGAGGGGGTAGTTTTGCTGTATGTTTTACCAATCCCTGTTTCCATGCCTGTGGTGTTATCACCCAGCAGTGCTTTCAGAGCAGGCAGCTGCTGGAGAGGTGCCGCAGCTGCGTGAGCTGACATGGCTGCCAGGAGGTGGAAGGAGGGGAGCGCAGGGCTCAGCTTGCAGCGCTGCCAGCTCTTGTTTGGCCTCTTCATGGCAGAGGAGGGGCTGCTAACTGCAGGTGGAAGCATGGAGTACCCAGGTTAGGGACATTTTTCAGGGACAGTGCCCAGAGTCACAGAACAGGAACATCCCCAGATAAACTGAGGACACTGAGCACCAAGCGGAGAAAATGCATGAAGGGATAAAGAAATGAGATGCCAAGAGGGAAATAATGAAAAGCAGCTATTTTGGCCCTAGGAAAGGATATATTGAAAAGTGAAAATGGGAAGGGGAAACTATTTCTAAAGCTTTACATAAATGATGGTTTATACTTTTGTAATTCATGGGCTGCTATGGAAAAGAGATAGAAAATGTGGTGAGAAATTAGCATGGCTGAATCATAATCTCTCCAGTCATTTCAAACAAGGAAGAAAATACATTGTAAAAACAAGGCCAAGTGGCAAGGAAGGTTCATACAAGCACTAATTTAGGAATTAGGAGGGACATATAGATGGCAGAAAATATTTTTGCAGCTGCATGAGTATGAGGGCAGCCCAGGAAAGAAGTTTTTACACAGAAGGGAAAGCTGTGCAAAGGTAGTGCTGAGAAAGAAGTGGCTAAACAGGAATACAGAGTGTCACAACTGCAAAGAATCATGAAAAATGCAAGACTCCAAATAGTTTACCCTATGGTTGAGTAATGTACCAATAGTACAGCCAAATACCAAAACTGCAAAGAAATGGTTATGATTTGGGAAAAGTTTATGTTAAATCTGGTAATTCCTTGTTTCTTTTCCCAGTCTCCTTTGTTCTTGATGTTCCTTGACTGCGTTTGGCAGCTGCTGGAACAATACCCAGCAGCCTTCGAGTTCTCTGAGGTGTACCTGACCGTCCTGTACGACAGCGCCCGCATCTCCTTGTTCGGCACCTTCCTCTTCAACTGCCCTCACCAGCGAGTCAAGGAAAGCACTGTGAGTAGGAGGGGCTGCACCTCACCTGCTTGTCCAGCAGGAGACTGCAGCCTGCCCCCCTGGAAATAACAGCATCCCAGTTAAATGCTTCCTGTGTGTCCTTCCAATTGTCACACTCTGCTTGGGCCAAAACATGCAGGTCCCCAGGTGAATACAATCATAATGACTTTCAGGTGGTCTGTGCAGACAGTGACTATTCAAGAAGAAAGTCTATTGAATTTATTTGTTTTTTTTTTTCCTAGGAAAATGTTGCTACTCTACATTGTTATTTGTACTGCTCTAGGAAGCAAATCTGTATCTGAAACTCAGAAAGTAGAATGATAGGCAATAAATAGAATTTCACATTTCAGGAAAACTTTGAAATCTCCTGATATAATTGTTAAATAGTTGAAAAAGTTGGAGATGCTGCATAAAGTTCCAACAGTAATGCACAATGGAGGCATTTAGAAAACAGAACACTTAAATTTGTTTTTGAAAATGAGCTTATCAGAACTGTGTGTAGAAAACATTTGATGGCTGATAAAAGTGAAACTGACGTATTTCACTAAATATTTTCCCTTTAAAGTAATAGGTAGCAACTTTACAAAGAAGTAGAGCATTGAGGAATTATTGGTGAATTCTCAAAATGCCAGTTTGGGGGTTAAGAGTAAGCCAACAAACAATTTAATAGAATTGAAAAGTAACTGCACAAATGCAGAGCAACTGTTTTCTTCAGCTGTCTTGCTGCTCTGTTGTGCTACCCTGCTCTTCTTTGCCTGATAGTTATATGCTGGTTTTAGGATTCATGAAGAAGCCCATTTTCTTTGATTTTTATCTGCCTGAATGTTAACTTCTTGCAGGAATTTGCTATAAGCAAAAATATTCAGCTGGGTGATGAGAAAGGCCTCAGGTTTCCGTGTGTTTGGGACTGGTCTCTTCAGTTCACGAGCCGGGACCGGCTGCTGTTCCACAACCCGCTGTTCATCGGGAAGAGCACGCCCAGCGTGCACAATGGGGCTGTCCGGACCTTCAAGCGCTCCAAGGTAACTGGGGGGCTCTGGGGGGCTGTGCCTGTGGCTGAGGCTGTGCTCACACTCAGGGGTCGTGCTGGGGAGGCTGCAGGTGCCCTTGTATTAGCAGTAGGAGCCTTCATTGTCTTGGCTTCCCAGCCTAAAGAAATTATTTTCTGTAGAAGTAGCAATGTAAATTGTTGAGCCTTGTGTTTTAGGACATTTTCTGATGTGGCTGAGTTATTGCCAACATTTGCATTATTTCACCTTTGGAAAAGTGATGACAGGCCACTTTTTCCCCCAGGGTTGTTAGTACTTTCAGTAAATACTGATTATAAGTCAATCATTTGTTGCTACAAAAAAACATATATATTTCTTTTTAAAGGCCACAGTTTGCCCTGTGAGCCCTGCAGCAGTGACTCAGAAGCTCAGAACTATTTAAAGGTCACATCATTTCTCTGGATGATGCACCCTAGCAGTTCAGGGAAATTTGCTATTCCAATGAATGCAGAACAGGAAAATTACCAGTATTTATTTTCTGCAGAAAAACTACAGCTCCACATTGCGAGGTGTCCCCCCAGCACTAAAAAACGGAATCATCGGTGAGCAGGAGTTCCTTCCAAGAAGAAACTCTCTGATACTAAAATTGAAGCCAGAGTTTTTCCAGTCAGCAGAGGGGCAGAGCCACAGTATGGAGCAGTACTTCAGAGACTGGTTTGCAAAGCCCGTTGATTTGCACGGCATCATTCTGCCCCATCTCTCTGGAACACAAATAAAACTGTGGAAACTCTGCTACTTCCGCTGGGTTCCTGAGGCGCAGATCAACCATGGGGGCTCCATCACCGCCTTCCACAGAGTTTCTCTGCTGGCAGATGAGGTGGACATGTTAAACCGCAGCCTGCGGCAGTACAAGAGCAAGTCCTCCTTGCAAGGCCACTGCTCAGAACTGGATCAAAGCAGGATGTACTTCAGAGCAAATGGTTTAAATGACACCTCAGGTGCCCCAGACTTTCTCTCCTCTTCATTCCCATTTTCTCCTGTAGGGAACCTATGCAGACGGAGCATTTTGGGAACACCTTTAAGCAAATTTTTAAGTGGTGCCAAAATCTGGCTATCCACCGAGACGCTTGCAAATGAAGACTGAGGTGATGTGGAGGTTTAAAGGTTTGGGGAGAATACAGCATATAATTTTGTCTTTTCTAACTTAACACTGCTAAATGCGGCATTGAAAGCTGTAATAATTTTTATATACAAACATTACATAAGATTTGCACAAATATTTAAAAGCAAGGCAAGTCATGCTTCAAATCGCACAATTTTGTCTTCAGTAGTTCTCGTCTGCTGGGGCTTCTGCTCCCTGATTCCTCCTATTCTTGGGGGTTTGGCTCATTACAAGTGATAGAGCATTTCATTAGCTAATTGAAAGGCTTGGTGTGGTCATTAGTGAGGGTTCTGCTCGCAATACCTTTGTTTTCCCAGATAGTGACTGAAGTGACCCTTTGATAAAACAGCTTGGAAAGCCAAAGTAGTGCAGTGGAGATGAACTGACAGCTGAAATTTGGGAATGTACTATTTTATAAGACTGCCTCTTCAGGAGTAATATTTACATAGATGCAAACATACTAATGTTCCGTGACTGATCACCCTACATTGTGCTAATGCAGTGTATCCATGGAAGGGGTTGTTCCCTTTTCTTTCTCTCCCCAAAATGTGTTCATTAACAATTAGTCAGATTTGTGCTCTTTGTCATAAGCTTGACTTTAGACTATAGAAAACCACATCAGGACAATGCACTGTTAACCTTAGAAGATTTACTGTAGATATGGTATTGTAGTAGCTTTAGAAGTGCCTTTAATTGGGAGGAAACAGGTAGCAGGATTATTCTAATGCAGCTGACACCTCCTCAACTTTTTAAAACAGACTGTTGAGGGAAGTTCTTTTTCCATTCCCCACTTCCCCCTCTCCATTTCTGGAAACAACAGGCATCCAGAAGAAACAGCAGGTGTTCCTTAAGCTTGTTTGTAAGTCCCACAAGATCCTCACCTCAAGAGCACCTCAACTACTCAGCATTATATCCCTGCCATCCCTCCCCTCATTTTTTTTGTAGGATGAAGTAGCTTTAAGCAGAACTCATATCTGAGCCCTGCTGGGTTCCAGAAAGGAGCACTGGCTTCTCATTGCCACTTCCACATGGGGTGCAGGTGCTGCAGTTACTGGTAGGCAGGTGCTACAAGAAGAGCAGTAAGTTGTGCCTTCTTTTTGCAGACTGCATATCCATAGGGACAGTGCAATGAACAAGCACTGCCTGAGGGAATTGCATCCAACAGCCTCGTTCTGCTTAATGCAGCAGCCTCCTCGTTCTGAAACCTTTTAAAATGATGCCTCTCTCTGGATGCTGTGCCACAAAAGGACTCACAGGGAGAAAGGCAGGAGTGTGAAGAATTCCAGGAGATTGGAGAAATAGTGATGTGTCATTCTCATAGGTTAAGGCTCCTGTGAGCTGCCTTGTCTGGACAGTGAGGCTGTATTTTGTATTAAATTATTTCTGTATAAACACCAATGCTATTAGAACTGACACTGAGCCTCTATCCAGGTATTGCCTCACCAGTTTAAGGCACCAAAGGCCTTAAACAATGGACTTGGAGCTGTTCTCAGTTTTCTTAGTGGGGAAAAAAGAAAGCTGCAGGATGGGAATATGCAGTGTATTAGAGTTTTAAAAAAGGGGAGGGGATAGGATTTGGAGATCTTTGTAAACCCAAACTGATCTTCAGCACAGCCTAAATCACAAAGTGGGGTTTGGCTCCCAGGCTGTTCTCTGACCTCCAAGGCTGTGCTGTGGTTGCACTGCTGGGGTTGGAGAGGGAAGCAAGGCAAGGCCAATGCAGAGATGAACAGTGTCAGGGGAGGGGGCTTCCTTTTTTACCTTACAAACTTTCAAACCCTGTTCCTATGCAAAGAGGTTGTTGAGTGTGTGCTGTGTGCAACGTGGGCAGGCACAGGCTGTTGTGACACAATGCCAGGCGCTTCTGGGCAACTGTTTGTGAGGAAAAGACATGAATTCACCTCAATTGCTTAATTATGCTGCAAGATGAGCTGAGCATGTTAAATGGTCCACAAACCAGTTGTGTTTATTTCCAAGCTTGCTAGAGTAGTCATCTCACTTGTTCATTATTCAAATGTTTGTTTTAGTTTGCTTTTGCCATTCCTGTTTTCCCATTAGCTTACTGCTTTCCCTGGCCTGATACTTGACATAAAGACCTCAACCTGTGTGCTTAGTGTCTTTTGGTACCAATTTTTTTTTCTTTTAAAACGACAGTTAAAACTATAATGTCTTTTTCTTTTCTTTCCTTAAAAGTATAACTACTTTGGTTTAATGGTACCAAAAATGTGTAAATAAATTACTCCACAAAAGCAGCTGGTGGAAATAAAAAGTGTTTAGGTTAGTACCCTTTGGGGGGGAAATGAGTACAATATTTAAACAGAATTGTCTTTTATAAGGAGATTTCAGACATTTTTACATTTCAGTTCTAAGATGTGTACAGATGCTGCAGAGGGTCTTTGTATTTTATATATATAGCATGGGAGAGGGTTAAAAATAATATGCCTTTATAATAAACAAAACCTGTCAAAAATCTATTTGCCAAACAGACTTAAAAAGAAATTTTATACCATTCCAAAAGGGGAGTTAGGTAGGCAGAGGCTGAGAGGGGGCACCTCCTGCAGAGAGGAAGGGAAGGGCTCCACCTTTCCCCAGACTTGAAGACAAGGTTCTGCTTCCTTGTGTGCATGGCCTTGCTGAGGAGTCTGAGCAGCTGCTGTGCCTGTGGATGCTGCTGCTTCCTCTGAGTTAAACAGCTCCATACTTTCTACAACAGGTACCAAGTGTTGATTTTGAAATATTCTCCACTCTGCACAGTTGCCTTATCAAGTCAGTAGGGACTGTTCTGGATATCTTTAATAACTTTCAAAAGCAATTTTGAGGTGTGAGTATCTATCTTACTTCTGCGTACAGAATACTGACATGCAAGTGTGTATATATATGTCTGTGTATATATATGTACACATATTTTCAAATTTTCATTTCTGTTCACCATTTAAAGCGAGATTCTGTTAAATGCCATTTTTGTGTTGCAAGAGTAGAAAAGCTACCAAGCAGCTCATCCTTTGTGTTTGTAGAAAATGTGCATTACTGCAGCTGTTCCTGGCTGAGTCATGACTTTGTACCACACAGGGGGAGCTCTGCAGCTGCTGCTGCAGCTGCTGAGCCCCAGTGCAGCAGCTGGGCTCAGTGCAGGGCTGGGACTTTGGTGGCACCTGAGCCTCCAGGGACTGCCCTGTACCTCCAGAAGTGCACTGAGAACTGTGTTTGTGTGTCTGCCCAGGCCTGCCCGTGTGCTTCATGGGTACCTGCCTGCAATACCACTCTGATCAATTAACTGCCTTGTGTTTCAATGAAAATGTAGCAAGCTGGGCAAACCTTTTGGCTTATTCTCAGATGGGAAGATATTAAAACCAAAAAAAAATCTAACATGTATTTAAGCAAAGGATGAAATCTTAAATTTGCCTCTAACCAAGAGACACAAATCTGTACCTCAAATTGCTCTAGGCAGTAGGTTTCTAATGCTGTTGCTGTGATGGTTTAGAGTTCACCATTTCAACTGAAACTAAAACCTTTGTGCCTGATAATGATTTACTGAGTAAAGTAGCAGTGGCAGGAAGATTATAAAATCCTGATGCTGAGTTGTGAATGTGAAGTAAATTAGAGTCAATAAAAGTTTGTACCTTTCCACAGTGAACTGCAGGTGGTTTTCTTTCCCTTTCTCTAATAAAAAAAAATTGTGTGTGTGTGTTTTTTTCCAAGAATAGCATGGACACTGTGCTATAGAAAGATGATTAATAAAAATGATGTGCAAGTTATCTTATTTCTTGCTATATTCTATTATAGTGTCTGCAGTTTGCATGGTGATCAGAATTTCTCATAGCAGGGAACTTACTCAGTGTGAGAATGAAGACTCCAGAGAAAAGATGTTGGCTGTGTGTTAAAATTAAGAGAAACCACGGATTTTGGTGTCTTAAAAGGGAATTAATCTTTTGAGTTCCAATTGGCTGACATACTTCTAAATGAGCAAATACATCAATTTATGTGGGGCACAACTGACTATACTGAATGTGGTCATCTTGGCACTGACCAACTCATGTCTACTAGCAGAAGCATTTCCCTTTATGCAGGTAATACAGATACAACAGAAGGGGCTGTTAAATTATCCTTTCATACACATTAGAACAGCATTACTGCTTTATGCCCTACTCTCTGCCACCTGTATCTGTTTATATACAAATGCAAAATTCAAATACATAATGGTAAGTGGGGACAGGCACTGATAATCCTGGCAAGGGGCTGAATGCACACCTTGCAAGGAGACTTGCCCAACATAATGAATGTAGGCTACAAGGGCACCCCGCAAATGAGCAGGACCTGATGGCCCAGTTTCTGTATTGTACAGATGTTCTCAGGGTGTACCAGTCTGAAGGCAGCTCTTCCTCCTTGCTGGGCAAACCCCAGATAACCTCAGAGAATGTCAGGAATTGTGGAGAGAAGGGAAGGGCTCTCCACTTCTGAACATGAAGTGACATGCAGTAAATCATACTGAAAATTTTCTCAGATTACATTTTAGAATGTTTTGTGCTAAAAAGGACTATAGTAATGTTCCAATAAACCAGAATTTTAGAAGAAACTATTTTTAATAAGCAGCAGCAGCCATTCGTGTGTGCTACCCGTTCCTTTAAGCACACCCAAGTTCCCCACATGATCCAACCTCTGTCAGCTGAGGCGTTTGCTCTTGCCTCCAACATCCTGCACGTGACAAACCTCCACTGCAGCCCCCAGCTTGTGCAGCTCACTCAGCCACAGCATCTGCTTGGGAGACAGGCGGTCGTTGGGGCCCTTCACCTCCACCAGCTACAAGGAAAGGGGGATGGTTAGAAGTGTGTCCCTGGGGGAACTGAAGGATCATTAGCTCCCACACATGAAGTATTTTTTACAGCTCTTATTTGCAACAAAAATAATAGAGATTTTAGCACAATGGAAGGTCCAGTGGGTGCTGAATTATTACCTCATATTTCAAAATTTAACTGTAAGAGAATGAAATTTTATATAGTAAATATCCACCAAAACACAGACCAAAGCTTTGGTGAATGAAGATCTCTCATACTGCAAAATTGATTGTCTACACCCTCACCTGTTCCAGCTGATACTGACATCAACTTATTCAGGTGTTCTAGAGAACTAATTTCTGCTATTCAGCTATGTATCATGAACACATAACAAGTTGCTCCAACAGATGAGATGTCCTGTTGGAGCAACTTGTTATGTAGCTATTCCACTACTCTGCACAGACACAGTTGTTGTAGACTCAAATAGTCCAGATTTTGTCGAAGTGGTGCCAGAACTCCTTGCTAACAGCAGTCGATGTGTGGCTGATTATAACAGGTGCTTTAGATTACGATTAATCAAAGACCTTTCCTACACCAGCCTTAGCCAGTGCTGATCTTGCTGCTCCCCACGCCCACTACAGCGCCAGCACAGCTGCTGGAGGAACAGATAATCACCCCGTGCTCCGTGGGGGCAGGGCAGCCGAGCCGCGGGTCTGACTCCACCGCCACAAGAATGACAATTTGTGTGGGCTGACAAGTGCAAGGTTTTACACGAGGGGAGGCAGCTGAGCGCTGGGAATTCCCGTGCTCCCCACACACCTTGAAGTGCCGGCTGTGGGAGCGCCACACGAGCAGGTCGGGCAGGCCCCCCCGGCAGTGCCGCAGGTCCCTGGAAAGCCGCCGGAAAACACCGCTCAGGAACCTTCCTCCAAGGCAAGAGACCAGGCTCTGCAAGAGAAGGTTTGGGTTGGTTTTAATTTCCTGCAGAACCATTTCCCAACCCTCACAAGAATACTGTTCCAAGAATACTACATGGCCCACTTCAGCTCTTTGTTTAGTCTCAAGAAATGTAAGTAGATGTTTTTTACATCAATTTTCCTGCTGTGCTCTCAGCTACTGTTACAGGAAAAGTGACCATATGAGAAAATTGTCACATTACCTGTGCAGGGACTTCAGCACAATAATCCCTAATTCCAATTCCTCCCTCCCACCACTCTCCATCTGCCATGGCTCAGTGCCTCAATACAACCTGTTGAGCACACCAGGGCCATGTGTAATTGAATGTCAAGCCTAATTGGAGCGCCCATGCTGGGCAACAGTCCCTTACCTGGACTTGCTGGAGGGAAATAAAACGTCCCCAGTTAACCAGGGCTGCTGCTTTTCCCTCCTGAGTGGTCCAGACATCAGCAACCAACTCTGCCAGTGTCTCCGAGGAAGCTGTGTGAAGCTGCTGGAGTCTGGCCTCAATGACAGCCCTCCTGTTCTCATAGAAGTTGTCAGTGTATAAATCCAGGGGGGATGTCTGGATGAAAAGGTAAACACAGCTCTCAGGAACTGCCACCACAGCAGCTGTTCCCAGAATGACAATGTCCTACTTCATATTTTTCTTAACAACAAAGTCAATCAAACATTGAGCTGATTTATATTGCACATGACCACCATATAAATATTTATTAAGTGGGGAAAAAATTGCATATGTTTTAATACCCAGTGCCAGTGCAACCAACACTGGCCACATCTTGGCCTCTGCTCTGTTGTTTTGAACTCTAGACAGAGGTTTCCTTTAACAAAGAATCCTGTGCATTCCCAGTGCTCTGAGCAGTAACGTTCCCGGTGGGATCTGGAATCGGGATCAAGACTGCTCAGGCACAGTGAGCAGTTTGAGGTGAAAGAACAAAGCCGCGATGAAGCCGGGGCGGATCCTTCAGCGCCCTCAGGAAGAGCCCCGGGACAGCGCTGAACACACCGGTGTAAAAAGCCCCTGCAGCAATTCAGCTTTGACGCTGCTGAGCAGGGCGGGCCGAGAGCCATTTTCAGACGCAAATGCAGAGTGCTTAGGAAACAGTCTTACACAAACGGCTGCCACACATAATCCCACATACAAAATACAGCCTAGGAATGACGGAGAGAATCAGGTGTGAGCTCAGTATTTTTAGTGCCCGAGGATCATGAGTTTTGCTCTGCATTAATAAGGACAACAAGAAGAACTATTTGTATGAATTCCATTTCAGTTTTGTATGGCCTCTGGAGTTACAGCTGTCCCCTTCCTGTCCTACTTGTGAACCTGCTGGTTTTCAGCTCAGCCACAAGGACTTCTGCTTCAAATGGTGAAGAAAAATAAAGCCACAAGTTCACCTGGAATCACAGACCTTAGGGTGTTACAGGGAGCTGTTGGAGAGGGCTTTGTAATGTTGTTTGCTTGCTTCTTTCTTTGTCGAAAAGGAGGGATGATCCCAAAAAAAATGGTGGGGTGGGCAGGGGTGCTAACAAACCTGAGTTTAAAAATAAGGCTATTGAAAAGCAACAGATTTTTTTTTTCTTTTGTTGTTTTTTCTTTTCTCTAATGGAATGTGCCATCTTCCAACTAGAGGAACTAGGCTGGGGCACAGCAGTGTTTCTCCACTGCTATCAAGGACACCTTGCCCAGCAAGCTCAGCTACAGGACACAAGCATTTAACCACACCAATCCCACCCTCTCTGACTGTGAATCCAGTCTGACACAGCAAATGGTTACTGAGGAGGCCCTTGGCAATAAACCAAATATAACAAATATAAAAGGAAGGAAACACCAAGATCTGTCTGGAAAGTCCCTCAGAATAAAATGTTAATATAATCACAAAAAAGATTTTAACATCATTACTGAGTTTACAGCAATGGGAAAATAAATTAACTAAAGAAAGCCTTCCAAAATTACCTGATAGGAATTTCTGAACACATCAGGTATGTCATCCATGAAAATGATATCCCACATTAGAATCCCATACAGTGTAATAAACGTTGAGCCTTCCCCATGAATACCTAAAAGGCAGAGTTTAATAAAAATGGAAACATTAATTTCTACAGCAATGTCATATGAAGAGGTACTGAAGCATCACCACCCAAAGCAGAAATACACCATGTTGAGGTTCATGGCCAGCTGGTGTCAGCACACATTCCCACTGCAGCTGCAAATGCAGCTCATTCTGCCCCATTCCCCAAGCCTGCTGCTCCCAGGCCAGGGGCCTTCACTGCAGCAGTTTCCATCCCTGCCTGGCCCCCACAAAGCTTACTGGGCTCTGACAATACACAACTTTTTTTAACATTAAAAAAGGATACTATATGGATGATAATAATAATAATATATAATATATTCAAAACATGACATATAGTATATAATCAGATCTTGTATAAAATATTATTCTATGTAGCTGCTCTATTTTATTGTAAATATTATCTTTTATATGTATACATATTTATATATGCAAATACACCTGTGTTTATGCATGTATACCTGTGCTCCTACACATTTATATGTTCATGCACACATATAAGAATATGAAAGCAACATATCGAGGACACCAAGGAGGGCTTCTTCTAATACCTCAACACCAAAAGGAAAACTCAGGCTAACGTGGGCCTGCTGCTGAATGGAGGGGGGGCCTGGTAACAGGGGATACAGAGAGCAGGGCTCTGGAACACCTTCCTTGCACTCGTCTTCACTGCCAAGACCAGCTCTCAGGGACCTCTGACCCAGGAGACCTGGGGTAAGGAATGCTGGAAAACCTTCCCTTGGTTCAGGAAGACTGGCTTAGAGAACACCAAGGCAAGCTTGACATCCACAAGTCCATGGGCCCTGAGGGGCTGCACCCAGAGGTGCTGAGAGTGGGCAGACACCATGCTGAGGCCACTCACCATCATCTTTGGAAGGTGGTGGCCACCAGAAGAGGTGTCAGAAGAAAGCAAATGTCACCCATTCTGCAGAAAGGGAAAGGAGGACCCAGGGAAGTCCTGGCCAGTCAGCCTCACCTCACTCCCTGGAAAGGTGACAGAGTGCCTCATCCTGGGGCCATCTCTGCCCACAGGGATGACAAGAAGGTGATCATGAGTGGTCAGCATGGATTCACATCTGCTAAATAATGCCTGATGAACCTGACTGCCTTCTACAATGAAGTGCTGTGCACTGGAACAGGCTGTCAGAGAGGCTGTGGAGTCTCCCTCACTGGAGCTATTCCACAACAGTCCTGTGCCATGTGCTCTGGAATGACTCTGCTTGAGCAGGGAGGTTGGACCAGATGACCCCACTGTGAGCCCTCCCAACCCAAACCATTCAGTGGTTCTGTGATTCTGTGAGCATTTCTATATATATATGTGTACAAAGAGAGATATATATGTATGACTATACACATGTATATATATGTATACGTATGCAAACACAAGGAAACACTTTTCCACTGTGAAGGTGATGAAACACTGGCACAGGCTGCCCAGAGAGGCTGTGGACTCACCCTCCCTGGGGATACTCTACAGCAGGTCATGGTCTGGGAGAGTTGGCTCTTGAGCTGAGGGTGACCCCCAGAGCCCCTTGTCAACCTCAGCCACTCTGTGATTTGTGTGTTATTAGTCTGTTAGTGCAATATATTATCTACAGTAGTATATGCAGTGTTACCCATCACACATACAGATCCCAGAATATGTATGTTATTATATACCATATATTATAGTGTATGTGCATTAAACAAGCAGGATTCCTCATACATATGAGAGGGAGCATGTGTGTGTTGGGGTGTGTGCATGAAGCTGGTATGGGCATTCTGGATCACCACTAAATCACACATGGCCGCTGTGTGCTCAAAATTGTAGAGCCAAGAAGACCAATGGTGAGTGGGTGAGAGTGAGGAACTGAGTGGGAATTTCAGCACAATTCTCTCAAATTCTAAATATTGCTCCCTTCCTATTTACCTTTTTCTGATATGACCACTTTTGCTGCAACAATATTAGCAATGAAATAAAACTATATTAAAATATATATTTTATAGAAAGATACAAAAGTTATCTTTAAAAATAACTTTCCTACCTTTTTTGCTTTTTTCCTGTAAAACAGACCTATATATTCTTACTAGTTGATGGCTTTTCATAGCTCCTAAGTTGTAAGAGTGCATTAAAAACTACTAATAGAGCCTTTTCAAAAATTCCTGCAGTGTTGTGCTATTGGTATATACTGTTTTCATGAACATCTAGTACCAAGAATTAGTGGAGGTTTACATTTCCTTAGTGACACTCCCTTAAATGATAATACTAGCACTTTAACCTAAATTGTTTTACCCTTAGCTGTTCAATGGTAAGGAAGGCAAAGTAAGTGATTTTCTGTGTAGACGAAGAAAAAACACTGGGGTTTTTCCTACTACATTTCAAAACCACATTTAGTAAATGAAAGCAGCAAATTATTAAAGCAGATCAGGCTGAAAATATATGTTAGAGCACTTTGGTAAGGAAGTGATGTATTAGAGGTGTTTGGGAAGGAAACAGAATCAGCCTAAAATTTGGTCTAAGGAACTCAGCTAAAACTGGTCTATTAACTAAACTGATTAGTAAATAGTTTCTTTGCTTACTCTCACAGTTATTTTACTGCAAAATATCCCCAAACCAACAGTACTGTTACCCTGATCGAAACCATTCTTCCTGTAATGAGTTAATGCCAGCTCCTCAACTGAGCACATGACTGTGGATACACTGCAGTCTTGGCCTCCTTCTCCATCACCAATATCCTCCATGAGAAACACAGATTTTCCCATTCCCGTCTGAGGACACATCTTTCCACTGATTGTAACCTGAACATATTAAAACATTTGGTTACTTTCCAGCATCACGTTTAAAAGGCTTTAGCCCAAAATTCCTTTTTCAGTTTGCTTAAAATCAGAACTAGATTTGTTTCCAAAAATCAACTGAATAAAATTTAACCTGTCATTCCTGTGAAATCATCCTCTTTAGCTTTTATAAACCGGCACATTTTTAAGAAAACAAATGTCTAGCAAAAATTCTGGGCAGATGGGAAGGTAGCCTTTCTATATGCAGGACCAGGAGCAGAAACACAGAAAAGTGAGGAGACAGACTCTGGGCTGAGACAAAGAAGGGCTGCAGGGAGACATGAGGTGAGGAGGTTGAGAGAGGAAGTGAGGCTCTGCTTTGATTTTGCCCAGACAGAATTATCTTTACAATGGTATGGAAAAGACAGATTTTTAAAAAATCTATTCTGTTATGATGCAAGTGCCCCACACTGAATATTTGCATAACACATATTTAGAGTGCATAACTTCCAAAGGTTCCTAAAAGATCAGTGGCTTTTTTTTAGCCATTAATCTAATGCTGACAACATGCTAAGGTTACTATTACTTTTTCAGCACACAGAATGCTTGGCCTGCAGCCACCAGAGGCAATGCACTGATCAGACTCTTCAGCCAGAAAGGCTATGGCTTTACCGATAAATTAGTGGAATTTATGGCTGATCACTTCCATAAAAAATATAAAGCAATGAAAATTAGATCAGTGTACAGCTGACTAACTTCAGGTAAGAAGCTGACCAATGTAGAAGTATTTGATTACAAGAGGCTTTTGTTTTAGAAACACATTTGTATTCCTTTTCCTGCACCATGTCAGTCAGAGGCTGGTGCACAGCATGTAACAAGTCTCCTAGATTACTTTTCCTTGTCTGAAGTAAAAAGAGCTCAAGAGTTGCTGCTCCCTTGCTTACATGAGTCACATCCTGCACGGTGAGGATGGGCAGGTCCTGCAGCAGGCCCTGGAACTGCTTGCAGCTGGGGGAGTCCCTGATGCGCAGGGCGCGCTGGCACAGGGACAGACGGTGCCCGGTGCGCACGGCCGGGTCTGCCAGCCCCCTCCGGATGCAGCCAATGGCCTGGCAAACAGCAAGGGGACAAACAACGATTGACTGACACCTCTGCACACCTCTCTGCACAAGAGCAACTGATTTAAGCACAAACACGTGAGTGTAAGAACCAGCGTACAGGACAGGGCCACCTCGCTAATCGAGTGGTGAAGTTCTAACCAATGAGTAACAATTTGCACAAGGAGGCTTCTGGACTCAAATTTATCCTAGTACAGTAAAAAAGTACAGTACAGTACAATAAAAAAAAAATCCCTCTCAATTTCTACTGATTAAGGAAGTGGATTCATTTTCTTAGTTGAAACTGGTGTCTGACCTTAGGATTCCTAACAAAATCTGCATTTTTAGGACACTCTACTCCACTGTTCTTGCCATAAGAAATACTTCAAAAAAATGTTTTCAGACAATGTCTGTAGTGTTTCCAGCTTTCCAGCAGCAGTTTTGAAGATACCTTCTTAGTGTTTTTCAAGTGCTGATGTAAATTCAGAGCCAGCCGATCCCACCATCTCCCTCTGCTGTCAGCACAGTACACATCCTGGGCCAGGAGGTTCTGCAGCTGCTGCACTGCTTCCTGTAGCAATGGGATTGTACCTTTATTAACTGGGTTACAAAACCAAGTTCAAGTGAGCTTGTCACTTTCCCTTCTAATTAATGAATAGTACAGAAACTTTCTCTCTGGACAATCCAAACCTAGTTTTTACTCCATTACCCAATATACCCATTTCAAATCCATATGTGTATCTTAAAAACTCTAGAATAGAGATATTTTTATGTGAACTTAAAGGTTAGCTGCCAAAAATACAGCATTTTTATAATTTCTGTATCCCTTATTGTATATGAAAAATATCTTAAGTATTACTTGTTGCTTTGTTGCTGAGGTGAAGTATTTTTCAAAATAATCTGATTAACTTTAAGATGTAAGTCAGAGGCCTTTGGAGATGTTAATTCCTTAGGAAGAGGCAGGGATTTCTGGAAGACTTCTCTTTCAAGATTTTTCTTATTTAAAAGCAATATCCAAATCTAGTGAAACACAGGTATCTTTAAATAATGAAACAAGCATATCTCAGCAATAGTTTTATGGTGTATTACATATGGTAAATCTTCAAAGCATAAGCAGAAATCAAAACAATTTAAAACTTTCTAAAGCAGCAGAAAAAAGGGGCACTTTTCCCTTAGAAGTTAACTTGTTACTAGAACTGTAGCAAGTCCTGGCAAACATATTACCAGCATTTTCCAGCCACTTTAGAAATGTAAATTCATGTAAAAAAATTAAGCACTTATTTCTATTCCCCTCACCACTTTACCTTATACTTGTGAAGTCTCTGCAGAATTTCAACTCCTTGAGAAAGGATTCTTGTGTACACCCAGCCAACTGTGAAACGTCGCAGGTAATCAGGTAAAATTCTGTGATAGCTGAAAAATAAGAGCAGTTCAGATCAATTTAATGATGTCAATTTTACTAAGAATACTTACACCTAAAGCATTTACCAAACTAAATGCCTTATATATCTAAACTGATCTGAAATAAGTATCCCAGCTGCAAAGTCAAGAACCCAAAGGTAAGGCAATAGTTTGGCTTAGGGAGCAGGTGCAAGCTGCATTTGCACAGCTTATTTCAATATCAACACCAGCAGAATTATCAGTAAGTTTTAAAACAGATGCAAAACAGTAACTTACTACATCATATTTTGTTACCACTCATTTTCATAAGTCAGCAGTTCCACTTCAGAAACAAAGCTGAACAAAAGAAAAAGTCTCGAATAGGAATTTCCTGCCATAAAAGAAGACCAACATCTTTTCAGTAGGCACCTCTGTATTTCAGGACAAAGTCTTTCAAATTTATTTTTAAAATCAAAATAGATTTTTCCACTGTCTTCAGTGTAAAATGGAACAGACCTCCAAATGACCCCCTATGAATATTATTTTAAATCAGTTGCCATGGAATTGAATATAATGCCAAATATAAGGCTTTAATTTGTGGTGTATTATTAAAAACCCTCAAAATAATTAAAAGAAAAACTGATCAAGAACATTTAAAACCCAATAAATGTTATTTCAGTTCTCAGATATTCAGTAACATTTCCTGAGCAACACCCACTTGGAAATCTAAAGACATTAATAACCCAGCATGTTTTCCCATAACATTTGCAACATCTTTTGTTCACAGTCAATTTTAATTTCTGCTTATTGCCATTTGTTTGAAAGCCATTAAAAAAAACAAAAAAAAACCCAAAAAACAAAACAAAACAAAACAAAACAAACCACCAAAACCAAAAAACTATGACAAGGGAAAAATAAGAAAATAAGGCTCTTGTTCTCCTGTACTGGCACATAGGACAGAACTGTTTTACTGCTATATCCATGCCTACCAACTCTTTCCCAAGATTTTATAAAAAAGGTCTTTTCACATTGTAACTTAAAAGCTAAACAATCAGGAAGTTCCAAGCTTTCAAGAGCACTAAAGTCTCTTGCTTTATCAGGTATAAATAACATCCCTAGCTGATAAGCCTCTCTCCAAAGGAACAGTATCCAAGGTAATATAATACATTTAACAGTTTCCCGTTCAGTACCTCAAAGAGGGGTGATTCTTCAGTTCGCTCCAGGTTTCTTTAGCACACAAATAGAGATTATTAGCTTCTTCCCAGTTCCCATTTAGCATTGCAGTGGCTATATCATTTGACAGATGAACAGCAGTTGCATACCTGTGGTAAAAACCACAACTTTACCACACTTGAAAAGCATCTACAGTTGAAAGAAATAAATTCTTTCCCCTCCAGTCTCTAAAGACATTGAATCATGCAGCTATCTTTATTCTTAATCTTGTAGGATTAGCAGAGTTTAAACTAGCAGGGCACATAATGTTTAAATTTACTTAACACTAGAGAATATAATTTTTATTTAGCTCAGAATCAGCATAGCAAATGAAGAAACAGCTTTCATCACATTATCATGAAGCAAATAAATAAGCTATTTTGTTTCAAAATGCAAGCCACTGTGAATTACAACTCCTACCTTGACAGAAAAATGTACTTAAAATAATTGCAAAATTGACACTTCTAAATATTTACATCTGGAGTACTACATCTGAGTTCTTATTTGCCTGCACAAATGCTGCAGTAAAGCTCTTTCAGAAATGAACAGATTTCCAAGCTGCCAAAGCTCTCCCTACCTGATGAGATCCTCTCTGTCCTGGAAGACCTGTGTTTTCCTGTTTACTGTGTAACTGGGGAATACCATATGCCCCATGTTTGCCCTAAGGACTGTGGAGAGCAGGCCTTGACCAGCACTGCCAGCTTCTTCCTCCTCCAGCGACTCAGGCAGTGAAAACAGCAGCAGGATTCGGGAAAAGACAGCCCGAGCACCTTTGCAGACCCTGACACATTTTCCAGCCAGGTCTTTCACCCTGGAAGGACAAATAAAATATTATAACATGGTTTTTACCATGACTTGTAAAAACTAAAACATACTGAATGAAGTATGAGAATAACTTTTTTCCAAGCCAATTAATGCATAAACTTGATTTTCCTTGAAAGAAGCAGAGAGACTATGCAGTTTAGTATTTACCCTTCTCTTTGACTCACTGTGAATTGAAATGTAATGCCACCCTTTTTATTAATAAATTTACTAAATACAGTCCTCTCTTGAAAAGGCATCTAGATTTCAGTCATTTGAAGCACAACTTCCATTCACCTGCAAAATTTACCTGTAAACATTTACCTTTTTAAAATCACTGTCCCGATACCAGCCTGACTCCTGCTGAAGATCGAACGCTGCTTTGACAACTTCAGAAGATCATCCACAAGTTGCTGTTTCTGACCATTTGGGTTTGGCAAGTGAAAGACTTTTGCCAGTGTTTTTAGCTCAGGGGCTGAAAGCAAATCCAGCCCTTCATACAGGTCTTCCAATTCAGATTCTAAAAGTAAAATTATCCACATATATTCATTGTGTTGTATTATTGTGTCAAGCAACAGCTCACAGTACATGCATACAACCTAACACTAATATAATGATTTAGGTTTGATGCCCAAAAGGTGGGCTGGAAATAAAACCCCATAGACTGGTGTCTGTAGGGCAGGTATTTTGTTTATTGCAGCACTGCAGGTGAAGGGGATTTCTCCACCTAACTCACCCACCTTTGCCAAGTGCTGTGGTATGTTTATGCAGTAAGTGTTGCTTAGTGTAACTCTGCCACTGTAACATCATCACACAGATGCCAGAACTAATTTACATGGTATGATCTGAGTGTTATTAGACAGTTCTTTTGCACTGTGCCTGCACCTCCCTGATTCAGGGCTCGTCAGGGGTCTTTGATGAAGGCTTCCAAAGTCTTCTTCAGTCCTCTGAAGTTTTCAACTTTGTTTTTGGAGCATGCACAGTTACTGTGTTCCTCGGTCTGTCTGGTCCTAACCTGCCTAAATGTCTTTATTTTGTGGCTAATTGGCTTTACATGTACCAATTTCTCATTAACTGTACTTACCTATCTCTAAAGCTATCCACCTTCTTTTATGTCTATTCAGCATTAAGCAACTAGTTAACCATATGCCCCATTACATTGTATAGAAAGTTATTTGTATCAGGTTATATAGGTATAAAAGTATTGATTTGGGTTATATAGGTATAAAAGTTACGGTTCAGCTTATATTCATATCAGGTTATATAGATACATAAAAAAGTCATGATTTAGGTTATACTGATATCAGTTTATGTATCTATATCAGGTTGTACTGATGTCTTATAACTCAAGCTATATAAGCACCTTGTAACTTTGACCTAAGTTATATAGGCATCAGGTTCTTAAAAAATGTATTAACAATGCTATCTGGTTCACCCTGAAATTCTTCTGCACCTTCTTCTGGACCTTTTCACAGGTCTGCTTTGAAGGAAGGGAATAACTAGAAAAAGAACACCCCTTACAACTTCAAAACAACTGCAAAGATTAAAAAATTCTTCTGAGTTATAAAAAAAATGCTGTTCAGAAAACCTGATGTTCTCTATTATCTAATCTGCACTATTTGTATTTTCACAAGACCACTCATCTACCTGAAGCCTTTATTCTGCTCCTCTATTCTGTTCCCAAGGCACAAACAAGCATGTACTGCATTGATCTCTAACATGACACAACTTCAGATTTTATTTGTAGCATTTTAAAGGTTTATTAATGCTGGCCTTACCTGTTTGTAGGAATCTGGCTTCAACCAGTTCTTCAATTATTGGTGACAAATCCACACTTATCTCCCCATACTCTATTTTGTTCACCTTTAACCAGTTCAGCTTGCGTTGAAAAAGTCTTACATACAACTTCTGCCCACCAACTGTAAATTTTATTTAAAGAAGGGAAAGACAAAAAGAGGAGTAAATTCTAAACACAGTACTAAGCACCACATCATCACATTAACCAGAAAAATTACTTTGATGCAGGTACTCTCTAAAACACATTTTACATCTCCCCGTGTTCTACAAGCAGACTTGGTAAAATACCAGAATTACCTTTCCAAGCAATTAATAAATTCATTAGGATCTTTAAGTTTTGTAGGTGGAAAAGTATTACAACATGTTTTCTAGGTAATGTACATTACTAAAATGCCTTTTGACATGCTTACCCTTCAAGAAATATTTAGTTTTATAGAAAAAGAGAACTTCATTTTTCAACCCTGCATTTTGTGTTGTTAAATAGGTCTTTTTGCTTTGTTAAACAGTCATTCAATGACCAAATATTTCATGCTAGAGAACAAAAGAAGCTGCAGTCTGACAGAATAATTTCATAATCACGGAATATCTCTCTGTGCAGCATTCTTCAGGTTCTTATTTTTCCAAAGATAAGCCAAATTATACTAATACATCTACTGAAAGAAAACAATGAGAAAAAAACTCCTATTCATTTGGTTTTTATCAGGAAAGTATTCTTTTAAAGTACCTTTTAAAAAGGCTTTTTAAGTGCTAACAATGCCAAAATTCAACAAAATAGCTTATTAAATTTTAGCTGAAAATAGTCTAGCTATTATCACTACATTCAACAACCTTTTGAATATTTAAATCAAGCCCCATTAACTTCTATTTTTTACCACTGTCTGCTACTGCTTAACTGAAAATGATCACTAATAAAAAACCACTGAAACACTACCAGACCTAGACATATTTAAGAAATGGCAGATAAACATTAAATGTTTATTTAACAATTCTCCTGTCCTTATAAGACTTTTTCAGCCTTTTCTTTAATAGAATCTTTCCAGGATCAGTTCACTGGAAGAACTACATTCAGACATATAACTTGTCATTTTCTCTGTGGGGTTATAACTCCTTTAAAGTCTGTCCCCAGTTTTTATCATTCTGGAGAAAGGAAAATGTTAACACACAGGCATTCTTTCTCCAGGCCATGGAACTGACCAAACTAGGGCTGCAATAATAATTTCATAATAAGCTTCATAAACTTACACTGAGTTAGAGACAACCCACTGAGGAATGGCAGACATTTCAGCAGAAAATAATTAAATACTGGAAAGTATCCATATTCAAGCAACTTCATAGTACTAAGCAGGTGTGTGGGCTTTTTTGTGTTATGATAACTGAAAGATAACGCTAGGGTAGAAACTTCTCATGTGGGACACATAACTCATCTACCTGAACTTTTAAAGTATCCTGCCTGGTATTTCTTGAAGGCAATGGCATCCATCTGCCAGTTGTCCAGGACTTGTTATCTACTGGCTTAGTGCTATCCTCTCACTTCTTACAGCTCAACTGCTTCATCTTTCCTACCCTGCAAAGAGAGATTGTTTCATCCATGACCCTCACATCCAGTGCAGACATGGATTTATCAGCACCACTTTGCAATAATTCTTTCTGTATTCCCAACTCACACTACTGAAAGAGAAACAAGAAGCTCTTTTATCTAACAGAAGAAGCTCCTGTTACCGATCAGTGTTGTTCACGTCCAGGGAACAGAGTGTGGAAATGGGGGAGGTGTATCCTGAACATCTCTTTTAGTGTCTGTCAAAGTAGCCAACGCCAGCATACACTACTGGCCTAACTGTGAGTTTATTCCTGGATCTTTGGATGCAAATGATGTGCATCTACTGCTTGCCTCAGAGAGCCAGTAACGAGACTTCTGTTGCTTTCTTTCTTTATATATTCCCTTTTAACTACCACAAGACAAACAAGGCATTACCAAGCTCCAAGATGTCCCTACTGTAATATTCTTATGGTCTGGAGTGCACCAATGGGCTCTGCCGACCACCCGAGGTTTGGCTGCTTGTGTCCATGGCCAGCTGAGATGCATTAGGATGCAAGCCAGGCTGCTGGGAGGGCTGAGTGAGGCTGTGTCCCCCCATTCTCTCAGGAGCTGTACCTAACTACATTAGCAGAGTTAATTTTTAAAAAGCCACTGAGAAGAAGGAGCTTCTTCCCTTAAAAAATACATCAAGTTACATGGTCAATTGATATAGTACTTCTCATATAAAACTATGTAAGAATGTTCCACTACATGAGGGAACGTGGAAATGTATTTAAAATAAAAAGATACCTGATAATTTGTAGAATTTGGTTATAATGTTCAAATCTTGTTCATTAAATAGTCTGACATCATCTTCATTCTGCAATACTGCTCGCAGGACTACTAAAAAATTCTGGAGGTAGTATGGGTGACCAGGAGAGTTGGGCACAGAGAGGACCTCGTCTATTTTGTCTAGAATGTCACCAGTGGAATCCTGAGATTCTGTCTTTTCCACAGTTTCTAATAAAGTATGGTTCATGTCATTTTTAAAGTCTTCAAGAACTTCCACAGGAAGTACCTCTGCATCATCCCTGCTAAAGCAATCTTCTGTCCCACGGTTCACTTCTGTCTTTGAAGGAGTAACCTCAGTGTGAGGCTGAGTCTCAATTTCCAAATTACTGGTCAGCTCTGCTGAAGTATGGGTGGCTAGAGATGTTTCAAATTTATCAGGACTAAGTATCCCACCTTCAGAGCTGCTTTCTGCTTTGGTGCTCCTTGTACCAGATGGGAACCTTTTGTCATTAATGTTATCAGCCAGTAACTGTACTTGAACTATATCCACAAGGTCTTCTTGATTACATTTGTTTATTTTGTTTTCAAATTCAGATTCCCTCTTTGAAAAATTTTGTTCCTGGTGCTCTCTTTGAGAAGGCTGATTTTCTTTCTGAGAACTCTGCCCAGCATCAATCTCATCACCATCATCATCATCAGGTGCTGCAGCACTTCCACAGGTACTGTGAAGAGCTGGAGGTGAAGAGTTGATCTCTTCATACAAGACCTGTTTTCCTCCCTGCAGGCAGCGTCTTCTGGACAGTTTGGCAGACAAGCTTCCCAAGGAGACTGTTCTAACTGTTCGAGCCTGGGATTCACTGTTGACATTAAAGACTGAACCACTATTGCTAAAATAAGGACTAGTCTGTTGTGCTGCACTCCCTCCTGCTTTCAATAAATTACTTTTGGAAAGACTTGTTTCTAGATTTAAGAGGTTTTTTGAAAAATACGAGCTGGAATTTTTGCTCAGATTTTCAGCTGGGGAACTCTTATTCCTAAAAGAATTCAGTGTAGCATCAATAGCACCAATCTCACCACGGTTTCTCTGACATGTTTCATCTATGTGCTTATTTATTCCATATCTTGGCACCAATTGCCCACACATGGGACAGCTAACTTTGGCAGGGGGAACATTGTTAAAAAAGGAAGTAATAGAGGATGATGCTGAAGGTGTAGATGGTGTTCCTGCAACTTCCACTTTTTTTGTTGCTTCTTTTTTCTTCTTATTTTTACCAAGTGACAAACTTATTTGGGATCTTTTGATTCCTGAAGATCTAGATTCTGCCATTACAAAGCTTCACAGCGATTACATGGTACAGACAACTCCATTCAGGCCATATTTCTTTATTCTGTAATACTTAAAAGACTTTCCTTGACTTTTCCATCTGTAATCCTCTGACATGCCTTGAAAAAAAAAAAAAACAACACAGAATGAGTGGTCTTCTAAGGTACCAGATGCAACCAAGATGAACAGAAGAGAGGCAGAGAAGTAATCTGTAACTTACAATGCTACTGTCCTTTAGCTTAGGCAGGGAAGCACACCACAGGCAAGCTGAGCACTGCAGCTGCCTTTAGATGGCTAAGTAATGGAAAAGTAATCTCAAGTTTGCATTTACATCAGCAAGTGAACCTGGAATTCAAATACGCAAGTCCTCTAATTTTCACAGAATAGTCAGAGATGAAAGGCACCTCTGGAGATCATCCAGTCCAACCCCTCTGCCCAAGCAGGGTCACCTGGAACAGATGACACAGGAACGCATCCAGGTGGGTTTGGAATGTCTCCGGAGAGGGAGACTCCATGACCACCCCGTGCAGCTCTCCCAGGGCTCTGCCACCCTCAGTGTGAAGTTCTTCCTCACGCTGAGGTGAAACTTCTTGTGTTTTAGTTTATGGCCATTGCTCCTCATTCTGTCGCTGGGAACATTTTATCACTGTCTTGTTTGCTACTGACAGACTATTTTCGGTGCCAAGCACCCGTTTCCAGAGCACTCTCCGGGCTGCCCTGCAGCCCTCACCCTCACGGCTGCCGCGCCTGCCCGAGCCCATGGCGCGCTCGGGCCGAGCTCCGCCAGGACCGGGGCTCAGGAGCAGCCGGCGGCTCCACACCGCTCTCCAGGTGATCTGGATGGCAGGGCCCAGGCTCCCGAGGGGCTCTCGGGGCTGCCATCCTGACGTGCCCGCCCCGCTGCCGCCACCGCCCCTCCCCGCGCTGAGACCCCGTGCCGCCGTGCCCCCACACGGCGGGCCCCAGCCGGAGCCTTCCACAGCCCGCCCGGCCCGGCGCGGGCCTTCTGCCCTTCCCCACGCACCGGCACCGCAGCCGCGCGTCGTTCCCGGCGCCGTGCGGGGCCAGGCCGCGCCCTGAGGGCCGGGCCGGGGCCGCCGCTCCGCCCGCCGCCAGGCCTGAGCAATGCAGCGCCGATGGCGGGCACGGCGCTCTGCGCGCTCCCTCACGCAGAGCGGGGTCTGTTGCAAACGCCCTCCGCAGATTTAAAATTTCCTTTTACGACAACGTGTGTAAAACAGCTGAGGTCCACAGGAGCAGCAACTAGAGGTTTGTGGTTGGTGAGTTTTTTGGGTCTTTTTTTTTGGTTTTTGTTCGGACAAGAGCAAATAGTGAAATATTTTCACCCTGAGATTTATTGTTTGTATGGAGTCTGAAAACGGTGCTGGTATGGGAGATTATTGCTCTGAGTAGTAAAAATAAGCATGAAGAGAAGGGACCTCATCCCTGCCTATCAGTGTATGCAGGGAGCTGCAGGGCAGGACCAGGCTCTGCTCCGTGCTGCCCAGCAATGGCACGAGGCAAAGGGCAGAAACTGAGACACACAAGCTCCACCTGAGCGTGAGGAAGAACTTCTTTAATGTGCAGGTGACTGAGCACTGGATCAGGCTGCCCAGAGAGGCTGGAGTGTGTGGAGCTCTCTCACTGGAGCTATTCCACAACAATCCTGTGCCTTGTGCTCTAGGATGATCCTGCTTGAGCAGGAGACTGGACCAGATGACCCCACTGAGGGCCCTTCCAACCCGAACCATTCTTGGACTCAGAAGTTAAAAATTTCCTGCCTCTGTGTTACCACAGGCTTAAAAATCTTTTGTGTCCTCCCTCTTTGCCAATCACAATTTCAGAGTATAATTTCTACAGTTTAAATGCCTGGATACATCCTCAGTTTTTCAATAAATGCAGTTCCTCCTGCTATAGATCCAGAGCTATTATAATAGCAGATACAAAGCTCTGGGCTATAGATTAAAGAGACTGTGCAGTCACAGCACACGGCAAGTATTTTACACCGACATGTATCTGCCCACACCAGGAATCTTTCTTTTTAGAATAAATCAGAGTTCTATGGTAGAAAATAAGAGTAAAATCTACAGAAAATTGTCTGAACATCACCTTAGAAGTTCACAAAAAGCATTTTAAAGATCCACAGAGAATAAAACCTACTCAAATTTGGAAGAAAATTTTAATATATACAAGATGTATATATATGTATGTATAAAAAAGGTAAATTACAACTTCAGTTTATGAACAGAGATTGCTTTCTCCTTCTTCTGTTTCTTCTTTAATTTGCTGGCATCTTTTATTTGCATTCTCACTTGATCTTGTAGCTGAGAAAAGAAGGCCTGAGATGATTTCAAGGCCTTGTCTTTACCTTCATCCTGTCATTGGACAAAACATTTGTTATAACCAAGAAATGTACAAACACTACCATTATATTATTTACTAGTTACTCAAGCGTAATGGTATTTCACTTAAAAAAAGATCTGGTAAGTGATTTTCAAAGGATATTGTTCACCACATTTTTATTCCACTCCTGCTATCTAAAGAAATAAATATTACATTATCTTCCTAAGTAGCAATTAGCCTGATAAGTAAGAGCAGGCATCAAGAACAGACCCTTGCACATCATGAACTACAACAGGGTATCTGTATTTTGTGTTCTACTTGCCTTCTGAAAAAGTAAGTACAAACATCTGGAAGCAATGAAGTTATTTTTCCTATTAGTTTCTCATACTTCAAAATTTCAGAGATTTTTAGAATTTAATTTAAAAGGCATCATAAGTGGCACGAGTTTACCATTTTATAGCATGCAAAACAACATCAATCTGATGAGATTATAGGGAAGGCTCCACAAAAAGGGCAAAGTTAAACAGGAATATTGTATTACAAAACAGTTTAAGTTACCCAAAGGTTATAAAGAACATAAAAACTTCAATGTGCATTCAAGGAGTCCCACTTGATGAAGTGGAATGGCTTAAATGCAGGAAATAAAAGAAAATGTCTTAGTATTTGCAGAACATCACTTTGTGAAGTTCAAAATAAATAGAAAAGTAGCACCTCACACAAAATCATTTCTGCCTGATGAACATGCTTTTATATAGAGTAATTGTATCATACAGCTTTTTCACGTTTTTCCAACCTTATACTTGTAATTAATTCTTTGGGAAAAACTTTCCTTTTCTCTCTAGAGAAAAATTATCTGTCCTTGGGATTTTAGTCTTACCTTGAGCAGAGATGCTTTGCCTTCTTTGGCAAGTCTTTTTAATTTTGCTGCAGCAGCTTTTTTGCTAAGTTTTGTGCCTTGTTCTGGTTTCATCTTTTCAAGAAGCTTTTGACGTTTCTCCTTTTCCCTTCGCTTCATACGTTTACGGAGCTTTTTCCTTCTGAGTTCTCGTTTTTTGTCTGTGGGAGTCTTTTCTGCATCTGTTTTTACATCACCAGCTTTGTTCTTTTCCTAAATAGATCCATAACAGTGCAAAAGACAAGACTCACTTCACAGAACTAAAATCTTTCCATTATTTCAAATGACAGCTCAGGATAAGGCAAAGGCCAAAAACTGACAAAAGCTGGGAATGAGATTTGTACAACTGATCCAGGACATGCCAATTGCTCTGCCCTAGTGTTGTTTAGCTTTCCCCCTCTCAATACCCATATAAATGCTGGAACAACAATGACCACCACGTAACAGTTAAGATCAAAACCAAAGCATAGTATTAGGGCCTACTGGAGCCAAATAAAATTTACTCTTTCCCCAGTTAGGAAAAAAACAAAATCGAAAAAAAATAAACCACCTCAGCCCTCCAAACCTCCCAACAACCACCAATGCTAAAATTCTACGCCAAAAAAGTCCAGAAGGTGTGGAACCACCCACCAGGATGGGAAGGGCAGAATTCCCACTGATCTGACAGACAGTACATCCTTCTATAGCCCCTTATGCTATTTTATATTTACCTTGATCTCCTCTGGTGCTAAGAGAGCAGCATCACTAACAGCAACTGGTGCTACTTCTTCCATACTTATAGCTGGAAGGTTTGAAACGATTTTAACTTCTGGCACCGCCTAGAAATAAGGAGACACATTTGGGACTGAGCACAGCATCTCAGCAGCTGGCAGACAACTGAATATCACAAGTAGTTGGTCTTGTTTAGAGGCAATCACAGTGCACTTAATATGAAATAAGAATTAGCTCAGTAAACACCAATGTTTACTTTGCTTTCCATTTCTGGAATATATTTTAAAGTATCCAGTTAAAAAAAAAAAAGGGAGAAAGCCCCCAACTTTATGAAACTTATGCACTTACTGGTTTGGGTGTGAAGTGGAAATTACAAAGTGCATCCAGCTTCTGGAAGAGTGAATCCATCATTTCCTGAATTTCTTTGTGTTCAGGATTTTCTTCCTCTTCAGTCTTTTGCTGCATTAAAAATGCAATGTAACTGTAACACCATTCATAAGGCTATTTTACTTTAAGTAAGCAAGACTGGTAACAACACAACTTACAATTCAGAGCCCTTTCACTGGTGAACACTCAGAGAAAGGCTAAATTACTTCCACTTGGAAAGTGTATAAATGAACACACAAGGGTACACGGTGTGAACTTAAAACCCAAAGGAAAGGCATTCTTCATGTTACCTGGTGAAGTTTCATGTATTCTTGCTCGTAGATTTCGGCAAGACTCAGCTTACTCTTTTCATGATCCAAACTGATCCGCTTCTTGTACTCAAAAGCTTCCTCTTTGGGTTTTTCTTTTGGTACTACGTCATCCCATGCCTGAGAAAGTCATAAAGTAATGACCAATTGCAACTACAGTAAAGTACCAGCTACATCTTATTTAGAACATTTTTCAGTTATTTATCTGGCACATTAACTAGTTTATGCATGTAGCTTCCCAGGACTCATCAAGTTTTGCACTTTTATTAAAAAAAAAAAAAAAAAAGTAATAAAAGTTATAGCTCTACTTGTGTCCTTGGTTTTAGTGAATGAAGGCAACAACTATAACAAGTTACAAACTCTTCCCTGGCTTTTTAAATTCAATGAACAGTAAGGCTCAACAAGCTGTGAGATACAAATTTTCTGTCAGTGGCTTTGAAGCAAACAACTGAGTTTGGTCAGTGTGAGAGAGCTCAGAGCACTAGTCATGGTAACAGCCAATACTTACAGGCTAGCTTTATATTCCAAATAAACTCCTTACAGTTTTATCTGCACACAGTCTGTTCTGAAGTGCACCAAAACTTGGCATATAACAGGGATATAAAAATAGGGGTCCTTAGAAATGTAAAGGCACATTCATCAAGACAAAAGAACAACCAGTTGCAGAAATTAAGATAATTTTACATCTAACATTGGAAATTATTCCAACTCATCCTTGGAATGTGCCCTGTGATTTAAGTCTATGAACAATGTAAGGAGGAACAGGTAAGATAATACTAACCTCATCCAATATTCTCTGTTTAATGAGATCTTCAAGCTGAAAAGTAGTTTCTTCTGTGATCACAGGTGCTGAAAGAAAAAGGCAAAGAATTTTAAGATTAATGTTTCTCCAGCAAGAAATAGGTCTTGTTCTATAAAGAATAAACTACAGAAAAAGAAAGTAAAGTCTTCACAAAAATGTAGCAATTGAAGGTGAAGTAAGTAAATGTAAGTAAAAGTAAGTCACATTATGTGAGGCTGATAAATTATTAGGTCTGCCAGCAAAGTTATGAACTTGCAGGTAAATTAAAAACTAACAAAAAGAAATTATAGTTTCCACTGTGAAAATGCAATGTGAAACAACCTCAAAATCACATCAAGAAGTTTAGCCTGGTCTCCTGTTACTCTGCTCTTGAGTCACAGGTGTTTTCAGCAAGGTCAAAGGGCAGAACACCCATCATGGTCTGGAACATGCTGTGAGCAAAGCGCTGTCCCTCTCCTTACCCATTCGGACTGCATGGTCAAAAAGCACTGTTTCTTCCAACAGGCTGTTCTCAGGGCGTTTCTGTCCAGTCACTTCTCCTTTAAGCTGCCACGGTTTCTCTTCTAACAATGCTTCTTCCAAGCTTTTTATTTTTTTGCTCATCTGGAAAACACAATTTCCTAGGAAATTTAAAAGAGAGCTCATTCCTAAACTCGCAGCAAGAAATTAATATTTATTTCAGGTACATGAGGGAATATATGACTGCAGATGTATCTGTGTAGATAAACCACACGTCCTCCTTAAATTTCAAATACCTTGTTTGTATTTGCTGGAGTCTGAACAAATGAAACAACCATTAAAAAAAAAAAATATTTGCCACTGTTTTTAAGTATTAGCCAAAGAAAATATGAACAAAACCCAAAGAAAACCACACCAAAATTACCTTTTCCTGTCTCTTCTCAAATGATGACTTTATTTCACTGGGACTGATGCCCTTCTCTGATTGCCCTTCAGTTACATCTTCTGTTTCACTGTCATCTGGCAAATTGAAAGTTACTTTTTTAGAAGCTTCTTTACTTCTCATGTGCTCCATCATTTCATCCATATCCTCAAACCTGTAACAATAACATTTAATATAAAAGTTGAGAAGCCTTTATAGTTTTTCACATGAAGATATTTCACCCCTTAAATGTTTACCTGTTACAAGTAACTTACAGTTTACAACAGGTTTCAAGGATCCCCCTAAAGGTAGAGGACACTAGGGAAACTTCTGGATAATAAAAATAACGTCGAACAACTCTTAAATGCTTTATTCAAATAAAGATCAAGAGACAATATTTTAAAAAATTAAGTTGACAACACAAACCATGAACATACAACCGTTAACTGAGAATGGCAAACTATGACCAGAGTGAGCGTGGCATTCTCAGTATTTTCTGTTTTACTTCTGTGTAAAATGATGAGAACATTTTACTTACTCAGACATACTTCCTTCATTTTGCTCTTCAATGGCACTGTCTGCTTCCTCTTCCTGATCCTCTTCAGCATCATTAGCTACTAAATCATCATCACCATCATCATCAACTGGATCAAAGAAATCTTTGTATGTCATATCTCTAGAACTTTTAATTGGCTAAAATGGTGAAAGGCAAAGAAAAAACCAAATAAACCACAGCTGTTAAGACTGACAGAAATCAAAGAGTATCTTGTCTTTTAAAGTCTTCAGTGCCTGGGGAACAGCACTTCTTGTGCAACAGTAATTCAGGGTAGTGATGCATTAACCTGTGGTAGGGCGTCATAGTAAAACTGATTTCTTTTCCTGGTGTTTACAATTCTCTACCACTTACACATACAGAAGTCAAGGAGCTGTAGATTTTGCCAAATACTTGTTAGAATGCACACTGATTCCTGGGTCTATTTCTTACTTGCCAGTGAGAATGTCTGGTAATATTAAAAAATAAAATACTTATTTTTGAATCAATTACTCATCAGTTTAAGTTGTATCAGAGTTACAAGGCCATGTCCCTGGAAAAAGCCCTTTGCTCTGCATCAGCCACCTTAGTGATCTCTAATTGCCGGATGCTGAGTGACAAATCTTTTTCATTTGCTGGGTCACCTATTTGGCAATTCTTTAAGGTCCCTGATTTCCTGTGGGTGTTATCTCTTCCTTTATTTATGTAAAAGCCCAAGGCCCATGTAAGGAGAGAATGAATAGCAGGATGCTATGTCCTTCTACATCAGGAAATTTTCTTACCAGATATTGATTGTTAAAGTAAAGCTTCAGAAGTAATCATTAGTGTCACATAAACAAATGTAACTTGGCAGTTTCTACACAGAGTTAAACACTTTATGGTTATCCTAATAGATACCAGATTTTGATTTAAAGGAAAAAACTTACTTTGACTTTAGCTTCTTCAGAGTCTTCCTCGTCATCTGAGATAATGTCTTCAAAATAATTAATGTCATCTTCTTCTTCTTCTTCTTCCCTGTCTTCCTTCTCTGCATGTTCTAAAAAAGCTTCCATCTCAGCTAGCTTGAAAAACTTGTCATCCACTACAGATTTTCTTCCCTTCTTTCTCAATGTGGTTTCCTTGGCTGTCTTCGCTTGTTGCTCCAGTGCTTCAATATCAAAGTCAATATCAGAATCCTCATCACTGTATTTCTGCATTATGCTTTCTCTGAGTTTACTTTGCTTTTCTTTAGCTTTAGTTTTATCTTTATCTTTTGTACACACATTCATCTGTTCAGGTTCTGCTTCCATTATGTTGTCTTCCAACTCCTTGTCACTGCTGGTCTCTGCATCAGAGCCATCCTCTTCCTGGTCTGAGAGAAGGCAAAGATCTTCATCCTCGGCATCCCTTGTAATGGATTTCTTGAAGAAATCGAGAACTGCATTGTTCTGGAGCTCTAGTTGCTGCCAAATCTGTTCTTCATCAAACTTTTCTATCACCAGCTCTTTTAGGGGGCCCCCACGAACTATGCTACTTCCTTTATTCAAATCATAGAGAGTCTTTGTCATCGCTCTGAAGTCGGCAGCCAGCCCATCCTGCACACTGAGAGCAGAAAAATAAAAGAACTTAACACTTTCCACTAAGTCAATCACAGGGTCACACGGCTGCTCTTGTTGTACCTGCTTTGGTTCTCCAGTGCTACAGAACAGCACCTTTCAATAGCTACTGCTGCGGCTTAACTTTCCATACATCGCTTGCAGTACTGCTACTACACAGTCACAGAAAAAAAATCACAAAATTCTTAATCCTTTCAGCTTTATTACACTTCGTGTAGGAAGTAGCAGTGGAGAGAAAATTCCAGCTTTCTACAGCTGCATCTTACAATATGTTGATCTTATTTAAGCACTCCAGACATTTTGGAGAAGTAAATAGTACAGCTCTAAACACCTCAGTCGTCCAAGAGCCAGACCCCAGGTTGCAGAGATGTAACTGCGCTTCTCCACCGCCTCACTCCTCAACTTTTACACCTGGGTAGGTGTAGAAGGTTTTTCTCTAGGGCTACCAATGCCTCCCCCCGCCACCCCGCGGTACCTGAGGAAGCACTCGGGGCGCGCCGCCGCTGCTCCCGCCACCCTGAGGCACGTCTGGATGCCCTGGATCCCCGGGACGCCCGGCACCGCCGCCATCGCCCCGGCACACGTGGGGCCCCGGCACCGCCTCCGCCGCGCGGCACAGCGCTCAGGCCCGGCGGCTCCCGCGGCCGCCGCCAAGGTTCCGCACACAGTGGTTCCGCCCGCGGAGCTCTGCCCCGCCCCGCTTCCCGAGCCGTGGCATCCCCGCCCCCTGGCCCAGCCCTCTGTTAGAAGCGCCTCGTTCTCCCAGAACCCCCAGCATGGTATGGCAGTCATGCCCGGTGGCTGCTGCTTCCCGCCCTGGGAAGGGCGCGGTGTTGCTGCGGACTGGGATTTGCATCAGCACTGGGAAACCTGCTCTAAATATAGTGAGCCTACAGTCATCTTACTTCACAGTTTTGAATCTCTGACCTAGATACAAGGGCTATTTTGGAGCTGCACATTTCCAGCTGATTGTGCCGGCAAAACACCTGATCTTACCTGGTGTCTACAAGTTCAGGCTAACGAGGCACACACACACACACACACACACACCCCCTTCACCATCCACACAGCACTGCCCAGTGCTCTTCAAGTCCCCTCTTACATCATGTAGTTTCTTAAGGTTTATTTTATAAAGTCAAATTAAGCCCTACACCTACAGACCCTTGTGTTTTCAGCCACCCACACAGCCCTTCTGCAACGTGATCCAAAACTATGACTAACCTTTTAACTTCAATACTGCTTCTGCCTCTGCCGCTTTCATGTTTCTTTCCTAACTAATACATGAAGTCTTTTTAGTGCAGAGAAAAGAATGCCCTGCAATGCCAGAAATTAAGATTTGAAGTGGCACAAGCTGTTAATGTACCGAGATACTTATATCTCAGCAACTCGCAGTGTGCTATGCCTGACACAGTAAGAGTGCAGTATCAGCACACAGCCTGCTCACTGTCCTGAGTCTCTGGCACAATGCTTCATGGCATCCCGGTCTGTATCAGGAACAGCGTGGCCAACAGGGCCAGGGAAGTGGTTCTTCCCCTGTATTCTGCACTGGTAAGGCCACCCTTGAGTTCTGGGCCTCTCAGTACAGGAAGGACATTGAGATGCTGGAGCAAGTCCAGAGAATGGTAACAGACCTGGAAAAGTTACTGGAGCACAGGTCGGATGAGGAGTGGCTGAGGGAGCTGGGCGGCTTGGGGTGACCTTATTGCCCTCTAGAAGTCCCTACACCTGGAGGGTCCAGCCAGACACCGTCCTGGTGTCACTTGTCCTGGCAACAGGACAAGAGGACATGGTCTCAAGCTGCACCAGGGGACAGGTTGGACAGGTTGGACATCAGAAGAAATTTCTTCTCAGAAAGGGTGATTAGATACTTGAATGGGCTGCCTAGGGAGGTGGTGGAGTTACTGTTCCTGGAGGTGTTTAAGGGAGGTCTGGATGTGGCACTTAGAGCTCTGGTTTAGTTGACAAAAGCGTGTTCAGTAAGAGTTTGGACTCGGTGAACTCGGTCGTCTTTTCCAACCTAACTGATTCTGTGGGATTTGCTCAGAAACTTCCTCGGCAAATGCCCCTTTCTACCGCAGGCCTCTTTCGCACGTTCTGTCCCAGATCCGGGCAGTGCCCGGCACGGCCGCTGCGAGGGCACGGCCGCTGCGAGGGCACGGCCGCTGCGAGGGCAGGGCCGCCGGGCCCGCAGCTCCCATGGCGCTGTGCAGGCGGGCACGGCCCCTCCCGTGACACAGCGCTGCCGACACGCCGCGCTGGCGCCGGGCCCGCGCGGAGCGGTGCCGGGGAGGGCGGTGCTGCCCGCGGCCGAGCGGGCGCTGAGATGGCGGCGGTGCTGCGGCGCGGAGCGGCCGGTAACGCGGGGCGGCGGCGAGCAGCGCGGAGGGAAGGGCGGCGGGAGCGCGGGCGGCGGCGGCGGGGCCGGCACGGGGCGGCCGTGGGTCTCGGTGTGTGCTCCGGCCCGGCGGATCTCCCCGTGAGAGCTTCGCAGGCCGAACGAAGCTGCCGCGTCTGTAAATAAAAACAAGTTCTCCCGATCCAACTGACGGGCACATTAACGACTGACATTAGCTGCATAGGGTAAACTTAAGGTACAAGGAGGAACTTGTCTTTTTTGAGATGTGGTTTGGAGGTGAAATTGAAAATAATTTCCCGTTTATGATAATAACCTGTACTGCTAACTCTGGTAGAGCAGGTTAAACTCACAATACCTAAACCACACCATTTTACTTGGTAGCCCCAGACCAGGAGAAAAGTGAGTGAGAGGCTCAATGCTGTCAGTGATCAATCAGTAGGATACTGGGAATGAAAACACCTTTGTATGACTGCACTTTGAAGGAAGGAACAAGAGCCACAGCACACTGAGACTCAGTTCCCTTGAGCTGCGGAGCCCATCTGATTCCCAAAAGCCCCGTCCAGCACAGAGCAGAGCAGTACTGTGAGCCCAGATGGTCTTCCAGAGTTCCCAAGATGCTCACACTACCTTGAAATTGCTGGAATTTAAGAATGACCATACTATGCCCTTTCTCCATTTGGTCCAGAGAGTGAACACACAGCCCCTGTGTGCCAGATTCCCTATGCTAACAGCATCCTCTCCATGCTTTGGGAGTTTGTCTCCACCTGAAAAGAGTGACGATAAAACAGTGCCCGTGACAAGGTTCTTACTGCAACCCACTGTTGTAAAACCTTCCCATAGAGAACGTGACTGAGTTCAGTTGGATATGGCTTGTATTTGATTCCTTAGTTTCCTTGATTAAGTCAATGAACACTGCTCCACAACAGAAGCAAAAAACAAGGCTACGAATAAACATTTAAAGGGTGAAGATCTCAGTTTATGGGGTACTTTAGACTTGTTACTTCATAATCTGCTCGGTTAAAGAATGTAACCCTTACTTGGTACAATTGTATATTTAAAGTCTGATGTGCATACTACAAGTAGATCAGTCAATCATCAATAAAATGACCCCCAAATAGATCAATTTTAAGAATAGTCTTCAAATGAAGCTGAAGAAGGGTATATACTATAGAACTAATTTTTGTGATGTATATATAAATGCAACTGTTTCTTTCCTGGAAACATGGAGATGATGGGATTTCAGTGTGAAGTTTGCTGAAAAGTTTTCTTTTTCACTGCAGGGCCATTTTTGATTATTGGGTTAGAAGAAGATTAGAATTTTAAGTAATCTATGTAGTTACTAATCTAGATAATGCAAGAAAAACACAAACACTTTTTGTTTAATCTCAGTCAATTCAATTATGAATTTAAAATTAATACTCTGTATGCATCTGACTAGAGCTAGGATAAATTCACAAGACTTCATAAAATAAATGCTTATATGAGTAAGCATTTAAGTATCTTTGACTTTACAAGAATCCTAGGAATATACTTCACTTTTTCAGTCTATTGTCTTCCCAGGAAACCACACAAGAAATCAAATATTTCTGGGGCAGAACCCATAAGAAAGAGCATTTTCTATTATTTTTGCTAGTGCTTCACAAATAGCTGAGTAACAAACAGTCTGTGTCTTTGTCTATTTACTTGAAATAGAAAAGACCAAATTAAATAACAGTAACTGTCAATAACTGTGGTCATATGCCCTGTGTGAAGCACAGCAAGAACTATAGATGTCAGATGTAAAAGAATGGGAAAATCTTTGCTTTTCCATTAGTAAAGACTGCTTGAAAAAAATATCTACATTAGTAGTATTTCTGTTGAACTGCAGCCTGTTAATATTTGGAAGAAAAATAAAACAGTAAAAGGCTCTGGAACACTTAATAAATTATGTAGCAAGGGATCATTCTCTTTCAAAGGATTTTTCTTATTTAGAGAATATTGCCTTCCTCCAAGTGGAAAAATATCTCTTGCTTCAGCAAGAATTGCATCATGTCTTAAGAAATTACAGTACAAAACCCAGCTACTTCAGTAGAAGCTTAAGTGGGCAGGAAAGACTGGATAGCAGATATTGGGGGTTGTTACTTTTGTAACACATTTATTTACTCTGGTTAACTGTCAAACCCTGTGTTAGTTAATTAGCCATGCCTTTAATCATGCATGTTTTTACCTCATGCATTTGAGGCATTGCACAGTACTGCTCCCTCACAGAATAACGTGTTTCATCCTGATTCAGCTGCATTGACATGGCAAGTGTTTCTACAAAAGTTCTTGCGCAGACATTTGAAAAACAAAAATTTATTTTTCGTGTGGAAATGTCGAAGGGATTTTTTTTAACATGTAAGAAATTGAAAAGCAGTTGCTGTCCTATACCAGTATGATAGCCTGAAGGTACCAAGTAAAAGAATTGTCCAGAACTTCTGGCTGTGATGAAGGAGATGACAGAATGGACTGTGTGAAAGCCTGGCAAGAAATACTGCAGAGCAGTTACTTGCAGCACTGGACAAGCTTCTGGAAATACTTAATGCAGGATGTTGATTTACTATCATCAAAAGATTGTGAATAGACTTACTTTTGTGATACCGAGTCTTTGCTAATATGCACATTGCATGTTGTAATTTTAAGTGTCAAATACATGCAAACATTTCTTCCTCCATCACAGCACCATGCTCAGAAAGACTTAGGTGTAAGGGTTTATCAGTTTTTGAAGAAAAATTAACTGGTAACTGTAGAATCTTGACTTCCTGTGGAATGGTAGCTCTCAGTTCCATACTGTGAAGCAAAGCTGATTTAATTAATTACAGTTATTACTGACCTTACAGAGTACCAAGAGCCCAGCCAGGCTATCTATTCTGAGTGTGTTGCAAAGCATCCAGAATCTCAGCGCATCATTGGCACAATCTCTTAGCAAAATAGCACATTTGTGCTTTTTTTAAAGCAAAGAATGCCTCAAAGACTCCCAAAAGGCTAAGATGCCTCTAGCTTGGCCTTGAGGCTCTGACTTTGCCTAAAGCAAACTGGCATGGAATTATAATGTGGTTTTTATGACTATGTCCTTTAATTCTAATTTTGGTTCTAGAAACAACTGATACTGTTGCAATTTTTCCTCACCCCCAACCCCTCTAGATTATAGTACTGACAGATTAATTTTTAAGGTAATTTATTTGTAAATACCCTTATTTTACATATTTTTTTGTGATCTTTTTGTTTGCTATAATTTTGAGATGTATAGGCATATCCTTGTTTCTTTCTCTATTTCATAAGAAGCTCTGAAAATTTCAAAAGTCACTTTTAAACACATTATACAGTTGGCCTTTACAATTGGTCCTGTTTTCCTCTTTTCAACAGGCATATGTAAGGATTTACAACAAATTTGAGTCTGCTTTAGGTTTTTATTTATTACTCCTTTAATACTTCTGAATATTTACTTAGTCTGAAAACAATGTAACTGTTTCCTTGCTCTCAGCCTACGCTGAGCATTGCATGAGGGTGTGCCAATGACTTGGCAGCTCTGCAGGCCTTTATAGGGGAAAGAGCAGGCACTGAGACTGTCTCAAAAGCATCGTGTCAGTGCTGTTCACTTGTTTTTCAGGGCTTCTTAGCAGATTGCAGACTTCTGCTCCCACAGTACGAACTCTCTCATCATCAAAGTCCTTCTCACAAAGCATTCCAAGCTGTTTGTGGAAACTGGGCCGACTTAACCATGTGGCAATTGCAGTGCCCGATTTGGAGAAAGCTCAGTCCTTGTATAAAGATGTGTTGGGAGCCCAGGTGAGTGAGACTGTTGCTCTTCCTGAACATGGTGTCTACACTGTTTTTGTGGAGCTGGGAAATACCAAGCTGGAACTTCTACATCCTTTAGGAGAGAAAAGTCCAATTGCAAGCTTCCTGCAAAAAAACAAGACTGGAGGAATGCATCATATCTGCATTGAGGTATTTTAACATAATATTTCTTGTAATAAGATAGATACAATCAAGTATGCATATTTTAATAAGTTTGACCTGTGTCAAGAACTAACATATAAGGTTGTCATATTTCTCTCTTGTACAAAGGAAAATTTAGACAGATGTTTTGATAGGTGAATTGTTTCAAAAAAGTTAAGTGTTTTAAGAAGAAATTCAATTGCTTCTGACCAGATTTAATACCTGCAGTGAAAACCGTGCTGGACACAGTAGAGTAAGAGAGCAATCCAAGCCTGGTACTCTTCTAACACAGATGCACCCAAAGGCTTCCCACTGTTTACTGTCTCTCATCCTTGGGGATGCAGGGGCTCATTCCAGCTGAGCCCACACTCCTCTTCAGGCCATCTCTGCAGGACAGGAGCAGCAGTTGCTGTGGCTTTTCTGTTCAGGGAAAGAATCTGTCACATGTGGCCTTTCTAGTTTAGGTAATTTGACAGTCATTCCTTTCTGTTTTGCAGTCTGGTAGTTGTGTGTAGGAAGAACTGTAGTCAGTTTGGGATATTCATGAACAAAACTACTGCAAATGGGTAGGAAATAGGTGATGTCTGTTCCTCTGGATTAAAGCTAGGAATTCCCTACCATGGCACTGGGAGAAGAGTTTATTCACCAAATTATGTCCAGACACCTCAGCCTTCAAAAATAACAGTGATATTATTTTAATTTTAGGTCTTTATTGATTACTGACTATTGAATTTTCTGAACTGAGGGTAAATAATATTATTTCAAATAATGAATGCATTTAAGTTTGAGAAAACTCAAATTTCATTAGATGACATGACATCAGAACTTCAGATCACAGTGCACAGTATAGGCATATTTTTGTTAATTACATATTTCTGTAGGAAACTGTACTGAAATACTGTTTTAATGGCTATTATTATAGTTAAGCTCAATAGGAAGACCACATCTGGATACATTTTTGATTATTACAAGCTTTTTTTCCTTAGGAAACTTTATGAACTTTAACCTCCTCAGAAGGAGAATACATAAATTTAAAAGGGACTTTTACCTTCTGCCCACTGCCCTCCCTTTTTCACCAGCATTTAATGAGTCATCACTTATAAAGGCAGGTATTTTTCTTTAGTTATTGAGAGCAGAAAGTAATGCAGAATTTAGATTATTTATGGAGTCCTTATGAAGTAACAACAAAAAAAAATGCTTTGTGCATGAGTGATTTTGTTTATTAATTTCTTAAATATTGCACAATCCATTAAATGGTATTTTATAAAATCTTCAAATAACAAATGCAAACTCCTGCCATTTTTAATACTAGATGTTTTAAAATGGTTTATAACTTATTTTCAGAATTATATTAGAACTTAGAAATAACATTTCAATAAGGAATTGTTATTGCTCCTAAATGTAAAATCTGCATAATACAGTGCAATATGTTAATTTGTGTGAACTGTATCTTTTTTAAAAGGTTGATGACATAAAAGCAGCTATGACAGAACTGAAGAAAAAAAAGATACGAGTATTGAGTGAAGAGCCAAAAATAGGTGCACATGGCAAACCTGTGATTTTTCTTCACCCTAAAGATTGCCATGGAGTCCTTGTGGAACTTGAGCAAGCTTGAGCTGCAATATTCATAAATGAAACAATAGAAGAGTTGTGAAGTTCCTGAGGTGGTGCTGGGAATATTGATGTGGTATTCAGTCTTTACAAGTTCATTGAAGTTCCCATGGATGAAGTACAGCTTTTGAGTACTGAAATAGTGCTACAGATTTAGGGTCTGTCTTTGCTGGTGTTACTGATCGAATATGTTTGCATTTATTGAATGCTCTGTGATTCTAAACACAAATACATGAGCTAAGTTACATATGTACCATAGCGATTTATTTTTTGATGCTTGTTTGCAGCAAGATTTTACCTCTGTAGCCACAGAAACGATACAGTTTCTAGGTCAAGCTGCATTATTTTGCTCTACATTTCAGAGCAGAGACCCACTTCCCAGTGACAACAATATAGCTTAGACATTTTCTTTAGAAATAAAGGAAAACAAAGATTGTGTTTTCTCTTTTCACTATTCACCATCTGTGCTTCACACTGTTTGATTGGTTCATGCAATAAAAAACCCATATATTATTGTATGGATGTCTGCAATCAGTAAATAAGTTTTTCTTGGCATAACAATTACTGCCAAGGAAGTTACCATGCATAAATCATCATTTAGTTGTTTTATGAACTTTGTGGATATGCAGGCAATGCAAGAAGAGAACTTGAAAGCTACTTGCCTGATACATATTTCACATTGTAATGCAGTTGTGACATTTTAATTTTTTCATTTTTAGGGTTTTTTAATTTTTTTTTTCCCAGGCATTCTCCACAGAAGGACATCTTGACGAGACATGAACAAGCAGTAATTAATCTTTTCACTTACTTTACAAATAAGGTTTTCCTGTGCAGAAGCACTTACAAAATCAGCAGCAAACACGCTCCACGTAAGTCTTGCTTCTGTACAGTTGTTAGCATTAAAGACCGTGCCAGTATGCTGATGTCACAGGCTGCAGGCAGTTTTGTTAACTTATTTATGAACAGACTTCACTTTATTGGTGCATATTACCCAAGCAGTCTTTTCCTGAGACTTTCTTTTATAGGTTTGTTTTGACATTTTGGCTGTAGAAATAGGACTTGCTATTTCTTGAGTTTTCTCAAGTCTTAAAAAGTCATACTTTCCTAGCTTAACTACAGTCTGAATTTTAAATTTTCCTACATCTCTGCATATGCAGTAAGAACCTTCAGCTTGATACAGAGATCATCTTAATGTAGGCAACCTTTACTTAATGGAATTATTTGTAATGTATGTCACGTTTGCAGCAACAAAATACAAATGTAATGTTGACCTGAGATTTAAACATGTTTTTAAAGACATGACATTTCCTCATGCATTTTACTTCTGAAAAAAATCTCTACAAAGCCATGATTTTTTCTTTTTAACAAGATATTTTTGTACCCAAAATAAATACTCCTTCTATCATATTTTAAGAAAAACACAGGATTCCTACATTTCATCAAATCACTGCTTAGAGGGTAGTTTGTGATCTAAATTCTAAACTGTTTAAATTTACAAATCCTAAGGCTTATGAAGGAAATGCAGAATGATTTAATATTCCTGAAATATGATTTGGCCATTCTAGGAGATACTCTTTGAGCAAAGCTGCTCTTGTCATTTCTTTCTGTCAAAGACAAGAAGGCACCTTTTCTGCAAAACCAGCATAGAAATGCCAATACTAAAAGCCTCACTGGTTAAGATAATTGAATAGAAGTCTTTAAACCAAGTAATCTTAGTTTGGTGCAACAGAAACAGCCCTCCCATGGCTCATTCTCCATTTCTTTGTCCTGTCTGAAGGAGATGGACTTCTGTGTATGAAATCTGTCAACATATCAGAGTAAGCAGCTTGAGGTAGTGTCACAGCATATGTCAGAGTTGAGACAGCCACAACACACAGAGTATCCCCATATAATTTCAGAAGGTTTTAAGCATTCACCCATACAGAGTAACAACATACCTCATCAGAAGGCTTCAGCTATTTGCCCACACAGAGTAACACCATGCCACTGCAGAAGGCTGAACGCATCTGCCCTTCTTGTTCTTTAGCCCAACCTTTCATGCCCCTCCTGTTGATGCACTGCACCTGTGTGCCCTCTGTTCCCTTTGGTGGTTGGTCAGTGCCCCTGGGCACTCCATGGCTCATTGCTGTCAGTGCTGCTCACCTGCTTTTCGCTGAACCCACTGGGGATGAGGCTGGGCTGCAGCCCCACTCCCAATTACCACAAACTGTGTGCCTGTAAGGTAGCGCTAGAGAACAGAGATTTTTAAGTAAACACCTGCTCCACCTGATGATTGTGCTCCCTGTCTTGGCAGAAAGAGGCTTGTATTACTTTTTAGCTAGTAATCAGCAATTTTCCTGACTGACTGACATGGGGTTTCCCAGCTCCAAGTCAGCTGATGCATTTTGTTCCTTGTATCTAAGTCGTGCTCCTGTCTCACAGTTCATACCTTTTTTGACTATTCCTAAGGTGGAAGTCAAGAAAATGCCAACACACACACACACAACCCCAGCCCTGCAAAAGAGAGTTTAGGTCTGCAAATTAGTCAGTACATAAAACTAGATCATGTTCTCACAAGCTCTTAAAATTTGATGGGCTCAGACCCCCTTACTTGTCTGGTTGTGTGCTACAGGACAGGAGAATTTCCCCTTCTGGAGCTGTAGACCTAGAGAATAGCCAAGGGAGCTACAGCTACATCTGATCTGAAGACAGCTACAACTGAGAGAGGTTTCCTGTTCATAAACTTAACTCCCTTAGACTTCAGTGGGAACAGAATCAGCCCCTATCAACTGTATAGTCCTTCACCTTAAAGCAGGCAACCTTCACAAGTTGTTCTTCTGACTTACCAAGGGGTTGGGACAGGGCTTACATACGTGGGCCTTACTCTTTGTCACTACCATGATTATAAGAGGGGAGTAGCACCCAGAAGAACAGTGGAAATTCAGGGATGGAAACTGGGGAACGAGAGAGCTGTGATTTGCTCCTTTCAGTGGAGGGACATTTAACAATACACCCCTGTTGCACCATTATTCAACTTCTGGGAAGAACTGCAGTGATTCAAGTAACTGGAGCCTGATTGTCTTGGAAGGAAAATAGGCTTTGACAGTATTTCATCTTTTTTGGGTTTTGTCTGTTTGGTGGATTTTTTAAAACAGCAAAACCTTCTTCTCTGATAATGTCAAGCTTCTCAGAAGATGGAGTGTTAGTATTTTGCCAGTAAATTTTCTCACGCTTGTGCCATTTGTCAAGTGCAAGTTCCCTGTTCCAATCTCTCCATGTGCCTCTATTCCCCTCTGAGCTGAAGCGTGTTCCCATTTTATGCTGCCTAAGGCAGACAAGACACATTTTTCTGGACTCCATCAACATTACTCAGGCAGCTAAAGAGCTCATAATTAAATGATGCAAAGTATCTTTTTTTACTTCCTCTCTGCAATCCTCAAGTCACTCCTAGGTGGGAGGAGGTGAACAGGCTGCAGAATGAATCCAATTCCTTATGATGAGACAAACCTAGAAGCAAACTTAAAATGCTGAGAACTAACTGCATGCTTTCTAAAAGCTGACCTTACAGTTTTGCAATTCTGCAAAAACTCCGTTCCTGTCATGCTTATACTGCAATTAATGCAGCCGAATTTCATTCTGAATTCTGTTGCTTTCATTATTACCATATCAAGCTGAAGTCTCATAGAAAGACCATGATTCATGGAGATGTTTACATTATCTGGTTGAGGTACTTACAGTAGGAGTGTATGGACAATGGTATCCTTGACACTTCGTTTGATCCCGTCCTTACAAGGAATTCTTCCTGTTGTGATGTGACATGGGTTTGTTGGACATAAGAACCCTTAACTAAGAGAAAAACTCAGAATTAATTGTTTCAATATCAGTTCTTTTACCAAAGCAGTTGTCATGTTGGCCAAATTGAGGCTGTCAAACAGAATAAGTTCATCAAGTTCAACTAGTTAATTAATATGAAAATGGGAACTAACAACAATGTATAAATTAATCAACCTAGGGCTGACATTTTGCAATGGAAGACCTCAACCACTTAGGAATGCAAGATCTGTTACCTTTGACAAGCATTTTCAAAGCACTTTGAACAAATTATGAAATAAATATCTTATTGTGAAGGAGGGATATTTATAATCCTGTATAATCCTTAAATATCTATAAAATTATGTCAACTCTCAATTTTAATGTTCATTTGCACTGTCTGGTATATTGTCAAAAAGCATTGCTAACTGCAATGTTCACAGCATAGATTCACAAATGAGGAAGAGTTCTCTGATACATTTTAAAGTAATGATACATTTTGAAGTATTTAATGGCATTTATAGATCTAAAGTGGCCTTTCAACTGTTACTGCTAAAACAAAAATAGTAAATAGGTATTAAAATCTTCTATGAAGTAGATCTTTAATGAAATTTTTAACTTATTTTTAACATTGCATTTTTTTCAGTAATAAAGACAGGTTCAAAACATAATTTTAAGATCTGAAGTAATTTGCAACTGCAGGTACCCTGAAAGCATATGTAATGGTGCACAATTTGCATTAAATAAGGGGAATATCCAACTCTGCACCCATGGCTGGCTTTTATGGAAATGATTATTTCCAGAAATTGAAGAGTAAGAGAGGTATGTTCATGGACTGGTATCATGCACCCTATTTTTACTTTCCATTTTGGTATGTAATTTTCTATAGTAACCATCTATCTGAATCACTGTCTCCAAAATGATGTGGAGGGAGAATGTTTGTTAGAAACTTCAATTAAAAAAAGTTAAAAAATTATATCCCACTCCCTTTGGGACCTCTGAAGTCTTTGAGAGGTCAGTTGTGGTGCAATACTTGCAGCTGTAGTAACTTCATAAAGAAAACATCTGCCCTATTGGGCTGGAAATACTGGTTTTGGTATTTTGATAAAGTGAGACTTTATTATGTATATGAGGCTGTTTCATCAAGTTAACAATTTTGAGAATTAATAATTTGAATTAAAAGATCATTTGACGAATGTTTAAACAACCTGCCTACAGATTATATATGTAGATACACTGCAGTTCTTTGTAAAACATACATGCATTACAGTTTGGGTAATGTTTTGAGTTTTCAGTATCTTCAAAAGAAAACCAAAATCTGTCCAGTAATTGGGATGTAGAAAGGGACAGATGGGAAAAATCACCATAGAAAACCATGCCAGAAAATAGCCTCTTAGCAGTAAATGGAGAGTCTTAACAAAAATCTTAATAACTAAACTAAAAACTAAAAAACCCCCCCACAAAAAGGTGTTTCCTTGAAGGACCTCTGCATGTACATGGAATGTGCCTTGATGCTAACACCAGGGCAAAATGAACACACACCACACTGAGCTCACAGCTATTACAGTAAACACCAATACCTAGCTGATTGCAGTGCAGTATCATTACATTAGAACAGCCTTTTACTTTTGCTATAGTGAGAAAGATTAGCTACTATCTCAAATTTGCATAATTATTAGCAAAGCCTGTCAGAATTGCTCTAAGATATGTGATTCTTTATATACAAAATAGTCACTATCACCTAGCTGCCCTAAAAATATCTAGAGCTTTCTAATAAAAGGCCTGAGGAACCAACTGTGTTTATCATCCACCATAAGAAATGTTCTTGGAGAAACCCTCTTCAGTGAGCTTTTAAATAGTACACATTGAATTCTACATTATTAAACTTTAGGGGTGGATATATGTATTATTTGCACAAGGCACAAAAATCATGATTTGTTCTCATAAATCTGGCCGTATGATGGAACGTGACTGAGTCCAGTGCTGTCCCTTGCTATAATGTTCAGACTTTTGGTGTTAGGGGTTTTGTTGCACTGGAGCACCTCGAGCAACAGGGAAAGGTGAGGTGATCACCTAGCAGGATGACACGGCATTCAGGAATGTAATTCACAGAGAGATGCTGTGAAGACTCCCAGAAAACACCCTCAGCTGCAGCCCAGCGCCAAACCAGGTCCCTGAGGATACAGTGGCCTTGCCGAGTGCCACAGCGGGATGCGAGCGTCCAGCAACATCGCTGTGGCAGCTGCTGCTCCAGGGGCTCTCGAGGGGAGCTGGGGCCGGGGCCGCGGCCTGCGCTCCTCAGTGCCCACGTCTGGACACCGTCACTGAGTCAGAGAGCTGTTCGCGCTGGGAGGCACGGTCACCTGGAGCAGGTGACACGGGAACGCGTCCAGGTGGGTTCGGAGTGTCTTCAGAGGGAGACGCCACACCCTCCCTGGGCAGCTCTTCCAGTGCTGTGCCCCCCTCAATGTGAAGAAGTTCTCCCTCAGGCTGAGGTGAAACTTGTGCTTCAGTTTATGACCATTGCCACTCGTCCTGTCGCTGGACACCACTGACGAGCGCGGCACAGGCGGAGCTGGCACATTGCCCGGCCGCGGGTCTGGAGATGGATGGCGGACAGGTCAGTGCGTCCCGCCGAGCCCCCCGGGCTGCCCGGGGCCGCCCCCCGCTCCCGCCGGGGCCGTGAGGCGGCGCGGGCGCTATGCGCCATGCAGGTTCCCGGGCGCTGGCGCAGGCAGGTTCCCGGGCGGGCCCGCCGCGGTGTGCGGCGCTCGGCAGCCACACAAAAGAGCGGCTGCGGCTGCGGCTGCCCCGCTCCTCGGGACCGGCCCCGCCGCTGCACCGCGGTAAGGACCGGGGACGCAGGGCGGGGGGCTGACCGACCGACCGACCGACCTACCGACCGCCGGCCGGGGTCGTCGCGGGCACCGGCGGCTCCGTCGGGGGTGGGGCGGCAGCATCCCGCGGGTCCCCTCAGGGGAGCGGGGAGCCCCCGGGCACGCCCCCGCCCCGCGCCAGCACGGCCGGGGCTCCCCTCGAATCGGGGCTGGGGGCTGCTCTCCCCGCGAGCGGCTACCCCCGCCCCATCCCATCTTCATCTTCATCCTCATCCCCATCCCCTGGCAACCGAGCTGTCCGCAAGCGGACGGGAAGCCGGGGAGAAGGGGAGCCCCTGCGGCATGGCGGAGCGGCCGGCGCTGTCGCGATCGGCGGCGCGGGACTACGGCGCGGGGGGCTGCCGCACTCCCGCTTGTCCCCGCTGAGCCCGGGGAGGCGTCGCCACCGCCCCGCGCCGGGCGAGGGAGAACCGGCGGCGATCCCCCGGGGCCGGGCTGCGGCTCCGCTCGGCTCCCCCGGGGCTGGGCTGCGGCTCCGCTCGGCTCCCCCGGGACGGTGCGAGCTCCGAGCCCGGCCCGGCCGCCTCAGCCCCGCCGTGCCGGGACGGCGGCTCCGGGTAACGCGGGGACCGGCCGTGCAGCATCCGCATCATGTCAGCGTTTTGTGGGAGGGCGGGAGGCTTAAGTCCGTTTGTCTTAATAAGAGTGAAAAGAAAAGCGAGAGGAGCCCTCCTGTAATACAGCATCGCTCGGAGTTTGTATTTGGTTCTGATTTCATGTCTCCACTGTAGCAAAGGGATCAGAGCCTTTGATCTGCTCTTTCCCCGTTCCCTTCATCATGAGATGTGGAAGGAAAAGGGTGCTCAATTAAGAATACCTGATTTTTGTTGGGAAAAACAGCATGAGATAGTATAGCATGGTCTGTTTGCCTCTTATTGAACAGTTTTTTCAATATGTGTGTGTGGTGCCTTGTATTGCCGTAACAAAAGGGATGGGGGTGGGGGAAAGGAAGGGAATACTGCATTTAGAGCTGCATCTTGGAAAGTCAAAGACTGCCTTATTTTGCCTCAACTGGCAATCTGTGCTTTCAGATTTACATACTTTGCATCCTCAGTGTTGTTTTGGTGGTTGTTGCATGCTAGTGAGAACATACAAGAAAAGAGATTTAAATGAAGATAAGAGATCATACAACGTGTATAGTACAAAGATAATGTGCATTGCAGTGATGTTTAAGAAAAGTCTGAAATTACCGTGACCAGTTGGAAAAATGCAAGTAGTGTTTTCAGTTGCATTACTTGGCTCTATAATCTCCCAGGAGGGGCTGGGAAATCTGTTTGCAGAAAAGGTATTTATCTATTATGCCTGCTACCCAAGAATCCCTCATTAATTAATAAGTAGAACTGAAGAAAAGAAACAATTACTGTCATAGTTTTTTGTGGTTCTGTGTAAGCCACAGTGTTTCAAATATAACATAGTTTTAAAGGGGAGGCATTCTAGTTTAAGTCCTTATTGCCACTTAAGATAAAATACAGTATGTGCAGGTTATGTGTTTGAGAAGCAAAAGATTGACATTTATGCCAAGCATAAGATGACAATTTATCATCCTGGTTCTTCTCCATATGGGACAGACAAGATGAAAGAGCTTTTCTTTCATATGTTGTTCTGCGAGAGCTAAACTGCTGAAGTCGAAGCCACTGTCCTTAGTCCATTTGGGCCTCATAGGATTTCATGCTGCAGAACTGTCCTTGTAAACCCTGACTGTCAGAGTTTCTAAATTCTCTGATAGTTTAGCCCATATCTGCACTTGGAAATATCTGAAGCTATTTTTAAAAATGCATCAGCAGCTACGTTATTGCTCCCTCTTGATCCTCTGATAGTAAAGGAAAAGTGTTCTTGCAAAAGCCATAGATGCTTAGCTCTTTTGGTCAAAGTATTACAGTTCTAAGGAGGAATCTCGAAAAGCATGTTTTGTGTAGTTACTTGATTAGTGCTGGTTCAGGCTGAGGACTGGACATGAATTTAAACAAGCTAGGTCTTTAAAAAGTGACCTTTGCTTAAGGCTGTGAACATGAGAAACCACTTCAAGAAGCATAATTTTACCATCTCTCAAGCTGTTCTGATAAGAATATTTGCTAAGAAGTAATTTATGAAAATACCATGGTTTAACCATCTTTCAGTTAATATTCCTGTGCTGAGGGTCGAGAAATTAGAGAAAGTGACCTGTTCCAAGCTACCAGCTCACAGAGAGACATATGGAGGATTCTGGTTTTGTTCAGAACAAATCTTGGTTGTAGCCTTTGAACACAGTTCAGGTGCTTCTGCAGACTTTTTATATCCATTTCCCTTGTAATCTGTGTTTAAATAAACAAGGCAGTTGTTTCATGCTTTAAGCACTGAAGTGGTAGTGGCCAAGGAGCAGCCCTGCCAAAAAGGTCCAGAGGTCCTGGTGGACAGCAAACTGGACATGAACCAGCCACAATCCCTGGCAACAAAGATAGCCAGGAGCATCCTGGTCTGCATGAACAACAGTGCAGCCAGGACATCGAGGGAACTGATTATTCCCTTCTGCTCAGCACCCAGTAGGTGACGTTTATAACCCTGGGTCTAGTTTTGGTCCCTCCAGTACAGGGAAGTTATTGAAACCTGGGGCTCTGCAGAGGCCACTGAAGTGGCTGGGGCTGGAGGCTGAGCTCTGAGCAGAGGGTGAGGGAGTGGGGCTTGATCAGCCTGCAGAAAGGGAGGCTATGGGAGCACCTAACAGCAGCCTTCCAGTCCTTAAAGAATTCCTCAGGGAACTGGAGCCAGACTCAACACAGTGGCATGTGCCAAAGAATGAGAGACAAAAGGCGTATGTTGAAATAAAGGTTCAGACTGGATACAAGCAGAATACTTTGTCCCACAAGGACAGTCATACATGGAGACAGGTAGCCCAGAGAGGTTGTATGGTCTCTGTAAAGACCAGACTGGATAATTCCCTCAACAAACTGATCAGGGCTCACTGATGACCCTGGTTTGGGCAGAATGTTGGACAAGAGATCTCTGACATTCTTAACAACCGGAAGTGTTATGATCCTGTTTGTGTCTATCTGTACATGATACAAGAAGGAGACATGTTTCCAGAAGTCAGATTTTAAAAGAAGATTTAGAGTTTCAATACTAGGACTAATCTGTGCATCTCAGCAAAGATGGAATACAGTATCAGTATGATATATTAACTTCTATTATGTGTGAAACAGTACATTACATTGATACAAACTAATACTTTATTATAAGCCTCTCAAGGAAGAGATATTTGCTTGAAATAAACAAAAAGAAGTGCATACTACTTGCAAGCAAGAGGTTTTTCTAGGAGGTATCTTTTGGCAGTACTATGAGGCAATTAAAGCCTTGCAACATTTGTGCAAGAGATCAAGAGATGTAATGGTAGTTGTTACATCTAGAGAAAATAAAGCACTGATGCAGTCACATGAGCTTCACAAGTTAAGAGGAAAAACTGAAAGCAGAATCAGAATTCGCTGGTTTTTAGGCTTCAAAAAACTTGCAGTCGCTGAGTCAAATGCTCTTTATAAGTACTTGCAAATGCTTTCAGTCTACTGGAAGAGTATTGCATGTATGATTTGTTTTTTCCTGAGGACCCATGAGAGCTGCATGAAAAGCAGCTCAAAACAGCACCATGTGATTGGTGAAGTGTGTAGCGCTTTAGGCTTTTGCTGTCTGCAGAAGCTGAACATGCGCCACAAGCTTTGTCATGGCATCCACGAGAAAAGAACTTCCATTTGAATTCTCAGTTTTATCTGAACTTGGGTCTTCTCTTGGCTAACAATAGTATTTTTTTGGAAGGAAAGCCTTGCACAACTGGTAAAAAAATGTACAGATTGAACAGTTTGTTTCTGATGCTGGTAGGCAAATGCAGTGTCACTTGAGTACATGCCACTCCTTTCCTTTTTTTGTTGCAGTACTTACTGTCTTCATTCACATGCTGCAGTAGAGGAAGGTGATTTGCACTTCAAGAGGAGTAAGTTAGAGCTGAGCAAAGACTGGCATGGAAAACTCTGGGATTAATAGGTGCTTCCACCTAAGCTAAAGAGGAAGAACTAGAAGCCCTGTAGGTAAGGATGACAGGGAAAAAGTGTCATTGTTCTCAAGTAACATGAAATACTGCTGGAGATGCAAACTCTGAAGTATACTCATGCATGAAGGGATCATTTTCTTTTGAAATAGAAGGAAATGAAGAGGAAAGGAAAGTTGGCAAAAAGGTATACAAAATATGTCAGTTATAGCCAATGTGAGGTTTGCAGTCTAGATAAGGATTTTCAAATAGTAGTACTTCTGCAATGCAGACATCTACTGATACCAACCCAGGCTTCCAGTGGGAGCTGCATGAGGAGTATCTTGGAGTAGTTGTCTGGTTTGAATTAGTGAGATGAAGTTTCCTTCAGGAAATAGCCCTCCTAGTTACGGGCCTAATAATGAAGATTCAGCCACATAGAAATTGATATTGCTTTATTATTTAAAAGGCAGATTGAAAATTTCCATTCTATTAATTGGAGTTTTTGAATTTTGTTTTGTGCATTGATAATAGGAATATTTGTGAGCATATCACCAATTTGCATTATTTCCAGATTGCTTTTGTTCCCTTTACTGAGAGATCCTCTTCAGAGATGCACTTCTCAGCTACAACCTTTGCATAAGTTTCTCTTCCCAAGTGAATTGTACAGTAACCCTGATAACTTTTGAGGAGTGAAATCCTTTTTATTTATGAAATATTCTCCAAGAGAGACCTGACCTTGCAAGTTTTTCTTGTGTATATATTTTGTCTTTTTGTTAAGGGTTCACAGGATCTGAACCTTGAAGATTTAGTGTAAGATTTATTTTTTTTATTAATTTAATGAAGATTAAGTGTAAGACAGAAAGATTTAGAAGTCTTTCACCTTAGTACAGAGGTTAGATTTAGCTACGAATTCATAATGTGGTCATAGCAGGCACATTTACTTCTTTCTATCTTAAATGTACAAAAACAGCAACAAGCAGCTCACAACCCAAATAATAGTTCTATAACACTGACCATGAGTGAGGGTGCAGACCTAGATTTGACCACTGGAGTCCAAAATGCCAAGGGATGTTATATAACATGGGAATGTGTGGTGAGAAGCACAAGTTCCATAGGGACAGCACTGATCTAAGCAGTATTGTAAAAACCTCTCAGAAGGAGTAGCTGTGTTTGGCATCCACTGTTCAGGTTCAGTGAAGTACCTGATCTTTATGTGAAGAATAATAAAGAAAATAATATTCCCACTATGCCATCCACATCTTCACTGCCTTCGTCCTCTACCCAGAAACAAAGGTGCTTGGGTGGACTCTTGGTCACCCAGTGTGCCCTTCGAGAACAGAAGATCAAAAGTGTTAGTTAACTTTGCCTTTTCCTGCTCCAGCAACACGGTAAAATAAGTTACTGGATTAACTGAAAAGGATGAGGGTGGCACAGACCAGATTCTGCTCTAGAATGACACGGGATTTTACTTTTTTTCCACCAATCGCCAAGAGTGAAATGGTATCAATAAATTGATGTTACTCTCAAGAATGACTGATACGAGCTACCACAAAAATTATTTCAGTGCAAGGGTAAATGCATCTTTTTTGTTTAGTCAAATTTTAAATTTGGTCTCAAAACTCATGCTCTGAAAGCTGAGAGATGCCTTTTCAACACACCTGGGGGAATGTATGGAGATGGAATTGCCTGTTTCTCATGCAGAAGCAAGATTGCTTCAGAGCTGCTATGCTCCTCAAATCCATACCAAATTGCTCTCCTGGGAATGAAATCTTGTATTAAACACTGTTACTAAACATATCCTTTTTTTTGGTTCTTCTTCTAATCTGCAGCTTTTGTGTCTTTTTGTGTCTGTTAAGGATAGCCATTCTGCATTCTGACTGGTACCAGGTTTCACAGGGTTGCTATGCTGTCTTGAGTTTCAAAGACCACTACGGCTACTAACAGATAAATAATCATCAAGGCAGTTACAAAGAACATAAATTTATTTCTTCTCTTATAAAATGATCCAGTATAGGAAAGAAGCATGCTTGCATGGTTCCAAATTCTTACTATGCAGCATAGCACATTGTTGCCATGCTACCAGATTGCTTGCCTTGATATTTAAATTTGCCCTTAGATTTGTATTTAAAAAGAATGAACTGTTAACAGTACATTAAAATATAAAATAACCTGACAAGACATAAGCCTCGTCACCAATTTGTTCATGGTTTTTTGGCCTCTACAGATTTTAATTTTCTTTTCTAAAATAAACCACATCATCACAACAAATCTAAGATATGCACGAAGCAATGAAATATGGAAAGATTCTCTTTGGGAGTGCAATAAAGGTTTATATCAAAGGAGGAATATTGATTATAGTTTCCATACTTAAAAATATATGCATTTTGCCTGCCTAAGTGCCTTTTGCCATATTTTGTCCTCTTCAATTTAACATGACAGAGGGAAATCAGAGTATGATGATATTTTCTTGTTATTGATGAATTGTGGAAGAGAAAGGAACATTATTTCTATATATGTGTATGTGTAGAAATATATAAAATGTCCTTTAGGCACAAAATCTTGTGTTACTGGAAGACAACTCTTGATTACAGATCAGGCAGCTTTAAAAAGAAACTTATCCCAGTGATATTCTTAGCCAGTCAATCAGTGTGGCTTTAATTATGCAGAAGTCTTTGACATGTTACGGCCCAGGAGATAAGAGCTGTTGCATACTAGATGAATGAAAGGGAAGGAATTCTGTTGGTGACTAGAAATTCCATGCTCAGTGCTGCATTAGAGACATAAAATGAGCACTGCAAGGGAACGCTTCCTAGTAAATTGTGATTTGCATTGTATTGCTGATTCTAACATTATGAAGGTTGTTGGTGGCAGAATTCTTCATTTCTGGTTAATAACTACTGGCTTTATTGATGGAAGAGTTGCCATGAAAATACCTGTGTAGTATCAGGAATATACCTTTAAGTCAGTTGTATTGGTAGGAATTTCTTAGTTTGCTTGCTTTTTGGTTTGGTTGATTGGCTTTTGTGTGGTGTTTGTTTTTTGGGTTTTTTAAAAATAATTAAGGGGTTTTCTTTATATTTTCAGTGCTAGGTGGAAGTTTCAGTTTTCACCAAGTAAAAGGTATCTGTTATGATACTGGTTGTTTTCAGTACTTGGAGAGAGACCACCTTAAGGTTTTTCCACATCTATTCCACACCTATCTGCAGTGATAATAAATGATCTGTACAGCAGGTGTTTAATTTGGAATTTATCCTCCATTTATTATTCAACCCGTATGAATTATAACTGACCCTCCAACTAACAGATAAAGATTATGGGAGGAAAATGGGGGGGATTATATATTACAGCACTACTATACCTTTTATATTATACATTTTTTAGTGTTGGGACTCTTTTGATATTTCATTATTTAGTTTAGGCTCCAGCTTCTGGTGTGTGAGAATCACAGCTTTGATCTTATACTCAGACAGGCTCCAGGAATGAAGAAACTATGAGTTTGTATTTTAAACATTTGTGGACAATATGATACCTTGAATTCTGGAGTTCTCATGATTTGCTGTGCTACAGCAGTTGTAGTAGAAATAAGCTCCTTAGTACTAACCAGCATCTGTTTCAATGTACTAAGCTTGAGTTACCAGTTTTCTTTCTGATGGTACTTAACATTGTTATAACCATTCATGATAAATATAAACAAGCCAAATGTCATCCAGAGTTTCTGAACCAGCTCTTTCATCAGTGAACAGCCCATGTACATACTTTCCTCTATTCAATGATATTCCTATTTAAAGTAGTAAATAAGTAATGTAGTAACTTGCTACAGTATTGGTAAATCCCACTGGAAGGTTAGGAAACAAAAGCTGTTTATTACTGCTCTAAGTTTCCCACTCTCCCCGTGCCTTGGCACAATGACTCTTCTTTCTTGACAGGATGAAATCCATATTGTCTTAAAGATATTATCTCTGTCCTCGTCAGATAAGCTCGTGACTAACTGTGGCTGCCAGCTGAGGCTGGCCCTCACTGACTGGTTGACAGCTTGCACATGTGTGTCACACTGACTCATGGACTGTGGCTCCTCAGGCTGACCCTGTGGCACTCCTGGCCCCTCCTCCCTCCAGCCTCAGAGGCTCAGCAGGGTGGATCCTGGGCATGAGCTGCATGCCAGGCTCCTTGTCACAGGATCATTGAAATGGGGGAAATTCAAACAGAAATTCCTAAATAGTAAAGTCTGAAGTTTACCGCACATGGGGAACTTAACTAAACACCATAGTAGCATCCTGAATGAAATGAAGGTGATTGGAAAAAGAAGATAGATTTACATACTATCTATGCAGTGGAGCCTATGAGCCAACCAAATGTCTAGGACCCCTTGGTGGAAGGCATTTAGAAGGCAGCAGTAGACTGTCTTTGCTCAAAAGACTGACCTGTCTAAATAGACTTCACAGTTTGGTATCTTCTGTTTAAATTAATCTGACAGAGGAAAAGAATAGTGTAAAAAATTGGTACCAGGCCAATAAACCTCATATTATGATAGCAAAAGATTGTGAAACACTGAATTTAATCAGTAACACGTAGACCAAGCCTTTACTAAAACCTGAATCTATAGATATGTCTGTAATTATCAGAGAACAGAACTTAAATGTACCTAAACTGGAAAATCTTAATTTGGTTCTTGTATTTAGTTGCATTTTGCTGTTAACCGTCTTGCTGGGCTAAACTACAAAGATAAAAATAATTACCTTTGTAGATTAACATATTAAATATTTTACCTATGTAAATATGAATAGCATGTAAGTAAAAAGTTCTCTGCTTTGGAGAATATAAAAGGATGACTTTGCAGTTATTACAGGATTTTCATTGTTGTTTTCTTTACTAGTATTGTGTCACTGAGGGTGGGAGTGAGGGTGTATTTGATTTTTAAAACAAACTCCCCAAAGTCTGCTTTATTCATTTTTCAGCTGTAGACTTATAGATTTTTCAGCTCTTTGTGGCAGGAATGTCTGCAGAATACTTAACCTGATGAAATCTTGGTTAATGGATTTTTCCACAACACACATAATTTAGGATTTATTTGCCCCCAGTTGAAAGTTGTTACTATAGCAAATACAAGATGAAGGATGAAATGGAAAGGGATATATAATGTGGCTGTTCAGGGTTTGCATCTGGTAAAGGGGCTGATACCAGGAGGCACAGAAGCTGATTATACCCTTGCAATGCTAGGCTACATAGGATGGTATAAAGACTGATCCTGCAAGGAAGCCTTCTAGGAGCTTGTCAATCCATTGGGAGAGCCCAGGAGAGGTGCACACAGTGTTAGGTAGTTGTTATTTTACAGCGTGGACAATTTCTATTATTAAGGGACTGTGACATATCTTTAAGTGGCTGGAAGATTTGGACTGGGTGCAGCTCAAGCATCTTCGAAATCTTCAGTTTTGCTATGAGCTGCAGCCTTCCCTGCAGTGCTCCTGCTCCCGGGAATGTCCCACAGCCCCAGCAGGACTATGGCTGCCTGCTGCTGCAACACAGGAACTTCTGGTTACCACCAGGAGACTGCCATGGGCTAGTTGTTCAGTTAATTCAGTTGTTGATAATAATTAAGCTTAGAAAGGTGAAACAGAGTTGACCTAGTGATAGAAAAAATAGATATTGTTCAAATTTTTAGAGGAATTAGTCTACATTTGACTTTTCCAATTAGCACAACAGTTATATAATTAGTAGTCTCTAAGGATCGTATTCTGCCAGCCATAATACTTAGTGTCATATATCCATATATTTGTGCAACTGTGGACATTACTTACTTTAAACCAGATATCAGAATTTATATACCTATTGCCTTGGGCATCAGTTGAAGACAAACCAGTCTATTTCTGAACAAATAATGAAATTACTGAATAAATCAGCTAGACTCATACTGCCATTTACATTCTTGCCTCAGTAACTACTTACTGCATGTTTAGTGATGAGAGATGCAGAGTTATGAATTGGAAAATTTATAGATAACTACAAAAGAAATTGACCCACAACGTACCAATGTGATGCTTCAGTGATTTTTCAACCATTTCATCTTTAAGGGAAAAATGCTAATTCTTGAAAGTGTTAGCCAAGTGCGTAGGTACATTTACTGAGAACCTAGGAAATGCATGCTTATTTTAATACATTTTGCAATACTTTATCTTACAACAAATGAAATAAAATGCTGGGGAATTCTTGTTTTCATGCTAGCTTTTTCATATATCTATTTCTAAAGACATTAAAATATTAGAGAATGTTCTTTCATTAATATTCCCCGAGTCCTTTGCTAGTCAATGAATGTTATTTCATTAATATTCCCCTAGTCCTTTGCTAGTCAATGAGGCTTCTTGTGTGTAGGTGTCTTCCACACTGCTGCCCAGCTATAACCTTGGGGTACAGCAACCTTGCACTGCAGGATTAGTGCCTTTTCTCCAGCAGATCTGCTCCATAGAGTTGTTTTTCTGTGCAACACCAGTATTTTATATGCTGCAGTTAAGCCAGCTGCAGTCAAAACCTAATCTCTTGTTTAGGCCAACTGTAAATCTAATTAACCCTGTTGACCCTGAATCTTATTCAATCACAGAGTTTACTTCCTCCAAGAGAATGGCTGAAGCTGTATGAATACTTTTTAGAATATTGTCTAACAGTGAGTTTTCAGTGTTCTCCCTGTTCTGTGCTGCACTGTTGCCTGCTTATCCTCTCCGTTACTAATAGGGAAAGTCTGTGTACCTGTGTGTGAAGAAAAGGAAAAAAAAATCAGCTCCAAATGCAGCCTAAACTCTCCACATGGTTAGGATTTTGACAGACCTCTAGAATTCTCAATGTTGCCATCTCTGGCAGAGCACAGGATGGCAGAGAAGACAAAGAAGAGATAGCCAGTTATAATCTCCTGTGCTCTCATGAAGCTAATGAGCATGGAGGAGTGACGTGCACAGAGTCCAAGATTATTCAAGAGACTAAAAAATACAAATAGCATAGTATGAGCTGCCAAAGGCTCATGCCAATCTGTCCTACCATTTCTGCTGGAATATTTCTGTTTACTCTTATTTTCATAATGACAATGTTTCAGCTTTATCAGACACCTGTAGAGAGTAGGATCTACAGTCTCATTTATAACAGTTGCTCTACCCTATAATGACTTGGCAAAAATGAGCTGAACATTCAGTTATCATCATGAAGATCCAAAGGAAAATGGATGCTTCCTAAGGCCTTCAGTTGGCTGATGTGTAAGGGGAACTATGCTCAGAAGTGATTAATTTATGGGATATCATCTCACAGCATCAGGCTTGAGAATCCTACAGATTCTGTTGCGCTGTTACAGAAATCACCTAAAATCAAGATGCTTTTTTCCAAAGATGGTCAGAAACTTTAAGAAATATTCAGTCCCTTGATTTTCTTACCAGAGCCACTCAAGATAGGGAATAAACTTCAGGGGTAAACAAAGGGATTGCTCCCCTGTTTTGTCTGATGAAGCTCAATTCTTCACTTTTCAACAACTTCTCCAACTAGACAATATCTACATGCCTCTTTTCTCCTTTACAAGCCATTAGGATCTTATCCCAAAAGCCAGGATTGGGATAAGAGTTGTGCCTCATAGCCTAGACAGCTAATGATGCCTCACTTCCTAGCTGTAAATGGAGCAATTTAAACAAAACAGTTAATACCTACAGTTCCAGCACAGAAAAGGCTGTTAAATCAAGAATTTTACTTGAACTTTGCCTGCAGATTTCTTGAAAAGGGTTTTTCTACCTTTACTGAAAAACTTTTTCAAACTAGAGAGTAGACAGTTGAGATAGCCAAAGTCACATTTTTTAAAGAATCCTTTAACTGTGAGCTAATTGCATATTTTATTTCATCCACAATGAATGTTATTTGCACTTTATGTAACATCAAAAATGAAATGAAACTTTGAAATCTTCTGTTTAGGCAATGAAGATATTGAGGGGAAAAAGAAGGAAAAAAAATTAGCTCAGTTCTCCAAAATAAAATAACCCTGTCTTTGGTATTGCAATTTCACAGATAGAAATCTGCATAGACTAGTCTGTTTATCTGCTCAAAGCTCTTTACATAACTGGCACTTTGTCATCTTCTGTCTATAAATTATAGGCAGTCATTGCTGGAGTGTCTGAGTAACGCAGCATAGGGTTTGCTGCTTTGCATATAAATGGAGCTACAGTCCTGGATCTATGTGAACAGAAATATGGACATGAAGGCATTCTTGCTCTTCAACTTGATACCAGAAAACCCCTACCCTTAGTGCCATACATCTGTGGATTGCTGGTATAAATATGAAGCAGATAACCTCTTTGGCTCCTTTAAAATTGAATTATGGAAATTGATTTGGGAGAAAGATGTGAGTGCATAAATCACATCAAACCAAACGCAGGTTGTTACATGAAATAGGCAAATTAGGTAACAAATTTTATGTCAAGTGTTTCTCCCTGACTTGGTGAAGGGAAGGCTTTCTTCAGATGTTACTCTTTGCATTGATAATACAATAGTAGAGACAGTTTACATCTCAGAAAACTCAGTCTGGAACAACCTAATTTACATCTTTCCTAGTGTGACACTACAGTAACATCTGGAAATGGATCCTTAAATAGAACAGGAAATAGGCTTTATCTAAATATTCACCTTACTAATTAACTCTTCCTGATAGAGTAATAAGATCCTAATCTTTCAGTATACACAGCATGTTACAGCTGGCAGATTTAAACATCTGTGTAAGTGCTTGGTACTTTTTTTTTGGAAATCAAAAGGTCTGTCTATACAACCAAAAAACCAAGCTGCAGAGACCCAGACTTCAAAGGAGTTACAACATCCTAAATGTAAAACTCCACCTACCCCAAATGAGGATAAACGATGATATCATTACTTAAATTATACTGGTTACTGTGGATGATCCATCCATAGCTTATTGCTTCTTTTTAATGGCATTAAATAATGTGCTGAAATTTGCATTGCAAATTGTAGGACGGTAGGCTTTTCTTTTCAAACAAATCAGGTCAATTCCACCTAGGTCTTCTATATCTAACAATCCAGTAGTGAAGAGCATTTTGGCTACCCTGTTTTTCATCTTTTGTTTGCTTAAATTATTTTTTGTTGACCATAAAGGACAGATTTTTTTTTTGTTCACTGTTGGGTTTCACAGATGTAGGTTTAAGGAGATTATTTATGCTTTAGGATTTAACATCTACCAACATGCTGTTCATTTTGTCTGATATCACGGGGGACTAGTTCTTTCATTTGCAATTTATAAATCCTCATCTTCAGACTTTGGTTTTCAGATAGCTGGATGTTTGAAACATCCAGCAATTATTAATTTAATGAATTTTATCTCAGATGAACTAAGTGTTTATTCAACCATCATGATATATGATAGGTCCAGGATTTTGGTTTGTTTTTAAATTTAAATAGAATAGATAAGGCTAACCTGGTAGCTTGTTGAGGAGTCACCCTGGGAGCCCTCCCTTAGTTTGATGCATGTTTGATGAAAAATGCTGTTTTTGTGTGTCCTTTACTCATAAATCTGGTGATTAACGTTCCAAAAGGACAACAGCAGAAGCTCAAAAGCCCATATCCAATCTTTTTTCCTTCCAGAAACCTTGCATCTGGAATGAAGAAGTCAAACTTCTGCTCTGTGTGCCTAATAAGACCCTAAGTGTTTGCAAAGGTGGTAAACAAAGCCGTGGCTGAGTTTCATGTCAAGTTTGTCCCATGATACCTCAGACAAATGCCTGTCAATGTGCCTGCTCTGGCTCATACAGAGTCTTACACTCCATGCAGACCAATTTTTCATATTCCTGCAGGAGCAGCTCCATACACTATGCTTGATAAATAAATCCTTTATTCCCTGTAGAAGTCTAGATCTTGAGATTATACCAGTTTCTGATCCCATCGTACATGGGACAGAGCTGCCAGGTCCAGGGAGAACAGGAGCTCTCCAATATTTGTTGTGCAATAAATGATAACCTGCTCATAAAACAGGATGTCTGAAACATTAAAATGCAAGAACAGAAGGTGACATCAAAATATGAGCCTTGCTTGAAATGCCTGAGTTAGCTAAATCTCTATGCTGCTTTCAAATATGTTGCCTATTCTTTTACAATTAAAGCTTGAAATTATTTTATATATGGTGCAGTGATTGACTTCAGAATGGAGAATTTTAAAAATCCCTATGAGAGCTTCATAATAATTAATACTGTTATGCTAGAAATTTGAAAATAACCCTGTTTCTTTCTCAGTGGTTTTCAATCTGTTCTTGGCAAACATTTTCCTATGCTGTGTTTCTTGTGCTATGAGAGCCATTCTGGATTGCTGATAGGCTCAAAAGTCAAGCAGTTTGATTTGATAATTCTGAACTGGGGTGCTATGAGGTTCAAAATGCAGTTTAGCATTTTACAGGGGGCTGCAGGTCACTATAGTCTTACCAAGAGCTCATCCTGTATTCTGTTTTCTTTGGACTGTGAAAAACCGACACAGGACAGAATTTCCCCATTGAAGTTTCATTATGTTTTCAGAGCTACTAAATAAAAAATGTATATCCTGTTATACTGTAATTTTGTAATATAATGTATCTTAAGCATGTTTTGGTACTACCAGATTATTAGTATTTTATGGAACTTCCTTCCACCATTTAAAAATTAATACTTCATCATCTCTGGTATTCAAACACTAGAAAAAATGCAGATAAACCAGAAAGGAGACTGTGGAAGAGGCAAACAGTTGTGTATCCATTCTGCACCTGTGCAAAGGTAATTTTCACGCACTAGAAAGCTGAAAAACCCTGCAAGATAAAACCCTGCAGCATGTAAGGAATGCTGAAACAGGCACGGCCAGAGGCAGAACCTCTGGATCCATCTGCTGTCCTCATGCGTGTAATGGGAAGTTTGAGCACATGATGCAGAGCAAATGGGGAAAAAAATCACTTCACTTCCAGAACTGGCAAATCTCCCCATTACACAACACACGTACAGTGCTATACTCTGACAACATAATTTGACCTTGAAAAAGTCAGTGTTCTTCACAAACCTCCAGAAATGTATTCTTTGCATGGGAAGGTACTTGGTTTTTGCATTTAAAAGAAGAATTCATTACTCCATGCAAAGTCCATGTTCAATTTTTTATGTCACAGTGATGTTTACTGCAATTGCTGATACAGATCTCTACTGTTTTCATATAGTTCAGCTGATCCTGACTAGATTTACTCTTTTTTTATTTCAAAGTTTTACTAAAGCGTTCAATGATATCTGTTCATGAGGTGTCTTTTACTACAGAGAAGTACCCCAGGGTATTGTATAAATTAATATGCCATCCATGAATGTAGCTAATCATTTGGCAGTGAGAAACAAGAGACTAGATTACTGATTAACTGTAATGAAGTTGAACAGGATACTCACATGTATGCTGAAACAGACTATTATTGTATTAATGATGTCCTAGGCAAGCTGTTTTAGAAGTGTTAAGTGTAGCAGCTTAAGAAATAAATAAGAACAGTGGTAAATAGTACTAGTATTTTAGTTTAGCTAATTAAAATTTTATGACTGGTAGAGAGGATTTGAGTTTATGGCATCTTCAGATTTGGCATGGGGAAATAAGAGAATTCTCAGGAGTTGACTTCTGCTATAACCTGTCATATCTTATTATGCTGTTTCCAACTCTGTCTGATTTAAAAGAAAACAGACTTATAATTTATTCTTCACTAAAAACAAGAGGAAAGAGAGCCCAGTAAATGCAGCCAGGAAGTACATCTGAAATAATATCGTGATAGCTGTGAGTGACTGTTAGGAGCAATTGCATCAATGATCATCCTAAGAATAATTATGTCTTGCCTCCTAGGAAGAAGATTCAGAAAAATACCATAAGGAAATATTTGTGGATTTCAATAATTACCTGATCTGTAATGACCAAATGCAGTCTAGATAAACACAAGAATGTGCCCTCTTAAGCACACAGACAAAAAATGAATGAGCAAATCTCTTCTATTGGGGAGCATGTAGATATGTTCCACAGAAAGGGATGTTCTTGAAATTTTCACCTGGGCTTCAAACATTTCTGCCCCAGGAATATCTCCAGTTATATTTATGAAAACATGGCTGCTCTGCATTAAAACTCCTTTTAAGTTTTGGATTTTATTTTAAACCAATCATAATTTAAAAAACATAAGACTTTCCTTCCTAATGAATTCTTGTACAGTGTCACAGGGCCATATATAGCCTGACGTAAATGTGTCATCCTTAACTGATGTCTGCAGCAAAGACATACATTTGTATGAAGGACAGTGTGGCTTAGGATTGGCTCTTAGCTTTGGGATGAGGCATGGACACAGCTAGTAGTTAATTCTGTAAACCTCTGTCAGACATTGTAGAACTCATAGAGATGATAGCAGAAAAAATTGACAGTCCTTTAATCCAATTTCATTGCCAGCATCTTTAGCCAAGACTATTCTTGGTGTTTTCTATTTGTGGGAGAAATATGATGAAGAATAGTGATAAAAATACTGTATTAAATTATTTAGGAATTCAGTGATTTAGGAATACTAAACTGTAACTTTACCCAGGTGATCAATGCTTGTGAAAGAAGGCAGCTCTGGGCAGGCCCCGTGTAATCTCAGAAGGGATAAAATGCCACAGTTGATTCACAAAGCACTGTGAAGATTTAGCTTGTGTTTTGTCATTGCTCCACCAGTTAGGAGTTACTGTGTTGATCAGTGGATTCAGACAAGGAAATTCTGCAGCATTTAGTATTGTTACTGCAGAAGCATCTTTACATTTAAATTGAAAGAGTCCTTTAAATCTTCTCAGAGAGACAAGAGGAGACTGGACTCTCCTGCATGACTTTGCATCTCCCCTTAAATAAACAGCTTCTATATCTTCGGAACAGGAACCTTATCCTTGAAGGAGTGACCATATGTCACTTCCTGCTCTTCTGAATAGCTTTTATTTACTGTAGTTTCATAGAAGACACTATTAATTACAGATTTCCTTAATGTACACTTTGATTTTATAGTAAGAATAGGAGTTAGGTACCTGCAGTATGTGCTTCTGCTTTGGAGCAATCTTTTTCATTTGCTTTGCATATTGGTACTTTGTACTGCTGTCTTTTTGCACCCTATAATTTTCTAGTCAGTCATCCTCCTATATTAGCTTCCTAATTCCACAATAAAAAAAAAAAAAATCATTCCTTAATTGATCCTTTGCAAATAGGTTTTAAAGACATAGCTGCTTGTGTTGCTTTTTCCTGATACTCTGCTTTATACATATCCTCCATTCCTGCCTCTTTTTACTCAATTGCTCTAAGCTTCCTTCCTTAACTTCACCTAGACTTCAGCACTCCTGACAAATGTAAAATACAGCAGTCATGTTGAGAAGAGCCTTCACTGGGTTATTCAGTAATTCCTCTGCATCATGTCATCATTTCAGTGCTAAAGAATTTTGAGGAAATGGCTTAAATTCACCTGAGCTTAAATGAAAAGTGAAAAAGTAGAGGAAACAAAATTTCAGATCAGGCAGGTCCTGAACAAACAAAATATGCAGCCTCAGGGCTGCAGGAGTGCAGTGGTAGGTCTATCAGGCTGGCTGAAATTGGAAATAGCATTCTCATTTGTCATGCACTATAATCAAATTGGATGCAGATTTGCAGACCTGGACAACAATTGGATGTCATTAGTTATTTTTACACTGCAGAGAATGTAAACAGTAGTGGTTTGGGGTATCATGTAGTGGATTTTTGCCAGTGTTTCCTTTATTATCTGTAACTGGTGACATGCAGTGATTTTCTATGCAGAGCAGCAGCTGGTTTATTTTCTTCTAACTGCCATACCTGTGTTTCTTTGTGGATGCAAAGAAAATCTTTCTCAAGATAGCAACTAACAATTCAAGAACAAAAAACACTGGGTTTGATAGTTTAAGACCTACCTAGGTGCTAATCATCAGCCCTTTGAGCAATTTTAGAACCTTCAAGTTTCACTGCTCAGGTAGTAAAGGTGACACTATGATACAATTAAGGGCTTTTTTATTACTGAAGCACTAGCATTTGTTTTTAATAAGGTGCTCTAGTCCTTTTGTGCAGACCTATGAACTGTTGGTTCCCCAGGCTCCTACTTCACAGTTTATGTATTTGGGCTGCAGCTGGAACTGAATAGGAAAATGAAAATAAATAAGAATAGATAGCTTGTCACTATGGTTTAAAGTTGAACTGATTAAAATGAATTATCTTTGTCTAGCTTTCTAAAATTTAGTGACCACAGTAATACGTATCAGAGGCAAATCAGAACACTTTGGAAGGGATTTTGAGAGATATCTCATCATAATCCTAATAGGCTAAAAAAACCTGATGATATATGAGATTTACAGGTATTTGAGATTCTCCGGTTTAATATCTGTTCTTCCACCTAAAGTACACAGCCATCATTTACTAACTAATACTTGCATGGTGTATAGAAAGGTTTATTTCTTTTTTCAGGTTACTTCTAAGATCCCTCTGTGTTCATACCCATCCCTTTCTCTTGAGCTACACTTTGAATCCATACCCCCAGCAGCACTGATGATATAACTGATTTCTGGAAAATATTAAGAAAACTTATTAATTTGTCTTAAAATTTAATCTAAGTTAAATTATATGTTGACTTTAAGTATCCTTTTCTGTATAACTCTGTGTATGTTTTCAGCAATTCTGTTCTAAAACTGATGATAAAGGAATAGATGGATGAATTGCCCTAGGAAAAATGAATCGGGAGATCTCTGGTACAGACAAGGCTTTGTCCACCAGACTACTGCACTAACTCTGGGGAGGTGGAGTGCATGATTTTGAAAGAAAAATACTCAAATGAAAGTAGAATGAAGCTGGCAGTTAGTGTGACTAGCTGGCTAAATGTGATACCTAAAGAATTAGAAGAATACTCTATGTTCCAATGCTGTCACTTTTAACTTCAAAGTATTTTGATTCTAAAATTAGAGATGTTCAAGTAAGAAAAGAGTTAATGGCAAAATACATACTTCCTTAAATGTTTTTATGCTACTGGTATTTTTAAGAATGTTTGTAGTTAATATAATAGTTATGTTATTATAAAAGCATGATATTCTTGACAGCCTCCAGAGATTGTCTTAATGTCTTGTGTAGTGGAAAATAGCAGCTCTGTTGAGGAAATGGAACTCACTACTAGATGTGCTCTCCAGCAGTGTAACAAATATTCAAGTGTAGCAATCAGAGAAAGTAAGAGATAGATCAGGATTTGTGTCCAGTTAAAAATTTACATTAATTTACTACTTAGAATGGACTAAGTCAAATCACACATTGATTTTCCTAACAATAGACAAAATACATATTAGATCTTAGAAAAAGAGATTATTATCACCAGTATATAACTAGTAGACAGTGTTTACTAGGGTGTACAGTGTCTATGGCAAAGTTCATTTTTGTTTCTTTTGTTCCTGTGTGCTTCCTACTTAGCAAGACAGTGTTTTATGGTTGAGTCCCTGCTAAAATGTATCTCAAAATAATTGCAGTGAAATAAAAGAAAACCCAAATAGGAACTATAATCCATAAGGTCTTAAAAGTTTACTTTGTTTTTGTGCTCCATCTTTCAACTCCAATGGAGTAACTGATCAGAAATGAAATGTCTGCTCTTCCTATAGAATAACTAAGCAATGAGTTATCTCTTCCTCAAGCCCTCTGCTCCCCAAATTAATCATGATAATAAACCCCTAATTTATTACCCATAATCAACTTGAGATATATTTGCACGTGTATGAGTTCCAGGTTACTCAGGGCTGCTGTATAACTTCTGAAGGTGTTGGATGCTTTCTAAAGAACGAGTACCACATCCTCATTATCGTTATTATCCAGTAGGCAAATGGTTTTTGAGTCTTTTTGAGGAGTATGACCTTTTTACATCATCTCAGCATGGAAGCTTCTGTTTGCCCACTATTAATCTCCTGTTTGCAAGAGCATTAGTCCTCTATTTTTGTGGTTCCTTTGTAACTTCAGGCCTCAACATGAGGATGAACAGTTCTGCCAAAACAAACTATGGCACAGGCCCTTCTTATTCCAAAAAGGAAGTTATTCCCTCCTTGACCTTTAAAACACATACTTGCTAAAGCGTTACTTGACTGAAATGTGTGGAGCTGTTCCTCAGATCAGACTTGCTAGGAAACCTGAAGTATTTCTGTGAATGCTTGTGTTGGAATGCTGCTTATTGATTCAGAGTGCATGCATGGGTTTGTGGGTTAGCCCAGGAGAATTGCTGCAGTGTGGTGCAGTGGTACAGCAGCTCACTGCCACCTCTTGGCATTGATCCCAAGGGTTGAATCTTATCACAGCCAAGCTTTGCAGTACTTTTAAGCCCTACTATGGAAAGGACTTGAGAAAATTAACTGATCTCTAACTGTAGATCTCAAGGACATTATGATAAAATAATGTAGTAATATAAAAATGTACAGTGAAGTACAAATGGCAGCTTGTATAATAATATTGTACAGGAAGTGCATCTCAATAAGCAGAGAGAATGTGTTTGGAATGCTATGGAACCAAGTCATCACAACAAGATCAATTAGAGGGGATTGAACTCAGAGGCCTATTTAAATTACTTTAGTAGGAATCATTAATATCTTGAGTACAGCTTCTAGGAAATGTGCTGTATTAGCTGTAACTTTCTGTCACAGACTTCTAATAGCTGAACAGATAATTTACTGAGTGTGTTATAAAAGACTGCATATCTTAAAGCAAAATAATTAAATAGAATATTAACTGTTGAAAAATTCAGTTTTTAACACAGCACTAGAAATTCTTTCATGTCTAACCCAGGCCACTTCTTCTTAAATTTTTAAAATACTTTAATTCTTATTTTAGTTGCTTAAAAACTCTATTTGCATGACTGTGGCAGCAATTGTAGAAGAACAGGAGAGAGGCCAATACTACAGAACTTGCAGATAGAAAAAACACTTACTGAAATACAAAGAACTTTCTTTTCCTTAATTCCTGCTGCAATAGTTTCAGCTATTTTTGTTATAGAAAGTTCAGAGTTAACATCAAGTTGCTTGTAGTGTGTCATAAGAGAGAGAAGTATTTTGCTGTACATGTAGATGTCCTACATAACACCTTTGTAGCCCAGTTTCACCATTTTTTCAGGAATTCTATCTCTTTGCAAGATTAGCACGGAAGAAAAATAAAAAAAGAAAAAGCTTTTTTTTTTTTTTTTTCCCTGAAGAGATGAAGGGTTCAATAGAGCTACAAAACAAGTTGGAAAATTTTCTAGTCCTTTGTGAGAATTTCTATCTCCGCCATGTAGGCTTGGGGCAAGTCATGTTCAAACACACCTGCAGGTCCTGAAAAGTTGCTGTGACTACACCCTGGCACTGCTCAGTCCCTTCTAGTCAGGCAAGACAGCACCCAAACACTGAAACAGCTTCAGCTCAGCATCCTTCAGGGCTGGGAGGAATTCCAGCAGGAAGTTCTGGAAGCACTCAGGTCCCTGTGCCTCTGTCACTGCTGTGCCTCCAGTACTGGAGGTGCAGGAGGCCTGGCCAAACTGGGAACTGAGAACCCCCTGGGATTCTGAGAACCCTTGGTGTCACAGTGGAGAGCTCTACACTGGGAGCTCATTAAACAATGGCATGGTAGCAGCTGCATGATTATTCACAAAGCACTTAGGATATTAATGATGTCTCTTACTGTAGGAGAAGTTTCTTCATGATCGTATCCAGCTGGTGCAGAAACATTGTCTGTGTTCCCTGGAACTGTGCTGCTTCCACCACCCTTCAGCAGAGATATTCTAAGAATCTGGACTAAATCCTAAAAAAAAGGGGAAAAATATCCAAATTGTGACATAATTCCTGATATAAGATATTAAGCTGCTAACCAAAAAGGAAACTATGCATGGAAAACTTAGATTAAAAGTAGCATTGCAAATAAAAGTACCTAATTTAATCTGCCAAAATATTTTATCACATCAGTTTATTTTTTGTATCATGGGGTTTTGAGCAGCCTGTTCTAGTGGAAGGTGTCCTTGTCAATGGCAGTAGGGCTGGAACAAGATGATCTTTAAGGTCCCTTCCAACCCCGGTCTATTCCTCTCTTCTTTGAGCTATAGGACCAAAATGCAGTCTTTCAGATGACACTGTTTTAGAACTGCTTTTTGATTTGAGACTTTTCATTCTGGTGGTCCAAGATCAAAACCGTTGCTCTGTTCTCTAGGGTCTTTGACACTGCCAGCATGATTTTCTTCTTGAAATTGTGCTCTCTGCTGTCAGTCTTTCATGGCTGTATTGTTTTCTGTGTCCTGAATATTTGTCAAGATGCCTACCCAAGGAGACTTTCTTTTCCTGTAGAAGTCATTACAAGTGTCCATTGTTCTATCTTATTTCCTCCCATAGCCTTCAGTAATCTCATATTTAGTTATGGATGATTTATACTTGCACCTCTATTCCAGACATTTCCTTTGTTCAGGATTTTAGATGTTCTCTCAGTATTCCTAAAACAGAAATATATGACCTCTAAACCAGAAGTCTTTATACCCTGTTACTTCCTTCCACAGCCACTATAGAAAAGAACACTTTTTTGCCTGTCCTTCAGGCCTGCAATTAGCATTTACCTTTTCATATGCCTTCTTAAATGTAACATACTTTTCTGTATAATATCTAAGGAAGTAATCTTCTTTTACAATTCTAATTAAGTTGTGTCTAATTTCTGTAATGTTTTCTCTGACCTTAGTGAATGCAGTTTCTCTTTTCTTATAGCCACTCAGGCTACCACTACAAAGATCATATTCTTACTCCTCTGGTGTAAGACTATCACATCATCAAAGCATTGCATCCTTTTCCATTAACAGAAGTAGTAATAATAACAATAATTTTTAAAATCTGTTTTTTAAAGTGAAAGTCTTAAAAGTTCTTAGTCTCCTATTTTATTTATTATCCAGCAACCAACTAGAGATACAGGACTTCGATCATCTATTTATTATTATATCTAGTAAACAGGTTATGCCTCTTCCTGTGCTGGCTCTTGCATGTAGGAAAAGGTGCTAGGAAACACTTGAAAAGATTTATTTATATCCTGCATATAAATTAAGAAAATTTTGTTTTCTCCTACTACTGGCCCACCCCCTGCCCCCACAAAGGAAAAAAGAAAAAAAAAGGCAACTGAAGTGCTAATACTGGTGCTCATTATGATTGACCTTTTTATCAGTGTCTTCCTGTTCTCCTGTGCAGGAGGGCTGTTGGCTTTTCCTTTGGAGCTGAAGCAGGAACGTGCCTGGCCATGGAAAACCTGACTGTTCTGTGTTTGACAATCCACTGCAGCTATTCTGTCTTGTACTTTGTAATATGAATACTAAACTGTGGTAGACTCAACTAATTTCCTCTGACTTGGCAAACTACCAGCACAGGGAGGTGGAATGCATAGATTCTCCATCCTTCTTGTGAGAGAGAAGAGGAAGAAGTATAATACAGCTCTTCAAATCTACTTCAGGTCAATTTTCTTATTATACTAATAATTTTTTTTGTCCACTGCAATAATGTCATTAAAACTAAATTTCTATCTTTCTCCAATAGGGATTAGTAAAAATATTCATGGAGTATAGGAAATTATCCCACTTTCTCTAGACACAGCACAAATTAATTACTTTTAGATAATACCATAGATAGGCTATAAAATAAAAAATATATTAAAACCAGATTCTACTCAGTTTTTCAGCTTCTGTATGCACATCCATTGCCTTAAATTATTTAAATTACTTTGGAGGTATGACTGTAAGGTCTCTAGGGAGATGAATGAGAACTTCAGGAGTTAGTTAAGGCTTTTATTAGAAACATGGAGATGAAGTGAGTTGGGCATAGAGAGTACCTGTGTTTCCTGGTGCAGGATACCCTGCCTATTTGAAGTTTTAACACCACTGGAGAACAGGTGAGGTAACCTGAAACTATTCCAAACTTCCAAGTAGTTTTACTACCTTCTTTCCTCCTTTTCCATTTTTCCTGCTTTTAGAGTTCAAATTTCCCCCCCATATATGTTACTCCAAAATTATTTATTACATTTCCATCTACCTTGCTTATAGGCCTAAGTAATTTTTTGCCATTGTTCAGAAAAGGTAAGTTTCTGCTTCTATAGGACTTCAATATAAGGACTGTTCACCAGTGACACAGCTATGTCAAAAGTGAGCAATTTAATATCAAATTAAAAGAATTTTGTATTGTCTGTACTCGAACAGATGGTACCCTTACTCATTTTGTGAGCATGAATTACTACGAAGCTTAAAATAATTTATTTACTCTTAGAACTGCAGCCAATAACTTATTATCTCGCTACTAGAGCTTTCACATGTATCAGCTTAACCAGTGATCCAGTTCTTGGAACATTATGTTCCTTTTGTGATTCTCCTGGGAGGACTTAAGGCCTCAGAACCAATGGATGAACACACATTTCTTTAATTTCTGAAATAATACTATGGAGAATCATAGGAAAACTCCAGGAATGATTCAATATATTAAAATGGAGCTATGTTGTAGAAAAACAGTGTAATAGAAATTACTTAAGGCCCCTTCCAATTTCAAATTATGTATTCCTAGTTTATAGTTTTTGGTGATTTTGAAGTTCCTGTAAAGCTTTGAAGACATTTGAAGGAAATTACTGTGTACTTGGGGTTTTCCTGTTCTTGGGTACATTTTGTGCTCAGCTGTTTGGGCAAATTTCAGCTGAAGTGTGAAAATAAAGTTGAAGAATGAGAAAATGCTGTTGAAGAATGACTGTAAAATAATACTAAAGCCTTTCAAATCTTACAGGTAGGGATTTGATAAGCATACAATAAGAGAGGTGACCTGAGGCAAATACATAGACAAGAGAACCAGGAAAAGTCAGCAGCTACTAATTCTACAAACCCTGTGAAAGAAGCAGGATGCTGATATCCTCTTGCACCCTATGCCTTGCTTATGCCAGCTTATCCCAATACACCCATTTTCTTTGGGATAAGGCAACGGGCTGAAGCTGATGCACAGGACATACAGGTGACAGAGCACATTTCTGAAATACATCAATTCACCACTTTTCAGATATTGTAGATTCTCAGAGGCCTGCAATTCAAAAGGTATCATGTTTTCTGAAGTAGATTTCACTTCCCTAGACAAAGCTATAGTAGCTTAAGCACTGAACTGACTATTTTAGACATAGGACTAAAAAACTGAAATTGATTCAAAATGCCTGCTTGGTTTTCATTTATTGGTTGTATTCACCTTAAAATTGATGTGGATTTTTTGGCTGTTTGGTTATTTTGGTTTGGTCTTTTTAAAGAAAGAAAGAAATATTTCACCTTAAAGGACTTATTCCTAACATTTCACTGGTGTTGAAATTAAAAGACATGGAAAGCCATATTGTACATATCTATAACTCTTCTGAATGGTTCAGGTCCTGCTTAGGCAGGCACACAAAGAGGGATCTAAGAACATTTTCTTGTCTCATTTTCTGCCTGCCTGCAGTGCATCTTCCCAAAGCACATATCCTGTTGCCTTTATCTGAAACATAATGACCATAGAATGCAAGCAGTTAGAGATACTCTTTTGTTAATAGGTTGATGGAGAAGGGGAGGGGTATTCTTCCTAAATAAATACTGCTTTATGAAATATGCTGAGATTAAAATTTACCAACACTAATTGGCTAGCTTTGTGAACTCATGTTTTTCTCTAATTAAGCAATGGTTTCCCAGCTGCAGTGGCTGCTTGAGGGTACCAAACTGATGTGAATTACACTGTCTTTGCAGTGAAACGTAATATTGACAGAAATTTGTTTGCATAGTATGATAATGCAGCCTAGAACCAAAGCTAAAGCAGCATGAATACTTTGATCTGCAGCTGTGAGATTCATTCAAATTTAACCATGCAGAAATTTTTACTGAAGTAAAACTTTGAATAAGTGTCTTTACCTCTGAGTGATCCTACTGAAGGACCTGAACTGAAGTTGTTTATAAGTGTGGGATAATGTATAATACAAATATAGTTCTGGCTTCCCACTGCTTATTTTTCCTCCCACTTCTGTGAAAAGAGTTCAATTTGTTGTACTTCTGCCTTGATTTCTCTGCTACAGTTTTTCCAGTTAGCAGTAGTATAAAAATTAATGGGCCTATCGAAGAGATAGTAAAAACTTTATCAAGATCCAATGTCCTGTGCTATTTCACATACATTTGTAGAAAATTGCTTGCTCTTTTTTTGAAAAGCTCTAGCTCTGTATATCTGAAGGCTATAAATAGGCACAAGACTTGGTCAAGAGTGTAAAGGAAGTCTCAGGTGGAGATGAAAACTGAGTCGCTTTCAGCTTGGTGTCTAAGATAGGGCCCTTAATTACTAAAATGTTCTTGCTCTTTACAGTAACAGCAGCAGATGCCCAGACTCTCGTCATGTGCAGCACTAATGGACTGTATCTCCTCTCCTCACTCTTATGGATAATGTGCTCTCATTTCCCCATTACTGCCACTTCATCTGCCAGAGTCAACAGTAGTTTAAATTTTCAAATTCCAACCTCCTAGTAAAAGTCACTGTCGACCTGTTGTTGCCTTATTGAGGAATTGGCTTTGAATGAAAATTTTAATTAGGCTTAACTACGAGGTTTGATAAAGAGTTTTGAAAGATGTTGCAGTTTCTAATTAGTTGATTTTTTGCCCGCTAACAGAGAAATCTCTTTAGAGTTCATTCTACAGTAATGGAAATATGAGGGAAATTCTATGGAGATTCCAGTACAAAAAAGAGTTGTTGCTCATAGCAATCAAATATCTGCTTTTGAGGATTTTATTCCAATGCTTCTGATGGCACAATCTTTCCAAATGCAGCCACTTTTTAAATTTTGAATTGTTTATTTACTCCTTTTATTTTATATCTAGCTATGGCATTTCAGTTTTGAATATGTAATATAATTTAGTGAAGTTTAGTTTATTTTCTAAAATGTATCTTAAAGTATAATATTCATATGATGTCTATAAAAGTATTTTCCATAGTTGATTTTTCTGGGAAAGGTTATTTTAGAATATAGATAGCAGTGATGGCTTCTATTAATGCAAGCAGTGAACTAATCTGCACTTCACAAAGCAGAATCTTTTATCAGGCACAACATAGGCGTGCAAAGAGATAAGAGGAGCAGCAGGTCTCCAGGCAGTGGAAAGAAGGCACAGATGGCAAACACTGAAGGAAGGTTTTTAAAGGTAGAAATGGCAGTTGACACACCTAACATCATCTATGCTTTTAAAGTGAACCCCATGCTCTCTAAATCTCAGACATGCCTGCTGTTTATATTCCACGTAACAGAAACCCACCAAAAATAAAATGACAGATTTTTTTTCAAAGATATGGGGGTCAGCCCAAAGAATGGTGTTAATGATCCTGTGGTGAAGCTGTGCCGATTTGTGACTTTGATACTTTTACTCTTTTAGAAGTTTGTCCTAGTTTGTGACTGTCCACATTTCTTCCTAAATGGTTCTTTTGAAAATCAAGAATAAATCAAACATAGTAGCAATGTCTCTTTCCTCAAGTCACCTCTCCTTCCTCTGTTTGGTGCAGGGGCAGCTGAACAGGAGGCACTGCAACTTGCCTGTCCCTGGATCCCACTGCTCAGGGGAGCCATGTGCTTAGCAATTAAGCGGCTTTCCAGCTGCCAGGCACTCACTGGCTCAGGTTTCAAAGGCATTTTCACTCTCTACTGGTTTCTTACTTGCAAAATATTTTATTGCATGTCCTAAAAGTGTGCTAACTCTTAAAAGTTATTTCCAGATAGAGGACGGAGTTAGTTGCAACCTCATATTCTGATATTGCTGTCATTTTGTTTCATAATATTACCTAAAAATACTCTAAATAATACAGCATGTGCTTATTTCATATAACCCCTTATTGGTTCTTAATGAATAAGTAAATATATTTCAGATCTTGCAAATACTGGCCCAGACAATACACCTGCTGTTCTTCAGAGATGCAACTCTGCAATGCATAAAACAGACCTTGGGTTTCACTGATCATTTAAAGAAGGAAAACAAAAAAACATGCATTGTTTCCAAGCCTTTGACATGCTGAAAGTGAGAGTAAGGAGAATACAACTAGGCCTTCTTTTAGTAAAGAACAGGATTGTAAGGGAGGGAGGAGAAAATTAAATCCAAGTTCTTCCATTTAAAACTGTTGTTAGTCTTAGACAGAATTCCCCATCAAATTTCTATTTTTTTCCCCTTTCTGCTGCAGTTACAATACAAAATACTCTCCAGCATATGCACAGGAACCATTCCAAGGAGAACAAAAAATACCAATCTGAAGTATCCAACCCAATCAAAGTTTTGTAGACTAAGGAAACACTGGCAACATAATTTATTTTAATGGACATATTAAGCTTTCACCATCTGTTCTGCCCCTAATTATGAATGCCAAAAGAACATATTTCACAGTTAAATCAGTAAGATGTTATTCATGCACTTATATGTTACTTCTACACTAACACTTCTGCGGTGTTCTCATGCTGCCTACGCAATTCAGAGCAAGCTGCTCACATCTGAAATTGAACTTCTTGGTAAAAAGTATTTTTCAATAACTGTTTCAGTGGGAGAGTACTTAGTGTAAAACATATTTTTAAAGAATAATTGGGAGAATGAAAGCCTTTTGTTTTTGTCATAACTTCCTAAAAATCAAGACTGTGCACAAGTATGTTTTTTCTCTGCTTTCTTGCATTTTATTCCCCTTGTCTGTCTAGATGCTGTGCATGCTGTGTGTGTACAGTGCCTGCCTGCTGCAACTGTTGTTCCAAGCAGTGTATCCTCACTGGAGAAGGTAAAAGGGAGCAGCTATTTTTAAGAAAGAAAAATTGAGTAATTTATAACGCTCACACTATCAAGTCAAAGATCACCTAAAAGAACAAAAAAAATGCTACAAGTGACACTTCTTGGTGTTTATGTGGGAGAAGCAAAGGATGTCTTGAGTGTATAGTACAACAAAAACCCTGAATCCTTCTCCCTACATGAGGCATCTGTGTTCCTTCCTTGGTCAGCTGCAAGGCTGTGCCAGCTGGAGCTGTGTCCAACACAGGAGATGAGTGTTAGCATTAACTGCTATGGTACCACCTGACATTTAGTGGAGCAGTCTGTACCATCCTTTATCCTGCACTTCAGGAAAATAAAATAGATAAATACTCTCTTTTACTCTTCATACACCATGTCTTATTTTGGATTAGCAATTTAGCCCTTTATATTTGCTTGGACTTCCAAGTGTGGTAGTTGTCTGATGCAGAAGAATCTTAGTGTGAAAGAGGGGAATCATCAGACTGTTAGACTGGTGTCCAAGGAGCACAGCTATCATCCAAGTACTCTGGAAAGTACAGGATATCTTTAGCAATACAGTACAGAAAATAGTAAAATGGAGTGGAAAAATATAATTGGTATTATATGGTTTGCTGAGGCTGAACAACAAGAAACAAACTCAAGAAACAAACTCGGCAGAGCATGGGACTCTTACAAAGGATCTGAATTTTCTGCTGGAATACAGTTTATGTTCCTGTAAAGGGTGGAAGGGATCACCATTTTCACTTGGCTCTTTTGCAAGAAGTCAACTGGATACAGACTTTTTGAAATAAAACCGTGTAGCAACGGTACGCGGTAATAAAACTGTACTAGCAACCCCTAACTAATTTTTTGTAACTTTATAAAATTTATAGGACAAACAAATCAAGATATGTAGATTATGAAGTGCTGCCTAGAGACAGGGGGAATCAAAGGGATTGCCAGCATTCTAGAAAATTTTCTAACTGAATGGAGGCAGGAGATACCAGGAAGTAATTCTTTTTTATGGAATCAGAAAGGGAACAGAAATCCTTTGTTATTCTAACCTGGGGAAAATTTTTCCTTTATCCACACGGGCATAAAACCAAAATTCCCCAATATCCTGTAGAAACATCAGCTTGACAGAAATATCCTTAAAAATAATTATGGTTTGAAATAAATGCAACCTACTTTTCTCTGCAAATGACTAGAAATTAGTTCTGCTACAATCTGACATGACACCCTAACATGCTGAAGTTTAGAAGGACTTTCATTCTAGAATTTCATTTTGCAGATTGTATTTTTTTTATATTGTGGTCTTTGCACTGGTTAAGTGTAATTTGTTTTATATTTTTGTTGAATCCTGAACCATTCAGAAGTTGAAACTTCATGTCCTGTAGCTGTCGACAATGAACATATGCTGACTATCTAAAACGAAAGGACAATGCATTCATTTTTCTCTTTCATTTATGCTTATGCATAAATATATGTGTATGGGACTTTGTCTCTGTGGCCATACAGGAAACTATCCAAAAAGGCTCCTAAGTATGTGAGGACATCTGACAGTAAAATGTAGGATGGCAAAGGAATCCTATTGTGTCAACTGAAGGCATTTTCTTATAGCACCATTTAAAATACCCTGGTTTCAAAAGAAAAAAAAAATAATTTTTTCCTTAGAGTAACTAGGTTTTAATTACATGAAATTCTATCCATGTCTTATTTTAAAAAGGGGAAAAGAGATTAGCAGATGAAAAGTTGAATAAGAAATTTAAAAGGTAAATTTTGTGCGTGGACTGAAGTTTTTAAATAGACTGTGTTTGTTCATTTATGTGAGTACATGTGGAAATAGGTTCTTGAGCAATTGATACAAAATTATAAGAATGCTGAGAAATGGAATTGTATTCACTTTTCTAAAGTATCTTACAGTTTATACACTGGCAATTAGGAAACTGCATGAGACCTGTAATATAAAAGCTCAGAGAAAATACATATTTAAGTATATCCAGTAAAACTATGAAGCAAAATCCCTTCTAATATGAGACAATACTTAGAGCATCTTTAATTTCCAACTTTTAATTTACCTCAGTGATCTGGAGCTCCTTAATACTCTTGCAGTCCCTGTGCAGCATCCTTTCTGGTACAGACTCCTTTAATTACAGCAGCCAGCAGAAGTGAAGAACTGCTGGTATTTTGTGTTAGTAGGTCAGCCTGGCAGGCACCTGATACTAAACTGAGGCTTGTTCACACATAACCTGATCCACCTGGTGTGCTTGTGTCCCTGCTTCAGCTCATAACGTGGAAGCTGTGTGATGCAGATTGTTAGAGAAGATAAAAATGTTATTATGAGAAGGAGGCCTTTTGTGCTTTCATTATCTTGGAATAACCAATAAGGGTGGGTTCTTCCTTGGAATGTTTTTATGATGCTTGTCTGAAGTTAATGATAGTACATTCTGTTGTGCCTCCTAAAGACATGGCAGAGGTTTGCAGGCAGCAGGTGATGTGGAGATGCTCTGTTTGCTGTTGCTCAAGTTATTCAGGACAGCTTGTTACTGACAGCATATCTGCAGGCTTTCAGAGCCTGCATTGCTTGGGTTTGCCTGAGACACAGACAGTATTGATTACTGTAGCACGTTGTCAGCTTTGCTGTGTCAGCAGGAAAAAAATCTTTTGATGTGGAGAAATAGAAATAGAAGGCATTCAGTGTGTGCTTAGCTCCATTTATGAGTGCAACATTAAAGTTATACATGCCATCCCACAAATGCAAAAAATATTTTTCCCTTTTCTCCTCCAAAGAATATTTCCTCAGTAGGAATGTACATTTATGGATTACTGCATTAAATGAAATTAAAAAAACAACTTCATGTTTTTTTTAATACAAAGATTCTCTTTCAACAACAGATTGATTGTCAGTATGCATTTCCATAGTTCTTATTAACCAGCCTCACAAATGCAACTTCATGAGCTAGATGAGAAAAAGTCCTTTCTCCTACCTCTTACAGTGGGAACATACATCTCCAATTCTTCTTGCACATGTTCTTTTCAAGAAGCCCTTGCAAATAACTAAAATGTTAAAAATTAAAAAACTGCTACTCTCAAAAATAATTGTGGCTGCTAGCCAACATGTGCAAGACCAAGGGTCATGACTACAGGTGGTTAAGATTGGCCAGGGAGAATGTCAGAATCTTCTATTAGAACACATATGGATTAGTAAAGTGCCTCCTTCCTACTTGTCAGTGTTGTCTCTTGGTTGGCATTGTAGAATTAAGACTCAATTAAGCCACTTACTAACTGCAAGTACTACCAAAGCTTTCAAAGATCTTATGCATGATCTTAAAAAAATAAAACATCTGTGCTGTGGATATGGATAAAAGATAAATGGAGATTGCCCATTAAAAATTAACATTATTAGCTGCTGCCAATCTTTTGACTGTCCTGCAGGTCACCCAAGCAAGGAAGTACCAGAGCGGCTTGGCACAGCTGGCACATCTTGTGCCCTGTGCTGCTGCCACAGCACAGCCCTTCTGCCTGAGCTGCTCCTGAAAACTCACCCTGGGTGTCTCCAGCTGCTGTACATGGACACCACAGCTGGGAAAATGGGTCAAGCAGGATTTGCATCATGCAAATTGAGAAACAACATTAAATTGCAAGTGCATTTTTCTTTTCACCAGCCCTTTCAGTGATAGTTCAAGGAGGGTCACAGTAGTAGTCTGTGCTTATGGATATCTTGTATATCCAAAGGAATGGAAATTTGCTTCTGTGGCAAAAATTTTAAACTGGAAATTTGGTTGAATCATAACTAAATATTTCCTATTTTGTATGCATTTCTTATTTCTTTTTAGTCCACTTTTTTTAGATGCATATGTGAATTTCATTCAGCAGTGCCTGCTCTGACAGTATTTCCATGCATTGTGTTTAGCTAGTGAAATTTTAGTATTTCCTCAGCAGATGTTTAGGGTAGTATTTGGGAGAGCAGGACTGACATTCTTGTTACTACTGAAAGTAGATTTAGAAAATTTTGGATACATGTTTGAAAAATATTTTAAAAAACAATAAAAGGAAAAAGCTTGATAGATCATTAAAAAAATTAAAATTACCTGAAAGCTACCAAGTTGATTGTTACTTTCCTCTGCCAAACTCATAGTTTTGAGCACGTAGCTGCCTCCCTACCACCTCCAGTGATACTTTCCTCTTAGCAACTCCAGGAAAGGCCAAGCAGAAACTGCATATGCTTTGGAAATAATGAAATTGAATAGACCCAAGGCTGCAAAGATAAACTAAACACACTGGAGGAATAATTTTTGTCAATCCTTTTTGGTTGCAATGGGTGGCACTTGTAATAGCCACAGATTTGGGGGGCTTTATTTAATTGAAATCCTTCTAACAAACATGATAAAAATAAAGACAGCTCTTTGGTAAAAGGTGAATTGTAATATCTCTTTCAGACATCCCTATCTCTCAGCAGCAGACAGCATACCCTGAACACATTACCTGCTTTGCCACTTAATATACATGAATTACTAAACACATTTTTTACATGAGTCAGGGAGAAGTTTTATCTATTGGCACAACATTCTATAAATTAATAGATGCATTCTAGATTAATGGTTTTGATCCCTAAGCTAAATATCCAGGCACAAAATCAAGATATGCAATGGTTATGATTTACTTTGAGCCAGAAAATCTTATTATCTTTATGTTTCCAAATGTTAAATCACTGCCTTGAGGCCTGTTTTGAATAGCTTAATCATGTGGAAAGGAAAAAAAAAAAAGATTGTCCTTACTTTGGAGAATTACATTTGGAGACAGAGATATAACTTTAAACAACTGTTGAAATAATAAAAAAACAGAAGCAGAGAAAAGGAAAATGTGCTAGAATAAGATGTGAGAATCTAAAATCTGAAAGTGAAAAACATCTACTCCATAACTTAGATTATTAGTAGGTACTCTTATGCAAGAAAAGTGTGATACAATATTAATCATGCAAACATTCACAATCCAAACATTCAGAGTTCAGTTATTTTTCAGTAAGACCTTACATGGCACCAGAATGAATTTGACATTGAGAGTAATGGAATGAAGGATGGGAGAAGATTCAAATATGCTAGTAAAAAAAAAAAAAAAACAAAACCAACAAACGAACATATATGTGGCACTCATTTTTCATCTTTACAACGTGAAATCAAAATACTCCCTTTTTCAGTCACTAATTCAGAGTAGAAATTGCAAATATGAGAAAGGATTTGCACTGAGCTCGTTTAGTTAGGGTATCATCTACTGATGGAATGGAATTGCAGAGCTTTTGGAAGGCTCCTGGTGCAGTAGCTGGAGACTGAAATACTCAGACATCCACAACAGATTTAGTACAAGGACTTGAAATAAGCCTTTGTCTTTTAGACAGCTGTCTTCATACACAGAGATAATTGTTTTAAGGTGCAAGACAACTGTATGCTCATTATGTGGTAATCTAACAGTCTCTAGGTTTTCTTCAGAAACTTTCTCCAAAGGTTCCTAATCACTCCTACATACCAATGAAATGACTGCAGATATGAAATTAAGTCTCTGTAAGCTGGGAAATGGTACTTCTGGGAAACTCTCAAAAAGTCAGTTTGGTTTCTAAAAAATTCTATCTGCTTATTTTTCTGGTTATGTAGTCAATCCTAGTTAGAAAGGAAAAGATGTTTTAGCTGTAACTGTGGTAGTAGATGCAGGTCTTCTCCCTGAGAAGCATTTAAGTTGTCCTTGGTAAATGTTTCTTGGAGAAAAAGCATGTTAATGAAATACGTCTTGTGAAAAAGGACATGAGATCGAAAATCAGTACTAAGATCTCTCCTGTGTTGTGCTTTACTGAGCAATAACAAAGAGTTGCTGTAGCTGACATGAACTTCTGCAGGGCTGTAATATTTGGTAACCAAATACTGCAGTACTCTGCAATTAGAGTGCAACACTGCATTCAGTGGTTTTTCCTGAGGTACTAATGTAGAGAGCACACTACTCTAACCTGTTTAAAAAAAATAAATTGCATTTCAGAAAGATTGCTTTCAGCAGCTTGACTCTCTAAACACCTATTACATATCTCTTTAGAGATATCAGAATTTTGTGGAACACTTCTTTGCCCAGAAGTGCCTCAGGTTAAGAATTTTGTCTTTGATTACTAATTTTCATCCCAATAATTTGATCTCCTAATAAATGAGGTGATTTTGTGCAGTGAGTTTGCCTGGTATGCCCTAGTGACAGCAGTGAAAGTTTTTATATTTGCCTTTTTTTTTTTAAATTTTTTTATTTTAACAAATATTTTGAGTGATAATTAACTATCCTCTGTGGGCAAAATTCTCTTTAGTCTAAATTGCCTGTCTCTGCAGATAAGAGAATAGATTGTCTGTAGTGTTGATTAAAAGGGTGACTTTTGACCAAATATTTAGAAAAATGGTACACGTGAACTTTGATTTTATATCAATTAAAATTCAAAATTATAGAAATTATTATTTTAAATAGTCCTAGTGATAATTCCTGCATTTTTGTGAATAAAAACAGAAAGTTAGAATTAACACCTGCCTCCACATGAATTAACTTACCTGAAAGGGTAGGAACTATCTTAGAGTTATTCACTGGCAGAATTTGAGTTAGATGACATGCTGTGCTGGCTTAGAGGAAGAACAGTCATCAGGCCCAGTATCCCATCTTCCAGCATGGCCAAAAGCTCATGTTTTGGGAAGATAAGAACAGAGTAATAGCTAATGAGACTTCCCCAGAACTGTCTACCTGTTTCTATGAGGTCAGGAGTCTTTTTGAATGTGTTTTGCCTAGGACTTTTTCTTTTCCCTGAGGAAAGAGGCACCGCTATCAAATTCTTCACTTTTAAAAGACTTTAAGTGAGCCTCAGAAGTAAATGAGGCTTCCTCTTGTACAGAAGAAAGATGCAAGTTTATTCTGTTTTACCCAAGAGACATTTGAAGCCAGGTGTTGCTCATCAAGTACACTCTGCCTCCCTTAGAGTCAAGTCTGGTCTGCATTTCTAGATGTTATTTAGTAACCTAAAAGAAAGAAGATGTTTGTGGCTAAAGCTCTGCTTTGGGAACCAAGAAAAAAAGGAGCAGTTCACATAGTTCAGGTACTTTATTCTGGGTCCTCAGTGGGTGGTAAACATGCATTTATGAAATCAGACATGTGGCTCCATATTACAGGGATATGGGTTTTATACACTGGTGAGCTGCTCCCATGCTCAAAGCTAAATGATTCTGCACCTTCTTTGCTGTCCAGCATCTGAAACAGCCTTTCAGGTCAGCTGTGCCCTACAGATACAAGGCTTAGTTCTGGCAGCTCCACCAGTGTGCCTGTGCACGCTGCTTCTTGGGCAGGCTTGAAAGCAATGAGTGTGGAATTTGATTTAATACTGGCCTTATAGGTGGCCCTGCTGGACCTGTAGTGACTTAGTGAAAATCAATTCAAGTACAGATGCCAAAGCATCATTTGTTTTCCCTTTATGCAGCATGTCCTAGTCCCCATAGCCATAGGGAAGAGCAGACCACAGGAAGGACCAATAATCCATTTGTCAATGCCCATTTAAATTGCAGACTTAACTCAGAGCACATCCTCCACTGCTCACATGGCATCGAGCACAGCGTTCTCCTGTCAGGTCACTGTGTGTCTCTAATACCAAGTAAGAGTTTAAGGCATTGTGCTTAGTGCTTTGTTTTCACTGACTATTTACATGCAAACCTGCTAAGCTCTAACTGTGTCATTCAGAGCACAGTTAAATAATTTTGCATTCAAAATACTATTTAAAAGGAAAGGTCTCATTTCCGTAATGTGTATATATACAAATCAAAGCTGGTGGGTGTAAGGTTTCAAGCCATTCTGAGGATCTGCTGCAGTGATTGACAGAGTCTTTATCTTCTACCCAGTTTTTATAAATCAGAGAGGATTTTACTGATGTGCAATTTGTGCCTTAGAAACTGAGAGGAAAAATCTTTCTAATCTTGCTTTTCAAATGAGGTGATCATCTACTAAGGAGCGGTGTGCCTGAAACACAACCAGCTGCAAGCTACAGATATTTTTTCAAAGGTGGAAAATGTAAAATCCCACAATATAATTCACAGTTAAAATCTCTGATTATCTTCATTATCTACTACTCTTGTTAAATCTTTATTTTGTAAAAGGTCTCAAAAATTAACCCTGCGATTTCCTAATTCTGCTGAACAAAGGCAGACTATTTTACCTTGAAAAGAACTAACACAATAGTCTTTGCCCTTGTTTTATTCTTTCAAAATATTTTTTTTACTTATTTACTAAACCTGCCAGCATGCAAGTATTTGTATGAGTTTAAAAACCACAATGTTCTATTAAGGAGAAAAATGCAATCTAATCCTCTTACACTAATTAAATGGGAAGAGTGTTAATGAGGAATGTGTAACTTGTCAATGCCTGAAAAATCTAATTTTGGGTGAGGTTTGACTCATTAAAATAATGCCGTCAGTCCTTTTCCTGTAACATTTTAAAGAAAAATTAATTTTTTCCCTGTGGTTATGTTAAGTGAGTCCATGTAACCATTCACAGGACTTCAAGGTCAATAGTGATAAAGAGGAACCTTTTTGAGGAGTTATTACACACTCAGAATCAAGAAGCTGTAACATTTGAGTGTAAATGGTTGGGTGTGAACCTCTAACCCAGCACTTAAACCCTGACTTATGGGAAAGTTAAGCATCTCCATTTTCTTCTACAAACGAGGCCTTTCCAGTGACCTCCCTCCACAGCTCTTCTAAATTGCCAGTCTCAGTATTCCAGCCACCCTCCTCCAGCCCTCTTACATCCACTGAATGGATGCTCTTGGAGTAGGGTTGAAAATGTTTGCCTTAAATGGTACAGTTTGAAATGTTTTGTTGAATCTCCAGGCTTTATTTAAGGTGACCTATTCTTCATTATTCCCTTCTGCATTATTATTCAAATGGTATGTATGATTTACCTTTACCTAACCTGCAGTTAGTATTTATTGAAGGAAAGCCATCTTTTTTATTTTTTCCTCACAAGGCTGGAGAAGCACATATATGAAATAATTTCACAATGATTAATTAATTGCCTGTGGTAAGCATTTCCAATTTTATTGTGTTAAAAATTTGAACAGAGGCATAATTAAAATAAATCAAAGCCTCTTTTCTTGGTAAAGGGTAAACTGAAGTATAAAACACTAATAAGGAACTTTTGAAACATTGTACTTGTATGTCATGTATTTTTAAGTCAGTATCAAGTTTAAGAATTTCTTCTCCTTTTGAATGGAAATATGAAAAAAATTTTAAGTAATAGCATTCTAAAATGTCCCCTTTTTTCCAGTGCTATTATGTTTTACTTTGCTATAACATCACCTCTTTGCATGAAGGGATACTCTAAAATATGGACTTTGCTGAGGACATTTATTTCAACGAAGAAAGTTGAGTGCCGTAAAAGCAAAACAGTTAAAAACGTATTAAAGGCATAATTCTATAGTATTAAAATAATAAAGCAGCCTCTCTGTAAATTAAATTGAGCCAGGATGAGAGTTGGCAGTATTTCTGTGAAGCCACAACAAAGAATAAAGGGAGTGGAATACAGCTGTATTGGTGAGAGTAATGTTTTGTGGCGTTCAGGTGCACCAAGTCTGTGTGGTTTCCTTGTGGGTGTGGAAATACATCTGCAACAAATGACAGATCTTAAAAGCCATGTGCCTGGCTTTTAAAAGATAAAAAGATGATAAAAAGAGTTGACACAAATGCTTTTGGGATATTTGCATCCACCCTGAAGAGCTAATTCTTAAACAGCCATAGCTTTTCAAAAACTGTCAAGAAAAAAACTGATTTCAAAGACACAAATAACAGGAATATATGTGGTTGCTGTATTTCAGGTGGAACTGGATGTGACCAAAATGCAACATTTTCATTATGTCTATTTAATGGTGACATTAAATTAAATAACTCTGCCTTATAGTTATCTGATATTGTTAATGGATAAAGTTATCCCATTAGATAAATCCTCAAACTACTTAAATGATGATGTTTAAATGGCAAGATTACATTTTTTGAAGTACTATCCCAGCCCATATGATTGTCTCGGCATTCTTCAAATATTCTTTGATAAGCTAACTCATCTTTCCAAATTATTTTAATCTTAGAATAGCCTCCTAACTTTTCTAAAAAGATTCCTGGGTTTTTTTTTCTAGTGGAAGAAGGAAGTGAAGCAGATTATGTTATAGATTTACTAATTATATCCATGTAGATATTAATATATCTCTTATGTAAATGTCTATAAGAGATATACTTGCTTGTGTATTTGTTGTGTAACATGCATGACCTGGTAGAGAAGCCTTACTTCTCTCTGCAGCAAGTGGGAGTGTGTGTGTCTGACACACAGTTCCAAAAATTAAAGGTTTCAAATTCGTGATGAGCTAAAATTATTCTTGCATGTGTGAAAACCTATTTAGCCAACACCCATTGGGTTCTTTTATAGCTGTGTGATAGCGACAGAGTGCAAAGCTTGCTCAAACAGCTTAAATGTAACCAATTTCCATTCCCTTCTAACTGCATGTCAGGTTCAATACATACTGCTGTAGCCAGCAGTAATCTCAGGTGCAGCTGAGTGTGTGCAGGAGGCTGGGACTGGGTGCCAGGGCTGTGTTGGATTGCCAGGCTCACAGCAGTCAGTGTGGCTGCACCACAGCCACAGGGACTCTTCTGCTAAAGGGAAATGGTCACATTTACAGCTTAGACTTGTGGAAGAGAATCCCAAGGAACCAAGAGATGTTCTATTTCTTCTTACTGTGAGGACCTATTCATTGCAGTTTCATTTTTTCCTCTAATAGCATTGAAATTTGGAATTCACACATCTTGTCAAAAGTACCAATCCCTTACCTTGGAGAAAGTCCCCAAATCCTGCCTCACCTTTCACCTATACCCCCAAGTCACCCATCACTGTATAGATTTGGTGGCTTAAAAGGCTCTTCTGGGAATTTGCCATAGCAGATTAATACTTTTTTCCATATTCTAGAAAAAGTAGATTTTTTTTCTGACTCTTATACAACATTTCTGACAACACAATACACTTTACAGTCATGGTTCAATCCATTTTAAGACACTGTATTATTGTGGAAAAAAAAAAGAATAATTTGTTATATTGACATTTTAGGTGGAATCAGTTTTATTCCTAAAGTAGTATTTAAATTGACATTAGGGGCCAAATGCATAAGATTTCTTTAGTGGTTTTCCAGTGAATAATCCTTTCTAAAGTATACCAGTAAATAGAGATAAGAAGGGAATTTATTTCAGTTGGCTGGTTTTTATTAATATTTTGAACAGAAAAATGCTGTGTTAGATTTGGAGAACTCGCAGTGATGGCTTTGCGTGCCAGTTGTGCAAGGCCAGGTTCACAATTGTGACCTCAGGAGGTTTCACACAGCTGCCCCAGCTTCAGTGTCTGCTCCATTGCTGAATTCCAGCCACATGGCTCCCCACTGTTACAGCACCACTGCCTCCTGTTATGCTTAGAGGGATCTGTTATCATCTAGTGCAAGTCAGTATAGAAACCAACCTTGTTATTGAGATAAAAGTCTTACCCAGGAAATTGCAAGATGACAAGAAGCATACAAATTAGCAAGAGAGAGAAAGATCACCAGACTTCAGAGTAGCCTCCACAGTCAGCAGAAACTTACTCTGCAAAGATTGTAAAACTTTGTATAATCCATTCTAAGACTGACTGAAAATTCTACCAGAGCTCTGGATGGATTGCAGATTGCCTCAGAGTGGCTGAATGTGATTTAATTGAATGGCATATATTCTTTATGCATGATAAGGTTAAAATAGAATATACTTTTTCCTTACTCCTGAATCTCTTTCCCTTATTCCTATACATCCTATGCTTTTCTCTTATTCTCAGTAAATTAGGAGATAAAATAATCATAAGAAGATACTAAAATTTGTATTTATTACGGAATAAAATTCAAAGTTGATGCCTCTGCATAGCTATCACTGGAACTTTGTGTGCTTGAGGGGTACTTTTTCATTATTTGAAAATGATCTCTTGGAGCAGAGCAGTCACAAGAATAAGCCATAAAATTTCATTGCCTTAATTTTAGAGTCTCATCTTATTCTGTTGAATACAAATATTCTGCTTCTGTGCTTCCCTCAGTTTAAAGGGCCTTAAAATAAGGTTCTGGTTTTGGTGGCTTTTTCTCTATAGCAGGCTTAGCACTGCAAAACTGATACTTGTCCTAACTCTCACATCTGTATGGATGCAGCACCACAGGTTTAGTATCACTCTTTGAGCTGGGAAATTAAACCCTAAAGGATGATTAAGCCACAACAACAATACATGATAATTAAATATGTGATTACACATTTTTATTTCTGCTGCAGGAAATAGCTAATCTTTTTAACTATAAAAGCTATACTCAGCTGGAATATATGCTCAAGAATACCATCTTTGCAGTGCTATAGTGCCACTGTCTTAAGCATTTCTTTGTCTGTTCTACTTTTAATTTCTATTGGTGGGTGCCAGTTATAGAGCATTTTTAGAATAGCTTTTACAAGGTAATTGTTGAATTTTAAGAGCTTATTAGATTAAACCAAACAGAAAAAAAACTATATACCATGAAAATATATACAAGAACATAATTCAGAATGTAAAGTCTTTAAAATATAGGAAAAATAGTTAAATCATCTCAAAACCCCCTTGATATCACCTAGTGACTAGCATAAAAAGGAAGATTTTCAAGCCCACAGAAAAGTAATTGCGAAGATCTCACTCTCAGGTGAGGTAATCAAACATCTCAAATGTACTTGTTCATGTTGATGTGGTTTAACAGATATTCCATTGCACATCATCTCTTGTTTGTTGGTGCTCTCAGGGTGAGGAGAGGTGCATTAGGTATGGCTGGCTAGATGCTGTTCATGTCTTCAGAGCATTCACAATTCATATTCTACTGAGAATGCAACCTGCACACTGACAACATTTTGTTATAGCTCAGTAGTAGCTCAGGACAGGCTGCTCCATTTTGAAAGCATTGCCTGTGGATACAGGGATGTGGATTTGCAGTATCTAATTCACTGCAGCCATTGTAGCTTTAGGCAGAATTTCTGCAAAACTGCAAATGAAACAATCCTGATATACAGAAATGAGCATTTGTTTTCTCACAATTTTTATTTCTCAGTCTGCTGTCAGTTGTTAAACTAATAAAATCAGCATAATGATGATTAATAATGGACATAATATTTTCTTTGTTTGCCTATTCAATGATTTTTTTGTTGTGACTACCTCAGATTCACAGTAGACATGTTAGAGGAAAAAGAGAATGGTATGAGAATTTGTTTTTGGTCTTAGCTACGCAGGAAGACCCTAGTGGCTACTCTTGAGATAACTGCAAAGGCATGTATTTTAATGCCATCTATTTTTAGATGCCACTCATTTTCACTTCCCCCACATATTTCCCTCACTTCTTTAAGAATCATTCTTCCTCTGCTTCCCATGCAAATCTCTTGCTGTTTTCTAAGTCTCTATTTCAATTATGTTAAGCATATTAAAATAATATTTAGATGATTAATTGAAGCTCTGAAACACTGAGTAGCACCAAATCTAAAGTTGTCGTTAGCTGTTTTTCCTCCTGGCCTACACCAACTGTGTCTTTAAAAAATCAGAGGCAGGTGGTATTGATGCCTAAAGAGGCTACCTGAACAGAGGCTAGACAGTGTTAAAGGAATGAAGTAGGGATTTGTTAAAAGGCCTTTAAAGGATGCACCTTGGGCAGTACAAGAGCCCAGCTGTGGCTCTACCCAAGATGGACTCTGAGTCATGAGTTTTCACACTTTTATAAGTTTTGGTCCATTTCCATATTGGGGTTGATTGTCCAGTTACAGCTTCAGGTTATGAAGTCCCATCCTCTCAATTTGCCCTCCTCAATTCGTTGTTGTTTACACTTCTTGGGCCTGAAGCTGCAACGCTGTCCCTGGTTCTCAGGCTGGAAAAGGATTGTTTTGTCTGATTAAACTGTGAAGAGAACTTGCTAACATTTTATATGAAGTTCAGAGTTACATACTAATGCAGTATGGAATCTGGAAAATGTGAAAGCTAAAACTTAAGGCATCAGTATAAAATAATGTGTAATCATAAACTTATAACACAGATGTACACTGCGTGAGCTTGGGGAGTTTAGATTAAAAGAAAGATCTTGAATCTGGACTTTACTGTGTTGTTGCTACAATTAACAAATCTAAATAACTTTTGTTGGTATTTTTCATTTGTAATTCCAGCTTTCTTTTTGCCCTTACTGAAAACAAGGGACTGTGTACAACCAGTCACAGGGGCAGCGTTAGATGAATCCAGCTGCTCTCAGGCTCTGCAGGTGAGCTACAAAACTCACAGCACCTACTGTGTGAGAGCCAGAGGCACTGGGAAACACTGACCATCCCTTCCTTCCCTCCTCAGTTCACAGAAAGCATGTTTGGTGGTTTTCTGGTTTGTCTATTTAGAGTGTGTAATGTGCTTCGTTTTCTTTGGACCTGAGGCAGCCCCAGCCTGACAACAGCCCAGCAGGGAGATGGGAAACTGGGTCTTGATAGAAGAGACTAAGAAAATAAAGGAATATTGAAAGACATCTAACTACAGTGCCAATTTAAAAAAGTTTTTAAACAAATTATCATAATTTTCTCTTTTCTATCTCATGGAAAAGAGAAAGATTAAAACAGGCTAATTTTGAATGGAATTTCACAGGACAAAAGAAAATGCATTTCTGAATTCCAAGATGTTTCTGTCTGGTGCAGACATCAGTGTTTTAAAATGTATTTGCTTATTTGTATTTTGTTGAATTTGAATGAAGGAAATGTGAAGGAAAAATGAAGGATAAATATGAAAGTCCTAGATAGCAAGTTGCTGTTAATTCTATCCACATTTTATGTTTGCTACTCTTATTTTTATAACACTATCTAGAAGAGGTCAAGCATGTGAGAGTAGAAATACCTTAAAATAAATAGCAAAGACATCTCATTTAAGACTTGTTTTCTCTCAGTCCTCAAATTGTTGTTGTGGGTTGAGAAGAAAATTCTCTTGAATGAAAGAAGGAATAAAAGGATTATTTAGGTCATTTTGCAAGAACCAAGAGAAACTGGAAGTTAAGCTTTAAACTTCCTGGAAATGTCCTGAGTTGTCAACAACATGGACAAAACATTTCAGGTTTATTTTATACATAATATCTATTTGTCAATTTGTAAATTTGTCAATTTGTCTATTTGTCAAAGCTAATTTTCTAAATGGCTTTTCACTATTTTAAGTCACTCTGCAAAAATTAAACTTAGCAATTTAAAAATTCTTCATCAAATGTATTGTTTATGCACAAAAACCCATAGAAAGGAACATACTCCCCCTAAATTTAGTGTCCTCTCTAATTCTCTTTGAGTTTGCCTCTTTGGTTTTTTTAGAGTGTCAATAGCACCATTGAAGTGTCATATATGTGCAAAGATGCTTTAGTGTGGCTCACCTAAATACTTGTATTCATGAAGGTTTTAGTAAAGCATGCAGAAGCTTTCTAAGCAAAGATAACATCCACTGTAAAAGGCAGAAGTGGCATTCCCAAGACAAACTCCACTGCTGTCTGTACTCATACTGGAGATCTATACACAAGGAAAATCTAGAGCTCAGCCCAGTTTTCAGTCTCAAGTTTCACAGTAAAAAATCAGATTTCAGCTGCTAAAAATTAATATTTTTTCTATGCAGGCACTTACTTCAAAGTATTTTTATGGTATATTTTCATAAATAGGTGAAAAAAGCCATTTTACCATTTTATAAATATCAAACCATCTCCAAGTGAGGCATCAAATCACAAAGACTGGAGTTTAGCACTGCCATCATCTAGATTTCTCAGGTGTCTTTGCCAATTTTTTGTCCTTGCTCCCTAAAGGTTTTTTGGAGAGAACTGAGGAAATTGGCCATCCCTGAGATATACAGGTTCAAGCAGCACCCCTGAATCGTAGATGGCCACGAAAATCCTAAAGAAACAGGTGTTTTGAGCTATGCAGGACCTGCTGAGTTTGCATTGAAGAAGAGGTATGCATGCATATGACTGTGTTTGTGGGTATTTATTGCCATGCAGATCTAACATCCTAGACATAAAAATCAGACATCCTGGTTTGATTTTGTCCTAATAATGTAAGTTTCTGTCCCAGGTATTTCCCCTCCCTGAAACAATGTGTTGGTGTTTTATAGAGTGTTTTTGTTTTAAATTCAAAAGCCTCAGGGAGAAGGAATAGACATTTTTAACAAGCCTGGCTAGTAAGTCCTATGGCAGGCTGTGCCAGCCTGAGTGAGACACCTTCAGTAACACTGAGATGGCTCTGGGAGTGTCATGACAAGACCCTAATTTAATCATGTTGTGGTAGTCCTCATTGTTGGAGACCCTTTTCATCCCTAGCACTAGAAGGTCAGTGTTACCCAGCTTACTCTGTGCAAGGGGGACCAGCACACCCCTTCCTCCTGTGCTGTGTCCCCTTTGTTAGAGACTGTGCTCCTTCCAAAATCTCATGTCACGTGCTCAGTCTGCTGTCACTGACATTGCCGGATTAGGGCTCCCATGAGAGTTGGGATCCCAGTCCCACCTGCTTTTAGAGGAGCTGGCAGTCACCCTGCACTCTGCTTCTGGAGCTCTGCATGGTCAATTCTCATGGTCTGGAGAGTCAGCGCCACTGAAAAATGAAGTTAATGCAGTTTGGCCTTGAGGAATCAAACAACTACAGAATTTGACAGAGTCACAGCAGACTCATGCTCTGTTATCAGCTTATTAAAAATTCCAGTTCTCAGTCTAGGATCAGTCATAATTCTTCTGGACCGACTTAGCAGATGGGAGCCTATTAAGTCTTCTGTAATGAAAGCCTACTGAGAAATACTATTAGTTTGATATTAAAAATTGTTTTGAATGAATTGAAGTTAGATTCTTTTCCACTTTAAGTTATCTCTTTATTGGAGAAGAGACTGGTATAATTAGCATAAAGCTCTGCAATCATGAATTTTCTGATGCAGTTCTGTTGAAAAATACTGTTATCTCAGTTATGGACGTACTAAGTAGATGAATGTAGCAGATCTAAACATATGTCCATGTTAAGAGGGTTGTGTGTTGTTTTTTTCTTTTTTGCAGCATTTCTAGATTATGAATGTATAGGGCTAGCATATGGAATAGCTTCAGTCAGCAGTGCATCCGTGGCACAGCTCAGCAGAGAGAAGCAGGGCTGTGGGCTGTATGCGCTATGATCTCTCCTGGCAGTAAATTGTGTGGCAGTGCTTATAACTTACATCTAAAGATGACTTACAAAGAGTAGAACCAGTTTAATAGCAGTGAGATTGCAGAGGATATCTGCAGAAAATAGGAGGTATTGAACAATTCCAGGGAAGCGAAACTAGAGCATCAATTTTGTCAAAATTGACAAAGGGTGCAGATATCTGAAATGTGGGAGAAAGACTAAGGAGTAGATGGAAAAACAAACCTGGGGAGGAGAAGGCACACAAAAGAGGCCTTGCAAAATAAAGTGAATATATCAAATTCAGGCCAGTAAAATTCTTAGGTTCACCTGTAAGTTGGAACAGCAAGGCTCAAAAATCATTTGGCTGTAGATAAGCATGCAAAAGTATAATTGTTGCCAAAAGAACCTCAGATTACTGTGCATGTTAAATGTAAATAACTTGTTTTGCTCCCACTAAAATGCTATTCAGTTTGTGAATCAAGTACAGATGCAATGCAGTTCCTTAACCACCAGCAGCAGTATGATACTAGGTATTTCACCATGTTTATAGTTGTGTACCATTTCCCATTTTTAATGCTAATTTAATTGGTCTTTTCTACTGGGAAGATAGTAAAGAGATCTTTCTACACAGGTGAAAAGATGTAGAAGTGTTAAGGTTTATAAACTCACTACAGCTGTCTGGGATTAGGTGCAGCAAATTCAGGAGAAAGCTAATGAGTATAATGAGCACTGATAAGAATAAATTCCAGCTGTAAGCCAGTAGTCTTGTTTCTGGGAGCAGAAGAAATTGGTTCCCCTATGCATACTCCTTTTTACTCTCACATGGAAATGCAGCATGTGTTTCCTGGAGATTGATTTTCCTTTCAACATTGAGCTGAGCCAGGGAAAATTAAGAAAAATAAAGTAAAACCATTATTGAAAGAAAGGCACTTTTACTGAGAACCCTGTGTAACTGGTTCCTTATTCACCGATCCTGAAAACACTGATGGGGATTTAGTGATGCACTGTACAACTGAAGTCAGGGTTTGATTGTCTCAGCAAGATGAAATTACTGAATCCCAAGGAAAGTAAACAGGGATCCAGCACTGATCCATGTTCCCAGGAGCACTTCATCCCAACTGCAGCCAGAAATGGAAAAATGTGCTTGGAGTGATGCAGAAATTTGACCTAACTCCCTGCTATCAGGGAGAGAGCTGAGATACAAGAATCAGGAGGGAGTCTTAGACCAAGCAGAGGAAATAATCTGTAGGCTCAATTGGAGCCTTTATTGATAAAGTGCCTCTAGATCCAGCAAATCGTTACTCCTCTCTTCAACATTGAGTAATATAAGATAGAAGTCCAGTATTTTCTCCAATTTCTATTTTTTTTAAGATACCTATGATGTTAGAAGGTTACAGTAACTGATGTGAATATTAGCTAAAGTACTAATCCATGCAGTCAGGGGCTCAGAAGACTGTGCAGTAGTCTGAGTAGCAGAACACATAGTAAAAATTTGGTATCTGTTGCATTTCTAAAGAAAAGTCAAAATTCTGGTTTTGTACTTTTAAAACCTGGAAGATTAATGTCTCTGTAGGTGAGAAGACAAAAGAGTTCAGACCTGTGGTCCTCAGGAACATTGCTGTTTGACATGAAACAGCTTAAAATATTCAGGCTATGCTAGACCTAATCTGTGACTAAAGCATTTTGCTAGGAAGCTTGAGAGATATTTTGAAACAGGGGAAAAAACTAGGCTGCCCTGGCTGTTCTAGTATTTGAGTTAAAATACAGCTGTGTGTTTCCTTGACAGCAATGTATGTGCAGCTCCATAAAGAGCAGTTCTCAGACTGGTGTTTGAAAACTCAGCTCAGTAATTCTGATGTGTTGGTACAGTTGGAGAAGTTACATTTTGTACTTGAAGATGCTGTAATCAGTGCACATTCAGTCTGCAATTCATGGGCTGAAAATAATAAATTCTGCCTTTTTATTTCAGTACTTTGTTACCTTAAGAGTAGTGCCTGAGAAGATTGCAAAGGAGGCCAACTAGAATTGTAATTGTTGTGCAGAGATTGCTTTGTAACTTCAGTTTCCATAGCATTAAGATCAGCATTGCCTCTCACCAAAAATCCAGCTTATTTTGCCTCAGTTCCAGCATACAGGGGTAAAGCACTGTCCTCAATCATCGCTCAGGCTGAATTAACTGAAAACCCATTTCCCATGTCCCAGTATATCAGTGCTAGACATGCTTGAGAGGAATTATTTTCTCTATTTCTTACCAGTGCTAGACATGCTTAAGAGGAATTATTTTCTCTATTTCTTACCACCTATAGTCTAAAAATTTCCAGTCTGCCACAATTTTTTTAAGTTCTTCCCACCAGAGTGCAGATGCTGCACATTACCAGGCCCCTGGTGGGGCAGGACTGCAGGGCCCAGCTGAGAACCCTCATGCTGATGGACTCCACTCATCAGCCACTTCTCCTTCCCCAGGCTCCTGCCTGCCTTTTGCCTCTTAGATCACATTCAGGTGGCTTCCTGCAATGTGTTCTAGAATATCTACAATGCACTGGATTTTCCTGCAGCTAAGTAACATCTTTGAGCATTTACCACTGGAATTTATAAAGGGCTATCACTGCAGAGATACCACTTATGGCAGTTTTAGGGCCTGGATACCAAATGAAGAGCCTTAGATGTGGGTGGAAAAACTCCATTATACTGGCTAAAAAAAGGGCTCTCGTCTCCATATGCTTTAGGAAAATCTGAGTCATGGATTTCAAACTGTGCTTGTTACAGGCTCTGTGTTTCTGCATCTTCAGCTACACTGTTGTGACTTATGTGCAGGGTCAACTGCGCTGTAAGTATTTAAGTATTATTTAATATGGATATTTCCACTAGAAGACTGAGGCCATTGCAGATGAGAACTTAACTTTCAAGAAGAGGCACTGAATTTGTTCTGTTCTTGACAAAAAAAAAAAAAAAAAAAAAAAAAAAAATTGGTTAAACCAGATGAGGTCTCTGTAGTTTTCTTGCAGTGCCATTCAAAATTATTATAGCACTCCATCTTGACTCATTTTAGACATGCTTGTGTAGTGTACTCATGCTTGAAATGGTCATACAAGCAATTTGTCTTGCTTGTGGGCAGTTTTTTGCAGCCTGTGCAGGGCATTGCAGTGTTGTGACTTAGATTACTATTTTAATCCAATGTAAAATAAATTTTGTTTATGCTGCAGTCACAATATAGAAACATCCTTAGTTTGCAGTAAGAGCTGACTAAATCAGACTCTGACTAACCCTAGTGGATGGATGGCTTGGTGTTCTGAATTTCTTATAACTGACTCCAAAGTAAAAAAGCATCATTATTATTAAAGGGATAGAGGGCATACAGAGTGCACTGAGAAAATCTTGCAAGTTTGCTAGTCCTTCCAATAGTGAGGAGAGGCAAGTAATCACTGAGAGTTTTGCCTTCAGTGATCTTTTCCTTTAAAACTTCTCTTCAGATACACTATTTACTTTAAAGCTTTATTATGTCAGGACTAATTCTGCAAGGTAACAATAACTAAAAAGGACTCCATATGCTGGGTTCCTTTCATATCTCCTCCTGTGATTAACATCCTCTCTGCTTTGTATTTCAGAATCTAAAACCCGTGTTTCAGGGATAGATTTGCCATGTGACATCTTTGCAATAATCCATGGATACATCAGATCCCTGGATTTGTCACAAACTAAGGATTGGGATTTCTTGTGGTATCAGAAGTTCTACAGGGATATCTATAAGGTTCTAGGTTACAGTGACAGGATTTATTTTCTAAATTCATAATGCCTAAGAAATTACTCCCTATATAGCTCTTGTAATCCTCTAGCTCCATGTTAGTTTTATTGCTCAAGCCTTGGAAAACTGGTTAAATCAAAATGTTCTTGCAGCTGTGTGGAGCAGGTGAGGAGCCTGAGCTCACTTCATGCCAATGAAGTAACTGCACAGGTCAAGTTTATCATAAGGATACAACAATGAAATACAGAGAAACACAAATACTAAAAGTAGATTATTTCCCCCTTCCAAATCATACAGCAGACCACACTTGTCAAGCCTGTCTAGAATTAGCTATTTTCTTTAAGTATTTTTTATATAGTTCATATAACCTCTGCTTATTTCAAATTCAGTATTTAGACAAAAAAATGTAATTTAAAGTAGCACAAGTGTTTAGCAGGAAGAATTAGTGAGCTTTTACTGTAAATGTGTGTTTTACCTGGAATATAGATTAGACACTGAAAAAACAGAGGGATCTGGATAGATTGGAGCATTGGGCCATGATTAATTTAATGAGTCTAAATGCCAGGTTCTGCTCTGGGGTGCTGGTTGACAGCAGTTCAGGACTCAACAACATGCTCTGGCAACCCAGAGAGCAAAGCATGTCCTGGGTTCTGTCAAACGCTGTGACCAGCTGGTCAGAAAAGAGGATTGTCCTGCTGCACAGGACTGTCCTGAGCACTGATGCAGCGTCACCTGGGTGCTGTGTGCACTTCTGGACCCCATCATTTAAGAAAGATGTGAAGGTCCTTGTATGTGTGCACAGAAAGGCAGCAGAGCTGGTGAAAGGGCTGGAAGGAGGTGTCCTTTGAGGCGTGGCAAAAGGACTTTGGCCTTGTCTGGTTTGTGGAAGGGAGGCTGAAGTGACCTCAGTGCCCTCTACAGCTTCTTCCAGAGGGGAAGTGGGCAGGGAGGTGCTGAACTTCTCTCCAGATAAGATATCCAGTGATAAGATGCTTGGGAATGGTTCAAAGCTGTATCACAACAGGTTCAGACTGGACATTAGGAAGCATTTCTTTACCAAGAACATGGTCACATGCTGGAATAGGCTTCCAGTGGCACTCAATGCCCAAGCCTGTCAGTGTTTTAAGAGGCATTTGGAGAAGGGCCTTAAAGCATGCATTAACTTGGTCAGCATTGGATGATTGTGGTTGGTCCCTTCCAACTGAAATAATCTATTATAAAAGCAATATCTGATTTAACAATTGGAGATACTTCATGGCATCCAGCTAGAAAGGGCTAATAAACTAACAAGTGCTTTTTTAAAAATAACACTTTTAATAGCAATACATTATCTTTTAGTGCACTATGTGACTGCCAAGTTAGTAGAATTATTTTCCTTTCGTTTTGGTAAGAGCAGGTCAGATTCTAAATGTTTGCTTTCAGTACATGTTAAAGAAATGCCTAAGCTGAACATTGAAAAGAGGTCCCGTTTACTGCGTAGCGATCAAAGCATGACCCCTTACTGGCAAGAAAGAGAAATTGAAAACTAATTTCAAGGTTCAGGATTAATTCTCTATCAAAGTGACAGAAGAGAGCCTACACTAGAATACATTTAGCACAAATGTAGAACCTTCTCTTTATCTGTTCCTTTCAGAGTACAACTTATTACTTTGATTTCATGGTTCCATAGCATAAGCATTTTAAAAGTTAGATGTCTGAATTTGGTCAAATATCTACAAACACAGGCATTTTACCAAATGAATCTATCAATTTGCTTCCTATTAACATCACTGTTCTCTGCTGATGACCTTTTCCTGAATGTGTGTTTTTCCATCTTCCCTGCAGTAATTGCTGGAAATGATTGTCATGTAAGGAGCTGGCTATGGCAAACAGGAAACATCAAAGCACTACAGCCAGCATGCTGGATCACAGAGCCAGAGCTTGCCCGACTTCATCTCACAACAGGGAGCCTGAAAATGAAGAAAGTGACCTTCCCATTGAAGATTATGCAGCAAAGGAGGCAGAACTAACCACTGTCAGAGCAGGTAGTCCAACCCCTGTGGAACATGAGTGCAATGACCATAGTGGAGATGGCGACTCCAGCTCTGACTATGTAAACAACACTTCAGAGGAGGAGGACTATGATGAAGGCTTGCCAGAAGAAGAGGAAGGGATCACATACTACATCAGATATTGTCCAGAGGATGACAGTTACCTGGAAGGAATGGACTGCAATGGGGAGGAGTATGCTCCCCATGAGGAACACCATGTTGAAACAGATGAATGTCAGGAAGCTGTAGAAGAATGGGCTGAAGGCAAAATTCAGCACCAAGATGAAAACGAGGTGATGGACAGGCAGGAGTGGCAGGAAGGTCAAGATAATGGCATTCAGATTTTGGAGGATGAAGCATCATCTTTGGAGATCCAAGACCAAGAAGAAAACATCCAGTACTGTCAAAGTGAAGGTGACTATCCGGACTATTACCCAGCAGAGGCTAATGGAAATTCACAGGGAATATCATCATACCATTCTAGAAAAGAGGATGCAGAGCTGGAAGAGCAGGAAGAGGACATTGACCAGATTGTAGCAGAAATCAAAATGAGTATGAGCATGAGCAGTATTAACAGTACAACAGAAATGAGTCCAGAGCACACTGGGACTGAAAACATGGCACATGACTACAAAGAGACTTGTTCAAAGGGAGAAGCTGTTCACAGTGCTAACAGGCATGAGGGGAGGCCAAAATCACTGAATATCCCATGTGCCTCTAAGCACAGTGGAGATGTGCATCGAGGTTTTAAAGCAAAGTCAAGATCCCCCGAGGACAGACAGAAGTGGCCACAGGAGCAGGTATGAGGTGCTTTTTTTAACCAGACTGTCAGAGGCATTATGCAACAGTTACATTAGTTATTCCAAACAAAAATAGCGATATTTTTATATCTATTAATATGTAAATGTATTAGCAGTATTTTAATTTTTACTGTGACTGCATTCACATAATCAGATTGTGTATTTAGAAAGAGGTGCTAAATATAATCAGCACACATAGAGATCTAGCAAAGAGATTTTGCAAAGAGACAATTCAAACAAAGGTATTCCAGATGCATGGGGCAAAACCAGTTTCTTTACATTATTTTCATTCTGCAATGACAGTCTGGAGAAACTTCAAACTGGGGTCAGCATTGAAATAGTTGAATTTTTTCTCCATTAATGGCTCCTGTACTGTTGCCTTCATGGTTGATAATTTTCTATTTTTGATAGAATGTATGTCAAATCTAGATACTATATATGTTAAAAAAACCTTCAAGAAGTGTCTGCATATTGCTGTGGGTTTTTTTACTAGCTGGACATATCTTGACCTTGACAAGGAGGAAGAAATAAGAGCTTTACTCTTACCAAAAATGCTGTTAAGCAGTTTTATCACAAGAATGATGTAGAAGTTAATTTAAACTGTGCATGATCTTTTCTTGTTCTAATGCTGAGTGCCAGAAAAAGTCTAAGAATGAAGCTCAAGCTTTTCTAAAGGAAAGGAGGTATGACTTTTTTTCCCTGAAGTTTCAAATAGAATGTGGTTACTTCTTAGAGAGAAAAAACTCATTCCCTAATGTAATTTTAAAGCCTTGCTTTTGCACCTCTAAAATTATATGCAGTTAAATATTAGTTATCTTCTGCAATGAACAGATCTACCTAGAAGAGGTAAAACATAACATATGCTTGGATAACGAACTAGTAAGGATAAATGAATTATTTTGCCCTATCTTTAATTAAAATGATTTGTTAAACTTCACATGCATAAATTTCCTGTTTCAGCTTTATCAACTCTGTAAATAGGATTTTCTATAATTAAGTACCCCACAGTTAAACAATTTAGTCTAGGTGATTTCATTAAAATACATTAATTCCTCTGAAAAACAGTAAAAGGAAATCAAATGCTTAAGTATATGCTGATGAAACAGGTCGACCTTCATTATAATTGTGAACAAAAAAAAGTCTTAGGGGATATTTTCAGATTTCCCATATCTGCAGCAAGTTTTTAATATTCATTACTACATTCTATTTCCAGAAGTATAATTATAACCAAATTGTGCAACTTACTATATTCAGTACCCTACTGCCAGCATAAAAGTCCCTTAGTGAATAAGCTTGCTGATGTTGAATGGTTTGAACAGCTACTAGGTGTTGGCTGGGAGCACAGAGGTTGAGGTAGCATGTTCTAGACTTAGTGGTGGCCTTTCTCCCAGCAGTTACTTCTGGGAGTGTTGTTCCTTGCAAGTTCTCAAAATATTTGCAGAACAAAAGACCAGTTACTGAATAAGAAAGAATTCCTCAGTGCTTGACTAAGTAATTGTTGGGTTTTTCCCCCCATATTTCGAATATTCAAGACAATATTCAAAATAGACTTTCGTTTTGACAACTTTTTGTTGTTTTGAAGTTTATTTATCAGAAGCTGAGCTGAACTGCATTGTATCTTTGTCATTCTCAATAGACTCCTAACAGCTGAGGGCTGTGTAACACCTGGGTACTGATATAACTGCCCTGGTGTGAAAAAACTCAAAAGTACCTAAATATTTGCCTGTCTGAGCTTTGATTGTTATTTCCTGTCAGTGTTGGACCAGTGCCTTCGTCTTGCTTAATATCAAGGGAAGCACTGCTGTGATAGGTAACCCCAGGCTGGATGAAGCTTATAGCATCACTTTTAGTAGCAACCACAAACTCCTGTCTGAATGGATAGAGAGCACTGGACAGTACATAGTGTTTCATTCCTTCAAAGATGGAGACAGGAAATTAGGTACAGCAGTACAGGTATCTGCTCCAGATCAGGCTAAACAAACTGGGTGACAAGGCATGCATTTCATTTATAAGAAAGGCAACAAGGCACAGCTGCTGTGGGCCCTTCACAGAAGACAGGAGCACAAGCCTCCAAGGCAAAAAGCTGTGAAGTGGTATTTCTTACAGAGATACAGAGGCTCACAACTGGAGATGTGGTAATTGTCCCTCTACCCACCCAGGCCTTCAGGGAGGTAAAAGAAAGAATAAAAAACAAGTTCAATAACCTTTGGCAAGCATTACTTGAATGTGTGTGTCATGACAAGACTGGTCTTACCTTGCTGTGTTCTCACCTACTACAGTAATCATTCTCAGCTTTACCCACAAATCATGCTCATGGTGAGGGCATTAGAGTAAGAGTTGAGTACCCATTTCTGCCCAAGTTAGTTTTTTTCTTAATAGCTCTGTGGCATGACCCTTGGAGATAGATCCACACGCGGGGTCACTAATTGCTGCCGCAGGTCATCAGCTGGGTAATAATTAGCATTGACTCCGTGGTTCAGAAGGCTAGATCAAATGCTTTATTGTATCATCTTACAGTATATTTCTATATTACAGTAGCAAGAGCTCTTACTAACAACTAACTACTACCTAACTAACTAACTAACAATAAAAACTTGTGACTGTCTCCTGAGAGACCTGACACAGCTGTGCATCTGATTGGTCATTGAATCTAAACACCATCACCAGAATCCAACCAAGCAACCACCTTGGGTAAACGATCTCCAAAATACATTTCACATGAGAACAAGGAGCAGAGATAATAAGTGTTTTGATTCTCTTCTCTGCTTTTCTCAGGAAAATCATGAGAAAGCCTGTGCCTGCTCTCTGTGGCCAGAGAGCTGCTGCCACATAGCTCCTTTAAAGTCCTTAGTACAAGGTGTGGTTGGATGTTTAGCATTAATACTGGACCTCAAATAATTTAGATAAAGTGCAGAGAATTTTGTTTTCCTTCTGGGGAATTCAATTCATTTAGTATTTACTATGAAATGTCAAAGTGATGGATGGAATTAGAATACTACCTAAATGTGTCTCATTTGTGAAACCAAGATAGCCATAATTTTAACTACAATATTTAAACCGACTACAATAATTCAATTTCTTCCATAGTGAAAGGAAAAAAACCCAAGCCTATTGTCAGTACATTTGCATGCTTAACTTACTATTTGCAGAGAAGCTGCTTAGAAGAGCCTTGCTAAAAGATCTATTATTATAAGTTTGCATCTCACAGTATAAAGTATCGTGCTGAAAGGGATGATACAGGCACACCTATTGTATATAAAGCAATTTTTTTTGCCTCAGTTATCTTTAAATAAATGTAGATTTGAATGCTTCTAGGTTAAATCAAGATATACTACCTGTATGTCAGCTTTTGTAAACAGTGACTGAGCAGGAAGGTGCATTTGTTGTTTTAGGCACACAGTATGCTATCCTTAGCCTTTTCATGTTTCTGTTCCTCTTTTTTCCTGCCTCACATTGGTAGAATTGCTGCTTATTATAACATTTACATTCCTTTAAGATACACAGCTATTAATTCTTAGCTTATGATAGCTGCTAACATTCTGTTTGCAAGACATTTGCTAAATAACAAGTAAACAAATGTGATTTTAAAGGTTCCTGTTGCTAGGTTTGCTCCAGAAAACAGTCACTTTTTAAGGAAGACCCAACAATTTACAGAGAAGGAAAAACAAAGTAAGCATCTTGTTTGATTTTCAGTGTGGGCCAGTCTCCTGTGTTAAATACACATGTTCAGGTTTGAAAACTTCAGGGATATATGAGCTTGGCTTGATTAGCCTTTATTTGTAAATAAAGGGAAGCACTGAAGGGGATGATTTGCACTAGACAAGTCTGAGAGAAACCTAGAATATATTTAGAGTGTATATTTGCTCTGACTCACTGCTTAGCACAACTCTTATTCCTTGCAGGTTTTCCATGCTTATGATATTTAAGAAAGTCATCACATCCATGAAGTTAAACTGACTATTTTGGGTATTTTATAACAACGTAAATTTAATAACTCCCTCAAGCTAGATGTTTCCCACACACCCATTTGACATCTTGGTCATCTCTCAGCTAATTGTTGAATTATCACATGAAGAAATTTTCTTTTTCTGTTTCTAATTTCATTTCATATGTTTTACCTGTAGCAGAGAAATTGAGTATGGTCAGACACACTGCTGATGTAATTCTCCTCAATTACCACAATTTTTAATGTAACAAACATGAATTAACTGACTGGTGTATCTTGGGATGGAAGAAGATGAACTGAATGACTCTTTCAACTGTCAATAGCATACAGTACAATCAGAAATTTTAAATGGACATGGTATTCCTGTGCAAAAGTAATTGCTTTTTGGAATGCTGTTAGATTTGCTTCAATACAAATATTACTATAATAGTAGTAGTTAGCTACAATACTGTTGATTTGGCACACTATCAGTATTCAATGGCTTTACCAGGTGAAAAATGAGAGTAATGTCATGTTGCAAATATGTGCTTGTACTACAGAAAATATGAGCAATGGCCTGGTCTAAACTAAAGCTGAAACTACAAAAAAACTTCTCCCCTGTTCACTGCACCATACCCTGTCCTGCTTCCTTCCCCCACAGCAGAATGGCACAGGGCAGTTCCAGCCCCATTCTCCTCCCCATGACTGCAGTTGGGACTCAGTTTCTCCTGTTGCACATGCAGAATTAGCATCATTAAAGAACTGTAGAAGCTGTGAACAAAAAAGCAAAACACTGGACAGCAGCTGAAATAATAAGCAATGGAAGATGTCTTTTGCACTAGTCAACTCAATTAAGTAACTGCTCCTCTGGAACCTCCTATGTGGCAGAGTTTACTCTGTCCATCCCAGCTAGGATCCTGCCCCTGAAACACTGGCACTGGCATGGCTGAGCTATTTCTTCTGGCTAGGGGCTGAAGATGACTCTGGGACTCAGTGCTTGAGCCCTGACAGTTTAATCAGTCCTTGTTGCTAATGTCCACCCAAGGTAGATTTCAGACTCCTGAGAATGTGTCCTCTCCTACCTTATTCAAGCAAATCCTATTTACCAACAATAAAAGAAAACCTACCCCACCACTAACCTTTTGAAGAAACAGGAATTTGCCATGAAATTTGCCTCCTTTTCAAAGGAAGACCTCAGAGGAAAGTCTGTTTTTTAATGATGCTGCCTGTGACACTGAATCCTACTGCTTCTCATTTCTCAATCATTCTTTCATAACACTTGCATACCTCTGAGAACTAACCAAATATGCTTACACAAACTGCCCTAGCAGGGACACCACAAGCTCCTGCAGTGTCAGTCTGCTTGCACAACTTTCATATAGGCTGTGCCCTTTAACTTCTTCAACATGGAAATCCAGAGACAGACTAGAGATCCCTACAAAAAAATCTGTCAAAGAAAATTTAACGAAGCCATTGTATTTTATCTCTTTCTTCCTGTCCAAAAGCTTTGCACACATCAATGCTGCGACTGTGTTTCCCTTGTCTGTGCTGGTAGAGCTCAGTATTGACACAAATATTTCTTTCCTTCTCTCAGCACAAGGACAGTCCTCTGCTGCTGCAGAGTCCAAATCCGGGAGTGTTTTGTCTGTAAAAGATTTCACTTTTAGAACACTGTGAAGAAACTAAGATGATAGGCAGTTTAGAAAATGTGTTTCTTAGGACTTGCTGGAAGCCAGTCTGTGTATTATGGGATGCATTTGAGAGCAGTTTGTAGAAAACACAAATGGGTGTAAATGAAGAGTATCAAAGAAGGTTTCTGCATTCTCCTGTGTGTTCTAGGCAGCTGTGGGGCAGAAGTAATAAATAGCTGTTACCAAGTGACAGTTCCCAAACTTACCAAGTACTTACTGAAAGTCCTAAACAGTCCAAACAGTCTCAAACACAGTTTCTCTGTGCTAATTGGCCAAGTCACAGAGTTTTAGTAAAATCAATGTCTGCTGCCTAAAGTTGCATAAGCGACAAAGTCTTCTCAGGAAGTTTAAATCAGAAGCAGCATGTGCTCTTAATTACATCTCCCTAAGAATTCAGCAGGGCTTTTTCTCTGAAACTCATCATGGCTGGTTCTCAATTTTAAATATATGCAAGGACAAAAGGAAAAAAAATGGTTCCTTGAGGTGGTAAAAATAAATTGGAAATTATTTTAATGTCTACTGAAATTTGATAGAGTATTGAAATAATTTTGTGGAATGCTTAGGTCTCTCAACTTACTCTGACTCCTCTTTTCCCAAACTTGACTTGTTTACTTGGAATTACTCATCAGAAATTTTTTTCTCTTCACTCCTGACGTGTACTAGCACCACCACTAAACTAACACATAAGTAATGGAATCTCTGTGAGAGAAGAGTGTGAAGTCTGACCTTTTTTCCTGTGATCAGATAGTTGTTCCTTTCTTAAAGTCCTGCTTACTACTTGGGTGAATCTTTTTTGTGTATGTTGTCTTGCCTGAAAATTGCCATTACTGAGCTCTAATGTGCCTGCTTCCTTAGCATATTTTGTTTCTGCTGACTAAATATTAGTCATAGGGAATAATTTGTCTAGAGGTGAACATAAAGACTTGTTTTGCCTACAGCTACATACTGCATTTGAAGGTCAGAAGCCAAGGAGTTACATTCCCACTTAACATTCAGGCTGACCCTTTCAAATAATCCTTGGTGGTTTCCATTTGCACAATTGTTGATACAAGTTTTTATTTCTGAAGCTTTACAATGGAGGTGGCATTTTGGCCCTATTTTTATACATTATAGGGAAACTAAGAAAAAAGGGAAAATGAAATATCCTAAGCCATAAAATTTTTTTTCCAGAAATCACCTTGATTTTCCAGATTTGTAACACTGAAAATCTGAAATTCACTTTCTCGGTGCTTACCAGACATGGGCACTCTCCATGCTGGCTGCTGGTATTGTGTGACTTGGGTTAGGTCTGGAAAAGAAATTCTTCCCCTGAGACTACTGGAACAGGAAAAAAGGAGTGTTCTGTAGTTTAAAATACTTAGTGTTGTCTTTGTGTATGATTTTATATTTTCTCTTTCACATTTCTTCTGAAGCCTGAGGTTGTACTGCCAGCATCCCGTAGATTTGCTTGGCCCATGAGGAAGGAGATGCCACGAAGTATCTCCTACAAACATAGGATCCTACATTCAATGCTAGAATTCTGGTTTTCAGATCAGAGACAGCCATTAGGGCCGTTTTGATTTTGTACAATACTGAGAATAAACACATTAAAAAATTCTGACTTTGCTTTCTGATTTATTTGGACATGATAGCATTTGACTTAATTTCGTGTGAAAAATTTGCATTGACATAAAATAATTTATATTTAAATCAGTACTGTAACAGCTACTTAATGATAATTGAAATATCCTATTATTTACATCAAAGTAGATACTTTATTATAATTAAACAGCTTAACATTTTTATGTGAAACTGATATTTGCTAAATTACAGTAGGAAATGCTAACTGCTATATCACATTATAATATTTTGGTACCAGTAATGAATATTGATTGTACATAAATAACTTCAGAGAAGTAATGGATGTGAAATCCTTTATTTTTTCCTGCAGATGTGCAATGGTTTAGAGCAGCCCAGGAAGCAGCAGCGTTCAGACCTCAATGGCCCAGTTGACAATAACAATCCCCCTGAGGTAGGTACCTGGGGCTGCCAGTTGTGCTGCCTGGCTTCCTGCAGCCAGGCTTCCAGCAGAGAAAGCAGCCTCACACTGTCAGCCTTCTCCCTCTCACACACACAAACCTAAGCTCCATTTCTTTTCCTGAACTGACAATAAATACCAGATCTGCCTACTCTGAAAAGGCTTTGAACTATACCCATGAATTTTTCCTGCCTCATTCATTTTATGTAACTGTCTATGGCGTGAACTCAAGCCTAAAATTTTCTGATGACATGCAGAGTAGGAAGAACACTTCAGAAGTTCTCTTTTTGTGTTATTGGAGTGCAAAAGTGGCATCCAAAAGAAATTGTGTCTGCTTCCATTCCTCCCCCGCCCCTCCCAGTGTCAGTCCTGGCTTAGTCAGCTGTGAAGAGACACAGTGATAGACAGACCTGCTCTTGTCACTGAAGACTGGAGCATAGAAGACATCTGAGAATGCAGAATGAGTTATGCTTGGGGCTAGACACAATGAAATGAAATTGAGACTTAAAAGCAGAAGTCTCTTATCTCAAAACCATAACATATTTAGCCTCTAGCCTGTTATATTAATGAAGAGGCACATTTCTAAAGCCTTTTCCCATAATGGAGAAATCAGCCTCTTTCCTGGAAATGGGAACGACTGAGGAGGCTGGGAAAAGACAAAGAATGGAAGGTCTGTATCTGTTCTAGGGACAGTAGCCTAAGAAGAGCACTGTTACGGCCCCTGCTAAGATTAAGTGTAATTCTGTATACTGAGCAGTCAGGGACAGTTCTTTACATTCACTGGCCCAGAATCTTGCTTTGTGAAATATTGTTAAATGTTCTTTATTGGAAATTTGGGATATCTCTAATAGGCAGTGTGATCTAGTAGGCAACTGATTGTATTGGGAATTGCTGGTTTGTATTGTTCTTTGACATCTGACTTCTTAGGCCATTTTCATGGTCTTCCCCCTGCCTCCCTTATTTTTTTTGTCTGGTGGGACCTTAAAATACTTTGAGACTCCTAAGTACAGGAGTGTTAACAGTTAAGTTGGGTTAATGACTGTGATGTAATGTGTTCAGTGTGCTAAACAGTGCCTATGTGACAGTGTTCAGCTGTTTAAATAACAATTCACTTCATTGTGTGAAAGTTATTTTGTTACAGCTATACCATTTTTATTTCTCGACAGACAAAGAAAGTGTCTTCCTTTCCAAGTTTTGTTGATGGTAAGTTTGACATTATCCATAATTAAAGTAGGATGAAGTGGAAGCAAATACTTTAATACATATAAAAGATCACAGTTCTAAAAACCAGTCAAACTCAAGAGAACACAGCTGCGAAGTTTAAGTATGAAAGTATTTAACATTTTCACCCTCCTTATGGCAATGGGAGCCTAGTGGTGATAAAAAAGGAGGAGCAGGTAGAGCTCCCAGAAGGATTCAGGTGAAAATTAAGAACGCCTGCAAATCTGGAGGATGGTAAAAAGGGTGTAACAGTGGGCCCCATCAGGAGGTTTATGAATTTGTAAGAGCACTCTGTTCTTCAGGGCCCATTATTGAACTCTGGGAACCTGAGCTGTCAGCACAAATGGAAAGGTTGTCCCAGACTGACCAAACAATGGTAATCCAACCTGTGTTCAGGAGAGCAAAGCTTTCACATGTTTCTTCAATCTCTTCTGCAGTGCTATCACATATATTCGGTTTGAAGAAAAATAAGTCAATTTATTAGCACAAGCAGGTGGACAGAAATAAAAGAGGATTGTGCTGAAAAACAATACCATTCTCTGATTCACAGACAGCTGAAGAACCTTTCATAGGGAAAATGCACACAGATCTTCCTGCAAAGAAAATGACTACACTGTGAAGTGAGAAAAGACAGTAGGACATTTTCAAGAATCTGATCCCTCAGATCTGCCGTGAACACACACAATAGAAGCCTTAAAAGAATGTGAAAAACTTAATCTCTAATGCCATTCTCAACTCAGGGAAAGCTTAATACAATTTAGAATAATATTAGAATATCCAACACATTTTTCTTTTATTCCCCGATCTCTCCATCTTGACAAGCATTTTCTGTTTCAGTAATGTACTTAAAGAACTAGAACAAATTGAAAGTTCAAAGATTGTCCCTTCAGGTTGACATCTGAGGGATATTACATGGAACACTTGGCATGTACTGGCTAACAGGCCCTAAACAGAGGTACATTTCAACACATTCCCCAAGAGTGGCAGAGACAAGAAGGCAAGCTGATGCTTTGTAGTAAGCATCTGCTGATTGCACAGTGGACAGGCATAAAGCAGGGCCAGCATGCACAGAACTTTAAAGCAGGCGAGACAATTCCCCCCTCACAGTGCTGCAGATACAACTGCACATTTTCATTTTACTGGGATAAAAAGGTTATGTCTTTTTCTTTACATACCAGTCAGCTCACTACTCTGCTGGAAAGGGGTCAGGATACCCTTTACATAATATAATACAATACCTTTTTTTAGTTCAATCGTTTTGCTTGCTCAGTAGTGGCACAGTATGTGAGGATAAGCTGTCTATTAGGCTTTTTCTATTGCAGGTATTATATAGCATTGTCTAATACAAATAAATACATGGCTCACTAGGAGCTTATGATAGCTTACATGACTGCTCTCTGAACTCAGAGAAAAAAACCACAGTTTTTATTATTAATTTCTATGTAGAGTCCCAAAAGGTACAGGACCCTTCTGAACATAAGGAAGATTTTGCCAACTAACACTGCTGTTGTTCCCTAAGCTTTGACAGCAACACCACAACCATATTCTGGTTATATTCCTTTGCAGTTTTAAAGCACTTTCAGCATGACTCCTTAACTACAGTAGCTATATCTATATTTCTATTGATACATAATATTTTTCATATGCCATGTGAACATAAAAAATACCTTTTAATCTATCATATCTAAATGTCTTTTACTGTTAGAATTATTTTAGTAGTAGTACCACTACATGCTTGTAGGAGTAATTAGTTCTGTGTTCAGTGGCTCTGGCTTTTCTGCACTCTGTCCTATCACCATAAATCTTATTCCCTTACACAGTAACAAGCATGATGAAGTAAAGAAGTCAGTCAGAATATGGAATTAGTAGATAGACAATCTGGAAGGTGACTTGTCCCCTGTATCCATTTACTCCTTATGAAAAATCTGCAGCAGTGCCACACATCCCTAGGTCTCAGTGACTTCTGATAGTTCAGCAGGAAACTGAACTTCTGTGCTCAGAGTGCAGTCTCTAAATGCTGTCTGAATCCTTGACTTGCATGATGTTAGGCAGATGTAAAAATGCATTCTTGACAGATTAATGAATTCAGTTATGCTAATTATTGATTTTTTTGTTGAGTTTTCCTTTTTTCTTATTTTATGAATACGAACATTAATTTAGAAATGTTTGGACATAGTCTATTTAGTCTAGAAATGTCTTTATACTCACTTAAAACCAAGTAATCTCTATTGCCTTGACAAGTGCAGAAATTTGCAGTGAAATTTTTCAGAAATAGTTATCTAATGTTTAAGCACCAATATTCAACATAAATTTCCAATCTTTGCTCACATCAAACTAACCTTCACGTTTGAAACTTGTTCCTTCTTCCCCTCCTCATCAGTAAGCCTTTGCACATGCTTGCAGTCAAGGGCATGCTTAAGTGCTCTGATGAGCTGGGACCTCAGCCAAGTCTGCATTTTTGTATTATTTAAAGCAGACAGAGTTAAGGGAAGAAAACACCCAGGTGACCCAATTTGACCCTGGCAATTTTCAGCACCATTCCATCCTTCCAAGAGATGTCTTGTTTTACCTGACAGTTGCTTACATTGCTTTCATGATGGGAAATGTATGTTGGAAATGTTTTCTGCCCAACATGTCTTTTTTTATCTCTATTACCTACTGCTGTAAGCATTTCCTGCATGCTGCTGATTTATACATGATGTAGCTGACTGTTCTTACTATAATGATTCTGCAAAACATAATTTTTTAAAGCTATGAAAAGACAATCAATGACATCCAACCAAAAAAGCCCTAGTCTTTAAGAAATCCAAATAAATAACATTATGATTATAAAATTGCTTAACACCCTAGATTATTTCCATGCTCAAGAATTTTTTCATACAAATTAGTTAAAAACACCCATTGCTGTCACGAACAGCCAAGACATGAGAATAAGTGGTTGTTGCCTTTGTAGCATCCATAGGTTGCACAGACCCCAAAGATACCCTGGGCATTTTGCTCGATACAGTAATGACTGTATGAGAATTTGCACAAAGAATTGCAGTATTACTTGTCTTCAGACACAAACATTTCAAGAAAATTAATCTAAGTTACCTACTAAGGGAGTTTAGTTAAACTGATTTAAACATGTGGGTAAGCCTATTTCAGAGTGAAACCAATCTTGATTCAATTTAGCCTCATTTACTTAGCCCGAAGTGAACGAAAGAAAACAAAATTAAAGCTACTTTAATTTTGAGTGAGTGTGTTGATGCAGGTATCTAATGAAGTTTTGCTACCTTAACTCACGTCGTTAATTAATTTCCCTCTCTTCTGCCCTTGAAACAAGATGTCAATATCATGCAACATGAGTATTTTGTTGCGTGCTGGAAGAAGTAGAGATGCATTAGACTAAGTTTTAGCCCTCAAAAGACAAATGAATAACACCATCAGAAGAGGCACCATACAAAATACATCATCCATCTGCTGAAAAACATAATGGTACAGAGATGTAAGCAAAGAGAAGCAGTGATAGAGGAACAGAGTTCTTGTGGAATTTTCATTTCCTTTGATTTCTTTTAGTGAATTAAGGCTGCAAGAACAAGGATTGTTTATTGAGATATTGAAAGACTTGGCTTTTATGAAGAGTATCAGTGACTTCTAAATTACTGCCTTCTCAAGGATTTCTTTGAGGGTTTTCATACTTCTAGTGGAGATTGTCAAGATATTTTTTTATGCTTTCCCAATACTTCAAAAATTAAATTCCACAGAATTCTATTCTGAGTTATAATGAAGATCTAAACCATTACTGGATTTGTACAGATGTGAGCTAAATCAAATGTGTTCTGTGGTATATAATGAAGATTAAAACTATGGTGTTTGATTGCAAATCAAATACCTCTAATTTGTATGAGCATTGTTAGTTAATGTCAGGTCTCTGAAGAGTGCAGGACTGGTATAAATATTTATCTACATGTTTATATACCTTGAGTCCTGAATTACAAAGACTGTGGGTTTTTGCTGGGGGTTGAGATTTCTGGCAGGTGGATTTGAGAACTGCAGGAATGAATAAGTGTCAGCAACACTGCCTGAAGAGGAAAGTCACTCCTTTTAATCATGTTTATATTCTGTTGGAAGACTTTTGCTAAATTAGAATGGAAATACAAAGGATAGGAAAGCTCACTAAAAGATGTATGTGTAAACCACTATTTCAGTACATTTAATCAGCATAGCATACCATATATGCTATGTTTTTCATAATAATCTTCCACATTGACTAGATTATAAATAAATTGAACACTGAACAATAAACCTTTTTTTAAATTAACATTCCCTTCAGTGTAATTTTTCTCCTCACACAAGATTTTTGTACTTAAAAAAAAAATTCATTAGAAGGTCGTCAAGTGGATCTAGCTCAAAGCACATTTCTTTTATAAAACTGTTGAGGAATAAAAAATGTTCAGTATCAAGAGATTTCAGCTAAACTCTGGAATGACTGTTCTTTACTGTCAATCTAATCAAGCTGGATGTAAAGCTTAACAGCTGAATAAAGAGGATGGTGAGCATAGTCCCAGTATTAGAAAGGTTGTTCAAGCCTCAATATCCTTTATTCAATTTCTCACCTCCCCACTCCTTAGAAAGGCAGTAACTATAAATGCCTCCTGTCAGTTCCAGGACCTTGTGAACCTGAGGACCTCATTGATGGAATCATCTTTGCAGCCAATTACCTGGGCTCCACCCAGCTGCTGTCTGAGCGCAACCCTTCCAAAAACATCCGAATGATGCAGGCCCAGGAGGCAGTGAGCCGTGTCAAGGTAGGGAATCTTTCTGGGCTGTAGAATACTCTCTGATCCTTTAGCAGCTGATCTCTGAATGCTGCAGAATCTGCAGCCTCAAACCTCTCCTGAGGTGCAGTTAGGTAAGTATAGATCAGTATTGTAAATGTCATTAGTTTACAGTGCTTGCTGTAAAAATGCATACAGCAAAATAGAAATTATTCCAGAGTCTATTCAAAATTCTTTGGAAGCTGTTAAACAAATTCAAGTACGAGAGACAAATTGCAGATTGCAATTAGAAAATATTCCAGTGGCAAAGCACTGGGATATTTGTTTGACTGTGGTCTTACTCTTCTGTTATTACTACCTTTGACTTACTACAAATTGAGAAAATTAGTCTCAGTATTATTACTTATATTATGACTTTTTTTAGGACAAGAATATTCATTGCTCTTGTTTTTGGATTTGGTGTTATTTACAGTGAACAATTTCTTTGTAAATAATGTATCATAGACTGCTTCGTACAGCTGTGTAAAGAAAATAGTATTTTGGTTAAGAATCTAAGTAGTAGATTTTTATTTTAGAAGTTATTTTACCTCTGATGTAAATACCTCATCTGAATAAACACACTGATAGAGGCACATTTAAATGCTGGGAGAAGAAGTATGTGTATGGTCAGTGAAGTATTTAATTGCTAAAATTTGCATGGTTTTGAAGGAAACAAGTTTGGAAAGGCCACTTACAAGAGATTCTCATGACTGATGATTGATTTAGCATTTAGAAAGAATGGAATGCAAAAAAGGTCCAGTTCTTTAAACTTTCCAAACCTTTCTGTTTCTATTTAGCATATTGTGATATCTCAAGCTACAGTAAGTAATTGTTGATTGCAATTGACTCCCTAAAAACTGTTGTATGTATTAATACCAACCCAAATCTGTCCAGGGGTACCTGAGTACTCTAGAGACTCATGGCAGGGGGCTTGAGCTGTGTTTTGTTCAACAGTTACATGTAGATGTGTGATGAACATGGAGACAGAACCTTGGGTTTAAGACGCATGTGCTGCCATTTTTGACTGCTGTAAATTTGGCAGGATAAGTGTTGGGAGCAGCTGATAACAGAAAACACTTTGGTACCAATTCTTTTGTAATCAATTGTGAATGTGCACAATGCCATGAAATCCAATTATGCTTGAGAACTGCATAAGGTATAAACAAACCTTTCTCTCTTGCACCTCATTCCCCCACTGCTCCCAGTTTTTTAATTTTCAGCAGTCTGGATTCACAGTCAAAGTTTCCCTGACTTCCCACACTGTGTTTTCTCTTTCCCTTTGTGTACATCTGTCTGCATTCTTTTTTTTATGCTACTCCTCAGAGGATGCAAAAGGCGGCTAAAATCAAGAAAAAAGCGGTGTGTAAACTGTTTTTCTTGAATGCTAATGTTTACTTACATTTTTGTTGTCCTTGTTTTCCATGCAGTGTCATGTCTTTCATTACAGATCCTCATAAAGTTGTCATTTTGGTTTCTTCTTTGGTGCGCAGTGTAGAATAGTGAATGGAGTAAAATGAACTCATTTTCTTCATTGTTCATTTGCTGGAGTGCCTGCCCTTCTCCTGTTGAATACCTGTGATTTGTTTACTCCAGATGTACAGCCATTGTTATCTGGGAGATGTTTTTGAATGTAATGCTTATTTTGATTTTACTAGCCAAAGCTGTAAGACGTACTTCATGTGCCTGTGACTTACTGTATATTTATTAAGTTATTGTTGATATTTAAAACCAAAATAAATTCACCACATAGTAGCTGGAACAATTCATACAGGAAACATTGCACTCAGTTAAAAACAATACTTCAGATTACTAAATACAGATGACAAAAATATCACCATAAAGATGGAAGCAATACAAGTAGTGTCTGCCAAAGTATGTGCTTGCTTTGTTTTGCTGGAAGATAATTTGGATAAAATTAATCTAAATTAATTATAGGCATAGCTAAGCCTTTATAACTCCAAAAAGGATTAGCAAATACATCATTCTCATCCTAAGCCAGGGTATGACCTGGAGACTGGTGCCTGCCTATAGCCCAGGCCAAGACAATCTGTGGCCATTTTATTCTGAGGCTGTTGCCACGGTTGCTGCTCAATACCACCTGCAGTGGTGCCCTGTGCCCAAGCAGCCTGGAGCAATCCATATGTTCCTGTTGGACTAAAGAATTAGGGAAGCTCTTGGACAATGCTTCAGTGAGAGGTAGCAGTTGCTTTGCCACCTCTTCTCCTGTTTTCTCAAGTGGAAAGAGCCAGGACTCACACTGGAGCGTGGCATTGCATTGTAATCCCTCTTGCCCTGTGACCATGCCCTCTGATGGGGTATGGAAGTGTTTCCCTAGTGAGCAGTGCTCAGAAGAAGCTGGGGTCTAAAAGTCCCCTGATGGCCTTCTGTGATATGAGAGAAACATTAGTTCAGTGCTCGGGTCTTTATTTTCCAGGAAAAAAAACAAAAAGCTAAAAAAAAATTCCTAAACACCACCACAGTAGTGAGCATCAGTTTGCACTTTTTCTGGTGAGCCCACTGAAGGTGGCAAGGGCTAAACAGCTGATGGGAACTAAGTCACCTTCTCAGTTCTCTTACTTTCTCAAGTCTGGTGCCTCAAGTACTGAAGTGCATCAGTGAGAAAGTGAGGAAAAACCAGCCATACTTTTTTGCCTGTTTTGGCTATAAATAGAGAATTTTAATACTTGAGCTGTCAATCTCACAGGCTCCAAAAATTCCCTCTTACCCAGAAGATCAGAGTAGGCTTTACTCTGTCTATGCAATAAATGTACTCTTTGCATGTCTTTAGAAACACCTTTGAATAGCCAGCTCTGTAATGGTTTAAAGTGCAGTTGTCTTACATCACATTATGCTTGAAACAGTCAGTGAATTTGTCATTCTGAAAATTAAAAATTCCCTTGTAAAACATCATCTGTCTTTTAGACCTCAGAGGGAGATTCCCAGGCCTTGACTGAAGTGGATCTGTTCATCTCCACACAGAGAATCAAAGTTCTAAATGCAGACACACAGGTAAGTTGGATTTAAACTCTTGGAGAATAATTTGAGTTAGACCGTGCTCTTATACAATTAGTGGAACACTTTATTGAACCTGGATAAATTCAAGTATTCAGAGTATTCAGAAAGAGCTCCTATACACTTGCCAATATAGTAAGACTGACACTTGTTTTGCTTACGTGATGTATTGGAAGATGTCTGGATGTTGCTATAATTGAGCTATAATTCAACTCAATTCAAAAAAAGATTCAAAAGCCTTTCAGAATGCATGTACACCACTCCTCTGGAACAGCTTCAGAACCCAGATTTACAGTCCAACAGGGAAGTAATTTGCTGCTTTGACTAAGCCATTCATATCCTGCCATTTGTAAGATTTAACCTCAGTTTTTTTCCATAAATCACATCTGAGCCACCACCCTTTTGCCTAAGGTAAATTATTAATTGTTCATATAAAAGCAGCATTTGGATACCACAGCAATGATCAGCCTCATCTTCTAGGAATGCTTGTATATTCAACAAGCGGTGATCTTCATAAAAAGGAGTTTTTGAGGAATTTTCAACTAAATACATATAATTTATACATGGATCCCAATATTTAGTAATCTCACAAGAACTTATAAACTTGATAATACTTACAGTAAGTCTTCAAATTTTCATTCTTATGAGAAGCATTGAAAAGGGCAATTTTAGCAATGTTTTGTCAGAAGTAAATCATGCCCAGTCAATAGTTTCCTTTTGTTTAGGGGATATATTTGCTCATGGCACAGAAGCAGCACATGCCATCTCTTTACCTAAATAAGGCTTTAATATAATATAACATTTTCAAGATTATATAATCTAGATATATATCTAGAGATAGAACCAGGCTTATAAAAACTTCAGAGTGAGTTATGTCTGATATATGGCCATCTATGTGGCAATGGAAAGAGAAAAAGGGCAGAGTGAGACTCATTAGCATGTTCCTCTAATGTAGTACTGTTCAGTATTTTCATAAACAACTTGGAAAATAGAAAGAGAAAATGGTTATTGAACTTGTAACTTGGTGTATCAGATGAGAGTTCAGAAATATGGCTAAATGAAGAAATGAGCTGAAACTATAAGAGACACTTGAACAAAGATAAATGTATCACTCTAAATTTAGGGGTTTGGTTTTACTTATAATTGGTTTTCTAACAATGGAAACTATGAAGCACCTTCTTCTTCCTAAAATTTAGGAGAGCATTACTAACCTTTAATGTGAGGGTAATGATAGTATCTCCAGGAAATGGATTATTTTTCTTTTAATATAAGCAAATGGCTTTAACATGCCACTAGAGATGCCATGAGATGAGCCAGATGAGTGGAATAGCCCATCTAACATGGGCAGCAATATTTACAACCTGCCAGCCATAAATCATCCTGAAACTGCGCTTTATCCACCATAAGCAATACCACTATCAGTTGTGGCTCAGCCTTTTCTTCACCTCATGGTAAACATGCATCACCCAGAGACTATATTATCAAAGCTGATAACTACTTTTTGCATTAGCAGAAAATTACATGCTCATAATTTTCAGTGCAAAGATGACTACAGATAGTTATTGAAAAATGAACAGCTGAAAAATGAACAGTTTATAGCTGGAGTGTATGGCAGTTAACACATACAGTGTCTTTGTTAAGTAAGGATTAGTTGTAGTGGAAGTCACTCTTCTTACTTCTTTAAATAGTTCAGCATTTCAGCTGAACACCAATGTTTTTAAAAATAAAAAGGGAAGGTTCTTTGAAGTAGCCCACAAACACTGTCAAAGGAACTGGCATCTTACTCTTCTGATCCCCTGAGATTTGTAGTGATACAAAATGCAATGCTCCATCATGAGTGGTGTCTAATATCTGAGCTGTTCAACCAGATGAAAACAGTAATAGTGGAAATTGTTCTAATTCCAAGCTCTCCAGTGTTTGCCCTGGGGTTTTGGTTGTATTTTTTGTTTGTTGGTTTGGTTTTGTTTGGAGTTTTTTTTTACAGTGTGTCTTTCAGAGAGCTATTACAGAATTATTCCCATGATTTTTAGCATTTTTTGGCTTGGTAACACTTTTCAGTGCTAGTGAAGGTTCCTGGCTGGTATAATTACCATGGGTCTATTTTAGCTGGGGTGGCAGCTGGCAGAGACAATCTGTACTTTCATGGCTTTATCAATTACATAAACCCTGTTTCTGCAGTATGCCATGTGTTTTAATCCATCTGTAGTGTTGTATAGCTCACGTGAGGCAACAGCTGAATGAAAATGTAACATTTCCATTCAGAAAATGACATGCAGCAAGGTTCAAAATGCTGAGCAGCACCAGTCAGGTGCATTCCCAGGCTGGAAGAGAGCCAGCAGTGGTGATTCTGTTGCCCTGAACAACACTAGGAAATGGCACCCCTGCACTTCGTAGTTGCTTATGCATTTAGTTGCTGAATACATTCAGCCACTGAGCACCTGCTTAGTGGAAATGAAGTAGGAACAGCCTTATGTTTGACCACGTGCCTTGTTGATAGGACAGGAATTCTTCCCTGTGCACAGATTTGTGGGGTTGCACTCAGTGCCCCAAAGCGGCAGAAGCCAAAGCAGCTTCTCCCAGCTTCTTGCTCAGTCACTGAAGAGACACTGGATGTGAAACAACTGGGGAAATGAAGAAAGAAAAATAAAGATACAGAGCTCACAAATGTGTATGTGCAGAGCCTCTGGTGCATGATCAGCTCCACAAAATTGTCTGACTCATTAGGCTGTCTTCACACTCCCACAGGACTACAGCACTTCAAAGCTTGGAGGAATGCTTAGGTTTTTTCCTTCAGCTGTTCTTTGGGTTTCAAGAGTAGCAACAAACAAGTTTCTTAAAGAATTCCATGAGAAAGAAGGGAGAATCTTAAAAAGGGCAATCTAGACAGGAGAACAATGGCTTCAGAAAAGCCTGAGAGAGGCTGAATTTCTAAGGACAAATATAAGGACAACAAGGATTAAATGGATGGGATTCAGAAAGGGATATGGGAAAGGATAAAGAGGCAAATGGGCAGAGATGGAGGGATTTATGGGAAAGTAATAAAGGAGAGGGGTGAAAAAGAAATATTAGTAATGGAAATTTGAGTACAATGGAATATGGAGAGAGAAAGGAAAAAGTCAAGTCACAAGTAAGTCAAAAGTAAACTCATGTTTACAGTCACTAGATAGTATTTGCCTTATTCTTAACAGGAAAAATGTAGGAGGGATGGAGGAATGATTGCTTTCACCCCTACAAGGGGAAAATAAAAAAACCTCAAACCATTTAAGTAACCTCTCTGTGATGATATGGACAGAAAGCTTTTCTTGGCAGGTGAGATGAAATCCCTTCATTTTCCCAATGCATTCACTCTTGTGCACACTGCATGTATGATTACACCCTTACACAATACTTGGTGCACACTGCTGAAAAGCAATTATCTCTTATCTCTGCAGAGCTCCCAACATCCTGCTGAGAAATGTCCATTATAAAACATTTCTCCATTCTGACAGAAGTGCTGTAAATCCTCCTGAGGCCCCGCAGCCCTTAGAGACACTTCCCAAACCACCTCTTAACCATCATTACTTTTCATAGATTAGGGATAAGCATTATTTCAAGCCTGAGAAGAATCATTACAATAATTTTATGGGTAGTGATTATCTTCAGCAAGACAAGTGGTTCTGAGAAACAATGATAATTTGTAGTTTTGTCTGTCAAGTCAAATTGTACTGAAATTCTTAAAACAATTACTTTTGTTGACTTAAAGAAAAATCCATCTTCCTTAGGCCTTAGAAAATTGTTCAACTAATGCTAAACTAGTGCCAAGCTGTTTACATAAAGAGCGCTGCTGCTTATATAAATTATTAAAACTGTGAGTTGTCTTGTACCACATTATTTTGTTCCAATTAAGATGGAATTTGGTGGATGCTTTTAGCTGTTCAGAGTGAGGGTCAGGGACGGTCAGGACACATCCTCCAGTAGTTTGATTAGTACAACTATTACATTTCTGGTTGTTTCTAGTTTGAGCAATAGATAAAACCTGGAAAAACTCTCCAAACTTACCAGTGACCCCAGCCAGAAGCAGATTTCAGGTGTGTCCTTTCTATTTCTCTAAGTACAGTTTGTCCTAACAACAGCAAAATATGTAAAGAAATAACATAATTTCCCAACAGCATGAAAAGAAATGTAAAACAGTAGCATAGCTCTTCATTCTTCTTTTACAGTAGCAACCATGCTGTATTTGCTCAGGCAACACTTCCATTGAAGCAAATGTCTTGAACAGCTACTCTGCTTCCCTTCGACTGCAGAGGGAATATCCAGTCTGGGCCCATAGGAAGTGCTTCTGTAGCTTTTGTCTTTCTCAAGCAGCAGGCTGTCAAGGAGAGGGCAGATGCAGTATTTGCAGGAGAGCAGCAGGCATGGAGAACTGCTTTGTTTGTCCTTGCTCTGTGCAGGAAACAATGATGGACCACGCACTGCGCACCATCTCCTACATCGCCGACATCGGGAACATCGTGGTGCTGATGGCACGGCGCCGCATGCCCAGATCCGCCTCCCAGGACTGCATTGAAACCACTCCTGGGGCCCAGGAAGGCAAGAAGCAGTACAAAATGATCTGCCACGTCTTTGAATCAGAGGATGTAAGTAAATGGAATCTATTTATTTAAACAACATAGATCATGGACAGAGCTCTGAAGTCAACGGCCATTCATGGGCAAAATTAACCTGTAGGATATCAAATTGATCAATCATCCTGGATTATATCTTTTAGTCCAGTGGGTTGGCACTGTGTGTGACACATATGTGCCTCCAGGCACTTGGAATGAGGTGGAACCATTCTGGACCTCTTCTTAACTGAAGCCAAGTCACTTCTACTGCCTTGGCAGGGCTGCACAAGGCTGTCCTCTACCCAGTCCTGGTTCCCTGAGGGTACTGACCTGTAGTTGTATGTACTCTCAAACATGCCACTTGATCCTTTGGTGTTTAGGACCACATTCAGCTGTTTTTTTTTTTTTTCTCATCCCTAGCAAAGATTATGAATTAGAATTTTTATACAGAACCATAGAGTTCTGTCCATCTCTGCTGTACATCCTGTTTCACTGTTGTGAAAAGTGCTGATGTGCCATCCATACCTCTTGTGGCAAAAGAAGATAACCTTGCTTTACTGCTGTTGTATAGCCAGGTTTGGGATTGTAGTGAATTAGGTACTTCTGTCTGAAGTGGCAGAGAAAGGACTTCAACCTAAAACATTTATGGAAAAATATACCAAGCCAGTTAAACAGAAAAAGCAAAATTTGTTGTCAGTTTCTAACTTGACAGTAAGTATTTCTCATCACTGTTATTATAGGAATGGTTATAGATATAATTTCTAGGTATATATTTAGATATAATACCAATTAAAAAATAATGGAGTTCTTTGGGTCAGACAGTCATAACTCAGAAGTTGCATATATTTTGAGCTAAGCAATCCATTTTCATTATTTTAAAGCAATTAAGCCTGTGAAGGAGAAATGGCATTGTCTAAAGGTTAGAGTGCTAGACTAGGGTTGTTCTGAGACCCAGTTAGCTCAGCTCTGTCACAGCTTTGCTTGGGTGACCTTTTCAAGCAACCTAACTACATTATCTCTAAGTTGTGTATAATGCTTTCACAGACATTCATAGGACCTCAGAGATTGAGACGAAATTAAGATGTAACAACTGGCTGTTACTGGCAGCAATAGAATAGAGCATGACACTTGGAGATGTTTGCTTTGGGAATGTAGAATGAAGGCAAAAGCAGAGGATGAACTACAGAGAAAGCAGGAGCAATGAAGATCAGGACTCAGTAATGAGTGATGAACTTTAACAATGGAATGATATGAAAATGTCCTGAATGACTTCTGTACCACCATACTGCCCAGGGCAGTGGTCATAGCACCAAGCCTGACCCAGCTCAAGAAGCATTTGGACAATGCTCCCAGGCACACAGGGTGGAATTCTGGGGATGTCCTGTGCAGGGCCAGGAGCTGGACTTGATGAACCTGATGAGTCCCTTCTAACTCAGCATATTTTGTGATTTTGTACAAACCTCTTGGTATAGAGCGAAGACTTGAAAATATGCTTTAAAATAAGAAGAAACAATTTGTGACTGATATCCTTGATTTTCTAAAGCCATTTCCAGTCAAGCAGATTAGTGCTTTTGTGCATAGCAGCACAAATGAAATAAGGAAACAACCTCTTAGCATCAAAGAAAACACTTGATCAGTAGATTGTAAGAAGATACAGATTTATAATGTCTAGAAAACCTCATGCATTTGAAATGCATTTAAAATGTACTGGCTGTCAAAGAAACTATGTTGCATTTCCAGAATACAGCTTTGATTAGTAATATTTTTTAGTATTACTTTGATTAGTAATATTTTTAAGGCAATTTTTAAGGTGCAATTAATGTCTCATATCATCAGGAGTTACTCATATGCCCCAATGACCCCACAAGTGATGACCCACAAATATACAGAACTCAACATGGCATTCTCCTATGAGCTGCAGTAAACTCAGAGTAGAGAAAACCAAAATTCAAATGTAGAAAAAGTGACTACACATTCCTATTACTGATCTCTGTTTCTCTGTGTTCCCTTGCCATCTAGTGGAATGTGCAGATAAGTGCTCCAAAATTTAAGAAAGACGGGGCTTTTGAATGGGTGTTCCCAACATTAGCAAGCTTTAATGGTGGCTCTGGCTGCATTCCTGAAACGATCCCTGACATTGCTAGTCAAGGTGTTACTGGGAATAGCTGTCCTAAATGTGCAGTGGGTAAGCAGGGCTATTCCTGGTTTGCTGGGAATGTGGGACAGGCATCGTGGCAGTAATAGGGGAGCAGATGGCTCTGTTGAAGCAGTGTTTTCAGTCCTGGAAAACCAGGGTGGAGGAGCAGCAGGTGACACCACAACCAGAATCATCAGTGCACACAAGTCTGTGCAGGCATGTGCAAGCAGAGCATCCCTCCTCTCCTCACCCCTGCAGACAGACTGTGTTCAGAGGCAGGGTTCGTGGCACTCTTCACCAGCTCTGCTCCATGTTGGGCTGGAGCCAGGACTCCCAGTGCTCACTGGAACAGGTACATGAGCAGCATATGGCTGCTTGCTACTGCAATATACTGAGCAGGGGAGAGCAGCAGGGGATTTTAATGGAGTTTGCAATTTGATTTTGGATCTAATCGGTTCTTTCTGTACAACAGACCTTAAAGTCACTATATATACATGCTAATGCAGAAACTTTACAGGATCCTTATTTTGAGTCTGTCTTAAAATCTAATCTCTCTCCTGGTTTCTTGTGGTTTCATTGGTAAACTGTTAATCTGTCCTTTCCCTGAGCTGCTTTTTTTCTACATTTTAGGCACAGCTCATAGCTCAGTCAATTGGTCAGGCTTTCAGTGTGGCTTACCAAGAGTTTTTAAGAGCCAATGGAATTAACCCAGAAGATCTCAGTCAGAAAGAATACAGTGACATCATCAATACCCAAGAGATGTACAATGATGATCTCATACACTTCTCCAATTCAGAAAACTGCAAAGAGGTAAACTAGTTTTGGATTTTCATTTCAGATTGATCCATTTTTTCAGAGTAATGTAGTTCTCAGAAATATTTTTTTACATTTATAAGGATGATGTTAAAATTTCAAGATGTGTCCTTCCTCAGTCCTGTGTACTAAAACCAGCTTTATGGGTTATTAGGATTGCTTGCTTTCATGTTCAGGGTCTTTCTGTTTCCATTGATCAGAACAGTAATAAAGTACATATACATCTGAGCTAGATAAGCTCTGTGCTATTCACAGTACACAGTGTAAGGTGATTTTATGTTTCACCTAAGTACTGACACAGAAAGAGCTGACAGAGTTGTGGTTTTCTGCAATAGATAACCTCAGCAGAAGTCAGCTGACCATCAGCATTCCCTGTCCTTCCATATTTGAGAGAAAATAATTCCCTGTATTTGCTTCAAGAGCGTGTTCTCTACTTAAACTTTTGCTCCACTTTATAGGTGTTAGCTGTGCTGTGGTTTCTGCCAGTTCAGGAGAAGGCATCATTTATGTTACATCAGGGATCTTACATGAACATGCTAGGCACGAGTATATTCAATAATTAACAATATTAATAATAATAATAATGTTAATAATAATGAAGAGATCCTTGCCTGAAAAGAAGGACAGACAAGCCCTGAGATCAAGAGACAAGCTGAGCAGCACTGGCAGGAGTTGAGCTGAACAAAGCCTGGGTTGCAGGCACTGCCTTAGCCACAAAATGATAGAGCCTCCCCCTCTGGCTGCCAGGTTCCATGGACAGAAAGTTCCTCAGCGTTCATTCCCTTGGCATCCAGTTCCACCACTTCCTACAGAGTTAACCATGTGCTAGTGTTTTGCTTATTAAACCTCTATGACCTTCAAGAAACAAATGGAGGATGCCCCTGAAAACAAACAGCTGTGTTCCAGTTAATATTCAAAGTCATGCTACCACCTAATGGCAAAGAACAGAATTTGGTTCTGGATTTGTAGATGTTATTTGGGAACAAGTGAGATACTCATGCTCCAAGTCAGAAAAATCAAAGCAAAAAAAAAAAATGTTTTTCCTTTTTAATTACAGCTCCAGCTAGAAAAACAGAAGGGAGAAATTCTTGGGGTAGTGATTGTGGAATCTGGATGGGGATCCATTCTACCCACCGTTATCCTGGCCAACATGATGAATGGAGGCCCTGCAGCACGTTCAGGAAAACTGAGCATTGGAGACCAAATTATGTCCATTAATGGTACCAGTTTAGTTGGTCTGCCTCTAGCAACATGCCAAGGGATCATAAAGGTACCCCAAACTTACAACTCTATGCTGTAGATTGTAGGCCAGCAGAGGTGTAATCTTCTGACAAGTGATCCTGTAGATTTCCAGCAGATACAATTTTTCATATCACTGTAAAAAAAACCCAGTAATCTATCATTAACAAAAAGCAGAATTAGAGATTCAGGAGTGATAATGCACAGAACTGTAGGGCTGAAGAACATGACTGCAGTTTTGTTACTGGGCTATAACAAATGAGGCCAGGTCTGTAAAACTTGTCTAAATTAAGTTACTCAGTTTTCAAAGTTTTAAACTTCCTCACAGCCTCCAGCATAAAATATGAAGATTAAAATCTCCTAATCATTTTTGGGTTCCATGCAGATAAAATGGATGGAGGCTGGAAGACTGCAGGACAGATCAAGTGAGCAAATGAAGAATCTGCAGACACGATGGAATCCCAGAATGCATTATCTTTAGTCATTGAGACTAAATCTGATGTCTGTGCAGATTTACCAAGAGCAGCAGAAGCAGGAGATTAATTAGCCAGATGCTGGGAAAGAGCAAGCAGTAGTCAGTTTTGGTTTCTATTGGAAGATTTGTTTAAATTTCTGTAGTAATTAAAGGCAAAATTTTAATGTTTTGTCGAGCCAAATATCTTGGGAAATAAATAAGAGAAATTTATCTCTTAGTTAACAATCAATTTCTGTTGACTCTCACTGGTCTTTCTCAGATCAGCTGCTTAACGCTCTAACTATTAGGAAATCACAGATGAGGGCACAGTAAGATTCATTTCAGAAATACTGACTTTTGGAATATCTTACAGGGACTCAAGAATCAGACACAAGTCAAACTGAACATTGTCAGCTGTCCTCCTGTTACTACTGTCCTCATAAAACGGCCAGACTTAAAATACCAGCTGGGCTTCAGTGTACAGAATGGAATTGTAAGTTTCCGTGTTCATTGATTGTTTTGGGGTTTTTCCCTTTACTTTTTGTTTTTTCTTTTTCAAACACATATGGAAGTCCTGAAAGAATCTTGCATGACCTCACTTTTTCTGTTTATTAAAACCTTACAGTCTCTGAGTAATATAATGCAAATGGATGACACTGGGAGAAATCCTTGAAGGATTTTCCTACATAATAAAGCAACAAGATTTACAGCCCTGTTTATTTGGTGCAATAGCCTGATCATGTAAAACTGTCAGTGCCAGAGTTGCAAGGAAATGTTATGCTGAAAAAGGTTTTTACAATTATAGCACTTTAATCTTACATCTGATTCTGTTTCTCTTTTTAAAATTTCACTACACATTCACTAAGACTTTTAATTTTTCTTCTGCTGTGCATAATTTATGTGGATCACATGGTAGTAGGCATGGGAATATAATTGTGACCTCCTATTATTAAAACTAAACTCTTATAAAAGCTAACTTCTCATTACAAAGTAATTGTATAGGTTGTGGCCTAGGTACCCCTTCTCTTTGTGCTGCAGCTTCCCTGTAATAGCAGCAGCAAAGAGGAGAACAAATGTGGCAGTGAACACTTACCCCAGGCAGCTCAGGGTCCTCCTCTCTCAGTTCTTCTTTCCCAAGCCATTCTCTGACACCTTTCCAAAACAAACTCCCCACACAACTAACTCAGATAGTCACTGGCCCTTCTGGGGGCTGACACTAGCATTAGAGACTGGCTGTAGTGCAGGACCATCACCATTTCCTTTTCCTCCAGTCTACGAAAAAAAATAATCAGGCTGCTCACACAGAAACCACATCACAAAGGCTGTGGGCTCTGTCCCCTATTCTGTGAAATGCATTGATTGAAGTTGCCAGATCTCTGTTTGCCACCCTTTGAGAGTTGCAAGAGTAGCAAGTAACTGTAAGATGTGGTTCATGAGCCTTCCTGCACTTCAGCAAACAGATGGCTCAGAAGTGGGTTTGCAGCTCTCCTGGCTGTCTCTCAGTTACAACTCCACCCAAGTTTAAAATGTTCCCACCTAAGATTAATTATAAAGGACACTGCTGTACACCCTGGTCCAGCTGGGTGCACTCTAAAGTGGTTCCTACCCCAGGATCTGGTTTCACCTGATCTCACAGAGGGTGCCCTCTTTGAGGCACTGATCTCATTCCTAATTGCTTGCCCTATGTTCCACTGGTGCTATGACCAAACAAGGGAATACATTTAAGGACCTGTAAGCATCACTGTAGTGTGATTATCAAGTTTTCAGGAGCCCATTCATAGCTTTGGTGGAGGTAGGATCAGGGCTGGGCAAAAGAATCAGGCCGAGGTGGATTAGGAGCATCCCTTGCCCTCACATGGACAGGGAGTCTGTGTGACAATCTATTCATCTTGTCCCTGCTAATCATCTCCTACCATAACTGGAGCCTCAATTTAGTAAATTCTGCAGGCTCTGCTTGTTTTCTGTTACAGTGTGCTCCCTCCATCTTCTGGCCATTTGTCACCACACTGGCAGATCATCATTCCTTCCAGTTAAATGAACAACATTCAAATGACATCAAATGTAAAGTTCACTAAATTCAGCAAAAAAATCCTTTTCATATAGGAAAAAAAAATCCTTGCAGTGCATTTCATTTATGAAAAGTCTGTTTGAATATGAAAGCCAGTAAACAAAAAGATGAGAGTAACATCTTTTGTTAGGCTGCTATGGAGACAAACCTCTGGGCCTGTAAAATCCTTTCCTCTGAAAAACGCTTTCAACATTTGAAAATATAACTGCAAAATATCTCTCTCTGGTAGTTTGACACTGTACTCTTTAAAAGTAGTTTTGTAATTGCCAGCAATTGTTACAAATTATGATCGGAACCAGAAGTAATATTGTTATTCTTTGTTGGCTCAGCATTAGCACGGCAAAGAAATAAATGGCTTGTCAGAACAGATAGAATTAAATGTCTCTTTCTGGTAGGCCATTACCTCATTATCCATGCAGCTGGGACTTATTTCTGTGCCTCCTCTGACAGCAGCTTTACAGTGGTTCCTTTTCACCCTGCCTATCTCATCTGTGCAGGATGCAGAGCCATTATAGTAGGAATAGCCCATAAACACAGAACAGCTTCTGGCCACAGAAGCCTCACCTGAGCTGGCCTTGCCTGTACAGGATGCCAGACACTGCACTGCTGCAGCTGAAAGAAGGATGTTGTGCACACACACGTAACAACTATGAGTGTTGTGTGATGGGGAGGTAAGCATTAGATGACCTATCAGCCACCTTCTGAGTCATTATGCTACAGTTCTTTTAAAGTGATGTTATTTAGATACAAGTGATCCTTATGTATCACACTATTTTTTTCTAGATTTGTATATCACTTTTTTTTTCTTGATTGTGAAAAAAATCTGCGTATTACCAATTATATTTTCACTGCTGATAAAACACCACTTCTCAGTCTAGATCTCACTTTCTCTGAGAACTCTATGTACCCTGTCCCTAGCCTAGCACAAGCTATCTAAAAATACAGTAAAACTTTACAGAACATTTTATTCTTTCTTCCCTGCCTTTGTTCACTGTCATTTAAACTGGCAAAAAATTTACAGGGTTTCAACGGTGTAATATAAAGGTGAGATGAGGAGAAATCTGGTTTTAATAGGTTATGATTAAGGCATTTACACAGAATAAAGTTTGGCACTATTTTACCCTTAATGCTTTGCTACTCTATGGACAGTTGCAATAAGACTGATTGTGAAGCTACTGAAGTTTCATATCTGATGTGCTGCAGCTTGTCAAAGGCATTGCAAACCTGTCACAGCTGAGTGGATTGAATCAGTGTGGTCTACACCTTTTTTTTTTCTTTTTTTCTCCTTCAGTTTACAGAGACAATAGAATATTACAAGAAGCAGACGTGTCTTGCTTTATCTAATATTATAGCTGCTGCCATGTTCAACAAATACAACATATTAAAAGAGTTCTGGCTGAATAAAATCATATTTACTGAGAAGTACTGCTCAGTTTAAACTCACCAGCTTCAGCTGTCATAGCTCCACTGGCTGGAGACAAAACTCTTAAGGCTGCTTTGAATCAGCCTTTCAAATACAGGAGTCACTAAATGTCTGCTGTAAATGCAGAATATTTTTTTCTCTGCGTGTTCTGTCTCTGGCTTAGCACAGTTCTGGGAGCCTGGGCAGAGCCACTCTGTGTCTGCTTCTCTTTCTACCTCATTAAAACACTTAATGCTCACAAAAGGAAGCTGCCTGCCTCCCCTGGAGAGGGATTCCTGAATGAAGAGACCACTTTCTATGTCTGGGGCTGTTAGAAAGAAAAAACTCACTGATGGTATTAAAAGTGCTAAAAGTGCTTTGAGAGCCACGCAGTGAAAAGGGCTCTGGATAGATATGCAAGCCATTATCTTTGCCCTTATGCCAGTGGGGTGATGGATCATATTTCCATTTGCTCCAAAAGCTTTTATTTCAGCTGTACTGTCTATTTGCTTTTACACCATGGAAAATATATTTACAGGGTTTCTTTTGGTACACGCTGCTTTTTGTCCTTTCTGATTACTGCTCCCCAACAGCAAGGAGCAAACTTATTCTAACAGTGAGTTGAATTGAGAAGCTTTCTGTAAAAGAGATCTGTGTAGTACAGCTTATCTTGTGAGCTGTGTGATTAGAAGGCAGACTACCTGCAAAACAATTCATTGTACGTGACTGAAATTCAAGATACAATTCTGTGAAGTGATAGTGCTTCTTTCCATTGAAGCCCTCCAGAAATACTTTAAGGACTACAGGAGGCAACTCAGCCACTGGAGAGAGCATGGTGGAAGATAAATCTCACTGCAGGAGGAATGTGTTGGATTTTTGGTTTTTTTTTTCCCTGAAGGCTGAGAAAGGCCTTTTATAAGCAAAGAATAACACTATAGTCTCACTCCTCATATAAAACAGTCTGAACTTCAAGTGAGAAGGGATTTCTTTTTTTTTATAGCATTGTTATTTGTGGAGAGGAGTTTAAAGGAAGCTGCTAGTGCCATACAGGAAAAGATTCCAGTCAACCATAAGCAATGTTTTACCTTCAACACGTTCCAGACTGGCCATCTCCCCACATACTGTGCTTCTGAATTAGATAACAAACTCACTGGGGCACAAGCCACATCTTATTTTACTTGTATTTAGCTCTGAGCAAATGACCAGATCACAGCAAATAACAATTCTTGGCATATCATTCTAACCACTGACATTAACTGCAGAAACAGGCATTAGCTGATGTTCCAGCACTCATTTGTTTTCCTCCAAGAATTAGTTTTTCTCAGTAAACAAAAGGTAAATCCCAGTGATGCTTAGTTCCAGAGATTCAAGCAGTACATTATCTGCCTTGTGTGATTCATAGACTTAGTAATTTGAAATAATTTACCAGCAATTTTTATCTAATGCACAGCAGTCTAGTCTGCCAGGGAGGATCCCCTTGCAGCATAGATACTGTTGCTAAGGAGGAAACATTCTCAACGCCACACCGGATTGAGATTTCTCTTTCAGCCTGGACTCTATGCATGTTGCAACCTCAGAACACTTTAGGTAGCAATATCTGCTGGGACTGTGTCTGATTGTAGTTCTTGTAGAATTATTACCCTATTGTAGGGGTCATAACATTCAGAACTTGTGCCTAGTTCTTTACTGGAATCTCAGCTGCCAGTTGAAGAAGAATGGCCTAACTTGCCTCCTTCATCCCGAGCTCCCTCTGGCCAGCAGCACTGAGCAATGTGGAGGGAAGCTGTGACCCTGGGGAGCAGAGCTCCTTCCTCTCCTGCAGGGGCACAGGAGGTTGTGTCCCAACAGTGGATAAATAAATCTCTTTCCCTCGTCTCCACTTCTGCGTTGCTACTACTTGTATCACTGGGAAAGGTATTTTTATGTTCCCAGTTGGAACCTGAAAATAAAAATTATAATAAGGCAGAAACCTCAGAAAAAAAACTCCCTTTAACAAACCACTAAACTAACATTTAAAAACTCATTGATTAATACTTTCAACAAGCATCTTCTGGAATCCTTACAGTGTCACCACTCATTATTATGCATTAAATCCCAGTGAGTGCTGCATTATGGTATCTCTAAACTTCACTAAACATTGCTTTCTCTTGGCAGATTTGCAGCTTGATGCGAGGTGGAATAGCAGAGAGGGGAGGGGTAAGAGTGGGACATCGGATTATCGAGATCAATGGGCAGAGTGTTGTGGCTACTGCTCATGAGAAGATAGTACAAGCATTGTCTAATTCAGTGGGAGAGGTAAGGGAACCAAGTCTTTATCAAGGAAGTAAAGTAGCTGAAAAAAATGTATGTTTCAGTTGAAAAGAGTATCAACACAGCATTAAAATCACCAAATCAGTAAATTGAGTTTGGCACTAATAAGAAACAATTAACAGAATTTTTTTAACAACTAATGATGCACATTCACTGCATTTTTCCATTAATTTTTAAGAGTTCCTGGCATAATTCTGTGCCTTCAACCTACTGTCTGAATTAAATCAAGTGATTAAAGGAAGAAATCACTCAGGGGTGTTGGCTGTGAAGATGTCTCTTGGCTCATCACTACAGCATCTGCCATAGAAATTAATTACTATGTCTGAGAGATGCAAACTGATATACATTTTAATAATTTAATTTCCAACTTACCTTGGAAATAAGTTAAGACACCTCTCTCCAGTACTTCTAGAGAGATCAGCAATGAATAAGCAAGATTGTCCAATTTTTCAAAATCCCTCATGAATTTAATGGCAGTCTAAATACAGAACCCTGGCCAGATCTCCCTCTAGAGTTCCTCTGACAAAAATTAAAGACAGCTGGCTTCCTTCTGGAAAATGGTATCTGACAAACCATAACAGAGTATGTGCACTTTGTCAGGAGCAAAGCTGTAGATTCCAACAGCCCCTCCGTGCCTTTATGGTCCCCATTTACCGTGTAACTTCTCACCTAATGTAGCAATACAGCATGAACTTTTTCTTCTTTACAGCATGAGGAGAAGATATCAAGGCAGCTGGGGAGGGTGTGTATTATCAGTTAATAAAGTTTCCCTTCCTTCCTCTTGTGTTGTCCAATAAGTACTTAGAGCTGTAAGTACAGTTCTGGTGGAGACCTGATTACCTGAGCCTTGGACTCTGTTATTCTGTGAAATCCCTCTGACACTGGGGACTGGAGTCCCAGGACTCCTTGAGGAAGGAATTTAAGTACATTAGCCAGAGAAACTGTTCCACCAAACTCTTGATTGGCATTTAAACATCAGGTGGCAAAGTCCGAGTTTTGTGTTCAGAGGATCATACTGCAATTAGGTGAAAATATTAAATGACATTCCCACAGAGAAGGAAGATAGAATACAAATCTAAGCTCCATTAATACCAGAACACCAGAATGAATTTTCTGAGAGATCTGTGCTACTTCTTATTTAAGGTCTGTAAATTTTACTGTAATTGGAGTAGGGTGTATCAACAAAGTGTTTAGGTGGCTTTTAAAACTATATGATGTCATATCATGTAATTGTCATTAATAAATAATTAAAAACCAAAACAAAACCAAACAAAACCCCCAAACCACATGAAAAAAAAAAAGCAGAGACAGCAAACCAGTGTCCTAAAACCAGAGAACTTTGAACTAGAAACTTTAGTAAAAAAATCTATAGAAGCCAGGAGAAAAAATGCACTTTGACCACAGGGAGAGACAGATGGGGCCTTTGGATTATTTTAAACTAGGACCAGCTCTACTAATGTCTGTGTAATCACTTGACAGATTCACATGAAGACTATGCCAGCTGCCATGTTCAGGCTTCTAACAGGTCAAGAGACCCCCCTGTACATCTAACATCTTCCATCCAAGCTGAAGCTGTCTTAGCTGAAGAGAACTTTGTATTTTGTATGAATGAAAGGCTTGGAAGCTGACCTGAGGACTTCAGAACAAGGAACAGACAGGTGTCTCTGCCTTTTCTCTCCTTCCTATTTCTTTGACAAAAAGTGTTGAGAAGGATGGTCAAGGACAATATCACTGACAAAAATCTTTGTAAACATTTAAGTATTTTGAACATCTTCTAAACTCTTTTCTCATAGAACTTAAAACATATTTATTTGTAACCTTTATGTGGAGTGATGTATGTCTGTCTTGTTTGATAACACAGTGAATGTGAATATTTGATGAATGAGACTGCAGGAGATGGCAAAGAGAAGCAATTAGAGAAAGTTCTGGCTGCCTCAAGTTAAAAAAAAAATCCCAGTCCCATAAAGTGGTCCAATACCAATGACTTTGCATAATTTTAAAACTGGTGCTGAATCGATGGTATTTCAGTGGAAAGGAATGTGTGCAGTTCAAACTTTTAGGCTCTACTGTAAAAAAAACCACTGTAGTACTTGATATTGTTATGACAAGTGTAACCTGTTTGGCAAGGTGTGAACATAAACATGTAACAAGTGTTTCATATGCTAAATAAAGAATAATTGCCACAAGATTAAAATCAAAATATTTATTTAGATACATATTTATTTTTAATGCTTGTGATTTTTATGATTTAACAGAGTTATTTCATGGATAACTTATTGCACAGGTTGTGTAATGTATGTGTTGGGCTGGGGTTTTTTTTCCTTTAATTTTTGCATATTACCTTTTTGTTCATATTAGCTCAAAATGGGAAAGCCATGCTTACCTGTTTCTGTCTTTTATAAAGCATTCTTATTCCTAAGGCAATGTGTTCTGAATGTAAATTGTTTTGACAAATAACCTAGCACCATCAGCAGTATTAGAATGTGTGTAGATAAAAAACCTAGTAGTAAAGTTGTATTCCTTATGAGATAAATGTTAATTGGTGTAACTTTGTCTATTTTTTTTCTTTTGGCCAAGGCCTTGAAGAAAATACACTGTGACTTAAGAAGCCTTACCATGCAGTAACTAAAGAGCTGTAGATGACTGTACTTCAAGGAGTAGTGTGTTGCATGCAACTGACCTTAGGAAAGAATTAACCTATCACTAATAAATCTGAAATAAGAAAGGAAGCTTGCTTATTTTGTTTGTTGTGTAACTTTACATAGTAAAAAATTCCAAGTAGAAGATCATTTAATTCTTCATCTAAGTGCAGTTGCAAAGGTCACAGATTTTTTTTTTTTAAAGGAAATATTCTCTTGAATTAGGAATTTGTGTATCATTATGATCTTGAGAGTAGAAGCTTTCAAATTAGCATACCTTGTTGCCACTGGATGTCACTGTAACTTCACATCAATACAGAAGCATGCTCTAATTAAAATACATTAAAATGGATGAATCTGTAAAACTTAAACTACCCATCTTCAGTTACGTTCCTTTGTGACCTTTTCACAGGATGTCTGCCCAGCTCAGAGTGACACAAATGAAACCAGTATATGATTAAACCTCAAATGGAAACTAAGGCTACTGACAAGCACTGCTGCAAAAAAAATCCCTAAAACCCTGAAACATCAACCTGTGGTAGGTTCTTTATGAGAACCTTCTGTTTAAGGCTTTTCCAATTTCCTCTGAAAGAGCCAGGATGAAGCTTGCACTGGAAGACGTTGCTGGCAGACCTGTGTTTATGCTGGTAATGAAATCGGTGTCAATATTTACTTTTTGATATATTTTTAAAGATCAATGTTAAATGTTAAATAAATCATAAACACAGCAGAACCACAATACCATGTTTTAGTAATAAAATTGTCAAAACTATTAATTGGAGTAACAATTCTTTTTGAAAATACTCAAGGCTCTGCTACATAAAAATTCCTCTAACTTCCTATCAGTTGGTGTTGGTAAAAAGTTTGTGAAAGATGCCTTTTGGAAATGCAGAATTTCAGTCTTCTTCCCTAATGCATCTTTTGGTCACACTGCAGAGGATTTAACATCAGTTCTTGGTCACTCATGCTACTGCAGGACTGAACTGGTGAACATTCAGAACAGAGCAGGAATAAACCACATTGCAGCAAGTACTGGAGTTTAAAAGGGCAGCCCTGGGAGGGGGGAGCTGTTTTAATTGGACAGATCAGTTAGTCTGGAATGAAAGACACTGGAAGAATGGATTAGAAGCAGCACTGTATGTGTGTATAAATCACCTTTATGTTTGTATCCAAATCAGTTGTTGAAAAGGCAAAGTCCAGAAATACTTTTTTATTAAAACACTGACGATAGTTAAAACACTTTGAGGTACATTAAATAAATACAACTTTGAAGTTGTACAGCCAGTCTCTGGTGGGTTTGCAATGGTTTTCAAGAAATGCTGGGCAGCATCAGTAGTATTTCTGTAAGTACAGTGAAATAAATGCATTTCTGGTTGGGAAAACACTTGCTATGACTTCACTAATAAATCAATTAAAAGTTTGCAAAAATCAAGGCTGAAATTTACATTCAGAAAAACAGCTGTTCTCATCCTGCTGTGGGGAAAAAAGTGGAATTCCAAAGGAAGACACTTTTTCCTTTTAAAGTCATCTAGCTGTATTTGTTCCAGTCCTGGTTTCTTCCACACCTCTCTGCTGCAATGACATACCTGTGGATACTCTCAAAGGATGGTTTCCCGGCACACTCCGATTAAACTGTGCGGCCGCTCCCGCTCCAGGGCGCGGCCGAGCCGGGGCCGGCGCGCCAGGGCCGCGGGGGAGCTCAGGGCGCCGCAGCTCTGCAGGTGCAGATCCTCCTGCAGCCGCTTCCTGCAGCTGCCCACGTTCTGATGGGAACTCGTAATCACCTGCGGAAAAAGGCAGGAGCGGAGAAGGAAAGAATGGGAAAAAGAGGGTAAGAAAAGTTCTCATTTAAAAGGTCCAGTCTCTGAATAATATTTCATTTAAGCTGTCTAACACTGCAAATCTTCCAAAGGAGGTTCAGCCCTCCAGAATGCCTCCTACTTCTGTCCTTGCAGCTGGTCAGGGCTCAGGACTGGGCACCTGGAAAGCACAGCCAGGATTTCTGTCTGAACTGCAGTGTAAAATGTATTGCTGCCCAATAAATACAAATTATTTCTTACTAATACCATGTAACTATAAAAGAGCTTCCGTAGGAATTGTCTGAAGAACTTAAACTGTAAAAACATTTAAATAAGGTATTTGTCTATGGAAACTGGACACATCTTTAGAACATTAGTGGCCTACCTGGTCTATGATATTGGCACTGAAGATGGCTTCTTCCATGTGTCTCTCATCAGATTTAATGACTGACCGTATGCTGTTCACTACGTGACGCACTTCTGGAGGGAGATTACAGTTTGAATGTTCCAAAAATTTTGCCACTAAAATTTTTGTGTCTTTATAGGCCTTAAGGTCCACTAAGGAGTGTGGCCGCTCTTTTGAGACCGTGTGAAAAGCCTTTGGCTTTAGGTGCAGATCAATTTTCCTCGTATCCCTCTGTTTTCCAGTTGGTAGAAAATTGCTCAAAGAATGCTGGCAAGCAGAGGCAGCCATATGAGAACCAGAGACAGGAACTAAAAAAGGGGGGGAAGAATATCTTTAAAGTAATAGTTAAAAAAAAGAAAAAGAGAAAAGAAAAAAAAAAGGCAAAACAAATATTGTCACAAAGTTTCTACTTTGTCATAAAATGTCTGTTTTGTTTAAAGAGTAGCAAAAACATGCAGTCAAGGAAATACTACAAAATAGGTAATTTTAACCAAGAGTAACTAGGACTAATCAGGAGTAAGACCTTCCCATGGCCAAGGAGGACTGCCCTGAGCATGAGTGGGTGGGTAATTGAAGTACTGCACAAACCAGACATTTTTGTTACCTCCACCTTCAAGGACTTCAGTTGACATTAATGATAAGGAAACTTACCAGCTACTCTATGTTACATGTAACTCAAAGTTTTAGGCCCAGCCCCTCACCTCAACTTTAAGACTAAAGTTCTGCCTATTTCTAGGCCTTGGAAATTATATGCAAGACAGATTAGTGAGAAACACAGAGAAAGCAAAGATGCTGATCTAAATGAGAGAACCTAATTCACAGAATTTATTTTCATTCAAAGCAGGTTCCATCAGCATTGTACACCATACATGTATGCTGTTAACTGGCTTTTCTGCCCCAGATTTTTTAAAGCTTTAAAGCTTCTCAGAAGCTTTTCATTATTTTTAAAACAAAATAAGGAAACCCATCTTCTGCTTTAGAAAAGCAATTCTCACCTGTTTCTCCTGTAGCCGGAGATAATCCTGCATCTTGGCACTGCCTGCACACAGAAGTCCAGGCACAATTATCACCTTTAACCAAAGGCAGACAGAAAGAGCAAAGTCAACCCCTGCTGTCCTCTGCCCAAAGCAAGGAAAAATACACTGGAACCTCTTATTATCTCCTTTAAAGAATTAAACTACTCAGAAGAATTACTGCTTGCAAGATGTCCATTCATAAAGAGAAGCTACTACACCCACAAATACCTTATGAGTTGTTACACAAACAGGAAGACAGAGCTCATGCTTTATGGTTTCTCCTGTAATCCTAAATCTTTCAGGCCTAAGTGCTGAAACTATGGCAAGCTCCCTATAGAGGCAGACCTCAGACCTTTTCTGTATTTCCTGGGTGGACAGAGTTTATATGGGAAAATGGGAAAAATAAGAAAAAGGATTCCCTCTCATTTCTACAAAACCAAAATTTTATTCAATATTTCTCTTCCTTTTTAAAATATATTATCATCGTTTTCAGTACAAATGTAATACACCATTGTTTAAATTAATGGGTAGGTGAGCAGGATGGTACCTGATGAGCCAATCAATAACAAGTGGTTATGAAGCATCTACAAACAGCTTTGGATGCCATCTAATGACAGTTTCTGGGATTCCAGCACAAGGATCAATGATGATGAGATCACACTGTACAGTAACTACCACCAGCAGTCTTTTTCATTTGTCACAAGATGGAATAAACCCTCACATTTGTTGTTAATCTGTTTCCAAAATTGAAAATGGTTCTGAACTTCTAGGTAGCGTAGGAAAGGTTTTCTTCCATATCTCCAGGGACAGTTTATAATGAAAAGCTGGCATAATCCTCTCTGGTAGAGTGAATAATTAAATGAAGGAAACAAATGTAAGATGCTAAAAACATAGCAAATCTGTAAGAAATTAAGAGAGACAGCTTCTGTTCTGTCTTTAATTTGTTCTATTATGCTTAAGTACTGCAGCACATGAATCATGGCATGGTTATTAAAAGGAGACACTTCAGGGGTTCTGTCTTCCCATCCATTACTAAACAGTTTAATGTACTTGCAGCAAGTCAAAACTACACCACTGGACATGACCCTGAATTATCCGGAACACAAACACTACAATAATCACTCAGGCACTTAACTGATACAGCCACATTGTCTATCACAGCTGATTATAAATGAAGTTTATTGTAATAAATATCTGTGCTAGGAGTTGATTTTTTCCACATTTGCCATGACAAACTTTACAGGGAAAAGGCAGAAAAAACATGCAAACTGTTAACTTTTAAGTAATTTTTTTTAGGAGGGAACCATGTCTGACAGTGGTATGTGAACCCACCATTCTTATGTTGTTCAGGGAGTACACAGTGAGTACAAAAGCACCTATTAAACCAAACCTTCATTTATAATTTATCCACTAGGAATGACAGGTATTTAAAAAAAAAAAACAAGTTTATTTAAAAAGGTTTAATGGGAGAATTATTTGACTATACCATATAGACCCTATCAGGTCAAGATGTGCTTGCAGCAAATGAATTGTATTTTATTGGCCTAAAAGACTGGTTTCATTAGATCTCATTGCTGTTGTGTCACTGTCCTGTTGCACATATGCACAACCATAAACTCTGTTGGAACAACTCCTGTTCCAAACTCTGGGCAGTGCAATCACAGTGCAATTCAAAATCCATTTCACAAAAATCTACACAGTAAATGTCAAGGTTGTGCTTCTAAACCTCTTCACATTGGCTTGGAGGTGACGCAAAAGATAAATCTTTTCTTATAGTAGAAAGGCAGTGTCTTCAGAAAAACCCAAGCCCCAGCTACAATCTGATCACTGTATTTTTATTTTTGAGAACATAGCTAAAGCTCCTCCAGCCTCAGTTCTCCAAAATCCACAGTTATTAACAATGTGTAGTATTAATACATGTGTAGTTACAGCTCTGTCTTTCATAAAGTCAAGTCCACTTGATCAGTTCTTCTACTCCAAGACAAATTTTGAAAAGTACGTGTATGTTACTGAAAAAAACCCAAAGCACTTCTTGTTTGTTGGTTGAGGGAGCTCAGTTGGTTCCCTTTATCTTTGCCTATTATTCAATCCTGTAGGTATATTTGAAAATTCTGCAGTAAATATCAACTATCAATCGTCAGTCATGAAAAATCCAGATCAAATGCCTCTTGAAACTTACGAAGACTGTAAAAAACTTCAGCTGTTTGTCACAGTTTAGGAAAAATACGCTTCAGGGCTGCTACAAACAGCCAGAATGTGTTACTAGAATTGGGCTCCTTCTAAACTATGTATGATTTTCAAATCAGGTTCAATAAAAAGTAGAGGAAGGGGATGCAATGTAACCTTCATAGAGCAAAATATTGCAAACCAGTTTGCCAAACATATGTATGAAGAAATACATCTAGGCTTAACTAGAGACTCAAGTCAATCCTTCCCTTAAGGGTTTCATTAGGAAGTGTCTCCTGCAGACAGCAAAGTAGGTCAGGATCCAGCCCCTCTGAGTCACTGCTCTTGCTCCTCCTCCCCTGTGTGTCAGTATCTCTAGAACTTTCTCTCCCTCTTTACTCCAGTCTCTGCTAAGCCCAGTTACATCTCAGTAATGTCCAACTCGTGTCCCTCCATGCCACTTTTCCAGAAGAGATGATGAATGTATTTAGGACACAAGAAAAAAAGAAGGCAGGGCTGCCCACGGCAAACGCTTCTCAACAAGCATATGGAGCACAGCTCTGGGAAGTTGCAGAGCCTGACCCAGAAGAGAAAGGGTTGTTCCTCTTGACTTTCACACAGCAGAAAGGATTCAGAAATTCCTACTTACTGTCTGCTTACTGGCAGCTTCATTGAACATATGTCCTAGCAGAGTAAATGTCATAAAATAAATGCAGACTTCTAGATTAAAGATTCACTCTTCCTGGCTCAAATGCAGAGGCTATATTTCTAAAGGTAAAAGACATTCAATTATTGAGCTAAGCATGAAGTCTCTGAAATTATAAAGATGCAAGAAGTGCAATAGAATCAAAACATCATCCTAAATGAAACCAGTTATTTCAATATTTTGTCTCCTTTTGCTCTGAGTTAGTCACATGATTCTTCCTCTAGATCCCTTAGAAAGCCTGGTGAACAGATCTTGTAGCAGCACAAGCCATGACATCTTAAAAAGCTTTAAATCTTTACTTTCAAGCCACTTCTCCAGGTTACCCTTCTGAATCTCTCTAAACAGCTTAGATCCCTTTCAAATAGTAGACAGTTCTACATTCCTGCTATTATCCTCTACTAAGTCAACCCTTTCTTTTTCACTAACAAGCATATTTTTATGAAGCTACACTGTTCAGCTAACGTCTCCTCTTCTCTTCCTTACTTTTCTAAAAGGAGATTCACAGCAGAAGACACATCCACGACAGCCAAAAGCCTTCCTTTTCCTTTATCATCTTGTCATGTGCCTCATGTTCATTTCTTTGTCCTTCAAAACATATCACCACACACCTCAAGTTGCCACTAGTCACAGTGACTGCCTCTGACATGCCCCAATACTGCCAATGTCAGTGTCACCTTGAAGAAACACATCCTGCTGTACAACAAGCATGACAGCTCCAGTAATAGTTTCCTAAATAAACCCCATTGCACTTCTTAGTGTAGCCTCTCAGTAGAGCAGTAATAGAGAAGTGGGAAAAGCTACTCAACACATGGTCTTCTGAGCAGTGCAGAAAGAATGGTGAAATTTAGAAAAGGTAAAATTAATTTTACTCTGTCAATTTTTCCATTTCCATTCTTAAAAATTTTCAAATTTACAAAATATGCATGGAGGTAAAGCCTAAGAAACACCTAAGAAACCCTCTTTGGAATGCTGCATATAATTCCCAGCAGCACCAACTGCTCCACAAATCAATCCTAGTACTTTGCTCCAGGTTTGCTGCCCTGTGGTCCCACACCTACCTTCAGTGGCAGACGAGCAGGACACAGGGGCACTGCTGGAGCGGACGATGTTTGAGGCTGGGTGCTTTGGGAGGTGCTGCTGCTGGACAGCAGCCTCGGGGCCACTTGCACGTGGTGAAGTATTTGCAGGCCCAAAACAGGGAGAGGTCTGGAAAGTGGCAGGAGGCTGGTGAAAGTCCACACAGCAGGTTTTCTTCTGCTTCAAAGGTGGTGTGGCACTGCTCTCTTGAGCATAACTCTGCAGTTCTCGTTCTGAGGGGTTGTAATTCCCTGAGGAACAGTCCAAGGACCTGCCGTGGGCACAGTTCTTTTCCTGTCCTTGAGACCTGTCTGTAGAGGCTCGGCTGTGGGAACTGTCACCCTCATCAGGAAAGCCCTCTGAGCGAGTTCTGTGAAACCTGCAGTGAGTGTGGCAATCCAGGGCACTGCAGCTGTGGTCTGCAGCCCCCTTGGGGGTTATGCAGTAGGGAGAAAGATCTGCAGATTGGAGAGATCCTTGAACTTCCAGCGAACAAAGATCTTCAGAGGAGTAGCTACGGTCTGGAATATCAACAGCCTCAGAGACCATCAAAGAGGTGCTCTCAACAGAAACTGCAAAACAAAGAGATGCAGAGAAAAATAAAAACTTCTTGCTCGCCCTCCCAATCATCTCCCTCCCCATGTTCTGCAGGCTGACTTAAATTGAGCAATCTGCAAGTTCTTTTATCAATAAGAACTCAAAAGCACTAAGATGAAGCATGCCAAAGCAAAAACCACTGAAGTAATTTACTTCTTTCTAGTGTCCTTCAGCAAAGACATTTTTGTGCTGTTCTTGATACTGACTTTTCAACTTTAAATAAACAAGCCCTGTACTGCTTCTCATCTACTTGCATCCCCAACATCTTTGCTTCAGGCAGCAAGCTTCCTATTCAGGCTCCTGGAAGCCATGGAGGAAACTACTCTTTGGAGAAGACGTGTGAGGGTCAGGAAGCCACCCATGGTTGCTGACAATGAGACACAAGCTGCAAGGAATGTGCAGGACTCTTCAAAGAGAAATGACAGTCGCCAGATCCACCTCAAAGGACTTAACTAGAGCTTGCTTTGTCCAGCAAAACTCTCCTCTGCACTTCCAGCCCCAGCCTCTGACTGTGAAAAGGTCCTTCTTGCCATGAATAATCTAAAAGCAAATAATTCTTTCACCATTAGGAAAAGCAGAAGAGAAAGTCTGCTCAAAACTCCCACTTCCATCTCTAAGGAGACAAATGCAAAGCCATGATCACCTTGTGTGCTGAAGTCCGGGGTCGTGTTCCTCTCCCCCAGGCTCGATTCAGACACTTGCTGAGCAGCACCAGTGACCTAAATGAACATTTGGAATGAAAGAGCTCATTAACCTGAAACTCACCAAACAAAGTGTAGCACTCAGGATCTGAAGGACACACCTGACAATGCTGAGTCACTTTCATATGAGCTGTTATTCAGACTGAAAGCTATTTAAAGTATTTTACATCTTTGGGTCAGAAGCAAATACAGGGCAAAGGCAATTCTCAATGAAATTTTACATTTTTCCAGAATCTACAAGGTAAATTCATCTTGAATTCACAGGCACTTGGGGCTGCAGGCTCACACTACTAAACTTAATATCTGAGTTTAGTAAAAGCAATCTCTCTACAGTCTGTGTTTCTCATATTGTGCTAGTTTTTTTGTTCACCACATCATATCACCCTAAAATAGGAGAGAGAAAACCAGAAACCACAAAAACAAGCACAAGAGCAGTATTTTCCTTTAGTTATTTGTGAGGATGTTAAATGTTAATGTGTTTTGAAGCCCTAGAACATCCTTGCCAGCCAGGTGCTCTCCAGCCTGGTGGAGATTGCTGAATGGAGATAGTATTACCACTCACCTTTTTCCTGAAGGGGTGGATCTAAGAGGGTAACTTCCCTTCACTTTTGAGAATCATGTGAACAAAATATAGAATCATTCCTGCTGGAAAGACTGGATCTATAAATACCTGAAATTTAGGAAATTTTCTTTCTACTTTTGATTAGACTTTGGATTGGACCTTGTTGCCAATATTGATAGATTTTTAGCAGTTCTTCAGGAATGTGATTATCAAAAAAAAAATATTCCAATAAATAGCTGGTAACAAAAAATGAGAAAAAATACAAAAAAGGTTGAAAGGAATGAAACTGATACCATCTTGAGCAGAAAATATCCTATCTATTTCTGTCTGTAGGGCCACAATTAACTAGTAGAGCTTATTATGGTTGGTGACAGACTAGAAATCAGCATCAGTTACCTCTGTGCAAACCTTTGTGTCAAGCACTTAATCTGTGTCTGGCATAAAAAAATGGGATGTGACACAATTAGTCTGAAGCTATTAGGGCAAGAGCTACCATTTCACATGCCAGTGTAGATTAAAGCACATATATGTGTGCATAACTTACTGTGCTCACTGTTTTATTTTTATCTATCTATCACTATGATCCAGAGACCAGAAAACTTCTTTTGATACAAATTTTGTTTTTAAAAATTATTTGAAGGTTTAGCAAATACAACTCCAAGGAAAGAACAGCAGCAGAAATACTTTAACTCAGCAAGAGATGGATAGAGGACTGGGAAGCAAAAATGAAATAGCTCGTATTTTTAAACAATTCCCTTGGAACTTTCTAAACAGATCTTTCTTGACTGTAGCAGAGTATCACATCCATGGTCAAAAGTAAAATGTGGTGTCACTTGAAGTCACAGATTGTTCCTGGGATCTAACTGGAAGTTCTGGGAACTAATTAGAAGAATAAGAAATGTTCACAAATGCTCTTAGTTGCTGTAGAAAGCTCAGACTGACTACCTTTTCAAAGAAACAGTATAATGTTTTAAAGGTGTTTGTTTCTTTCTAAAAATCTAGGGATTATAGGGGCTTTCATAAATTCTTAATCTAGGCGCTTTCATAATCACTGACTTAATTTCTTAATCACTGACTGGAAAACATGTGTGGAAAATTTGTGCTGAAACATTTATTGACACTCTACATTGTATCTGAATAATTGCTGAATGTATTTTATATGCATCTGGAATTTATTAACCCTCTTGCTTGGGGGAAGGAGAAGCAGGGTTTTAATTGCAGCAGGTAACACTGACAATTTTGAAGCCAGGTCAGAGTTTTGGTTCACACAGGAACAGCACATGGTTTCATGCAGGCTGCTGCACAGCCAAGGGTAACAAAACCTTATTGAATTCCACATCCTCAGACAGTCACTAAGCCATCAATAGAAAAAAGGAAGAAAACCTGTGCTTTTAACAAGTCCACAGAGCCTACAGGTTAGAAAACCTTATAAAACACCGTCATTGATTTAGTTAACCCAGAATCCTGATCTGTTTGTTCTTGTCTTTTCTATATCCCAGTCAATACTTTGCATGGAAAACACTGAAAACCACTTTTTTTATAGTCATGAAATGGGAATTCCTAATCAGTACAGATGACAACAGCAATGTTTACATGGATGCAACCACTTAAATTAGCACTGACATTTGTTGCCCATAAAATGCATGAAATACCGAGTCTAATTTGGTACAATTTAATAAAATTCTATGGACCTCAATCCATTTAAAAACAAATAAAACCTATTGCTTGATGCACAGTAAAAGGTTTTACAATTATGACATTATTACATAATGGTTCCCAGAAGCACTTTTGTAGCTAAATCCCTGACATGATTTCCATTGCCAAGCCTGCCTTTGAGGGATTTATAAATCGCATTATTGCAGTTCCTACTGTACTGTGCTCTATGGGAGCATTTGCAGCATGTAAGGACTCAGGTCTCCATTTTGTTCTTCTTGTAGACCTAAAACTGTCTTAGACAGCTCAGCTGGGACACTAATTGCAAAAAATACATGAAGACTTTTGTTGTCAAGAAAAATCTGTGGCTGTCACTGTAGGCTTTGGTTATTGCTGCCAGTGAGCTTCAGTGCTGAGACATAGAGCCTGTCACAAGCTCTCTGAACAGCAACTACCAAGTTCTTACAAACTCACTCCTGGTAAGAAACTATATAATTATCACTATTAGCAATGAAGTCACCACTCATCTTCACTGGTGATTAGAACAAACACCTCTGGAGCTCAGGTGGCCAGAGGTGAACAGGCAAAGTGCTGAAACTGACTCCAGATGCCAAAAATTAGCAGTGAATACATCTACTTATTAATGCCAAGCTCTTCTTGCAAGAGCATGACTTTGCAGCTTTAAGTCACATCTTGTTAAATGGTATTTTTGTTACATGCTGGTGCTATTGTGCTGCTGCATGTTGATACTCACACCAAGAGTGGTACCAGTCACCAGAGTGCTCAAAATTATTTTGTGCTTGACTAAAAATAGACACTTAACTAATCCTTACTTAGTACCACATATGAATTCTTATCACAGATAGGAGCCTTCTCTTTCCCCCCAAACCATGCATGATTCATATCACTTCTGTCCATGTTTTTATCACTGAATATTGACTTCTCCAAGGCCTGCAGGTTCATCTGAATTACTGCCAAGGAAAAAGGATGGAACTTGGATAAAAAATATTCTAGAAGGAGATGGTCTTGAAAACTCCAATTTTGCTGTTCAGCAAGGAACTTCACTCACAAGCAGTTAATACAGATTCATTTTATTATAGCCAAACAAATCAAAAGTAATGCAATGTTTGGCCAGTTTGTTGTATTGGGTGGAGGATATAGTACAAGGCAAGGATCAGAAGATCTGTCAGAAGCTGCTGTGTCAGTCACAGGAGCTACAAAGACAGGCATATCCTGGGGAGATTTAATTACATTTTTGTGTGAGGTTTTGCATTTCAATGTTGTTTTTTTCTCAGACACTTGTCTTATTAATTATCTTAATAATCTTGTGTATAATAGTGAAAATTTGTATCATTTCTTTAGGTTTGTGGTTTCAATTCTGGTTTCCCTCAACATGGAAATAAATCACTAGGAAATATTTCAATGTTTTATTCTGGGGAAAGGCAAAGTAGTCCCCTCTGTAATGTGGGTGCAATTTGGCAACCTGAACACAGGTATTTCCTCAGTGTGCTATTAACAACTGATAAAGAATACCTAGAACGTTTGACTCCATGAGTTTTTACTGGAGCCTGAAAGAAATAAGAGCTTCTAACAGCAACTGTAAGTATTTTCCCTTTGTGACAGCTGATTTAATTACCACAAATCCCTTCAAGGAAATGCTGGAATAAGCTCTGGCTGTACATGCAGACACATAATAATTCCAGTTTCAGCTCAGTAAATACTGTACAGTACAGAATAAAGCAAAAAGTGTAATGTAAATATTTGTCTCAAGCACACTGGATCCTTTCTGTAAGTCCAGGGTAAAGTGTTCTGCACTCTCAGGAGTAGCAGTTTCGTGCCACATAACAGCAGAAGCTGCTTACTAAAAACTGTAACAAGTAGAATGTTAAGCAATAGATAACTACTCACTGCTGTTGCACAGGAAGTAAAATTTGTTAGCTAAACCCTTATAAAGAAAATGGTCTGGAAAATGTTTTTAAACAATAAAAGTATTTTCGAATGATTGTTCTTTAAAGGTTATCTAAAATTATTTTGCACCACGAAAATTTCAAGACCACATAAAGAATTTCCTTTGGTTTTCCTCACCTGGCTGGCAGGCATCTCTCCAATCACTGCCTCATAAGGAGGGGGCAGCTCACTTGGATACAGCATTCCTGGGCTATTAATGGTTACTTCATATAAAGCACCAAATGGGGAATGAGGGAAGTCCAAATGGAGATTTCTACATAAAAACATAAACAAGTAAACAGTTAAGAAATGGCACTGATTTATTACCTATAACACAGTGATGTAAAGACTTCTCTGAATTCAAAGCCAATACACTACAAAGAATTACATTCAAGAAATTTATTAGACATCCAAAATGAAGCCCTGGTTCACAGGGTAGCTTTAACAACTGTTTTTTATTTAGGATGCCAGTCATCTATACCAGCCTGTTTTGCCATCATTAACGTCCTCCACTAGTCCAAATTAATACACATTAATTGCAATAATTTCCTTTAAAAATTAAATCTTATACTCAAATTCAAATGTATAACGTTAACTGTGAAAGGATCACTTACAAAGGGAACTTTGCTCAAAGCTCAGACACTTATCCTTGTCTTAGTTAAGTTCAATCATTTCTCTATTGCAGCAGTGCTTTAACACAAATATTTCCAGATGTAGCCTAAAAAGCTTGCAAAAAACCATGTAATCTCTCTGGAAAAGAAGAGCCTAATGTAAGTGAAGGACATGATCTGGTTTTGTATTCTTTGAAAGAGCTCCCTAGCCCACAGCTCAGAACCAAGTGTGAGTGCCACAGCAGGGAAAGAGAATCACCTCTGTGCCTCCCCCACGGGCGTGCAGGTGTATTCCGGGGGGTAGTAGGGAGGGGGGGGGATTGGTGGGATGAACTCATCAAAATCCAGGGTTTGGTGCAGGACAGTTCCATGTGGAGTCATGCAGTCAGGATTGGCAGAATGCGGCCTCTGTGGCAGAAACTGAAAATGAACAGGTAAAGTTCCTTCAGATGGTAGAATCATCATCACCAATATTAACAATTTTAATAAAAGGTCAATATTAGCGACCCTGATCAATACCAAATTCATTAATACCCAAGCTGAAATGAAGAAAGCACTTCTGGGAGCATAAGAATACTTGTGATCAGTGAGGAGGGTGAGTCAGATTGCCAAAATACAGCACAAGGTTTTACTAAAGACAGAGAGGCCATGGGCCTCCAAGTCAGTCAGCCTTAGGATACAGGACACAGACATTTACAATTTAATGGCTTTTCAAGAAATATTTCTGCATTGTATATTGTTTTACTGTAGCCCCCCATAATCATTCCTATTTTAATAACTAAAGGAAAATAGATATAACTACTAAAATAAATATTTTCATGTTTTTGTTTCCAATCTGAACTGCCTTGCACTCACAGAGAAAAAAAACCCAACACCAACCCCCAAAACAACCCCAAATAAAACTACCTAGAAACAGGCTACTATCTAGACATTATATTTTGAATAAAACAGCTGGAAATATCCACCCATTTTTCACTTCCAATGAAGGGGCCGTTTATAGCTATTCTTTATTATTCTTGTAAAATGAAATATTCTTAATAGCTGTTTGTGATTTGGTGATACAGACACTGCACACTTAAATGTGGTATAAAGGTTATAAACATTGGTATGAAAGTAAGAAAAACATTGATTCCATATACACATCTCAAAATCCGAAAGAAAATAACTACACTGCACAATAAAAAGTAATAATAATGAGAACCACATTGACATTTGTGACAAAAACCTCATCAGCTTCCAGCAGAGCAGGGATTTAAAGAAGTCATTCCAATACCACTGATATCAGGAACACTCAAAAGTGTTCTGGGAAAGGCCTGAACTAATACAAGATCAAATATGGACCATCCTGAAGATACCACAACCCACACCTGATTCTATTTGGTCCCCATGGACCAATCCAAATCCAAAACCACAGATTTTTTTCTTTTCCAGGCAAGATTCTGCTCTCATATAACTTTTCTTGGATCAGTAGATGATATATATACTTGATCTTTAGCTCCTGCCTTATAAAACAAGCCTGCTAAGAAACTTTGCTGAAGGCACATTTCTTTTTTAGACTGGAACAAGACAACCTATGTTTTTGTACTGTAGGCTCATTACATTATTGTTTGTTTAAATCCATGATAAACATTCAGGAAGCAGTAAAATAAAAGGGAAAATGTTTATGTTTAGGAGATCCAGCAAAGTAAATTACCTTCATTTTTAATATCACAGTTCTATATTTATCACTTTTTGAAATTTAACTTGGTGTAGTTCTGCTGAATTTACATTACCACAGAAATGATACTGGTCTTTTGTGTTTTAAAGCTTGAGTTACATCTCAGTTCTATTAAACTCCCTCCATGTATGTTGTTTCAAAGGTCAGAGCTGTAATAATACAGCACAGCAGAGGGTCAGGAGGACCAGTATCAACTGTTTGTGAAAATGAAGTATTAGCTGCTCACTGATCAGCTCTCCAGAGATATTTCCACACGTAATTATTAATAAAGAACCTCCTCTGCAGAATGAGTTATTTCCTTACATCCTACAGCCAACCAAAGATTTTCAGCCATTGTGTTCTACTCATGGTACAGCACAGAAAAAAAGACATGGCATCAGTTTGATTTATTCTTTGTTATGTGAAATGTCTGATGCTCTTTTGTCCTCCATGTGAGGTGGGATGCTGTTATCCCAGGTACTATCAGACATTTCTCTATTTGGCTTACAGAAAAAAAACAAAACCTTCTTGCAGTCATTTAGTCTAAACTCATCTATCTTTGAACAGCCAGTTCCCAAAGTGTAACACAATATTAATACCAACCATTAAACTCCCAACTTCTGCCCTAAGCAATCATAAGCTATCATCGGTGTGTTACCATCACAAATACATGGAAGAATCTTTTAGGAAAACAGGAATCAAGACAAACTTCAATATAATTACCTAAAATTGTAAACATTTATCATAATGAAGACAAATATCTGAGTATGGTGGGTCACATTTTGTACACTATTTGACTCCACCAAACTCAGGACTGCCCTCATTTTCCTAAGAGAGTTGATAATTTCGGTCATTTTTACAGTCTGGAAACAAAACAATTTTAATTTACAATTTCCTTGACCTTCTCCCAGACTATTTCCATACTGCCATGGACCCCAAGCTTTGGTTTGCACCAGAGAACTTGTAGCTCTGTTCCCTTAGTCCTGGAGTTCCCTGGAGCTGGATCCATTCAGCCTCATACTGGGAGTGATACCTTTACCACTGTCAGAACAGGGCAATTAAACACAGGGCACTTTCACAGCAGGTGAACCATCAGCACACACTTTGTGGGACATGACAGAAGGGAGAGGTTTTACACAGGGCAGAAGGGGCTGTGGTTCCAGGAGGAAAAGATCTATTGCTTGGATGCAGCTCAGTTGAACAGCAGAGTTATCTGCATCCCTTTCAAGATCCAGCAATACAAACCATGGCAACGAACTGTGACCAACACTTGACAACGAGCAGCAGCATGGACATGGAAATACACATGTTTGGGGGTGTTTATAAACAACAGTTTACCTGTGTGATATCATCCTGCTGGAAAGCACAGAAATTAAAGTGAAAAAGGCTGTAAGAGGGAAACTAGCAGGAAATGAAACAATAGCAAATATAAGGGATTACCACAAAGAACAGACATCCTTGAGAAAACAATTGAAAACTAGTAAATGGGAATTAAGTCATATTTTATTCCATACTACGTTGTCTACTGATCTCTGCTAGCCTGCAAAAGCTTATTCTTTCTACAGGAAAATGTATTTTAAATATCTTCAGGAGTTAGTCTCAAATAGTGAAGTCTGGCAGGGTTTCAGCAAAGGCTTAATACAAATTTCATAGGTTAAAAAAAGACAGTAATAAAATGCAAAGAGCTGAGAAAGCTGAAGAAAGACTGACAAATACTTTCACACAGAAACACACATCTCTGGTATTAGAAGACAGCTGTTATCAAATAATCAGTCTCAAGATACTGATGGCAAATGGGACAGGCAACAAGAACCGCCAAGCAGAAAATGGGGGTGGCCTGTTCAGTCACCAGGATAAACAGGATCAAGTTGCACTCACTATCATGTCAAAAACTACAGCTCACACCATGGAACAACTCACACAGTGGGTTTCCCAGCCAGCCTTGGGATTAAACTAATGGCCACTGCAGAAGCAATGGACAAAAAATGGCTGCAGACAAAGATAAACAGCGTACAGCATCTCTCGTAAACACTAAACACCCAACTGCATGAAATTTAGCAAAAATTTATAGCTATCAACAGATACTTCAAACATATTTACTAGAAAGAAAGATAAAGCACATGGCTGTGGAAATCCAGAAAACTCAACCACTTCTGTTACCCTCCTGGAGCTGTTGGATGCTGGAAGCTTTCAGAAATCTGACAGGCAATGACATACAGATCTGGAATTCATGGTCTTTGAGGAAACAGCTGACCTTATGTTTGAAGCTTGGCATTCAGACTATTACACAGACAGGTATTCTCTCATCCTTGGCCTTACTTTAGTGTGTGAAACGTGTCTGATACTGGATGGGCATTACACAGCCCAGTGCATGTGCTAAAGGGATGTGGAACAGAGAGCACACTGACCACAGAACTCGGTGTGTTTTCATTGGGCACGTCTGACTTGGACAGAGCAGAACAGCCTGATTTAAATAGATCTCATAGTGAGGACTACTTTTTTTTTTTAATTTTGTTTGCAGTTATGAGTGAAGAGTAAAACATGCTCTCTGTCTGGTTGCAGCAGGGTAAACAAGAAAGCTGTAAAACACTGTAAACCCACTGCTTGGACTTGCATTCAATACAGTAGTTTGCCAAGGCAGCAGCAGCACATTGTTAGGAAGCAGAGAATTATTGTTAGGAAGCAGAGAATTAGAAGCACAAATGCTAGAAGTACCCCACTCCCAAAAGACATAAAAGTTTTTGAAAATGCAGTTATGCTCAAGGGTCCATTACCACAGTACTGAGAATTCCACACAGCAAACAATGGGGCTGGACACAGGCAACCTCCTCTGCCAGCTCACAGCCTGCAGCCAGACACATTAGCTATCCCTGCCCAGGGAAGAATAACACATCTCCTTTCTCAGGGTTTAACTTTTCCAAGTGAAATAAACCCCATTACATACATACGTGTAAAACTGTAAAACTCAATCTCTTTTTGACAGACTGAATTTCCAGCTCTTCACTGAAAGGTTGTCTTTAAGTTGGTCACTGAAGTGATCAGAAGGTATTAGTCATGTTCTGAATATTTAGAGTACACTGAGGTAAAAGCTGATGGAGGAGAGCCAGTTAAGGAACTGAAGAAACAGCAGGTAAGACCTGTCAATATAATTCTCTATTGAAACAGTTCCTCATGTGATTCCATGTGGTCCATCCTTCCGCCCAAGGCATGTGAGACTAACAGCTCTGCACCAGGATTCCCAGCTGTGGGACCTCCCTGCTAAACATCAGCAAAGACATTTTGTGCTCTGTACATCCTGCAGCTGCTCAGCACCACTGATCCCATGTAAATGCCACTGCTGAGCCACTGCTCAGCAATTACAGCTTATCTAAACCACAAGTGCCATATATCAGTATGTGCCTGGTGCTCTAAGGGAAACTTATCTGGAGTTTTCCTGTATCTGCATGTAATTACCTCTGTCTTCCATATCACATTTATTACATGCATTGTATAACTCTGAAATCAGTCCTTTAGAGACTCCAGAGTTCATTATTCTCATTTCAGTAATTTATAAAAATCTGCTGATTTTTGAGAATGGGAAATAGAAATTTCTAATTGCATATAATTGAATACTGGCATGTCATCCTGAGTAAAAGCTCTGTGCAATACACTTGGGTCTATAATTCTGTCTTCAATTAACTGTCCTCCTGGACAGGTTGCTGTTTCCTTTTCTAAAACATTGGAATCAGCATCTGCTGAAGGGAAACGTAGACTCTAATTGTCTAGAAGAACAGAAGGACCACGGTTGACTCTTCTAACTTTTCCCTGATCTTAAATGGAAATTATGAGACAGAAGATATTTTGATACGGAAAACACATTCAGATTTTTCTGCTCAGTTGTTCCCAGTTGCTGTTCCTACAACCATCACAAGCCATTAGCTCTGTAGCCTCACAGGCATTGCTCTGTGGTATCTTTTTTGAAGTACTTACCATATCTTAGTCTTAAATGTTAAATATTCTTATTCTACCAATAAAGTGTTTGATGAAAAATGCTACATTTGTTAAAAATGTCAAAAGATTTCCTGACCTAAGGTATGCATTTATGGTAGGTGTGAGGGAAGTATTTATGCAACCATATTTGCATTTAGGATTTTTCTACGGATGCACATTATTCCCAATACATATTTCTAAAGGGACTGTCATCTGGGTTTCACAGTATCTGTAAGTGAACTTTGTGCCCAAAAAAGGATTATTTACATTTTGATGTCATTAGATTAAAAATGGTATGTAATAACATAAGATCAATTCTCACTTAAGCTTGACTCTGCAGGTTTTTTTAATTACTATATCACCAGAATATGGGGGTTAAACAATGCCAGCAAGATATTACCCTCATAGAGAGATGCTTTCTGTGAGGTGTTTGAGTAGAAATATTAACTAGAGCCTATTAAGATAATGACATGCTGAATTATCACTAGGACTGATGAAAACAGTAATTAAACATTACAGCTTGCATGTGTCATCATTACCTTATTTTCTTTACAAAATAACAGATGGTTTTAGGTATCACACAACATGAACAGCTACTAACAGTGATGGTGATAAAATCACAACACACTCAATGATATCAGTGCCAGCACTTCTAGGATAAGAAGTGTATAAACATATCTGGAGTGGAAGGAGGAGTGGAATAGGTGTAATTCATGCTTTAGCTCAGCCACAGTGGGTGCAATTGTATTTCTTACTTTAATCCAGGCAGCTACCTTTTGAAGAAAACAGGGTGCATTTTCACAGTAGCCATCCATCAGACAAGATGCAAACTGAAACTGCCCCAGGCAACAAATGAAATATCATGGAAGTGACAGTTTGGTTATTAAGAGAGGTTTCTTCACATTACAGAGCCTTGATATGATCTGATTTGATCCACATTTATTTCCTGGAGGGGTGTGTACATAGAAAGAACAATTCTGGGAAGCCCTGTAAGGGAGTGCAGCCTCAAAGTCTCTAGTGAAACACAACAAATGCCTTTTCAATCTTTAGCTATGATATCATTTTCTCTTGCAGCTTTCATACAATTGGTAGGATTTCTTTGCCTGAGCAAATGCATATACTTAACACAGTGAGAAAGGTTAAAGTGAAATGAAAATTTTGGAGTACTTTCTAAAACAGTCAACTCAAACAAGGAACAATCCAGAAAAAATATAAAATAAAATATAAAGCAATAAAACCACTTTGAAGTATTTTGCTGTATTTTTTTTTCCTTAGCACTTGAAATAAAATATTCGTTAGGTAGGACTGGTTTTAAACCAAAAAAACTCCTCTTCAAATTCACGGGAAAATTTAAACTGTGCTTACTACTGGACAGCTTGTGTTTGTTTTTTCCTAAAGGCTGGGAAGTCAGAAGACCGCAGTTTCCAGTAAAATACATCAGTTTGCCTGTATGAATCAAGACACTTGCTGTATGCAAAAGTCATCAACAAAGCACAAAATCACAGAATCATTGCTGCAGATTTTCTTGAGACTGTTACACCTGCTTTATGTTGCTAAGCAATAAATTGGAATTCTTTGAATTTGCAAAAATTACCATTCCAATGGATTAATTTCTGAGACAAGAACACAGCACAGGAATCACAGAACTGATTGCTCCAATGACAACCTAATGACATCCAAGGAGGGTGTTCCCTGTTGCCTCTTGTTGTTACAGGAGAGCCTGCAGAGCTCTTGAATACTGTAGAACAGAGTAAAACCATCAGCACAATAACTAAAACCTTTTCAGCTATGAGGAGTGGTATCTCTTGCTGCTGCTGTCAAACTTCCAACATGGTAGAACCCAGCTAAGAGAAGATGCACGGATCAGTGAAAAGTAAAAAGAAAAAGAACAAATCCAGCATAACAAGCAAGAGAAAAGGAAGTTAATCAGATTTCTGGATGTAGTAGAGCAAAGGGGAACTGCAGATCATGGGGCAACAGGCTGAAAGTAGTGAAAGAAAAAGAAATCCTCAGGTGAGAGTTCAGCTGGTCTAAGTCAGCGTAGCCCCAGGGAAGTTACGCTCACTTAGGCCCGGTAGGAATCTGGCTCAGCAACCTGAAAAAAGAAAGGGAAAAACTGATAAACAAGAAAAGACTGAGATTGAGCAGAAATATAGATATATATGTATTTCCCTTCTTCCGGGGAGAAGGAAGAAAATTCTTGTCGATGGAGCTGAAAGGGTGGGAGAACAGACAACTTAGCAGGAAGACAAAGCTGGAAACACAAAGCATAGGAAGCAAAAAGAAATAAACATTGAAACCAAGAAATGGCAACATTGCCAGGTGGGAAAGAAAGAATCTTAAAGATATCCAGAATGAGGTGGCAGAGAGAAAAATTATGTGCGTTTAGGAATTTGACTTCCTATTGAGGCTACTGCTCCTTGCATATGCCCATCAGAAGCACTTTAATATTGGTCTTGGTTCACTGTTACCTATTCGTTTTTATTCCTCTGACACTGCTAAATACCATTAAGTGTAGATCAAGATTCCTGGAATATACACTTCTGGATCACTGTTACCATTTTTCCACTAGACAGACAGATTTTTTGAGGTATGATAATCTCTTCATCTCCCCATCATCACTGCAACGTGAAAAAATTCTTCAGTCAATGGGTATTCTTGTAGTAAATATGGAGGGGGAGAGTGTATGAAAAGAAAAAATACCCAGAATATGATAAAAGCCCTCTAATATTTAAAACAGAAATGTCATCAGCTAAAGTTATTATTTCTGTTAATTGTTTCCCATCCATCCTAGTGTTATTAAATAAGCACTGTTTACAAGCCTCTACAAGCCTGCACAATATGCATACACAGAGCCCTACAGCAAAAATGCATTTATGTACTATTTGCAGTAATTATCTAAACATATGAGCCTATCTTATTATACCCATTACTATGTGAAGCAAACACCAGATCCCAGACTGAAGATATTCTTTAACTGGGTTTGTAACCCAGTGATTGGAACACTTGTCTAGAAAGGACAGCCTTATCTCCATAATGTATGCACTTAAATCAATACCCATGGCACCGAGTGCATTTCTAATTATTTATTCATTTTAAAAACAACTGTGCCTGCATGGGCAGGCTATACAACATTTCTGTGTTGTTTAAATGGTTTGCAGCTAACTTGCTGGGCCAGTCTTCCATCTATACAAACTTTTCCAATACAAGATGTACAAATGGCTAGTGTTAGGTTTGTGTGCTTGTCCTCGCTTATTAAACAGGACATTTCCTAGATTAATCAGCAATAGAGTAAGGTTACAAGCAGTGGAGCTTGCCTGAAAAATACAAAGCTTTTAATTTTTTTTTAATTTTTTTTACATTGAAATCTTGTGAATCCCAGCACTCATTTGGAATAGGAAAGCTGCCCTTGTCCAACCAAAACAAGACAGCATCCTGTGATGCAGCTGACTATGCAGAAGATTAATGATCCTTTTCACTCTTTTTGAACAGAAATGCTACTCTGAGGCTGAACATGTTTTCCTTATGAAAACACAATTATTGGCGCAGGGCTGTGAAAAGTTCCAGTTTTGAGCTTATACTTCTCATACTCTGTAGCTCTCATACTAATCTAGTAATGAAAATTAGGGTCTTAAAGCTAAGTAATTGCTCTGGGGAGCATGGAAACTGGAGATAATATACAAGTGATGACAGCAAATGTAACGTGGATCTGTAACTGAACCTCGTTAACAAAAAGAACAACTCCCAATTGCAAAATCCTGATCATACCACTCGACTATAATACATAAACATTAAAACACAGCAGCTCCTCAAGCTGCATATATCTATATGCTATGTTTATATAGATGTATGCAGATAAAAAAATACACCCATGTACACACACATTCTAACACGACACAGAGAGAGACACACAAATAGGCTTAAGTTTATAAGCAAAGAGCATCCACAGAGAGGACACTGTGTTATGCTGGACAAACCCTGTGTTGCCACTGAAACGTACTCACCATTTGCAGAAGATCAGAAGAAACCATCTGCATGCAACACATTGCTGTTGCCAAAGCACAGACAATGGTGGAGATGATATTGAGAGCGCACACACTGAACAACAGGTCCTGCGAAGAGACATCAGCAGAATATCATCTCTTATCTCAGGGACACAAAGGACAGGAAATGCTTGAGGAATTTGATAACAAACACTCTCAACTGCTATCGATTAATATGGTCCCAAATAACTGGGTAGAACACATTTAGCTTGTAATCTTTTTCAGGTAGCAATCCACAAAGGCAGCAATTACAGAAACAAACATCTTCCCTTTCCCAGTTCTCGCAAGACATTTTCTATTAGATATTTCCTCAGAAATATTGATATTCAAATTTTCTTTTTTCCCAAAAAGACAAATTAATCTTTCACAGTCGACTCCAAGCTGCAGCTATCACAAGAAAGATCCTATGAAAGACACCTCTGATTAAAAACCACATGCAGAAATATTATTGCTTTGAGTAGTTGAAATCTACAACGTAGGGTTGTGTGTTAAAAAAATTCTAGTATGAAATAGAGACTTATCCTATGTCAGAAACTCGATGCATCTGAAATATTTTTATATGAGAGAAAGACAGTGATTACACACCCAGATATTTCACCTTCTACTGATGAATTGAGTACCTATGGTTGTATCGTTGGCTTGCTTTTCTAAAGAAAAAGAAGCTTAAAATAGAACACAGAATATTGGTATAACAAGTAGAATAAAGGAAAATAAACATTTGAATTAAAATGGAACATTTTTATAGCAATGGTACCACTAAAAATAAAGCATCTGTCTCTCTCCCAATCACTGGATTTGCATTTACCATCTTCACGGCCAGTGAAAAGACATGAAAAGAATTTAGTGTGCTGGCAACATTTCAAAACTGCTACAATCCTTGTACAGAAACTGCATGGCTGCTGTGGCTGTTGTGTGGCTCAGTTCTCTGAATAGCCAGTAAAAGCATTTGAGAAAAAGCAGTGAGAACAAATGAAAAGCTAATTTAAAATTGCTACAATACCATGAGTAAAAAGCACTCACTGTGTAAAGAACATTCCATAGGATCTAATTTTAAAATAGTACTTTATTCACTGCCAGTGCATGAAATAACTTCTATGCTATAAATTGCTTTGTTTTCCCCAACAATTCTGAAACAAATGATAGAAAGGTGCAGATTTACTCCTGCCACTGTAATTGCTTGCTCCTCAAGTGACCTTCATTTGAAGATGGAAATGCCAGCCATGGGAACCAGGCAGACAATAAATGGGCCAACAAGTTTTAGTCATTTAATAACTTACACTGAGCCAGATTTGCTCTTGCTGATCTGGTCAGTAGTTTTCTGTCTTCTTGGCCAACCCCTCAGCCAGGGGAATAATGAATCATCAGCATTAACAGCAAAATACTGGAAGGGCCAATCACTATGTCACTTACAGAAGGTGATGCAGAGGACTCACTCAAAGCCACTTAGAGCATTCAAATGGAGGTAAACAGACAAAGTGATCCCTGGAGACCCAATTTGTTAACAGTGGCAAAAAAAGGAGATTGAGATCCTTCATGTTCTGCTTTCCACATACAAACCTGGTAAAGAACACCGAGGCAGAGACAAGATCTAGGGTAGAAAAATAGGACAATTTCCTAGTAGGAAGAAACATCATCCATTGCCTACTACAGCCATTTAAATACAAAAAATATAGCCCATCTGAGTTCATAACTTAATACCATTTATACTAAATAATAAAATCAAAGTTCCAAATTAGAATGCAAAGTGTCTCTAAGACCCTCATACAACTTTACACATCCCAGGACAGACTTAACTGCGCCTCTAAGTCTCATGACAGATGTTTCTCTCATCTGTTCCTAAAGACCCCACAGCTTTATCCCACTATTCCAGTGTTTATTTTTGCCATCAGTGCCCTGGTTATGTCCATCCCACAGATGAAAGCCATGGCTTCTTTTCTTCCATAGCTCTTGAGAACAGGCTGTTACACAGCAGACTTTTATACCTTTGAACTCTATTAGCACTCCTGAAGCCTTTTCCACCTTTACTGCATGACATATTGACACCATTTTCTCCAATTCTCAACTGAAATCAACTTCCTAGGCCTCTGATCCTTTTCATTAAGCTAATTTGTTTCACCCCACCTGGGCCTACATTTTTCCTTAAATGCAGAATCCTAAACTAGGCACAGCTGAAGGCCTTGCAAACACTGACTCTAGTGTGAGGATTATTTCTTGTGCCTTACAGGCTACACTCATCCCTACCCACCCTGAGACATTCCTTGGCACACTGGGACAGCTGTGCTCCATTTGTTACTCAGCATTATGCTTTTGATGTAGGGCAGGGATTACTGCCCACAGGAACAGCAGCCTCTTTCCACACACTCCTTTCCAGGCTAAGCACACAATTCCTCTTCCTGCTACAATCTCTTTGAAGGTGAAGGTACAACCAGAAAATTCCAAATGCAGGGATGAAGAGTTTTTATGCATTTCATAAAGATCAATAAGGACCAGACATGTAAAACGCTGTAAGTCTAAAGTATTAATAGAGACAATAATAACTGAGAAATGATTGTGGAGGCCGCACCACCACTAGATATTTCTTAAAGCAAGACTGCTTCTTTATTTGTTTTGGCTTTTTTATCCTGAAGTCTGTTTCAATTCAAACAGGAATCAAGCCACAACCCACCCTTCTCCTCTGCTCCCCACTCCCCCCACCCTCCCCAAACATTAATCAGCCTCAGGCAATTTACCATTTTCAGGAAATTCACTGCCTGTGCCCTGTAGAAAAAATAATTAGGTAATCCATGACACTCATTTATTCAGCTGTAGATAAAAAGTGAGCAGGAACTAAAGCCCTCCACAGCCAAGCACACTGCCAGAAGGACAGGGTAGGTGCTTACAGACAGCAGCTGGAACAATGACAATTAAGACGTCCTTTAGGAAATGTCTGTGAAAAACGATTGCAACAGGGGCAATCGTAACTCCCCACAGCCCCAGCCCCAGCCCCAGCCACCTACATTTATAGGTGCCTAAAGGAGAAGGAAATCTGTACTAAATACAAAATCAGGGAGGTTTAGTAACAGATCTTTAGCTGACATCTACCAGAACACTAATCAGAACACACAACATGTGAATCTCTAATGGTACGAAATACAATTCTCTGTTCCTCAGAAATGGCTGAAACAATTTTCTCTTAGATGCTGTCTTTGTCTTTTTAAGACAAAACTGTGATTCTTCAGCATGTTCATATGATAATTAATGCTCTGATAAGTATAATGTACTAGGGAGAATTAATCTTCTACAGGTTATATATACAATTTTCTTCATACACCTTAGCTCACTAGCTGCAGAGGACACAAATCCCCTTCAGAGTGGAATCAGCTGTCAGAATTGCCTGGAACCATGCCTAGATCAGTCCAGAGATACATGCACAGCAGTCAGACAGCACTGTGAGCTGTTTCTCTGTGGCCACTTATTTTCCCAAGTAGGTCCCTCACTAAATCTTAAAAGTGGTGCTAAAATTTAGTACTGACAGTGAAAAAAGCAAGGTTTCATGGTTGTAATATTCCATTTATACTACAACTTGAACAATTGCCAAATTAATGGTGCCAGCACCTGCATAACTGTTTATCATGCTTTTCCTCCATAATAACAGACACCTTTGACTTGTGCTGTGTTCCCAAAGGATACCTGTGCATTCCCAAACCTTCTTCATACTATCATTTCCCATACATCTAACTTAGGGACAGAACAGGTATTTTTTCTTTTTCCTAATTCAAGCTGTTTTCACTATTATTCTTTTGACACTGTTTTTGTGATACTGCACCTCAGGTCTTCCTTTGCTAGCACAATTAAAATAATGCATAAATGTATAAAAATGCATGTTCTATAAATGTGTAGCCCAAAATCCTGCAGAGCAGATTAAAATAGGAGATGTATTACAAAACCTGAGTATTATTTAAAATGTGAATGTTTAATTGCAATATTTTAATATTCTGTATTCAAAGAATGTAATTTTAAGATATAATTAATTGAGAATATAAAAGCTCACACTGCAATATGCTCAAAAAGTAATTTTTCCTAAAAACTTATTTTCTTTGTTTTCCATCAAACTGCTGGGTGATAAAGCAGTCAGATGGTATCAAACTGGAATAAGTAAAAAATTGGTGATTGCCACATCGATAACTCAACTGTAGAAACAATCATTTAACAAAGCAATTTAGAACAGCTGTTAGCACATGCAATTACCTGACAGAAGCAAAGAGATGAGATAGAATCTAAAATGAAAAATGACAATGGCACGAATCCCATCAGCCAGTGATGGGTGCACTGACAAGCTGGTCCTTTATAACCAATGAACACTCACTCTACACGTGTTCACCCTCCTGAAATTCTGTCCTTCAGAACATCATCTGTACCTCCTATCACAGCAAATACAAAGCAAAACTGGAATAATATCACTTCACTCTAATGGTGGGCCACACCCATAAAGTTCCTTCAGCTTAGAAACCAATTTAAAACTGCATTTGTCTCTAATAGCAGTTATCTTTCAAAACCATCAAGTAAGCCAGGCTAAACCAGGAATATCTGGACATCTTCAAAACTCAACTCAAATGCAGACTTTGGTAAGTATTTAGTCACTCTCTTGCTTCTCCCTATCATAGCAATAAACTGTACTGTAAGTTAAGTTACACGCATGAACATCAAAGCACAGAATTTGTCGCTCAGTACAGACCACACCACACAGATAAAGCACCATTACCTCAAAATATTCACTCTGCCAAGTACTATATAGAAAATTAATCAGCTGTGCTGCTTACATAGAATGAGAAACTGTATTTAAACCTCTTTGGCTCTAGAAAGACACAAAGTACATCCATTTCATCTTATGAGTTCCAGTCTGCTCAACAGTATTGAGCTGACAGCTCTCTGTACAACACACTCACATTTTGCTGGCTGAATGGATTTTTTTCCTGTGGAAATAAAAGATTTGTAGTCTTTGAGGTTCTTGACACTTTTGAGACCTTAGCCAATATACGATGAAAGAAGCAAAATCAGCTTGCTGATGTGTAAAAGGAACACTCTGTGAGCAACAGCCCTGAGCACATGGATCTCAGCATCCCCAGCGATCGATGGCTAAAAGTGGCTCCACGGCTGAAATGCTGCGGAGATGATTTCTTTTCTCCTTGATTGACTTCAATTATAGTGCTTCATTTCTTATACTACTGTATCCTGAAAAGAGATAATGAGCAGCAAAGCTTTTTCACCCATGAAATTAGTGTCAATGTACTTCTTTTATTCAAGAATTCAAGGACAACAATCCTTTTAACTCAAAATATAACTTTAGCTGTTCTCACTGGATACATCTACAAAAACACTGGGAAAAATATCTGCTCTAATACAAGGAAGGCTCAAGAATTAATTCTGAGTCAAATGGGTCTCAACCACACATTGCATTGTAAGTGGAGAGATAATCAACACTTCATATAATAGATTTAAGGTTTGAAAGTACAGTGTAATTCACTATTTTATCACATTTTTAAGAAGCAGTCTACAGTGCACTGCTACTTAAAAATAAACTGAAAAATGTCTTCTCTGTTTGCACTCAAGTTTGCATACCTTCCAACTCAGGTGCTGCATTAAATTTAGTACTGGGATATGATAGTTAGAGATTACTAAAAGGCTAAGGTTTCATAACATAACTGGACAAGGATGGAATAAACAGATTCCAGTCATTCAAAGAGGCACCTTTTCAGCTGTGAGAGAAGTTTCCAACCATATTCACTCATTGTCCAAGCTATTAACAGAAAGAAGTATGAGGAAGGAAAAGTAGCTCAGCTATTCAGAGTAAAAAGCCCACCCTGATCCACCCTATTTTTGATGGTCTTGGTGTGGTAAATACACTCTGAATGTAGGGAATCTTTTCAGCTGCCTGTAAAGGAATGTGAAACAAATCCAGCATTTAAAAATCTGATCTGGAATTACTTTTTCTGTGCTGAGCTTTATCCAATTTTAAGTAGCTTATGAAGCCTTTCAGGTAAGTCATTCAGTAAAATTAATAATATTGCATTTGGTCTTACAGTAAACACGAGGAAACACTGTTCTCATAACTCTAAAGAACGTGCTAGGAGCCATCCTCCTCTGTTTTGCAAGTGGAAGCACCTTCTTCTGAATGAAAAAAAAATTAAATATATGAGTAGACTTGATCATCAGGAAACTCAGTAACAATAAATTTGGATTCAAAGGAGAGGAAAGGAAAGAAAGTATTCACACAGAAGACTTCAAGAGCCCTGACCTATATAAATCTTTAATAGAGATGCCTAACTAATGAATGCAATCAGAAACCTGAAAGAGCCATTTACTATTTATATTACACTTGAACTTTAGCAGCTCCAAACCAAATATTTATGCTGAAGACAGAGGAGGGAATCAGCTTCTCTCCTTGCCCGATAGTCACAAAAGCATTCTACAGATGCACCTTAAGTAAAGTAGGAACCAATTATGTAAATAACAAATCTATAAATTCACATACATGTCTGCAGGTATTCTAGACTGTGTAAGCTGCTAAAAGTAATTAAAAATACTCACCTGGATCATTACTAAACCAAAACAGCATAACGTTCCTCTCTTGCATGTCAGTATCAGACAGCAACAATACATTACAAAATAATTCAAACTTCTAAATACCTAACTTCATCCTCTGAAAATGTTGCACGTATATCTTAAGTTCAGAATACTCTGAGTTTAGAAAGAAGACAACATTTTCACAGATGAAAGATGTCAGGAAAATTTAGCCATTTTACTTTAATTAACATGACAAGAAAAACTCAGATCCTTAAAATTTCATCCACTTCCTGCAGAAAAACAGATTAAGTTGATGTTATTGAAACTGCATCCTAAATCCATCCCATCTGTGGTCATCATCTCATTTTTGGACACCTGATTCTTAATAAACCTTTTAAACTCTTTTAACTAATTTTGTAATAGGTAGGATTTGCTTGTGCCTTCATTTGGCTTTAATTAAACCAAGTAACTTCCTAATATAGGATAAAGATGTTCTAGAAGTATGGTTGCTGTAAAAAAAAAAAAAAAAAAAAAAAAAACAAAAAAACAAGGTACTAGGACACTGACATCCTTTGGAAGCACAGATCATTGACCCTGAGTATCCAGAGGAAAGCAAAGAACCTTATTTTCTGGAGCAGTTTAGGAACTACTAATGCAGGAAACTGTAAAAACCCCTATGTCTCCTAGTGAAATACAGAAACCAGGAAGTCTCTCCACTGTAAAACAGGGTAGATGGATCACACTTGGGTGCCTGCAGATCTTAATAGCAGTTCATCACATCATACAACTGTGCTATTTTTACTGAGGTGTGCAGACAAGACTACAAGTATGGCATCAAAAATATAATTCTAACCCTACCAATTCAACACCCTTGAGTGGGCTGAGACCCCATTACAACAGTGAAATGGCACAGTATTTTTCTCCATTTTGCTGTAACATCTAATTTTGTGCTGCAGTCCCACTGTTCAACTAATCTCAGAAACCAGCACTTATAAATCAGCCAGCATTTGCAATCACTACTCGTATCTATACATGTGCATATGTGGGACCATACATACTGCAGTGGTAGCTCCTCTGTCTCCATTAAAAGGTTTGAGTAGTTTATTCAGGGCTTGAAATGAAGAAAGAAGGAGGATTGATTTACAAAAAAGCACACAGAGGTGGTTCATTGCAGAAACAACAACAAATTTAGAGATTTTTCAAAGCAATTATAAACCTCCCACTCAATATCATGCAAGGCTCAGTTAACATACACAGGACCAGGAGCCACTGCTGCTTTTCCTTGTCCTGTTTGACTGCCTGGGAACAAGATCAGACAGGTGATATGTGCTGGATTGTTCTGTTCACAGTGAAGCTCCACAGCTGCTACCACCAAAATCCCACAGATGACTTAGTGGAAACGAGATTTTTACCCCACCTGCAATAAAGAGGAACCTACATAATGTTATAAATTAAATGTATAACCTTAACTCGGGTTCTCTACATTTTCTCACCCTCTGGCTCCTCAAACAATTAATACAATTGAGCTTTTGGTACTAAAACATGTTTCTTTAAAATCACATTGTAGTTGTTAATTGTAATTAAAGAGAGTGAGCCTTATTACTATCAGCTGTTACCTAATGAGTTGTAACTTTTTTTCTTATGGGCTTAGTAGAACACTGTTCTTAATTTTACAGCCAGGAATCAGAGCTAAGCCAAAGAGAAAGCAAATGTAGAATTAAAACTGAAAAAGATGTAAAAAACTTTCTGAAAAAGTTATTTTCCTAACTACCCTTTCTTAGACGAAAAGTTCTGAACATAATTAAACTTGCACTCAGATTATACTCATGGGAACTCCTATGCTTAAACCCATTTTCTTGTAGTGTAAGTTGATATGTCAATTCCCTTTATAAATGATTGTTATATCGTAGAATAAATTAAATTTTGTGCTTGTATTCTGATTGCTGTATTGGTTAGAATCCTTGTTTTTATTTTCAGCATATGTCACTTCTACTCACTCCATATGCTGATAAGGTCCTCCAAAGATAAACAGTTGTTTTCCCTCTCATTAAAGTTTACCTTGCTGACATATTTAGAGGAAGCTAACATATGCACCCTCAATCTTTATTTTCATGGGATTAACAAGTCAGCTTTTCCTGAATGACAGGTTCATCCTTCTGCATCTGTCATACTTTGAGGAATGTCCTTCTTGGAAGTTACTTTCTTGTAATACATTGCACTGAAGATTGTTTTGTTTTGACCAACAATGTCAAGTTATGCTTCTTTTCCACTTATTAAACTCCTGCTACCAAGTAGGTTTTTGCTCGGTTACCTTTGTCATGCTGATTAAAACCTGAGGCAGAGTTCTTACTTAATTTTGGGGCCATATAAAAATATTTTAACTTCTACCTCATCTATATTAATTGGTGGTAGCTTTATTTTATTTTTTTCTTAACAAGGCTGAAGAACATTTTGGTATTTACTACATACCTTACATAGCATCTCTACCCATTCTGAATTTTAAAATATATCTTCAAATATCAATAAAACTTCTATAGCTTTCTCAAGACCCATCTGAGAAAATCTACCTCCCTAAGATCCTTCTCACAATGAATTTCTCTACTCCATTATTTTCTATTAGTTTTATTAAAGTACATATTTTGAAACTGAGAGTCACAGATAGAGTTCTGCTGATCATGCAACTAAACCTAGAATGAATCAATATCTGCCTCTCAGCCTAGGTTTCCTTTTTCTGAGCTGCTCTCATTGATTCCTTATTATTTTTCAAAACAACATAGCATCAATGCCTTCCCATTTGGTGATAATGAAGTGAAGCAATGATGGCAGCAATTACACTGAGCTCTAAGTCACTTATACAATATTCTTAGTATTTGCTCTCAATTTTTCATCAGGGTAGCTGTAACACAAAATGCGACAAGATTTAAACTTTTTACAATGTTGCAGGGCAGTCTATAAGCAGGTTTCCAGCATCACCCAGAAAGAACACTCACTCTTCTCTCCCAAAGTAACATCCCTGCCTTCCTGGCAGCAGCACATCAGGAGATACCTCATCGTTCTGCAACGCTTTGTGTTTCTTTGCAGTTCACCATAACATCAACAAACACCACCTCGGAACAGCAAAGTGAAAGATACCTGTTCTTGCACCTTCCAGCATAAACCATAGCCAGTCTGAACTTCTGTTTCTTGAGTAATCTTTAACAAAACAGTTACCCACACAAATGCTGATATTGAGATGGAGATGTATTTTGCACATAAGGGTGGTCGAAGACAGAGAACAGCAGCTGCTGCTCCCTTCATCACACACTTTGTCTTGCTAAGTTAAAACTGCAATAAACAGTTAATTCTCTCCTAACACACCTTGAGGGTCAGCCTCACTGCATTGCACTCCTGCAGAGGGTTCAGTTTCAGTGTTTCTCCCAGGTTACTGCAGCCTGATGTCTGATGCTGCATTTCACAGCAAACACAGACACCATCACTGTCGAATTTGATCTGTGGAGAAAAGAAAAGGTCAGAAAAAGTATAAATCAACAGAAACACACTTCCCAAAAATAGTATTTACAGTTACAGTGATGACTACTAAATGCAAAATTAAAATCTCTGTGCAGAACCTTAGGAGTATGTTTTCCAATGGTTAATATAAGCTATAAAAACAGGTAAAATACAGAAAGAGGATTCAATGTCAAAAGTGTTACCTTTAATGCTTCTTTTTGAAAAAAATTTGCTTTGCAGGGGCAGGCAAAACCAGACTAACTCAACTGAATAAACATAAAATCATACCCAATGTGGGAAAACCAAAAATAACAGAAAGAGGTCAGAAAATACGTGAAAGACTCATGATCACAAATCAGTCCTTTATTCCCCTAAGTAAAGATGGAAGCACAGTGGCTGGGTGGTGAGATCTGAATCACCCTGTTACTTAATCTTTTGCATTAAAAAAAACCCAACATTTCCAGACACAAATCCACAAAAAAAAAAAATTCCTAATGCAAATACACATTTGCTATTTTTAAATCAAATTCTCCCTAGTATGTTGCCAATTTCCTGAACAAAAACAGATACCAGCATTCCTTGTGGAATTACCTCTCACAGCCTTATACATAAAATAATTTCAACAGAATATTTACTTACTTCTTAGACCTCAAAGAACATTTAAATTGTTCATATGATCTTAAAAGTTGTATGTTTAAATATATGTATTTTTTTAGTGCGACCCCTATCAGGCTTATGTAGCACTCTCTCCTTACATGCTGGTGACCAGGACAGCAGATGGAAGAGCAAAAATAAGAGTCAATTAAAAGAACATAATAAACTTCTCCAGATGAGGTACAGATGACTGAATGCTTGCTTACTGTGATGAAAGCATGCTCAGGGCAGGAGCTATCTCAGGAGATTTCAGCTCCTGAGGCTCCAGATTGCCCTCTAGCCAGCACAATTTGTAAAAGGCTTTAGAAAAAAATTGGGTATGTAAATTACACCATTTCCCATATTCTCCAAGGCAACACTGGAAATAATTGTCTGTGGCAACTCACAGAAACTGGTCATACCCTATGCCATAGACACTGCAAAGAAATAAAGAAAAACCATTGGTTGCTCACCTCTATGGTAGTTGTGGGGTTTATTTCTCATTAGCATACAATTTAACTACAAAGCAGCTTGAACAATTTCAGATTAGTTCTTTTCCAATTCCTGTAATCTTTTAATACTTTCTTTTAAAAGGTGAAATATCTGTGCAAAACCCAACTAAATGGTTTATGATCAACTGACCTCAGCTCTTCAAGCTGATGTAAAATCAAAGCACTGGATGTCACTGGGGAGGTCTTGCTCCCAAAACTCTCTGTAAATGGTTCAGGGGTTGAGAAATGCTGCTGAGGAATTTTGGAACTCACACTTTGAATTTAGAGCTGTGCCAAGGCCAGGGGCCAGAAGGCTACACCTGGTAAATCAATATAGGTTTCAGCTGCTAAAAAGTTTTTGTAATGAGGAAAATGGACTTCAGACAAAGCTTTCTACTGCAAGATTGTCTATTCTGATTCTTGCTGCCCCTGTTTAATAAAGGACAGGCACTGACTCATGCCACGCATCTCGCATTTTGAATGTGAAATACAGATCCCAGGGCCACCTGTATCACATGTAATGAACAGGTGAACAAAGATAAGGCTCAAAAGGCTGGGTCAAGATTCCCCATTTATGAGAGATTCTCAATTCATTCTGAAAGTTGGTCCATAACTCTGTACTGTGCAGTAGTTCTTGTTTTAATAATCTTCTTAAAATGAGTTAAAAGCTTATTGTTTACATAACAGTTCTTGCAAAACACAGGGCCACCTTAAGAATCACAGCATATTCAAAACCAGCCAAGATTCACTACCAGATTGGAAGCATATTATTTCTGGAGAATTTTTATCAATTTGCCTTGTTGTGCACCTTTTCCTTCCATGTTTGTGAAGTGACCTGTTTGCTGAGTTATGTACCTGCAATGGGGAGCAGGACCAAAGGCTGTAGGTGTCACTGCATTTGTGTTCTCAGCAATGCAGCAGCTGAAAGCACTCCTGAGCCCCTGCTCCCAGAATGCCCTTCCCTGCCCTGCTGCAGTCTCACACTTGTGCAGACAGGATCAAGAGTTCATACAGCTATTCTGTCACCTAAACAGTGCCAAAATTAACTTTTTTTTAAAATTTTTTTTTATTTGGGAAGGAAGGAGAAGTGATTTATTGTTGAGCCCAAATCACATCTCAAAGGACATTCACTGTGTGACTCCATAAACAAAGACAGTAGCACTGACAATAAATCTGCATTGGTACAGGGAGAAGGAGTTGGGATCACTCCTTGCAGCTGCTGGGCTGGTGTTTGCCAGCCTCAGACACAACTACACCAGCAGAGCCTCCAAAACTGTCTGTGCTTCAATCTCTTTTTGGCTGGCAGAGCTCAAGAATAAAGCATCATTCACTTCATGCTCTGCACATACCCCCACCATCCTGCGCATATTTGTGTCCCACTTCGTGATTCTTACTCATGCTAGTCAGTACTCACAGCAGAGTTTGTGTGCTTTCATATTTATGACAGTTGCACAGTACACCCTCATCCAAACCATATTTAAGATTTCAAACAGCAGCCAGAGCTGCCTACATGCATAAATTGTCTTGTAAGTTTTTGTTTTGTCAAAAAAGCAGTACTGTTACATCAAAAGTCATAAAACCCATTAAAACTTGACTTTTATACAGCAGAGAATCAAAAAAGGAAAGGACCTTCCAGATTTATTACAAATACATGCACACACTCTCACAGGCTTTATGTTTTTTTTTTTTTTTCATCTGTATCAATTAATCAAATTCTGTCAATGCTGCTGGAAAGAAGCTTGTTTGGCTGCTAAGTGCACACACACTCTCCCCTAACAGGGCAAATTAGGAGTTAACACTGTTACTTTGCATTTTATCACCTCCTTAATACAAATGTAAGTCTTCTAATAAAAGTAGTAATAGATTTTACTACTACTTCTAAATTAACCTTCAGGGTTTTTTATAGGAACATAAAAGAAGGGAAGGAAAAATTTCAAACTGAAGTATCAGAGTTCCAAAGTTGATAACAAGGCAGTGAAGTACAAGAAAGCTCCACTTAGGGGAAGGAACTTCAGTCAATTCTAGTACCTTATGCAGAGGGAAAGATGGGAGGATCCAGTAAGGATAAAGTTGCATTGTAGGGAAATATAAAGATTAAAAACTGACAGATGGCCAAGAACAAAACAGAGTATATTCTATTTCCTGGAATTTTAAAAATTGTTTTTCGATATGCACAGACCTGGGTTTAGCTCCAGTGCAAAATGGAATACAAATAAACCTCAGTACTGGACCTGGGCTCTGCCATTCAGCTCTTTGTGAACCTGCACCTGCTTCACTTTTCCTTGCTTTGTCTATTCCAGCTAAGATAATTCAGGGGAAAGAAGACTCTTCCTTTATGTGTTACTGTAACCACTAGCCAATTTCAGCTGTACCAACCAAAAAAAATAAAAGTAATCTTTCAATAGAGAGATTGACACTATCACTACTTTTCTGAATAATAATCACCTGTAAATTTGATTAAAATTACAGCATTTATTTTTAAATTAATAAATGCCTTACAAGACAGGTAAACACAATAAAAACAAACACAGATGAAGAAATAAAACATATTCTGTCTTGTGCAGTAATGGAACATAAAATATATTAATTGCTCTACCCATACATGTTAGGAACAATTTTTAGAGAACCATTATTTGAAAAAGAAATTTCTATACAGAAATGTTTCTCCTATACACAGTAATGAACAGCTTGAGTGTGCAACTTCTCTGTGTATGTCTGACTCTCACTGATTTAAAGCAGTATCTTGAGGTTTTGTCTACAGGATCTGCAGGTAATTATGAGAAAAAAATTCCAATTAATTTTTCATAACAAGGCATTAAAGCTACTGCCCTTTTTTCCCCCTCAGTGTTGTATGTTGCTAAGCTGCAGGATAAAGGGCACAAATACCAACTTCACAAATTACACATCCAAAATGCTAACATATGGCAAGCACATTTCTTATATTCACACAGAAGTACACATTATGGAATCTACAATAAATCCCCAGTCTTTAAAGCAAAGTAAGACCACTGTCTTGTTTTTTTTTTATTCAAATAAAAACACGACATGTGAAACCCTGTTGAATTTAAACTCCATAATACAGTAGATCCTACTATCACTTTTAAAGCCATGCATTCACCATGAATGAGTTTGACAGAAAGACCAGAACTAAAACAGAATTTATTTTGAATTTGACTTTTTCAGTATACTGTGCTTGGAAATTTACTGGTTCAGTTACATGGGATGTTAACTACATTTCAAACCACATGTCTGCAAAGGCTGGATTTTGACTCCTAGAGTTGCATCCCCAGAGAGTACATTTGTATCCTAGGAAGCAAATAAAGGATTTAGATTTGATAATGTACACCAGTCACACAGTGCAGGATTACACAGCTCTACAGCACTAAAGAGAGCCATCTAAGGAGTTAAAATTAAATATACACTTGGAACAAGCTGTTAAGAAACTAGGATTTTTCCTTTTTTAGTGAAAAATGGTAATAAAGTAATTAAATATGCTCAGCATAATACACCACCACCTTCTGAGTCAAATCCTGTGCTTAATCATAAAGCAGTGCTGTTCACTACAGTGCATCCCTCCCAGAGGGTGGTCTATAAGAACAGAACTCTAGAATTCCATATATATGAGCCCTGCAACATGGCAATGCAATATATTCATGTGGAAGTCCCCAGCCTGACTGAAATGGGATTTTGAGCAAGGGAAACCTAAAGAGTGAGGTCTGGATAGAAGAAACTGTTTCCTTTTTTTTTTTTTTTTTTAACAGTTACAATATGATAAACAGCCGCAATGACATTAACTTGCCCTTACAGAGCACAACACACTGTGGCAAAGCTACTTAGCATTTCATCATGCTCTAAAAATCCAAACTACAGTTTGAACACTTATTATTTAAACTCAAATATTTCAGTCATGAGTTGACTTTTGCAGACATCTTTGCAAGTTGAAGTCAGAAAATACGCTGGAATTCAATGTGTATGTACTTTTTTCCCTGAGATAAAAACACAAGGGCTTTAGGTAAATTTTACCTTATAATTTAGAGCATGCTACATCATGATAATTTATATTATTCTGTATATTATTTAACACAAGTAACATTCATTTACTTTGGAAATGAAAAACAACTCAGGTTGGCCAACAAAATATTAGCATACACATACAAAAACATTCCTATTGTGAAATCCACTGCCTGGACAAGTATTGGATGGAAGGAATCCTGATCCTGCTGACATCAAATGGCAACCACCACACTGCTTTGATGTGGCCTGAATTCCACCTATTCTGCTGAAGCATCATTTTTACCATGACAGTAAAAAGTCAATCCTTATGATACTAAAAATTACTTTTTGAGGTGGCAAAACATTAAATCCATTAGCACTTAAACTTTTCCCAAAATGTTTTTTTAGGTTGTAACACATAGATTGCTCTACTAAATATCTACTGTTTTGGAAATTAAAGAAGTGTGTGTATAAAACCCTACCAGATGAAAACCAGAATCCTTGTCCTTGGTAAGAAACGTGTTTTCCATCACTCACCAACTGACATCCTTCCAGGGACTTCACCAGCTGAGCATTCTGACAGGAGAGAATGGACCCAGCCAAGTTCAGCATCACACACACTGCAGAGAGCAGCATGAAAAAGGTTATCTGGAAAAAACACCAAGCACCCCATTATTACTCACTTCAAGAGGCAAACAAGGAAAAAAATATAATTTAGATGTTCAAGAACTTCCAGCCTGTTATACAATTACATGGATGGCAACATTTCATGTATTTTAAAGAGAGTAGGGTACTTAATCTGACAGCATCCTTGGTCTTGCACTCTAAGTGAAAGCTAAATCAAAACTAGACATGGCTATTATATGTTTTCCTCCAGCCATTTCAAAATAATCTATTCATCTCCCACTTCTATCACACACTCTGAAAATCTAATGGGTTTTATTGCCAAGCATTACTAAAAAGTAAGATTTGAAAAATGTTTTATTATAAACAGACATAGTCTTGAAACAATTTAAATCCTGTTGATGGGGATATGGGTATCTTAAACAGGAGAAATATTTGTGAATATCATATATCATGAGTGCCTACAAGTTGGGGAAAAAAGAGTGAATAAAATTCTGGATATACATAAATATTTGGTTTTCAAACAACAATTACAATTTAAGCAGCATCCTCCATATCAACTACTCATGGTGTTAATTACTCCTTTTTTCTCATCTCAAAATATGTCAAAACAAGCATTAACCTGATTCCATCATTTAATTATAATTTTATTGCTTTAAATGTACAAAAACCTGGTGCAGTCAGCGTAGACAAATCTCAACATACAGGGAATGGCACAAACAATAAGAGGCCAAGAACAAACATGTGCCTGATGTGTGGCCACCTTAAATATTCAGTGTTGACATTGCAATAACTCAACAGGAGTGTGAGTGTATTATATAAAATTAGTAAGAAATTCTGTTGCATCTCTTTTCCATATGCATGCTCACAGTTTACAGCCCTTCACTGTTCTCACAAGATGTTATCTTTTGTCAGTGCATGTGCTACGAATATTTTTGACACCTTAAATCCAAAATGGCTGTATATTTTTTTTTCTAGTGCTTTTGGACAAAACCCCATAACCTCTGCTGTATTAACCAAAGGACAGAAGGCGTGTTACAAACTTTAGTTGCCAGCTTCAGATTCTTCCAAGCATCACAGCTGACAACAAGGGCTGTCACATACACCAGGTTTATCTATTTTTTGCAGTACTTCCTCCATATCAGCATTCATTAATGAAGAAACCTCTATTGGTGTTTCCAAGGTAACCTCTTCCTCTTGTCACTGGCAGACAAGAGGGACATGAAACAGGCTCTTAGAATTCCTGTTCATCTCGGTGGGTCTATGCCTCACATTCTGTTTAGGAGTTGCATTTCAAAGTGGCAGCCACCACATGATATCAAACACTGAGGTGCTCTGTCACACTCGTCTTCCCAATTTTGCAATTTTATGCCTCACTTCTTAATGTCCCAGGCAAGGAATGACCTAATCTGGACATAGAGTTAAAGGGGGAAATTCACGTCCTTTGTAAGTCTTTTGAAACTACCTTGCCTCTTGCAGAGCACAAAGATCCTAATAAAAGGAACTGAAGAATATCCAATCTCTTTCCTTAAAGCTTCTCAGCTAAATACCAAAAAAAGCTTTCTACTGATGGGGTGGGACACACCTGGTACTCTGTTACCACAGCTTCAGAGGTAAAGTTTACAACCATGCTGGAAGCCACAACAGAGAAAAGGAGGCACAAAAGTATCAATTACCATATTTACAGACATTAAAAAACATGTTCAGTGTGCTTCATTTTTTTATCACAAATCAGTCTTTTCTAACACTGGCACAGGTGCAGCAGTAAAAATAAACACATCTGCAACCCTTTGAAAGAGTGGCCACTGTGGATTTTGATGGAGACCCAACATTACACTACGAAACACTGTGGATGAAGTTAGATACACATTATTTATGAAGTCAAGTATGGCTAATTTCCACACTAAAATTTTCCTCAGAAAGAGAGCTACCAAACAATACATGTGCTCTGAGAGCTCAGTGTGACATACTGGAAGGAGCAGTATGAAACTATAAGGAAACAGTATAAGACACAGCCAACCCAATGATCAAGGGCAAAAACTTACACTGAAGTAAATACAGAAAGGTCAGATATTGAAGGGCTATGACATCCTAATGCTGATCTAAAACTCCAATATTATGCTCTTCACCTTTCTAGTTACAACATATAAACAAGTAAAATATTCCTAGAAATCAGCAAGAAGCATTAATTCCATGAAGCTCCAAAAGTCACCAAGAACTAATACATGAACAAAAAGCAAAGCCCATGGATTTATTGTAATTTGGTGGTAGCAGAACTAATTGGAGAAGTCAAAGCTTATATTCTGTACAAAGGACTCCATGGAAGAAATGTTAATAGGACTTCCTATGTAAATGTTACCATGGTCCTATACAAATTCTACAAAATTAAACAGTTTGGATGCAATGATTTACAATTATATAACAACTCACTATGTGAGATGTCATCTTGCACATGGACCCACACAAGGCTCCCCTTTTTACTCCATTTCTGGGAACTACTTTAAGTATAAATATGCAGAGCATATCAAGAGTGAGTCTGCGTCTTTGCAGTCCCAAAACACCACACACATCTGCAATGTGTGTGAATGAAAATGTCAGTACCCTCCATGCCTTGCAAGGGAGAGCACAGAAAGAGTGCCCTTCCATACTGAAAGAAAAAAAACTCAAAAAACTTAAGCACTAACAGGTTATATTATCTTTTCACTATAAAGGAAGTTGCTTGTAGTTCTCTCTTGAGTATAACTTGACCTTTTAGAAAATTATTAGTATTCTCAGATTATTTGTGAACATTTTTTCCTTCACATTTGTTAAATGTAGATACAACCATACACCTGCCTTCAGAATGTCCCAAAGTAGATCATCTTAATTTTATGGATACCACCAAAAAAACCAAAGGGATTTACAGAAGCTGATATATTCTCTGCCCTCTGTTCTTTTTCACTTTCAATTTTGCCTCTTAATATTTCTCTTTTCTTCACAACTGGCCTCAAGTAATTTATTATTTTTTGTTTTTACCATAAGCTGTAGAATTCCTTTCATCTTATTTCCCAAAGGCACTGTTAAAACTGTATTACCTGAAAACCCAAAAACTTTAATCCTTGAGATAGCTCAAAGCACCTTCTTGCCCTTACTGTCTTTCACCATTTGTTCTGGAATTGATAGGAGGTAAAAAGGGGAAAAACAAATGAACCAACTTTAGCATGCACTGCAGCTTGTGACCTGCAACATAAGACATTAACAATTCAGGTTTTCTGTCCATATACAGCTTTCTACCAAAAAATGCAGCGATAGCAGCTCTGAGGAAGAGGACTTGGGGGTGTTGGTGGATGAGAAGTACAGCATGACCTGACAATGTGTGTCTGCAGCCAACTCTGTCCTGGGCTGCATCATGAGCAGCGTGGCCAAGAGGCTGAGGGAGGATCCCCCATCCCTGGAAGTTTTCAAGGCCAGGCTGGATGGATCTCTGAGCAATCTAGTCTAATGGAAGCTGCCCATGGCAGGGGGTGGAACAAGGTGATGTCTCTCTCAACACAACCCAACCCATTCTATGATTCTACCACTTTCACAAATTTATATTAAACCCTGTTTTACCAGTACTTTTGATGGGGATTCTTTAAGTGACTCAAACCACCCACTCACTACTGCATATATACACATCAAGAGCACAGTAAAAAGGAGCAACACATATTATAATTTGAAGAAATACTTACTATTACAAGCAGGAAGAAGTTTCTACACGCAAAATAATTGAAGTCCTCCAAAAGAAATGTAAATATTGTATCACATTAAACCGTATTTCTAAAAGCACATTTTATGTCATTCCTCACACTTTCATTTTGGAGATATACATGAAACAGGATTGCTTTTTCATTGCTGGCTTTTCAACCACTAGTTCCCCTGGTGGTTTGCAGTGGTTTGATAGTCAAGACATGAACACTGAGACAAAACACTACCCTCTGTGCTGATGAAGCATATTACTCAACCCTCCTGTGCAGGATACTTTGAATAAAACCAGGCATTGCCATGATAGGCTGGCTTCTGTAAATCTGTCGGGGTCAGCTGGCGAGACCCCAACAGTGTGAAAGTCCTAGCCTGGCAGCTGAAGAAGAGGTCTGGAATGTGTGAAGTTGAGTTTCCAAGGTTGTTTATTTTTTCTTATCTATAATAGTTTCTTTCTGAGCTGCTGAGGTCCACCTGGTACAGAAGCCATAGCAGTCTCCGCCGAGCCTCAGGCATCTCCCACATTATATACTCAAAACCACGTGTACCATGTTTACAGTTCCCGTACCAATACCTAAGATCTACGTTGCACAGTGTGTCCCTATCCTAAACCAACAGAAAAGTGTCACCATCACACCAAGATATGGAGGACAAGAAGAAGGGAAAGAAGGCTAGGACACGCCCAGATTCCTCCATCTTGTACCCCTGAATTACATTCTAAAAAACCCCAAAATTCTACTTTTCCATGCTGTGTCAATTCACCTATTACACTACTCAAACCCTTTTGGCTCGTAATTCCTCATATAGAGTTGGCAGCCTCTCCCATGGGCTAAAATCGAAGCCAAAGGTGTTTTTGACTTCTTGCCAAGGTCCCCGAGCCCCCTGCCAGGGTCTCAAGGCATCCAGGGTAGCCAGAGGGATGTCCTGGACTCCGAGATAAATCTGCCAATCCTCTGCACCTGTAATACTGTGTCTGCCTGTATTTCCTGTTAATTCCTGTCCTGCAGCTCCTGAAAGGTCAGAAACTATTTCTAATTTCAAAGCTAAATAGCTCAGATGAAAACTTCTGAACTTGAACTTGGTGTATGTGATTTTACTAACCCTCTTATGGCCCTATTAACTTGCTTTCATTCAGCTAGATCTTGGAATTTAATTAATTTATTATTTAGTGCTTGGTTGTATCTTCATTTCTATATTTTTATTAAAATATTCAGTGGAAAATTCTAACTTCAAATATGATCCTATTTAAGATTATAAACAATGCTACTGGTTTTGATTTACAAGAAAAAATGATGCTTCCCTGTGACTGTATTTTATTTACTGCCAGAGCAGCAATCAGCTTCCAGCAGGAGTGAGCTTTGGAAAATGAAGGGAATGCTGGTAACAGCCCGTGGGCAACAGAGGGGGCACTGGGTGTTTGCAGCAGAATTTGCATCACACAGAATAACACCTATTTAAAGACCAGAAGGAGTAGTTTGGTTTCCTCCTGTTTCACTGTGCAGCAAACAACAACAACATCAATAAAGTGAGGGACTTGGTAGCTGCTGCCAAGGCTTTTCAAGAGCCCTGGAATCCAAAATGCAACCTTGGCTCTGTATACAGGAACAGAGTGACAGACAAATGCAAATATGCATTTATATCAAACCAAATCTCCTAATATCTCATCATAAGAAATATTCAATACCTCCAAGAAATTCCCTGTCAGTAGAAGCAATGGGCATGCAGATAAGTTCCTCAAGTAGGATCAGATTAAAAGACTAAGACCACAATGAGTGCATCACTGTCACATTCTACTCACAGCAATAGGTGTTTGTTGTTTCCGTAATGCTCTGCTACAGCTCCAGTAATTACATTATTTATTGCAGTATTTTTTAGGAAAGTGTAAGAGGGGGCCTGATTTAGTAATAAAGACCTTGTGCTCTCAGCTTAGAAACATTAACCAGAAATTTGTCAAAAGTAGATATTTCAGCATCTACTAATTTTCTGCTCTTTCTATTCCAATTAACTCTTTTAGCATCTACACCTTTCTGTATCACAGAATATTCTGAGTTGGAAGGGACCCAAAAGGACCGTCAAGTGGCCTGCAGACTACTGCTATATAAAAGAGAAACAAGAGGAGCTATACCCTTTTCTTTCCAGATAAAATTCAAACTATCTCTAGAAGTATTCAAATAATGTGACACACTTCTAACAGTAATTGTAACAAAAACAGTTTGCAGGTAATTAGTTTCATAGCAGAGAACAAGTTTAGGTTTTGTCTAATAATCTGTTAGAAGGACAATGGGGAGTTGCCAGCTAATATGCTAAAGAGGCTAATTTGAAGTTTGCTACATGCAAATAAGCACTCAAAGGAATCCTTCCATGATCTGCAGCTAATACTGCAACAGTGCAACCTTGTCATAATAACTTACTATAATAAATTGTATCATATATAATCATATAATTTTTACTGTATGTGCAGTCAAAATAAGTCATTTGGACAAATTTTTTTTAATAGTAGTTGTATTGTCTAATTTTTATCACTGACATTTACATTTCACTGCTCCCCTAAATAAAAAATCCATGCACATGAAATTTAAGTTAGTGTTATTTTGAAGGAGAAAGAAATCAGCACTAACCTATTTTAATGCTACTCAAAATGTTGCCAAGTTGAAATGTTTCAAAAACAACTGTTTCAGTTGTACAGTCAGGTGGAAAAAGAGGAGTTGATAAACAGAGTGATAATAAGAACTTCAAATATAATGCTTTCTGAATAGAATTTTGACCACACAAGCCAGATCTAAAATTTGCAACTACCTCAGCCATATTAGTTTAATTTTTCTCTCCAACACACTCTCCAAGGAAGTAAAAATGGAAACGTTTTAAAAATTAACAAATATACACTGTGCCTCAAAAATGTTCCACAACAACAGCAGAACGGGAAAAGAAAGCTGACATTTAGGGTCTTTAGACATTTAGGACACTAGGAAAGACAACATTTTTCTACATTAGCTTTGTATGAAACAGTCTGTATTTAAACAAAGTAGATAAATCAGTAAATAAAAATGAATACATTTTCTTCAACAATGTGAATAGTCTAATAACTTTTAAGAAAATCTACATAAGACTGAATTTATACTTCCATAGCAACTGCCTAATGGGTTCATCCACCTAAACAATACATTACTTTTTGCAAGTGTCACATTGCAGGAAGGATTCACCTCCATGCACGTGTCAGTGAAATGCTACTCCAAATAAATTAACCTTGCACAACATCTGTAGCAGGATTCCCTGAGGAAATAAAGGCTCGTGTTGTCCTGCTGACAAGGACAGACATCAAATCTCTGCAAGCAGCCCTTCCTGGCAGAAGCTAATGAGACAGAAGCAGGATGTAAAGGTCACACTCACAGATATTTTGTGTCTGTCTTTCCCAACATATTAATAGCAATTAACTACTCACTTGCAATTATTCTCGTTAATTAACAACTGCGTGCTCTCTCTGAGCACTCGCACACCAGAACTCTGACTTTCATCCCTGAGGAGGAAAATTCTGCCAGGTGAGCAGGGTCAGAAGCCACAAGTGCTGATCTCCATCAAGAGCACATGAGTATTTTCAGTATCAGTTTCTGAGGCAAGGCTTCAACGTGGGCAGCAGCTCTTTCCAATTCAATTGTAATGTAAACTCACTATAGTTTTGGCCATTTCAAGAAAAATTGCACACACATCTCCAAAGAAGATTCACATGAATAATTTGATGGAGATCCATCAGTAAATGGAACTTTAGGATGTCAAAGACCTTTCCTCATATATCTGAAGTAGAACCTAATCCATAATGCTGTTGCAGGTTTTATAGTATTTGTAGTAAGGAAACACAAACACTCAATCACACACATGTCTAGCTCAGGATCTAAACTGTGATTTACCTGGCAAGTAAATCCCACTCAAATTAAACTATTTTTCTTCAAGAAGCACAGGATAATTAGATTCTCTTTGGGTAACAGTGTGTTTCCTTCCATCTGTCACACAAATAAAACTAAAATCACATGAGCCTTGATTGAGTACGTGAGCACAAAGAGTGAGGTATCCATTCCCAACTCCATCACACCTCAAAATATTTTATATTAGTTCATACAAATATTTATTCTACTTTTAAAAACATTTCAAATGCAGCTCAGCTTGTCTCGAATAAATTTTTGAAGCTAGTGTTTCCTCACCATTTGAAAACAAAATACCAAGTTTAACAAATAGCTCCCATGTTGCCCAACTAGCCAGCCCCAGTGATACGTGACACGAGATTCATTTACCAAGGAGGAAGAAGAAATGCTGAAGCAAACCAGACTCTCACCAAGAAAGAGTTGAAGAAATTAGACTGTGCAAAGGCTGCCAAGAACTCCAAGAGCAGATGGGATGCAGCCTGCATTTCTAAAAGAAGGAGCAGATGAGATGAAAGAACCATCAGCAGATATATTTAGAAAGTGTGTGAGAACAAGGGAATTACTGATGGCTGAAGAGAGGTGAATGTAGCAGCCACAGCACACTCTTCATTGCAAGCAGCAGCAGCAGCACTGGGACTGGAACAGTGACAATTTCCCGTGGCAGGAACGCGCCAGCAGGAGCTGCTGCCATGGCAACACGATGCGAAGGCAGCACATGGGGAGGAGCAGGGGCTGTTTTAGGGTAAGTATCCAGTGCTTCTTTAGGAAGGGGCCAGTGTTATGCCCCAGCAGGGTTTGTCTGCTCTTCAGGAAAAGCTGCTTGTGGTCTTTTTAAACTCTACCACTGGGGGTAACTAATTAGCACATGGATGCTCAACAGACAAGTCCAGATTCTCACATGAGTGACAGCCAATGGCAGCTGGGCCCAGGAACAGGCAGCCCTGGTCAAAAGGGTATCGGAGAGATGCAGACAGAGACCTAGGCAAGAGAAAGCTTTAAGAAGTGTTGAGATGTAAAAGAGGACTTCACATATTCATTCTAAAGAGATACTTCACCCTGGGGCATCTTTTCTGCACCACTGCAAAGATTTCCCTGATTCACTTCCTCGGTTTCCTTCTCAAGTATTGTTTCTTTCTCACCCAGTTCACAACTTTACTGGGTCATTCTCCATTTTTTTCCCCTCTTCCTCTTCTGTCAGGTCTATTCTAATGAAAGGGCACTGGGGCTAGGTTTTTCTGTCAGTTGTTTCATGATATTAAAGAAGACAGAAGGGAATCAGCAGTCTAAGTTAAAAAAAAAAATCAATAGGCAGTGCACATTTTAAAAGCTAAACGGATATATTAATTTATCTGCAAAAAAAAAAAAATTGCAACATGAATGTAATCAGAGTTTACACAAATTCAAATGTCAAGATTTGAAAACCACACTTTTCAGACCCCTTACTCAATCCAACAAGGGACATTATTTCATGGCCTAAACCAATAGTTCATACATTGGGAAAAGACCTCTCAGGGCATCACTTTGAAACAAATATAAAAGAGAAGCTTCATTGAAACATAAACATATTTTAAATCTACTTTCAAACTGATGTTACCACTAAATACACTAACCTCACTTCTAGATCCTGTCTCACAGATTTTTAGCACAACTCCAGCATGCTGTAGCAGTGTGCAGACAGATGATGCAGTTTGGTGACCAGCGCAGTACAGCCACTTTAGTGCTTTATACAACTAACCCTCAGGGAAGGGAGAACAGGAAGGCAAGAGGCAAAGAAAAACTTAACTATGTCCCCAAGTATAGGAAAATACTGTTTACAGCCTACACTTTCTTCACTGAAATCATTCAGAACCGAGATACAAATCTATTGCAATTCAGTTATTTATGGTGCTTGTGGCACTGAATCTCTGATATATCAGAGATCCTATTGTATAACTTCTTATTGGCATGGTTTTGATCCACTTCTTTCTGGCCATCTAGGTCCTATTCTTCTCAAATCTTTTGATGTCTATCTTCCTCATGTTGGCAGACTCACATTTCAATTTCTCCTTCCTGTCCCAGTCCTCCACAATTCTCTTCCCCCTGATTTAGCATTCAGCTCCTCTGAATTTGGGTTGGTTTCCTTCCATGCTCCCAGAAAAGAGGTCAAAGAAAAACACTCTGCTTTCAATTCCAAACCCTGGGTTCACATCAGCTCTGATCAAAATTTACAGCTTTACATCTGAAGAGCTACTTTTTGAACCAGCACTGGATTTGCTTTCCAAACAGAAGTTATTGCAGCCTCCCAAGCTTCCTTTGGAAAGCAGCAATATGCAGCATGCAACCCCTGCCCATCTCATCAGAAACTGAAAAACACAGGTATGTAAGACGCTCTTGTTTTCACCCAGTGTTTTGTTCACCTTTAAACTAATGCTTCAGCCTCAAAGACAAGTGTTTGTCTAATAGCAGGGCTCCTAATGAACATTTTGATCAAGGAATTCAAAGAATGCTCATGCTGAAATGATACTGCAGAGTGATCAAGGGATCTGTTAAGGCAGAGGGATGTTCTGCAGCTCCTCTCAACATCACACAGGTATCAAAGTCAGCAGTGACACATGAGGGGATTGTTGCCTCAGACTCTGCTCTTTTTCCACGCTGTGCATTCCTTCACTTGCTCTTCTCCTGCAGTCCTGACCTGTTTATGCTGACATTGCCTCTCCACTACATAGATCATCTTCTTATTCCAGGAACCAAACACCAAATCTCTGCTTGAGGGTGGGTACTGGAGGAAGGACAATCACTTTTTCTTTTTCAAAATTCAAATATTTCTCTCAGATTTTATCTGAAAGGAAGCTGTAAATTCTCTTACAAGAGTTTGAAAAGACTTGTCTCACACCCCTAAAACTGCTCTAGAAGCTCAGGTTAAGCAGCAGGGCCAGGAACATGTCAACACTCCGCCTCACTGAGCAGAGTATAGGAAACTTACTGTTTTATAATATACTATATACACACACACTAATATATTATACATATATATACTAATACACTATTTCTATACATTTTAGATTTCATCTGTTTCCTAAAGTTTGGTTATTCCTGCTGTAGACTGCAATGATATTTAGTGAGAGGAGATAATCAATGAGGAAAAACATTTGGACCAGTTTTACATATTCATGCATCTTATGAGGCAATAGTATATGTGAATGTATGGATTTAAAATTGTTAGTAATTTCCCTTTTCAATGTAGATGTTTTTCCAATGATTTTTACAGAAAAAGAAAAATATTCAAGTCTGAATTTCAACTAATTCAAGTTTTTCACTGGAATTCTAGAAAGAAAAAATCTCTCATTTTGCAACTAACAAGGTGACCCAAGATGAATATTTTCTTAAAAAGTCAGTTTTTGTATTTAACTGAATCTTACCACGGGTGCAGCCTGAGACTGCACAGCAGTTCATCCTTTTGTCTGATATGCAGGTTGAACTGCAGCAATTTAGGACAGCTTTTCTTATTTTTCTAAAATGAAGAACATCTTATGTGCTCATCAAACACAAAAAGGCTTGAAATAATGGTTAATTTGAAGGGAAAACACCTTGAGTTATATACACACTGATTTGCATGTTCACTGGTGCACAGAACAGGATCTGGAATGCCCATTCATAGTAAATGCTTTTAAATAGCTATGCTGAGTAATCAAGATCATTTATTAATAAGTAGTATTACCTTGTGCTCATTGACATTCACAGACTTTAAGAAACCCCATATTATTGTTCATTGAAAAAAATATTAAATCTATCAGTTTATTGTAAAAACTTTCAGTTAGAAATGTAAAAATATTTTTATGGGGTCACCCAAATGCAGATGGCAACAGAGAAGCTTTCAACTCAATTCAGATGCTGAATTAATCTCCTTAGCACAAACAGATTTGCAATTACCATAGATTAGATTGTAACAGAAAAATAATGCGACTGCACAAATTGAAGTTTTTTACAAGGTAATTCCTCAGGTGCTCCACAAGCTCTCTCCCAGTTTTCAGACACTTCCATAAACCATGAGGAAACAAATTCCTACTTTAACACTGCATTTTAACACTAAGCAGTGGTAGTGACACAGCCAACACTTGGTTTCCAAAAAAGGGACCCTTGAGAGATTTTCCAAAAGCACTACCAATACTCTGAGATTTCAAAATGAAAATAGAGAAAGCTTAATGAGGAAACATCTGAAATATATGGAAAATACTGTTCAAAATCAATGTGTGAGCAATTTAAGTATCTCCTTTGCCTGAGTGTTTCCTCTGGTAAATGTAAATCCAGGTTTGATAACAGACACTGATTCCTTGCATGTATAAAGCATTTTGGCAACACAAGCAACTGATGGCTAGGAGGGGACCAAGAAAATTCAGATATACTAACAAAAAATCCGGCAAATTTTCCAGATAATTAAAATTTGCAAAGATATTTTAGCAGGAGAACTTCTAAATTTCTGCACATTAATATTGCAGGAAAATGTCCTTAGTACATACACATTTGTAAATCTTTAACTGAATGCAGAATACAAAAACAGCATTCATACTAATAGCTTATAAATACTCAACTTCTCTCAGTTTTGACTTTGGTTCCAAAGTGTTAAAACTATGCAACAACATGCTCATTTCTACACCAATACTACATAGCACATTTCTAGTATGATACAGCCGGAAATTAATGGTTGATGAGCTATTTCTGTTTGATGCTTCTTCAACTTCCTCTTTTTGCCTGCAGAAAATAAAACATTGGCAAAGAAAAGACCCTGCATCTGTGGGAGAACCCTGTATGATTACAGTGCTGAGCAAGGCACATCCAGCAGTGTGGGTGGCTGACCCTGGCCAGCAGGAAAGCACCACACAGCCACCCACTCACTGCCCCTTGCAGCAGGACTGGAAGGGAATTAGAAAAGCCCAAATGAAAAAAACAACTTGTGGATGGGGATAAAGATAGTTTAATAAGTAAAAGAAAGAGGAAGGAAAAAGCCAAAGCAAGCAATGCTGTGTGGGAAAACCAGAAAGCTTTGATACTGCACAAGCGCTGCTCAGCAATAGTCAAAACACTAGTTATTATAAACCAGCTTTAGTCACAAATCCAAGATATGCAGAAAACTGGCACCTTAAAATATCACAGTTTCACCAGTTTTCAGGACGTCACATATGTTGCATGGTTTAATTTTATTTAGCTTTATTCATAGCTTCAAATGATAAAGCTATTTATCTATCTTTCTGCTATCACTCTTGGCAATGCCAGATTCTATAACACACTGCAACAAAAAGGACACATATTGTAACTGATTGTCTAGCTGCCTATAGTACTATAAAATAGGTTAAAAGGTAAGTATTGACCATATGTATTTGGCATATGTGTTGTATAAACAGATCAGGAGAAACATGGCTCATTAGCATGTTGGTGGTAGTTTGTGCTGTGAGGTTGCAAAGTTACACATTATTGACTGCTAATCAGAACAGTCACCCTGCACACGTGGGATCCAACTGCTCAAAGGTATTTACAACTCAGCAAAGAAAACAGGACATTATGTAGCCACTGTAAAATCACTACACAGCTTAGTCACACACAGAAGTGAAAAACACCATCCCTGTCCCCATTCTTCAGCTGATGATTGTATCACCATCAATGCAGAAGATCAGGATCTAACACAAGACCATCAAGCTTACTCTTGGAAATAATTTCCTAGAGGAGATTTTAGGAAGATGAGCTATTCTGCAAACATCAATGTTACCATTACTGTTTCCTCCCTTTTATCTTTATTTCCTTGAATTACACTTACCACGACTGCCTATTTACATTTCACTGAACGAGTCGATATTAGAAAGCCCAGCTGAATTTACAACATGCAAGTGAGTGTTCAGGAATCAGAGAAGAAAAGTCTCAACAGGCCTGGATAACATTTCTGATGTCTGAATATTATTTATTCCAATGATGTGAGCTCTGCCTACTGTCCGAGTTTATAATATGAAAGATATACATGAAATTCTAATCAAAGTTATTCTTACCAGTGCAAGACTCTCTATTTCATACTGTCCATTATGCTTTAAATTCCAGGGACTATCTTCAGTACTATGTTACAAATGTTTTGTGCTATTCTGTTACACATGCACACTGTTTCAAAGGCAATGTTTACCTGCTAACACATCCTTATTGACACAGTCATCAAATGTTTTCAATAAGCTTGATTTCCATTTAATACTGCTTTACATTAATAGGTTAACTGAAACTCTATTAGCATGCACACACAAAGAATGGATTACTGTTCATTATTAAGTAATTACATGAATCTCACAACAGAAATAATAATGTAGCTGAAAATCTTTCTGCAGATGAAGACAAACAACAACTAATTTGCAATGGGCTTTTTTCCATTCAGATACCTGCTAAAAAGACTGCTCTGCAGTGCATTTTTAGGCAAATTAAGTTAAATGCAAAGGTACAAGCAGACCAACAATCTGTTTGTGAGTCAGTAGAAAAAATACTGTTTTCACCCATGTGGTTTATACATTACAACTTCAAAGGTTTCAAACTTTTTGCACTAAGTGTTTATAAAGATCAGGATACACAACAGCACTGCAAATCATCCCCACAGACCATCAGGCTTCTCTATAAAAACAAAAGCACTGGGAGTTGCTCACCACAAGGGACAGGGGCCTCTTCCATGAAACAACACCGATCAATCCTGACAACAGCACCTGGAACAGAGAGCAGAGTTACTAAAGAGGCATGAGGGTTATACCCGTGTCATTAAAAACACAGTAGGTAATAAGATTAAGTTAATACACAGTCATGATATGTATTTCCAGAATGCTGGAAACCAAATACTAAAAATAAAATGCTTTGCTTTTATTCTCCATAAAAAATAAACAGAACTAGTACTAAGCTGTTTTTAAACAAATTTCAGTCCAGCTGCCAGATTCACTCAGTTGTGATCAGATCACAAGAAGTCATTAAAACATTTCTTTTCTTCCAGTCCCAATTGCCATCAACACTAAAGGAGAACAAATGTTTAGGGCAAATTTTCTTGTGATCTTTTACCACAATTGAAAATTAGCTAAAAAGGGGGAGCAATGACAGAACAATCACAAAATCATCCAGAAATCCAGATAAATTAGCAGAAGGGTTTTTTGTTCTGTTTCACCCACCCAAACAACCTCCCCACTTGATCGTATGTTTGAGACACGACCCATACATTCATTAAAACTTGGATTTAGCATACAGACACATTACTCCCTATACTACGAATCAAAAGCAAGCAGGATTCAGACCTTTATGCATCTAAGCTAATCTTAGGTATTTTAAAATAACATGCAAATTACAGTTGAGATGCCATAAGCTTTACATGTAATTAAAAATGGAGAAAGAAACAAGAAATGGGGTGAGAGATATTGACCCTGGTGTGGGAGGAAAAAAGTGGAGAGGAGACTTTTCATTACTGAATTACAAAAATAGTAACGTTAATAAAATAAAATTCAGAGAAAAGAATGCATCATATATTTATTTCAAGAGTCCACAGTGTCATTTCTTCACCTCAGCTTGTGCAAAGAGTCTGCGTAACAATAACTTATATACTTAGCTAGTCACCTTTCCCACTCCATCCTGCTTTCCTAACAATCTTTTGGGTGTAAAAATAGCAGAGCATAATAAACAAAAATGCATCTATATCTAGCCACTGCAGAAGCAATGTACACAGTATTGGGAACCAGGCTGGAAAAAAACCAGTCTAGTGATGCTTGGTGGGAACGTGGAGAAGGAGCTGCTGGTTATCTGGAGCAGCTGCACTGTGGAGTGATCAGTTTAAGCTTTTACAAAGTCCAGTCTGTGGACACACTTACTGTGAGCATGTTTCAACCATATTTCACAATCTGACAACAGTGCTGCAGCAGATGTTGAAAACATTATTTAGAAAGACAACATGTGGAAAATGCGCCTTTTGGTATTTTCTTTAGTAGCTGTGCCATTAAAAAAAGACCCCTCAAATTAGGGTTTTTTGTGAAACCTCAGTGTTAGTTTCTAAATGAAGTACAAATGCAATAGCTGGGAGATAAATGCACAGTAAAAATGAACCAAGACCAGCATATGGATATCAAAGACTGTCCAGATAATGCCTACATGCAAATGTGCATAGTTTGTATTCTACAGCATTTCCTACAGCAGAGAAGTTACATGCTTCTGGATGTTGGCCAAGTGAAGGAAAAGTCGAGAATTCCATCTTTGCTGTTAATTAAATGTGCTCACACAGCTATGTTAGCTTATTATTACTGTATGATAACTTGGCTCTGGGCTGATAATCCTGTAATGTGGAACTGCACTCAGAAGGTAAAATGACAAGGTTAGCTAGTTTATCTGCTGGCTAGACAGCAACATGCTCTCAATTAAATAAATGGGCTGGCTGAAATTGTGAGGTTATTAAAGAAAACCCTTTAGGAAAACTAAGAAATTGCATTCCAAACCAGAGCATGTATTGATACATAAAATATTTGTAGATAAAACATAATTCACCAAGTCACATGGTCAGAGCCAAGATACTCTAGTGCACTACCTATGAGTAGCAAATCTTTACTTTCATTTACTGTGTGACCTCCCTTCCATGAATTAAACCTCTACTCCTCTTGTCTTATTTGTGGCATTGCACAGGGTGCAAGGGAGCTGATCCCTTTTGTTCAGCTGAACTACAACTGTGTTTGACCTTTAGAGAGGCCTTGTAAGATGAAAGAGGTACATGTGTTTTGGTATGGAAAAGGGGAGCTTTGTGGCACTCACTGTACTGGCTCTCCATGCAAAAGGTCAAGCACAGCCAGGCCACTTGATAAATTTACACTAATTATAGACACAAGAACTCAGTGTCCCACCTGTTTAATATTGACACCATAAGAGGTCGCCTCAACAGTGCTGTCATGTAATTTTCCAACCTCCCTTAGTCCCCTGTCTCAGTCACTGGTTACCCAAAAAACTTATTTTGCTTTGAGATGCAGCTACTTCCAATGCCAAGCACCTCACATTAACCCACAATGTGCACAGCTACGTAACTAGGAAAGAAGCACACAGAGGACATCACATAATGATATTTAGTTAGTATACACCAAAATACTATCAAAATAGAAATCTACAGATTTCTTTTGATATTGAAGATGACCAGGAATTTAAGAACAAAACCAAACCGCACCAACAAACCCAAACAAACAAGTAAAATACCCCACAAAAAACCCCAAACCCCAACCAATCTTAAGGTTTTGTTTTCTCTTCAGCTTACACTTCTTATAAATACAATGCTAACATTAAATACAGTAAGTAGAAACCTCACTTTATTTCTGTACAAAAGTAGCAATTATTTGAAAAGTAGTATGTAATTTACAGGCCCAAAATATCTTAAAATAATCACTCAGAATATTCAATAGCTCAACATTTCATTCCACACGGCTTTTTGTGTTTTTCAAAAATCACTACATCACATGTATTCTGTGCACAGGTTTTTTCTTAAACAAAAAGTAAACTGGAGTTTGAGGATTTTAACAATCCCTTAACAATGGCAAATGTGTTTGGATTTCGGAACCTGCAGAGTACGTTTCTCTACTACCTTGGACCCAACTTCCATCTGCTGAATTGTAGTCAACCTCCCTATCACATAATAATTGAAATAAATGACAGCTACTAAAAACATTCAAAGAAGTAGCTTTCCCAGATTCCTTAAGGAGCATTCCCACAGATATATGTAGATATATGTACCTGCTGATTACCACAATGCTGATGCACGGAGAAAAAACAGAGTACATCAGTCCTGACTTCTGCAGCATTAGAAATGCAGTAACTCAACATGCATATGAAAACTCCATTATCATCAATGCAAGTGGTGCTCATGCATGACAAAGATGCATTTACTTTAACAGGCACATACTGAGGCAGGGCAAAACCAGAAGGTAAAATTACTTTCCAGTACAGGGACTCAAACAAAGGATTAGCCCTTGATGGTGTCTTTGCCAGCATTTTGCCTTCACAGTCTGGTGAATCTCTAGAAATTCAGAGGGCTCTTACTTTGAATATGGGACAGATCAGATGATGCAGTCTCTCAATGTATCTTAAATCATCTGCTTTACAAGTCTCCAACTCCAAAATGGCTCTTGTATCTAATACATTCTCCAGTGTGGTTCCTTTAAACTTCTTTTCTGAACTACATAAAACCTACATTTATATAAATATTAATTAAAGCCACACTACGTATAGTGAAACACTATCAAGGTACAAAAAAACCCTGTAGAAACTTAAAATTACTGATGTCTATGTATTAATTTGCTTAATAAAATGATTTTTTCCCTTAGTTTGACTTGGGATCTAAAAATGGTTTTCTAGTCTAATATAGAGCATGAGTTATAGAATTCATCTTCTGTTTTTATTTATATTTTTCCAATTTTATTCTCTACTGTTATTCCTGCTCTCTTGCTCAGCCTGGTACAACATATATCAAGTAACTTGGTTATTTTATACCAGTTTAAGGGCTAGTCACATTTTCAGCTTGTAAATACAAGATTAATTCTCTAAGCAATGGATTCAATCACATGAAAAGAAGCATACAAGTTCTCCACAGTAATTGCAGAAATTCCTTCTCAGGCCTCTTCTAAGAACTAAATGTATATGTTTACAGAAATCTGTGTATGTGCTTCCAGAAACATGTGTTGTGAAGACAGGTAGATAACCAGAAACCAAAGAGCCTGTTTGTAACAACACATCAGACAAACACCATCAGGGCGGGCCAGGCAGAACAGGCACAGCACAAACAGGCAGATGAGGCACGAGGCAGCTGAGTGGAGAGGGCAGGGCAGAACCCGGCTGCCAAAGGGAAATCCCAGCACCACTAGTGCTTTCTGCCAGCTAAGCACAAGAGCAGCTGTGCTCCTGCACAAGGGCCTGAAGCCACTGACACTTCCCAAGGCTCCCCTCTCTGGGCTACAGGAGTACACACTACTGCAAAGATTAGTTTTGTCAACCCAAATGTTCCTGGAAGGGTAAAGTTCAATTGTACCCCAACTGCCTTTAGGTTTAGGTGTACCTCAGACAGTCTAAAACAATGGCCGAAATATCTTCCAGGATGATGTTTCTGTGAAATCTACCACAGCCCATGTAAAAAGTAGATAATTATTAAACAAAATGCAAGCATTAAATACTGTGTGAGTAATGCCACAACTATCATATACTCAGAGACTATAAAAGCATGACACATTACTACCAAAGCATGAAATCTTCTTATAATAACACTCTCTGCAGCATCTGCAATCCATTAGTGCAAAATGCTGGTAAAGTTAAATACATACTAGAGGAAAAAGAACTGTGCTACATGGGAATTAGCTGAAAAGTGACTGGAATAGTCCACCAGTAATATTACTGTCCTTTCCAATTCCTGGAAAAACAGGAGGGATGAAAATCTCTTGGGGTGAAGGTGATATGAATGCATTAACAAGTACCAGAAGAAGAAAAAGGTTTATATATTTCTATATGCATACACACACACACACGAATACTGTATGGACAAATACAGAACAGTGGCTTGGTTTTGGAATGGTCTTCCAGGGAAGTCATCCTAAAGAGTGGGTGCTAATAAAAATCATACCATTACACCACATTCAAAACTCTGCAAAAATCAGTCATGGGCTAAAGAGTTTTTAAAATAGTTAACATAAATATTTATTAGCAAATATGCAAACTGACTGTTCAACATGCTGCTATCACTGGAATCCAGGCACTGCTCTCTCATTTAAAGGCCACATCCCTATAAACACAAAAAGCACAAATGCCACCAGACTGCAACCACAAGCAAAAGATCCGGACGCTGCAAGATAAATACAAGCAAGTCAGCAGCAACCAGAAAACCACAATGATTTAAGCACAGTTTTGGGCTACTTTATAAAAAGACTCAGTGTGTTCCTGACTCACAAACACTACATCATAGCTTAGTCGCTCTCATTTATCCACTGTGAACCTAAAACTAATCTAATTCTAATTGCCATGGAAACGGGAGCAAAGAAACAAAATCCCTTGGTGCCCCACAAGAACAGGACAGTAAAATTACCTATACATTGACACAGCTACCAGACTGTATTAAGAGCACACAGTTCTGATCTCATTTTAAGCTCTAGGGTGAGGAGGTTTTTTTTGTTTTGTCTTTGTATTCCTATCAAATATTCTCCATACCCATCAGGAATCTGCTTGCTACACATCTATAATTTGTTTCTAGAAGGAAACAATTTAACATACAGAGAAAAACAAGCACTGATGGAGCACATATATATCAGAATAATATATTTTTCAATTATAAAAAACTTGACATGTTCTGTATTTGTTAGCCTTCTGAGTGATTCAGAACCATTATGCTCAACTTCACTAAAATATGCAAACTGTATTAAAAGCTATGGACAGGGATTTAGATAAGATATTAAGCACAGAGCTGATATGTCAGTGACTCACAATACAGTCTTAATTCTAATCTGGCTTTTATTAAATATACTCACAGAACACACTATTACATTATCTTCTATGCCCCATAATGTAATCCATGGGCATTAATAAGGCACACAGCCATTAGCATAAGAGTATTCAAAGGGAAAGGTAACTGAGCAGTTTGAAACCAATCCTCCAAGCTTTCAAATGTATTAGATTATTTATGAACAAACCTGAAATAAACAGATGACTGAAGAGCAAGCTCAATATGTGCTGTTTCATAGGGGAAGATTTTGAACTCAGAATAAAGTCTATTGAGATACTGTAAGGGGTAACATAAGAAGATTTTGTGGCTCTTGAACAATTCTCTCAAAATGAAGTTCCCTGGCAACCTAAGCAACTTCCCTTCTCCAGAATGACCCATGAATGAAACAAAAGAACACAACAGCTTTGAGTAACACCAGGGGCAACACTGCTGCAGAACCAGCTGCTGTTTTCCACACTGTTCAAAATAAAAGCCAGACCAAGCAATTATTTCACAAATAATTGACGGAAGAAATGTGCTGCCCATACATGATATTCAGCATCTCTACAGTAGCTCAGATCAAGTGTGGATAGCTTATCGATTCTTTGAAGCAGGAAGGGTTTACTGAGGCAGCAGTCAAAAGCTTAATTAAAATGCACTGAACCAAAGAAATCAGTGAAATTAGACGCAGTTTGTCCAATATGATAGATCTGTATGCAGGTGTTGTAAACTCAAGTGTCAATTCTTCCCTCATCTGAATATTTATTTTCTTGGTCTTTATGTGCATTCCGTGCAATAGATTTACAAAGATTATTTCTAACAGGGATGAAACCTCCACACCTACAAGTATATTGAATTTCCTTTCCAAAACTACTGACACATTTTTAATTGTTTGTAATGAAAGAAATAATGCCTTGAAATAATTGGAAAGCTATTATGAGTCTATAAAATGATTCATGCTTTATTTCTTTCGTAATAGTTACATTCCTTCAAGGGCTGAAAATGTGAAAACTTCATCTTAATTCCAGTAATGAAGGATTCTATATTTTTCCATTACTACAGCAAAGGTATCACCCAGCTATCAGAACTTCACTTCCAGAATTTTCACTTTCTGTTCCATTGTATTTTTTAAAAAAATTATAACCATAATGTTATTCTGACAAAAAAAAAAAAAAAAAAGGTGATACATTTCTTTAGACATTCCCTAATCTGTTTTCACACAAATCTTGACTTGCATCATTGACTCAGTACAGAAAATTATTCTAGAAATATTGTTTCCCAGTAGCATTTGGAAATTACTAATCAGATTTTTGCTGCTGGGCTCTTCCAATAATTATAAGAATGAAGACTGAGATTGTTTAGATAACTGAAATGAGACAATGGCTCTTTCAATTACTGACACAATTTCTCAGGGGATGAAAGCTGAGGCGTATTATAAAGCGATCCAAATATCAATAACAAGAGCATTTTCTTTGCCTCAAACTCAGAAGGGCTTCCAAAGGCACATAAAATGCAATGCCTCTGCACATCTCTAGTACAGGGTAAGGTCCACTCCTCCAGTTCCATAGACCTTTTGGAGCTATATTTCAAACTGCAGTGCCACAGGGCACATGGAGAGAGATTAATCAAAAGAGCAATAGACCTCATACTCTAATGAGCATGATCAGTGCTTTGCCTCCAGGCCATGCTACCAGATAAAGGAAAAGGTTAAAGATGCACAGGCAGCAATGAGAGAGAGAAAGGAACAGAGTAAATATTAAATGGTCAGATCAGATAAACACTGTCCTCAGCCTACTGACTTCTGTCACCATGCTCTTGGTGAAAACCACCTACACTACTGCTTTCACCATCCTTCCTGAGACAACCCTTCCCAGGCAGCTATAGCCACTACAGACTGCTGGTCACCACATCCAAAACAGGACTTCAGAGGCAAAGGACAAATGAATTTGGATAAACACAGGTTTAATTAAGGATGGACAGATGCCTTCCAAACATGCCAACAAAGCAGGGGTTCTGAAGATGAATTTCATGGCAAGCTGAACATAAGTCAGCAGTGCCCTGGCAGCCACGAGGGCCAAGCGTGTCCTGGGGGGCATCAGGCAGAGCATGGCCAGCCAGGCAAGGGAGGGGACTGGGGCAGCCTCACCTCCAGTGCTGGGGGCACTTCTGGGCACCACAATATAAAAAAACATTAAGCTGTTAGAGAGTGTCCAAAGGAGGGCAACAAAGATGGTGAAGGGTCTGGAGGGGAAGCCACACCAGGAGTGGCTGAAATCACTTGGTCTGTTCAGCTGGGAGAAAAAAAGACCAAGGGGAGACCTTGTTGCAGTCTACAACATCCTCAAGAGAGGAAGAGAAGGGGCAGGAACTGATCTCTTCACCACAGACAGGACTTGAGGAAGCAGCTTGAGGCTGAGTCAGGGGAGGTTTAGGTTAGAGATTAGGAAAGTTTTTCCCCCAGAGGGTGGCTGGGCACTGGAACAGGTTCTACAGAGCAATGGTCACAGCACCAGCCTGACAGAGTTCCAGAAGCATTTGGACAATGCTCTCAGGCACATGATGTGATCTTAGTGGTGTCCTGCACAGGGCAGGGAGTTGGACTTGATGATCCTGATGGTCCTTTCTCAATACCTGTCTCCCAATACCAAATCTATCTGAACCAGTTTTCTACTGAGACAAGATCAAGGAAAATATCTGCACCCGGTCCCCTCTAGCCTCAGTGGCACAGAATGGAAAACCAGGTGCCATCAGCAGCCTGGAGCCACTGTAGCACCTTTCTGCCTTGTCCTTGCCCAGGATGCTCACAGGCCTCAACTCCAGCCACTTAAAGCCTGTCAGCAGCAAAAGGAAAAAATGAAATCATGCTGATACAGAGTCAAAATAGACTGAACAAAGAATGTAATGTATTTAGAATAATTTAGAGTGTTGCCTCTATTCTTAATTATTATAATCTCATTAGTTACTATTAAAAACTTAAAATACATTATTTTTAGACATGCTGCATACAAGTTGTAAGATACCTGTTTTTGACAATCCTTGAGAATAATTCTAATTGGTTTGGAAAGAAAGACAAAAGGACATGGACAAATAGAAAAGAGTGTATCACTCCAGCACCACAATCAAACCAAGTTCTACAATGCACCCACAAGAAAATGAGTTTTCAATGCCAGCAGCAATGAAAGCCGTCAAGCTTTACAGACGAGAAGGCACATATTGGACTGATCTAGGGAACAGGCAGGACCTTTTCTCACATCAAGCTCTTGGGCAGCACAGTGACATGACTTCCAGCTTAAGACTGCAGAACTACTTGGCAAAAGCATAGCTGTTTTCTCGTGAAATCTGACATGTGACATGTCCCCAAAATTCAAGGCAAACACTAGGCAAGAAGTAAAAGTACCAAAATCTCTGTAAATCTAATTCTACTGTAGGGGCTTCTTAACTTGTCAGCAGGCAATAGGTTTGGGGAGCACATGATTTGCTCTTCCAGGAATTTTAATACAATTGGTAATTTGAGCAATAATACTCCAAATGTTGAAGGAATAAAAGTATGACCTTAGTTCCAAAATCAAAGCCCAGAGCTATTTTAAGTGCAAGGAGAATGCAAAAGAGGGAATCCTATAACCAATACAGAGCAACTAAAATGATGCCTATTTTCTCTTCATAAGAGATTCAAAGAGATTACTGATATATAACACTAAACTAATTTGCACACCAAGTTGTAATTTATAATAAACACGGTCAAAATACATGAACTCTGAAACACTGCAGACAGAAAAACATCCTGTATAATACTGGTTACAAAACCAAGCTGGATCATCAAATTGAAATGTCTTCCATATTGATTTGGAAATAAAGTGAGAATAAAACACCAATCTTCATATGAGACCTCATCTCACACCAGACCCATTTGCCAGATCCTGGTGGTCTGCCTTCTAGGATTATTTAATGGCCATTCAACCACAAACCACACTCACTCTACAGAAACCCTTTTCCCACAGAAAAATTAAGGTCAAGGAGTCCAAAGGGTTATTCCACCTGACTCTAAGGTCAGGACTTCTGGTAAATATAATGAGAACTTTGTGTCAAGATTAGGAGGAAAAACATCTTATAGTCTTAAAAGAGTAGTTTTGCATTTTTACATTACTGCTAGATCGAAACACTTTACTCTAAAAATTTGTTCCTGGGGTTTTGCAGAATCATTCATCATCAGAATAACTCAGACCAGCAGAAACTGGTTCCTTACTGCATCAAATAAAACCTGCATTGTACAAGATCCACCTGTATTGTCATCTGTGGAGGAAGTAAAGATCCAGAAAAAGTGATTCCCATTGCCATATGAAACATGCTTGTTTAACAAGGATTACAGATTAACCAGCATTATGCCTGACCTTTAGAGGCTGATCCACCACCATGTCCAAAAATTAATTAAATGTTAATTTCATATGGTACAGCCATTCACATACAGGCATTAGACTGAGCAGTCTTTTACTCTCTTTAAAACACCTTCTTAAATATCTCCTAAGAAATCACTATAACTTTATCTAATATTAAATGGCCAAGCTCAAATATGACCATATTCCCACTTCATGGCACAGTCAGATGTCTTCATTTTAAAAAATTCCACAGAGTCAAAGGCAAAGAAAACTGAGTAAGCAGTACATCAAACTCAATTATATTTCAAAGACAGGGCCTCTTTGGTTTGTTCTACTTGTCTCTGATTGCCTGCAAAAAGCTCACAAAGAAGCTTTGAAATTACCATCACAGTAAGATTCCCACACTCTCAATGTTTGTGTTACTGCAGCCTGGCTGACCACAGACTCAACAAAAGCCTAACATATTGACTTTCATTAAAGCAGCTATATCCCTACTTCAGCTGGAGATACTTTATTCATTAAGACAGGATAAACTAAAAACAAGACAGAGAGACTAATACTTACTTCCAAATGATTTCGGGCTATTACATTTTATGCACACTAACACAGCCTAAAAACTTTTAACTCTAAACTTTGGCATTTAGATTCCATCTTAGTTAAAATTTTGAAAATCAGCTCTCAAAACCCAAGACAGTGGGATGGTATGCCAGAACACGAAGTGTTACTTGTCTTTTCAAAAAACTTGCTTGACTTTCTGAACTTAGGCATGTAACAGAATGGGATAGTGACTTTGCACACAATATCTGGTTTTAGAACCATCTTCTCACTATCTTTCCACATTAACTTTTCAGAATCAACATCTGAGATGCAAAAGTTTTATTTTTAAACTGAAGAATGCAGAGAGAGATGGACCTCTTCTGCTCTGGCCAGCAGCTTTCTTTTTGTACACATGGAGAAATTTGCAGGAAAACAGTGACAACAATGTTTGTTCTGACACAAGTATCAAAAGCACTTAACAGAGAAACTTGGCTTTCTAGCAATATGGAACAGACCAAGGACCACACTGAAGCTTGCTGATTAATGGATAGGAGAAATCCAAATTGAGTTCACCTCAAACACTGAGCTGGCAGCTGGTGTGAAGAAAATCAGCCTCAGTACTGCAGAGCTGTCAAGGAAGAATCTCTCAAGTTATTGCTATTGATTTGTAGGAACATGACGACCTGTGTCATGTGTCAGGGAGTCTCTGGTTAGGGGGTATATCAGATACTAGTGACTTAACTGGGAAATATTCTTGACAGGACAATCTGCAGTAGTAAGACTGCAATAGTAGTAGACTAAGTAGTAGTAGTAAGACCAAGTAGTAGTAGACCCTATCTTGCACTACAGTAAACACATCATGACTAAACACAAAGAGCACAGAACTGTGGCAATTCACTACAAAATCAGCAGAACAGCAATCTTCAGAGGTTGGGAAGAGGGGGTCAGTTTCTTTGTTTGTGTTTTCTTTGAGGTTATGTTTTCTTTGTTTGTTGTTGTGCATTTTTTTTAATAGGAAAAAAATCAATGCAAGTATCAAGGAAGCTGAAAGAACAGACAAGGGAAGAGAAAACAGTATAGCAATAAAAAGAATAGCTCTACACAAAAAAAAAAAGGCACTGAAAAATGTGAAAGTGGCATTAATAGAAACTACATTATGCAAATAGTTTGCTATTCGTGTTTCATTCATCAACTTGGGAAACATAAATATTAGAAAGTATCTAGAATACTACTGATTTTCATTAGACAAAAAAAAAGGTCACTTAAAAGACTCAAAGCTTGCTAAATGGGATTCAGTTTTCCTACAGCTTCTACAGCTTTTCCATACACAGATATCTAAGAGATCCCAGATCAAATCAGCCTCAGCTACCTGAGGTAGCTCACACGTACCAGCTAGATCAGGAATCCAGAGCTGGAGCTCTCCAGTTCCCCTCACCCAGATCCCAGCAGACGATGAGTCTCACACTGGTGGACCTGCATGTGCAAGAGAATATGCACAGCTCAGGTGACAGTGCGCACTGTGCTCACACAGCTCAGGGGACAGTGTGCACTGTGCTCACACAGCTCAGGGGACAGTGTGCACTGTGCTCACACTGATCAGGGGACAGTGTGCACTGTGCTCACACAGCTCAGGGGACAGTGTGCACTGTGCTCACACAGCTCAGGGGACAGTGTGCACTGTGCTCACACAGCTCAGGGGACAGTGTGCACTGTGCTCACACAGCTCAGGGGACAGTGCGCACTGTGCTCACACAGCTCAGGGGACAGTGTGCACTGTGCTCACACTGATCAGGGGACAGTGTGCACTGTGCTCACACAGCTCAGGGGACAGTGTGCACTGTGCTCACACTGATCAGGGGACAGTGTGCACTGTGCTCACACAGCTCAGGGGACAGTGTGCACTGTGCTCACACAGCTCAGGGGACAGTGTGCACTGTGCTCACACAGCTCAGGGGACAGTGTGCACTGTGCTCACACTGATCAGGGGACAGTGTGCACTGTGCTCACACTGATCAGGGGACAGTGTGCACTGTGCTCACACTGATCAGGGGACAGTGTGCACTGTGCTCACACTGATCAGGGGACAGTGTGCACTGTGCTCACACTGATCAGGTGGCTGGATGGCTACAGGTCAGACACCACAGAGATGCAGCCACATCATTCACACCACTCAGGCACCAGAAATGAAAAGTCTGTGCAGCATCTCTCTCCCCTCCTCCTCACCTGCTTGTTGGACCAAGCAGTTTAAAGAAGATATAAAATATCTAATAATAATACTAAAAAAAAAAAAGCTTCCACTTCTCTAATGTAAACTTTAACAAAGGAAAAAGCAATCCTTTATTTGACTGATTTTAGGGTAACTCAGTAGTCTCAACAGAATGCATCTTTCAGAAGTCTTTTTCTCTAGGGAACACAGGTGAGAACGGTGTTCTCACTGTGAAAGTAAACTTATTCACAACTACAATATTCTTTTCATAATAAAGTTAAACACTAAATCAAGGAACTTAACTAATACTTCCAGGAAAAAAAATTCTACACCAAAGTAAAAAGTTATGACCAAATCTAAAATTAGAAAAATTTAGAAGTGAGAGGAACTTCTAAGTTCAGGTCAGTAAAATTAAGTTCTTCATCTTATTAAAAACTTTTGCAGATTTTATGCCAGGCTGTATATAACTACTCCTACATTCCTTTCCAATCAAAAACAAAAATGCAGATCTAATCTACAGAAAGGAGAGCAGAAATCCTAACAAACAGCATTTGTCAACATCATCCTTAAAAATGAGTAACTTGTCCAGTATTATCTGGACAAATATCTCTGCAATATTTCCCCTTTACAACTCACCTTTATTTACATAGCACACTGTATAGATTCCCAGGGAAATTACCTTGGTGCAGGAATGAAACACAGCAAGTGTAAAGATATCTGTAAATCAGTTTTTAAAAAACTCATCCAGCTCCCATAAATTGTCTACAGAAAACTCCAATAAATGAGCCTCAAACCAGTCCACAGGTGCACACACATAATTTGGCATTTGTATTTAGTTTTTGTTAAGTGCATTTTGCGAAGCTGACAAGTGCTTAATTGGCCTAAGTATAAGACAGTCCTGAATATCAAGTGACTCATTCTGCAAGAGCAAATGGAAAAAAAAGAGGAGTGAATTGCACCAGAGCACCTAAACCTGGCATACGTCAGTCTTGCTAAAAAACCCCAGCAGAGTGCCCGTGGAACTTCCCTAAAAAATTAGGAAATTTTAAATATCTCAGTGCAAAATCACTTTAAAGGAGCCAGCATAATCCACAGCAACCCAAAGTGCAGTGCCTTGAGTCCCAGCTGAGGAGCTAAGTCAGAGCTGGAGAGCCCCTGCATGGATTCAGAGCCTTGTTATCCTAAGCAACACCAGCACTTCTCAGCTGCAGGACTGGATACAAGATTAGCCCAGAAAATGAGATCAGAACATCAAAGACCAAACAAAACACACTTTTGTTCATTCTGGAGTCAAAGGGATCAGGAGAAGAGTCCTGGGACACACAGAAACTGGGAATTATAACAGAATGTCATTTTGATCTCAAAGGTGGTATGGATATCATCAATTAATCACAGCTTCTGCTTCACTCCTTAAAGAAAGAAGAAGAAAGAAACTGAATAGGAAAGAATGATGAGGGCTGTTAAAAACAAAAGACAATAATATTCAGCATTCCATGAGTATTAAAGTGGATTGGGAATCTTTTCCATTTTAACAATTCTTTCGATAAATGACTCTTGCAAAAAACTTCAATTACTCTCTTAAAATTACAATGATTTTGTTCCCTGGAATAGAAAAAATTATCATATTCTCAGTCATTTTTTGTGTTTCAGCATGTAAAAGAACTTTCATCTATAAAGGAACTTTCATCTATGTCTTCTCATCCCACTTTGTTCAGAATTTCCTTCCTACTCGTTGTAGAACTGTTCCCAGACTTTACAGATCCTTTGTAACACCACACAGCATTCAGCCTTCCTTTAGACCAGTACCATGTACTTCTTTTTTTTTCCACAGGGTTACAAACAGTCAGACACTCAATGGCTAAAGACAACACCTAAGGAAAATCTAATGACATGAAGACAAAAAAAAAGTAACAGACTCAGAAAGAAAATACAAAGGAAAAAGCTAGAAAGCTTGGGTCTTTTTGCAGAGCAGGTTTCCTGACTTTGGAAAGCACAAATCTTTGTCACTTCAATAGGTCATCTCACCTTTCTATGCTTCAGACTCTCTGCAAATTAAGACAGCTCTTTGCTAATTCACTGTAATGTTGCAAAATTTAATGAACTTAGAGCATCTTATACAGCATGTCAGATTCTGCTTGCAATAAACAAGCTCTACTGTACTTTTTCAAAGTAATTTCAGAAAAGACATCTTTAGAGATCCATGTTTTGTCCCTGTTGTAGTTACCTCAGAAGGTTCTTAATCTCTCTCTCCTGATATCCCCCCTAAGGAAACTGCCACAGAATTTTGGTGGTAATAGAGGGACCCTCACTCATGTTCTAATTGTTTTCATTAGCTTCTTACACTGCTGATAACTGCTTTGAAGGACACAGGACTTCTTTATCCCCAACGAAGTCTGTGAAAGACAGAGAGAAGCATCCTTCATTTTTTCAGTCTTTAATTTACAGAAGGACCTCAAATCCAACTTGTTCCAGAATTCCAGTACAGCTTCACAAGAAACATTACCTAGAAATGTTATTGATCATTTTGCAGATCAGTTGTGTTAGGGCACAAAAAAAAAAAAAAAAACCTGCAGGAGGGGCAGCAAAATTGTTACTGCTGTTGATAAAAAGAAGGAAAAAAGACAAAATCTGTCCTATCTCTTCCCTCTAGACTTCCTATCCAACTTTCCATCTTGAGACATGGAAATCAGTAGCAGCATCAAGTGGATTATCAAGACAGGAGGTAGAGAGCATTGTCAATTCTCAGTGGGGTCTGGTTTTGTTTTGGTAGTTTTTTGTTTGATTTTAAATTCACACACACACACACACACACAAAGAGTAAAAGCAGATAACTGCTAAACAGGGAGCTCTGCAGCAGGCAGGCACTGAGGAAATGGGATATGAAAAAGAAAGGGCCAGAGAAGTGAATTCAGGAAGCTGTCAGAAGTCATTAGTAAAGCCAGAAAAATGTAACGACAATCAAATTTTAAAACATCATTAAAAGTAAAAGCAATACTTTTAATAGAAGTGCAAACAAGTGTATCTTTTTTCTCTACCAAGCAGCCAAAAAAGAAATAAACCACTTGAGATATAAAAATATTATAGCAAAATTAAAAATATTCTGTTTTGTAGCTGATAATTTATCCCCTTTAAGGTTTAGAATTCAACATAAGCTATGTCTTTTGCAGATATATTCTGTAAACTTCTGAAAATGTCTGAAGGATCAGTGAAACTATGGAGAAGCAGCAGAGATGCTGCATGAGAAGTTCACAGAGGAGAAACTGATGCCAAGTAATGCAGACTGCAAAACTCTCATTCCTGCTGCAGCAGTTCTGCAGACCATGCTTAGTAAAACGTTGCACTGCTGCCTGCCCAATTTTATTGTCTCAGCAGAGAAAAAAACCCACTACATTGCTGCCCTTAAAACACAGAAATAATCCCTTGCTATACCTCAAAATATGATAGAAGTGAACACAGTATGTTACTTAGGTTATTACTAGATAGAATAAAGGGCATTCTGAACCTCTATTTTACACATCAAAATGCTGAGCCACTGCATATTCAAAGATAATAAGCCATTTTTTTTTAATTTTTAGGATGCTTTTGGACTTCCCACTAACTACAGACACCATAGGTTTAGAAATTGCTCATCAAAATTAAATTCCCAAGCTGACAAAGAGCAGGCTTAGGTTAGGTGTTAGGTAGAAATTGTTCCCTATGAGGGTGGTGAGGCCCTGGCACAGATTCCCAGAGAAGTTGTGGCTGCCCCATCCCTGGAAGTGTCCAAGGGCAGGTTGGGTGGGGCTTGGAGCACCCTGGGACAGTGGAAGGTGCCCCTGCCCAAGGCAGGGAGGATGGAATGAGATGAGCTTTAGGGTCCCTTCCAAACCAGGCCATTGTATAACTCCACTATATACAATGTGCTCCAGAATCCATGATTCTTGCTATCCCACTGATAGCAAACCCATATAAAAATTCATTAATTTCTTCTTTAAAATACCTTCCTGAAATATAAGAGAATGAAAAACTAGGATCTGGTACTCTGTTCCCATATCACAGTTACTCTTGTATTCACTGAAGTTCTTGTCTCCCTTCCTACAGAGTAAGGTTATGAGTACTCAAAAAAAAAATACATGTACAATTTTGAAATTGGCAATAAGCTACCTATGTAGCAATTGTAAGTCAGGGACACAAAACATTATGGTGCTGGTTTTGAAATACTCCAAGAAAAAGCAGTTTGCCACATTCTTAAATACTCTCTAATCCATCAACCAGTTCTGTAAGTAGTAGTAACAGAACAGAAATGTGGTCTGAAAAGCTCTTTCAAATTGATTTACATCCTGGGTAAGCCAAAGAAACCCAACCTTTTTCTGCCTCAAGATTTCCAAGAGAGGTGATCAGCAAGAGAAGCTTTCTCAAATCAGTCACTAGCACAATTTTATTTTCCTCAAATATACAACCTCTCAATTATATTATTTCCCCCTAATTTCTCACCTTTTCTTACTTCTTTGCAGTTTGCAGGATGTGCTTTTAACAGTAAAGCAATCCTGAGCTCTAGGTAAGCCTTCATACTGAGCATTTCAGTGAATCAGTCTGTGCAGGACATCACAGAGCTTTCCTAGAACTCACTGTCAATATTTGGAAACTAAAACCATGGTTTTCATTCTGCATTTAGTGATTCTACAGGGAGGCAGTAAACTACCTTTCTGTATGTTGTTATGGCTTGTCATTTTTAAGCTATGAAATCCACCTTATACATGAAAAGAAATCACTAACATATCAAACCTTGATATTAGCTGGAATACAGTTCTAGCCTAGAATTTTCAAAACAGATGAAGTAAACAAGATTCAACACTGAAAGGAAATCACAGTAATTAACATTTCTAAACTACTCTGAAAATTTGAATCTTCATTTTTCCTTCTCCTGAAAATGACAAACTGTATACATTTATGATTTTATAATACCACTTACCTGTCAGTAAAAGGCTATAATTTGTTCCCTGTTGCACACCAAATACCTTTAAAACCAAAGCAGAAGACTTTTAACTAGAAAACTATTTAATATTCAAAGTAATTTTCTGCTACAGTTCGAGTCAAACATGACTTGAGTTGCATAGTGCTGACTTCCAATTTATAAAGCCTTTTAGCAATGTTATATAAACACAACAGAAAGTGATTTTCTCCAAGTATTTGTACAGTAATTCCTCTGAGGAACAGTAAGAAAGAGAATGGAACCAGAAAACACGTGCAAGTGTTAATAACTGGCAGATTTACAAACACGAAACATCCTACATACTTATTAAAAAATCATTTCAATGACAGCTATTACACCTACTACCAAAAGCAGTTCTAATGAACCAGACTCTGTCAGATTTTTCCAGCATGGCAAGAGGATCATATAGGGACTAAACCAGAAAGACAAAACTGGCTGAAGCCAAGGAGAGATATGTAAAGCTTCTTCTAGCAACACAGAGTCACGAGACTTGTCCATTAGTTCTCAGGAAAGTTCCTCTCATGAAAAATTCTCCAGTCTTCTCCACAGAAAATACCTTCTGGGTTTTTTCAAAAAATGGTAGTTATGATCAGTTATTCAATACTTTTAAAAGTTCCAGGGTATGAATGCAAATCAGAATTCATAAAAAAACCTGGGATGAATTTGAGTCCTTCAACTAGGCATGGCTTACTGAAATGCACAGCATCACAGAGTGGCACCAAACTCACCCAAATCTCCAGCTGTCACCCAAGAGTTTCCATCCCTCAAAAAGCTTGTTATGTGGGATCAGCACAGGAAGTGTGTGCAGCTTACCAAAACAACATGTTTGTGACAACCGTGTCTACACCCCCAGGCAGTGCAAGCCAACAGGAACTGAGCTACTGAGGGAACAGATGCTCTGGGAAGCTGACATCCACACCAGCCATGGTTCTGGAGCACGGCTGCTTTGTAGGCTTTGTTTTGGTTGGGTGGTTGTGGGGGTTGGTTTGTTTGTGGTTTTTGTTTGCTTGTTTCATTTTGTTTCGGGTGGTTTTTTTTTGTTTTTTTGGTTTGTTTTTTTTTTTCTTTGTGGTAGGGTGTGGGGGTTTTGTTGGGTTTTTTGCTGTTACTGGGGTGTATTTTGGTTGTTTGGTTGAGCCTTTAGGAACAAGATCTAGCTCTAGTCTGAGTCCATGGATTTAAATGCCCATCCAGAGCCAGACAGCATTAGAGATGCTGTGGAAGCACACTTTCCAGTTTAGTGCTATCCAGTCTGCACGCTCAGAGAGCTCCAGAAGATAAATGAAAGCCCAGTGTGCAGAATTCATTCTGAAAGTGCACATCTGAACCCATACAGTTCTGTGGAGACACACTGAGATAACCATCCACACATGACCTCAAGCTGGGAGACATGCTAGTACCACAACCAACCTAAGTACCTTGAAATATGAAAAACAAGTATTTCAAACAGGAAATTAAAAGATGTTTGCAAATGAGGATCCTCTAACACTGCTGAAAAGTAAACTCAAGAGAAGTAAGGTATTAATACTTCAGTGCATAAAGGGCCCTGTCAGAAAATGGGAAAACTGCAGAAAAGGACTTGAGGATTAGTTTAGCCAGGAATTAACATATGAATAAGAAAGTGACAGAGGAACACAGGGACTCAGACAGCATCTGGGAACAAATTAGCAGGAGTGTCATCCATACAGATTGCACAGTATCCATTCTGCTGCAATAAGCACCGGAGACTCTCAGCGGTGACCAGCTTGCCCACGTTTCATTAAATACACCCAACTGCTATAGAGAATCTGGGTCAGAAATAAAGATGCAAAGAGATTTAGAAAACTACTTATAAGTGAAGATAGAAAATTCTGTATGGTTTACCCAGGCTAAAGAACAGTGGCATTTTCTGGTAGGTTAAAAATCCTCAACAAATGAATAGCAACAAAATCATTTGCCTTTGTGTCCACCATATATTATGCATCAAAAATATCAGAAGCTTAACTTCCAAAAAAAAAATTACATTCCATATTAGGATATACAGAGTTAATGTATGAGATTCATACTAGCACAGGAGTAGTTAAGTGCTGGAAGATGTAATCAAGGTTATACAGATTCCTTATTACCTTACTTCAGGAACATCTAAACAAACACTCAGCTGGACATGCTGCTGTTTATAGATGGATCTCACACTGAAAATAGAATAGATGAGCTGTTGAGATCCATGCCAAGTGCACATTTCTGTAACTTTATGATTTCTGTAAAAAATACATTCTTGATGTTTTATATGTTGTGTGTGTATACATATAAGCATAGAATCCAAATATGTTTGTAATACTAATTTATTTTCTAATTTACTTATATAAAAATGTGCATATATTTATTGGACATTATTATTTATTAAGAGAACATAATAATTCTCAGAGAATGCAGTTTACCACTCCTTTGGTACATTCAGGCAGCTTTGCTTGTGCACTTCCAGTGAACTGGAAGTAAGGAAGGTTTCTGTGTACTCTCCATCACCAAGTATCTCACTCGGGGATTTAGTTATTACCATGCCCTTCCTAAATCTTATATCAATGCCTACAGTTGAAACTTCTGAGACTCCCAAATTCTTTATCAAACAATTTAATGGCAAAATCCAGCCTAGGTCTACAAGTTAAAACACAATTATCAATTAATCTCTAAATATAGAAAGACTATTAAAGAACCAGCTGGCATTTTAAAATGATGAAAGCCAACACTGTTCTTTGGCACTAGCTGCTCATCAGCACTAGCTGATGTTGCTAAGCTACTGCTGCTGCCCAGTTAGTTACACACCATCAGGTATTAAATTCATGCAGGCCACTAGGCTGCAGGGAAAAAAAAAAAAAAAAAAAAAAAAAAGGAGGAAAAAACAACACTCAAAATGTAGTCTTACACCAGTAAAACTCATAAGTCAAGTCCTGCTATCTGAGTCGATGAAGTGTAATATAGCTTGTATCCATGATGAAATTATATACAGAGAAAACCAATCAGCCTTTGGTGCTATTTTAGAGTCCATCTCATCTTTACTTGCCCTCTTAATTTACTTCAGACTCCTTTTGCTATAACACAGCTAAGTTTTTATTGTTTTGCTGCAACGTAGATAAGCTTTTGTTATATACCTACATTTTGATGAGTGAGTTTTTAATTTTGTCAAATAAATTTCTTGACAAAAATCAGAAGCATATTCTGCTTCTGTGGGTCAATGGAGGCAAATTGAAGAAACTGTCAGAAAGGATGGTAATTTTTTGTCAGTTATTTAGAGCCCATGAAGATAATGTTTAGTATGTGATCACTGTTTAAAAATATCTTTTAAGTTTCTGGCAGTTTCTATGAGATTATAGTAGCAGCCTTTTGCCAATTCTTTCATCACTGATCACACTTGGGATTTGCAGCTTTCAAACCCAAACCTACACTTACTCTTAAGCAGCCTGGCCAGCCCAGGTAGCACCATTATACTATTTAATAAAGTTGGAGAAGACTCCAAGTATGTTCCTCATCACAAGCATCATCTCCACAGTGCTTTTTCTCAAGCTTGATTCCATTTTTATTTAGGACATTACTTTCACACCCTTAGCAAAGCTGTGTTGTTTGGAAGACAGCCTTTTACCTGGGTTGGTGCAGGAGGAGATAATTCTATTGGTAGAAGACAATTTTGACCACTAAATAATCCTGTCCTTTCCATCATATACTAACTTCCCATAAGCATTAACTTTATGACTCTGATGTTTCTTCCCTTGCTCATAGAAATCAACTAGGAGGAACATTATTAAGATCAATTACAAATTGAATGCTTACTGGTTTAGGGTTTTTTTTTTTTTTTGGTGGGTTAATTTTGGTTGTTTCCCTAAGGTGAATACATAACCAGTAAAAAAAACTACACAGAATCATATTTAGCCATTTTTTAGTCTCAGTCAAGAATCAATTGGATTCTGCAAACCTTCCTCTGATCAACACTTTGTACGAAGGAGCTAAGTGAGAGAGAGGAGAGGAAGAGATCTCAGGTCTACAGAAGACGACAGAAAGCCAGGAGATTTTTAATTTACTGAGGGAAGGGACCTTCGGTGCCTGCATTCAAGCACAAAGGTTATTGTGAGCTGGGAGCCACGGCAACCTGACAAAAGCACCAGAGCACAGCTGCTCAACACAGGAACTGGAGACCCTCACTTCCACAGACAGAAAGGTTACTGTCAAAATTGTGATATTATTACCTCATCAAGCAAAAATATTTTCTGGCTCTCATTTTTTTTTCCTTCTGAATAATTGACCTCCATTTTGTAGGAAAACAAACAGACATCCTTGAAAGATCAGCTGTCAACTTACCCTGTTCTAGTTTGTTTCAACAACATATTATGAAATCCCCACTATATATATTAGAAAAAAAAAAACAAAACAAAACAAAACTCAATCAACAAAATATAAAATCCCAGCAACCAAAAAAAGACAAAAAAATCCCCAATAAGCAAAAAAAAACCCAAACAAATTGACAAAAACCAAACCAACAACCGAAAGTAAATATCCGTGCAGAATTTCCATTTATATTTGAGAGGGTTACTTCTATATATTTGCTATTCCACAGGATTATAAACTGTGAACCTATATCTCAGCTAATGCTGTATTACAATCCTAGATTTCTAGGAAGTATTCCTTGCATTATCTGCTGGCACATTCCTTAAAGCCTTGCTACAGACCACTGGGCCAGTGAAATGACAAAATTCATTGTCCCTGCAACATGCTCTAGTTACTTTTTAAAAACATACTTTTTAAAAGCTAGAAAACTTTTAATTTCTCAGGCAAAGAAGGACAAGAACTATTCATCACTATAATGTTTATTAGAGTTCCCTCAGCGTGTTTGTACAACCTTGTTATCCAATGGTAGGGCATATTTAGAGCTTACTAAAGTAACAGATCATCACTTGTCAGATGTGGAAACAGAGGGAACAGATAGCACATTTCTTAAGAAAGTTCTTTGGGGATTGAGGAGGTGTGAATCTTGTCTGAGAACACACTATTTGCTTATTCTCATCTTCCCACTCCTCAGGCATTTCAAGTGGCAACTGGGGAAGCAAACATTTCTCCCATTTAAATGACCAAGTATTCTTTAACAGACACCAAATATATTGATTTTTAATACATTTTATTGCCTTACACTGAAGTTAGTGCCTGCTTCTGAGAATTCCAGTAAACTGCACTCCATCCAACTATAACTTAACTAACTAAAATAGCTATATGACATATCCTTTTCCATGCTAGAGAAACCACCTTCTTTAATATACAAACCTGCCTTTTCCTTCTCAAGCTATTCACTGGCAACTTAATTGGAAAAGAAAGGAAACCTTTTCTGCAGATCTGTTTGTAAAATTACAATTTTTCATCTTCAGGATGATCTCCTCAAAAAGTATTTTCTACTTCATCCAAAGTATTATTATATGCATTTATATCATTAAACTTTCCATTTCCACCAGAGTCTACTGATTAATATAATCACTGTGCATTATTGTTAATCCACAGGCTTCTTGTGGGACTCAAACAAATATAATTACACTGCCTGTTGAATTTTCTGCTTTCAGAAAACAGAACACTTCACAAAGCCTCATATTACTTTTAAGTATAAGCTTTCCACATCCTATTCACCTTTGGCACGACCTATGGCCTGTGCTGTAAGTCAGGACTTCCACCCATCAGCTTTGTTTCATGCTGCGGAACGGCCAGCGAGGCAGGATTTGCTGTAACTCTCACAGAGCCGCCCCTGGCTGCTCCTACAGGGTCCCAAGGGAACAGGGACACGCCCAGCTGGCAGGTGAAGCTGGGAGACACCTCTGCAGCAGCTGGGCACTGCTGAGACCTGCCCTTACACTCCTGGCTTACAGGTGGGACTTCCTGGCCAACTGGCTGAAACAGATCACAGCTTCAGTGCTGCATTGCCATGTTTTACCCAAAACCAAAAAAAGCTGCAGAAAAGCTGCTCCTAACGTTGGTCTCATTTACCTTCTCAAACTCCACACAAGAATTACATCAATAACAGCTAAACTGTCTAAAACACTGATTCCTGAGGCACTTAGGCTGGAGGCAAAGGAGGTCCAAAGGAGGTCTAACATTTTTGATGTTATATGGTTAACAGACAGACACAAGGCACCAGAAGTATTTTTAGACCTTTCTGAATCAGGGAAATATTGTTTAAAACATTGCTCTAATTTCTACATGATCTAGTTTTCAAGAATTTGAGCCACAGCTCATTACTACAGCATTCAATTTGGCATCAGATTCTTTTTCTTGATTAAGTCAAATACAGCAGATCCAATGAAATATATTGTTTGGGGATTCCCATATAGTTCCTAAATATAATATACCTAACTATAAACAAAAAAATTAAATTGATTTTTATTATCCAGGAGCTCTAAATGTTAGTGCATATAGAGTTACTTTTCCATAGGCAAAATTCTTCACAGACCTATCTTATTCCATTGACGTTATATAAATCAAATCAGACACTGATGAAGGGAAGAAATCTTCAGAATCCCAAAATAACTAACCTCCAAAAATAAAAATAAAATTGCTTGTTGCTGAAATATTCAAGATTGAAAAGTAACTGTAACTCTCAAATTGACTCCTTTTTTCCCCATTCTTATCTTCTCTTAATTTTTCAAAATAGGTTAATTAACAAGATAATTACATCTTGTAATTAGGAACTAAAGCAGCTGATTGAGGCAAAACCTCAAGCTAGCCCCAAACAATTCATATGGGAAGGCAAGTTTTTAAACTGTCAGGACATGAGAAGGAACTATCAAGTGGAAGGACATTACAATTTGCCTAGTGGTCATTTCTAGTCCCACAGGCAAAAAGGGCACTGCTGCAGGGGAAGGTACAAGGTCAGAAGTAGAAAATGGTTTTGTTTCCTTCTGCCTTCCAGCCCATTATTTCAGGTTCACAAACCCGTGAGGGGTATGACTGAACTCTTCAGACAAGCTTCACCTAGGACTGACAGGTCCTGTCACTGGGACTACTTTTCCTAATAGCTGGTTCGATATTTGGTCTTTCAGACCCTTGACTCACAGGGAAAGAAAATCCATCAGTTCCAGAAGTGAGGTCTAAAGGAAGCTGCTGAGGTCCTTCCAAGGAATCACTTCTGTAACTGATGGATTTTCTCTTTAACTAAAAACCAAGCTATGTTAAACTAGGACAGAAGGTCAGTGAAGGAAGATGAACACATTATCTCTGGTAGATACCAAATGCCACCAGATATTGATCTGATATTGTCACCCTTATTATCTGTACAACACTTTATTGTTTGTACTGTCATTATTACTTTTACAGTAAAGGTTCTTCTCCACTCAAAAGGCAAATATTACATACCAAGAGAAATGAGTCTGTCAAGCCACAGTGTAAGTTTTTGAAAAGCTCAAAGGAAAAGCTGCATTGAAGATTTAAACTACCTAGGTAGGAAGAAAAATATTTACTGAATTAACATGAACTTCAAAAACAGACAGCAATGTTTTAGTATTGTTCCTAGTTATTGTAGTGATATTTCACAGGATCTCAAAGTATGGTCTCACCACGAAGCTTTATTCCAAATTTCATAAGGAATAAAGGAAAATTTTTAATGGAGGAAAAGAAGTTGTTCTAAATTATTATAAATTCCTTAGGCCCAGACAAATATGTGTCACACAAGAATAAAGAGGACAAGAGTTTCCTGTTAGGAACTCCTTAAAAAAGCTAATGTCTCCTCTTATACCAGAACAAATGTGAAGAACTGGTTATGTGGAGGACTTCAGCCTACACATTAAATCTGACTCCTACCTACCATAACATTACTTCTGTCCTTCTGAAAGGACAACCATTGCTGGTTTATGCATAAAAGGCAACATGGACAAGTTGTTAACATCATACCTGAAGTGTGCAGCATTGTCAGGCACACAAAGTGCACCTGCCACCCCATCTGTCCTGCCCTCACTATTCTCTCTGGTTCCATGCAGCAGGTGCTGTGGTAGGAGGGGCAGAGATGCATCAGAGAAATTATGTGGTGCAGCTGTAAGGGAATCCTGCTATTACAGACCCAACAGTCATGTGTCTCCAGGGCATGAGCCATTATCCTACATGTATTTCCCTTCCTTCCCCATCCCCCCCACTCCAGTGGTGTATTGTGGCTTGCCTTGTTCTGGTTTTAGTGTTACTTTGAACATGAAAATTATTTTTAATACTCTGATGTATCTAAATAAATCTCCACTCCCTAAGTCAACATCTTTCAAGTATTCTTTATAACCAAATATTTGTTGCAAACTCAGAAATATTCTTTTTTGATGCTCCCTTTTACTCTTTACGTGTAATGAAAATTTATTTCACATGAAAACTCTATTATGTTTAAAACCACTGCAAAATGAAAATTCAAATCTAGCACTTCTTGAATTAACATTGCTTTTTGGAAAGCAATTTTCAAGGCAGAAAGGACTACAACAGCATCCATTTGGTTTATTCTCATTTGCAATAAACACAATAATCTTTCAGATACAAATCATGTCTGTATAGGCAAGCAAGAGGAAGCTCATCTGTTCTTCATCTAAAGATCCCACACTTTCATTAGCAGTTTTTTATATGCATTTTTTTACTTTCAGCTCACAAATATAAAAACTGAAACTTGCCACAAGAATGTGTAAGTGGTCCTACACACCCCCAGAAAATTTGTTTCAGTGGGAACATGTAAAGGGTCAAGTCTATAGTTTGATACTCTGGATGACCCGAGACACATAAAACAGACTGAGTTCCTTCACATCAACACACACACAGGACAGCAGCCTTTGCACTGGAGAGTGTCATTTTTTTATAGCCATATATTTCACAAGTTTTCAAAAGGTTTTTTATTTAAGCCTCCAGAAAGATAAAATTTGTTTGAACTGCAGCTAATTTCAAGATATGACAAAACCACTTTCTACCAATGTTATTTCCAGAATGACATAGGAGTGTCACACATGTTCACAGCATCATCAAAGTTCTTGATGACTTTACAGAGTCAGAACTTGAAAACCTCTTATTTTAGCAGCATTAGTCAACAAATGCTTTCACTGCTATAACAAAGGAAAACCATTGAGTTAAATGTTCTGATAGAACCATGCTCACTAGAATGCATACTAGTGAGATAATTGTGTTTATTATTGATAAATTATGTTGTCCCTTGGCTATTTACATTGAATGATCAATGCTGGTTTGGTTTAGTTGTTTTTTTTTTTAACTAGAGAGTAATCTTAATTTCTTTAGCAGACAAAAAAAATCTGTCACAAATCTGAAAAATATCTGCAAACACAAGTTTTTACACAGATGAAAAGAGTTTTTTTTCTCTGAAGAGAGTGAATACAAAAGTGACAGCATAAAGCTACATGTTTATTCTCTCAGTGCCTCTGGATTAAGTGTGTTCAGTTTAAAACCACCTGGTTTTATTTCTCTGGCACTGAAGGCTTATCTAAAATCTTCAAATTAAGATATGCTCTTTTCTGCTAAAACAGTAGCAAAAAAATCCAGTTCATAAGTACATTACACCCCACACATGAAAATAATTCTGCTGAGATTGACTCTCAGTGACAGAAATAACAAACCTGTATAGTTATCAGTGAGGACATTATTTGCTGGTTCTGCAGAACAGAAATTACTCATGATGATAGCTTCTAGAAAGAAGGAAAGTTCATATTCAAAACTGAAAGCAAGCTTGCAAAGTAGAGTAACTCCTACTTTGTAAATTAGACCCAAAAGTTTAAAATTGTGCTGCTGTTTCAACTACCTATGTTTAAATCAAGCTCTTATCAAGATCAGAAATCCAAGTGTTAAATCCAGATTGCTTCCTTTAAGCAAAAAAATACATTATTCTTCAAAGTGTTTACATTTTCTCATTTTTATCAGAATATGAAAAAAATAAAACCAAACAAAACCAATAATAAAACCAAGTAATAAACTTTTCAGAATATTGTGAAATTATTCAATTTTTTTAACCACAATCTAATGGAAAACAATGTCTCAGTATAAACCATGCAGCAGTAATTCAACTAAGTATTTCTCATTTACTGCAAATTAGCTCAAAAGTACTCCACCTACTCAATGCCCTTAAAAGTAACACACCAAGCACTGGCATCTGCTCCTCAGAACTGGCTATTTTAATCTGCAGACCTGCATCAAATTATCATTGTAGATGTACCCAGGATGCAGGAAAATTCTGCCCAGCATAAAGCATTTCTAGTCATCTGTAGGGAGTTCACATCTTCTGCACAATACAGGAGCTTTCAGATTGGCCTTACAGGTTTTACCTGAATTACCAAAGAGCAAATGGAACGTGAGCAAATCTGTTTGCAATAGAATCTGGTGTTGAGAGCATCCACACCAAGCACTCAATGGATGAGTGGCTATTCAGACAGGCTGCAGTCTGGCCCAGAGACTTCATTCCTCCCAGCAGTCAGATTCCATTGACTGTGTTCTTCCAGCTCATCTTTTGGCTCCATTTTATCCCCAGGAGCCGAGTCGGTGTGCTCTGAGACCGCTCCCTGGCGTGCAGGAACAGCGAGTGGGAGCACACACACGACCAGAACTAGAGCACTGATATGGACACATGCACAGACCACCAAAAATAACAATGAGAAAATACACTGGGGACAGGACTGCAGTTTCAAACAGCACAAGCAAGAACTTTTGAAGGAATAATCAACACAGTGTCCTTACAAACAGATTGTAAACCCTCTGTTTATGGGCTAGACACAGCGATTCTGTGATTTGCCAAAGATGGAAGACTAAGCTTGAGGTCATTTTGGTCTTAAAATGTTGCTTGCACGTAAGCTAGAGTGCTCTGAATGTATAAATATTCCTCAATTATAAATTCCCTATGTTTGTCACATTTGCATAACACTCCTTTAAAGCAATGCGGTTGCTCCCAAAGAGATGAGGTAATGACCACACCACCTGCTTCTAGAAGAGTAGCTTTCTCTAAATACACTACTGAAATCGTTATACTCCTGTAAGTTACGTATTTTCAGGCAGTCCACACCTTACACAGTCCCATTATCTGTTCTGCCCTTGGATCCCAGAAGGCACAGGAGTGAGCAGAAAAATGAATTGTGAAAGAATAGCTAACTAAACATGATAATTCACAGCTCATTCCTTTAGTAAGTCACAACATAAAACTAAAATGAAGGTGTAATAAGTTCAGCAGCTGCAAATAATTAGATTATTTACCTTAGAAATTCCCACTTCCACCAAGGTACTTAGCTCTGTCCAAGTTTCTCAGTAGACTTAACCTGCTCCTCACAGCTAGTTCTCATAAGTTCCCGGGCAGTATTTGCTGTCTTTTACACCAAATGCTACTATATTTCCAACATTAAAAAACTGGCTGGAAAGGACAACTAGCATCCAGGAAAAAGATTTCATTCCTATAGAGACTGAGACATACACCTATCTTTCTGCTACAGACAAAAACAAACCCACAAGAAACTAACTAAAAACTGTATGCTGAAAACAGTAGGAGACTTACCCATAATATTTTTATTCTGCAGTCTGGCTGCCTACAGAAAAATAAAGACTTCAGAATGCAGGTCACTTATAATAATATGGGATTAATAAAAATGATGCTATTTCTTCCCTACAGACTGGACACCTCCTGCTTCTTATCATAATTATCTTTGCTTTCTTCCACTACTCCTTCCTGTAACACAGGAAGTTTTTAAATTAAATTGCTCTTAAGGCTAAGGTAACAGAACACACACAGAAGCAATAAAAGCTGATGTGCCTCATGAAACAAATCATGTTGCCTTCCATGAGTCTGCTATTCTCTAGTGCACTGGAGACAAAAAAATCTCAAGGTTGTACTTAGCCTCAAATCCCCAAGAAGTTACAGTTATTTTACTAGACACAGTTCAAAGAATTAAAAAAGAATGCTGTCATCTTTCTAAGTGTTCCTCTGTCCAGCTGATTTGCTATCATGCCATCAGGATATGGAAACAACACTTTCACCCATGAATGTCCTGTTCCAAAGCCCTGCCTGACCACAGACTCCGTAAAGCACAGAGGATGCACCCAAGGTCTCTCAGTTCTTATGTTCTATGATGTGTATGACCTCTTCTTGTGCACCAACGCCACAGGTTTTAACTGGCATCTATTAACAGCTTCATGGGTTTTCTGGGTTGGATGTTTTTGGGTATTTTGTCTGTCACACAATATTGTCAGGATGTACAAACCAAGTATGCTAATAAAATTAATAATGATCCATCACCTAGACAAGACACATTGCAATCCTTGTGCATTTTATGAAGGTGAGAAGCAAGCCTGTGCAGGTGACTGATTTTTTTTTACCAACACTGTGTACCACAACACACATCTCTAGCACGCTTCCTGAGACACAAAGTTCCAGACAGCTGACCTCCTTCCACAGGCTGCTCACATTTCAAAGCCCTGACAAACTTGCAAAGGAAAAGAAAGATGTGCCTGAGGTGTTAGCAAATCCAAAAAGAAGTCAGAAAAACCCAGGGATGGTAGTTAATAAAGGATACAGCAGTAGACAGTAACAGATAATGTCTCAAAGAATCAAAGTTAATGTAATTCTTTTGCAAGTATGTATAACTGAAGGTTCCACTATTGGTAACTACAACTGTGACTGCCCCTTACAATTCCTAACTGAGGAGTTAGCAGTGATCAGTCAAATGTGATAGTACCACTTTCTCAAATGTATCATCCCATTGAACAGCTTTTATTTTGTGACTAACACACTGGCAAAAAACCTACCATGGACTTATTAGCTGGACTGTGAAGAGGCAAAAGATTACCAAGTCATTGTAGGATTTTTGAAGTCATCCATTTCCTGGTCTTCTAAATTTCACCAAATTGAAACAAGGAACATCAAAGTAACTGTCCCAGTGTGTGGATGCATTATCTTTCCGGAATGACACAAGATCTTCAACAGCCACACAGAGAAATCAGTTTCATTTGTTCCCTGGGCTTGGACTATTTGATAATCTGCATTAGAGGTCTGGTAAGTCTCCCAAAAACTTTCTGTGTGGAAATTTACCTACCCAATTGCCAAACCAGCAATACAAACTCCTCCAAAAGAAACCTGAAAGTGAGTATTTAGAGATATAGAACATTTGCTGAACCGTCAGCAAACTTCACAGAATAACAAATTGTTGATGATAAACTAATCAGCATGGCTATGAGTCTACAGATTTGGAATGTGTTATTAGACCAATCCTCTGAAGAGAAGGAATCTGGTCACATACTCTCACCCAAACAGTGTTCCCTCCAAGAAAGCTGTAGGCTGAACTCTCAGGTTGTGTGTGTGTTAACCAGGAATACTCAACCAAGCAATCCATACTATGGGTTCTCATACTCCCAGAGATGATCCAGAATTCTCATAGAGCACACTCAGAAGTACAGTGGACATTTGGTGAAAAACTACTTGATAACCATAGAGTTAAGAGTTTCATTTATACCTACAGCAGGTGGGCAAGAAAGCTGCCCTTGGAGTCCTAGACATAAAATCATCTCCAAGACAAATAAACGAATAAATGTGTTCCAGGCTGTCCCGGTTCAGAGAACACTGGATCACACCACAGGAGCAGTGAGGTTACTTTCTCTCAAGGAGCTTGGCTTTGCTTTCACAGTCACACTGTTGACAAGAGGCTTCTCATGCAAACTTGAAGTTCCTTGTCCCAAGCTACAACTATCACTCTACTCCTCCTGACTATCCACAAATAATGGAAAATACCAGAAGAAGACAGAACAAGGGATAGGAGGAAGGAAAAATAAAAACCCTTTAGCTGAAATGGAGAAGAAGAGAAAACCACAACTGCTAACAAATTATCTTTATTGTCATCTCCCCTTCACTTCCACAATGATTCTGTACAGGAACATGCCAGGACAACCTGCTGCATGTGAGGAACAGCCAGGATCACAGACAAGTAGAAGTTTTTGAAAGTTAACTCCTTTAAGCACCACCTGAGGTTTTTAAACCTATTTTGTACAATGTCACAGAAAAATACAGAAAAGACTCCTACATTCAGCTTTCTCAGTTAATAGACAAGTATATAACACATTTCCTATTTTCCATAAAAGAAAAGTTGGGTTTGAGTTCACACAAAAAATCTCCCTTTATATCTGTTTCCTTTTTCAAAGAACACAAAAAAAAGCATGTATTTCATGAACCTTGAAAACATTCTAAATTAAAGATGCTTTTAAGCCAGAAGAATTGATCTGCTCTGAACATGGGATATGGATGAAAAGAGGCACAATTGAGAAGAAACTTAATAAAAAGGAAAGGCAGCACAAGATCTTCCAGTAACACACTTCTACACAAAACACAACAACTGTCAAGTAACCATACATAAAAAAGGAGATAGAAGAATACACAGCAAGATTTATACAAGAAGAATATACTTGCTAAGATTTCCAAGAAGAATACACTTGCTAAGATTTCTAGTGCCAGAGTAATTTTAGAAACCTGGGCAATCTTATGATTTATTTCATTAATACTTTGTTCTGCTAGAGAGAATTCTGGTCTCTAAGCCTGGTAATTTTCTTAAATCAAGATGGGAGGGGTAGCATGATAAACATCTTTCTGCAAACTTCTAAATAATTTGAAGAAATGACTTCACAAAGTGAGATTTGCTTTTGCAGTCACAAACCCGCAGCACCATCAGCCTGTGGTTTGCTGCTGTCCCATCACTGACAGGAACCATGAACACCACTGAAGCATTTCCCTCAATCTGGGCAAACTGGCATATAGTTTGCATTTTAAAGGGCAAAGAGGGTACAAATATTTTCTCATATTCAAGCAACTACAGACCTACAGGAGAGATAAATAACCTTGTCACTGCTTATACTTTTCAGTGATCTACCAGAACAGCCTAATTTTGAGACCTATCCTTCCATGATTAAAATGAGGCTAGTACTCTGTTCTTGATGTTCTTAACAGGATCGAAGACACTTATGCTCATTTCCCTTCTATGAAAAAACATTTTCTTTTAACCAGTTGAGAGAATGTGAAGAAGAAATCACCATTTTCTCAGGAAACTGCAATGGGAACAAGCTGCCAAGCATTTCAGCACACAGATTGCAAGGTCTTGCCAATGAATGCTGTCTATGCAGAGAATTAACCAGTACCTCCTTCTCTAAACCTCAAATTTCCTTTTGCTCAGTGTGAGGTTGACTCTGGTTAATTACCTTAAAAATGTCTTAATACAAAATATATGAAGATAAAAAGTATCTTCCTAACATGATGCTATGAAAGATAACCTGTTCATGGTATGGGATGTTGCTTAAATAAACTCTGCACTCTTCAAAGTTTTATGGAAATTATGGTGCCTTGTTCTTTAAATATGCTCTCACTTACATGGTCACTTGATTTGAAAAAGAAAGTGAGAAATCAGAACCTTTCCTTGCATTTGATTACAAAACTTTCCGTGAGTTTAATATGCAGACTGATCTATTTTTAAATTTTTTTCAACCAGCTAAGCTGTTACAAACACTAGGAAATTATTTTCAAAAACGTTTGAAAGACTCATAACAAATTTTTGAAACCTTCATTAATATTGACAGGGCATCTGGTGTCAAAAACTGCTGAAAAGTATCAATGCCAAGACTACTTACTCTCTTTTACAATGTGCATTTCTAATGACTAAAAACTACAGTATCACATAAACACACACAAAAAAAAATAGATTCAGAATGTCTACTTTAATATCAAACCACTCAGTTATTTACTTTCAAGAAGTGAGGGGGAAGTAGTGTGAAGGCAGTGAATATCGATGTCTGATTTTGGCACCAAATAAAGACAGGAAAGACAGTTCCATTATTTTTCTCTCATGTCACTTAAACCCACCTGTAGTTATTTCTTTAACTGCATTTTACAGAAGCAAGGTAAACACTGTTACTCTTCCACAGAAACATTTTTCAGCTGTGAGTGATGATATATCTAGTGTTTGTTAAATCCACTAAATACCTCAAAAGGGCTTTTAGAAAGGGCTTTGTAATCAACTAACTTCAAGAAGTTCTTTAGGGCTCATCATGCTTCAAAAACTTCTCTATTTCCTCTTAGTTCTTGAGACTTAGAGGAAAGGATAATAGGAGGAAACTAAGTTTATGCTAATGCTCAGACAGCTCATTTATAAGGTAGAAAGGAAACTCTTAGTTTAGGAAACAAGGTACACCTGCCTCATTCTGATAACACAGGAAAACAAGGCCTTCTAGTCAGCAGTCCTGCAATTCCCTGAGCCTTGCACCCGTTCTACCACAGGCTGGAATCTCGGGTTTGGTGTCTCTGGTGAGCAACCAGCATGCATGCAAACACATTTTCTGTGAAATTGAGATACACTGCACAGAGAGAAGAGTAGAAAGCATCCACAGTAAGGAAAGCAGCCTATCTTGGAGCATAAGAATAAGCACCAGAAGTGTCTTTGCACACAGAACACAGGAGGTGGGGGAAAAGGTACCATTGAAAAAGTTGTGCTTACTGGAATACACAAGCAGTTATGCATATTCCTGCTCACTCTGTCGAGGTAAGAAATAAAGGCTGCCTGAGCTGTGTTGGTTCAGTAGCACATTAATATGTAAGCAGCCAGATTATGAACCTAAAATTCACACCTCATCACAACAAATAATTGCATATTATCTTGCAGAGGATCAAATTCAATAGAATGACTATTACAACATCAATGCTATTAGTGTAAACTCATATTTCTTTTCAAGACTAGAATAAAATACAACAAAATCAAGAACGATATCTAAATAATTAATCCAGAACTACTCTTCTGCTCTGAAGGACCCGGAAAAAAAAGTAATATTCTGCATAAGAGCATATTAAATAGTTTAAGGTTTTAAAAAAATTACACCTTTTCCACCACATGCTTAAAACTAAATAACACAAAATATTTTATCTAATTCTCTGGTTTCTAACAAGCACATTTCAAGTTGAAAACTCTCTGGTCCGTTAAAAGAGCTGAAGAGACATAATTGAAACCAGTAACGCATTAAATTAAATGGAGCAAATCTTAACCAATAGCACAGAGTCTGTTACCAATGCCCTCAGAAATGCCTAATTCTTCATAAATTTCAAGCCCCATTTCACTGCTTATGAGAAAAACTTTCATGAAGCAGGATTATCTTAACGTGTCCATGTGTGCACTGTGCCCAAACACAGATGCAGCCACTCATGATCTGCACTAAATGAGACCCACCTGAGTCAGATTATCAACTCTTTTTTTTTTGTTTGTTTGTTTTAAATTTGTGCTACCAGGACACAATAGAAAGTGAACAGGATAACACAAAGGAATCAGAAGGACCCCAATTTCCGCTCAGAACAAACAAGCTTTTCCCTCAGACCAGCAGCCTCCCCCAAGGCGAACCCCAGCTTCTCTCAGGGCTCTCGGGTGCCCCAAAGCCACGGCCTTTCCACCTTTCTCCTGGCGCACTCGCGCTCTCCTCGGCACAACTCTTCCACGCCGTGTATGTACCTTAAATCCCATTCCTGCTGTGCTCGTCCCGTTTGGTCACCTCCAGCACCTCACGACTCGCGGCTGAATTTGCAGCCGCGCCAGACCCTGAGCGCCGGCCGCTCTCAAGGTGAGCCCAAGTCAGCGCCGATAGAACGGGCACCGGCGGCAGAGGCAACGCCAGAGGCTCATTTGTCATCCCAACTTTCACTCGACGCTGTTGATAAAACCCAATCCACCTTGGCCAGCCCTTCCAAATGAGAGGTGGAAGTGCCACCGCGCTGCTGCGGGCCGGGGGAAGCGCCGTAGCCGTGCTGAACAGGGCGCAGCTGATCGAGGAGCTCACCTGCCCGCCTCAGCGCGGGGAGGGCGCCGAGGCCCGCAATCGCCACCCGCGTCCCACCTGGCGGGCGGCCGCGCATCCCTGAGGCGCCGGCGGCGGTCCCGCCCGCCCCTCCCGCACCCCTCGACTCACCGAGAAGCCGGCCCAGAAGGGGCAGGAGTGGCGGACGCGGGCCGAGGTGGTGAGCGCCAGGGCGGCGAAGCTGACGGCCACGATGAGGCAGCCGAGCACCATCTGCGTGACCCCCAGGGCCAGCATGGCCCGCGAGCGGGCGCGCTGCTCGCGCAGGCGGGACAGGCTGCGGGACAGCGCGGTGGGGCTGAGGGAGCGCGCCCCGCCGGGGGCCCGCGCCGCCCCGCCGCCCGCCGGCATCCTCCGCGCGGCCCCGCGCCGCCTCCCGCCGCCCCCGCGCTCCGCGGGGCAGCCGGGCGCTGCGGGCAGCGCGGCGCATGGAGGAGGAGCCGCCCTGCTCCCGGAGCGACCCGCGCGGCCCCGGCCGGGGCACGGCGGGCCAGGGGCAGCCGCCGCCGCCGCCGCCTCCTGTCCCCGCTGCAGGCGCGGGGCGGGGGGGGCTGCGGGGCTGCAGCGCGCGGGCGCGGCTCAACCTCAGCCGCCGGCGGGGGCGGCCCCGGTCCGGCCCAGCCCCGGCGCCGCTGGCCGGGCGCGCCCGCTCGGGGAGCGCCCGCGCCCCGCCGCCCGGCTCGCCGCGGCTCCCGCCGCTGCCGCGGAGCGCCCGAGCCCCGCTGCCCAGCGCCTGCCGTTCCGGGAGGGGAGGGGAGCGGGGGAGGGTTGTGCACGGCCAATGGCGGGCGGAGGCAGCGGCCGGAGCATCAGCGGCGGCCGCCGGCCCTGCAAGCTCGGCGTCGTGTGCGAGGCGAGCGCCGGACGAGGGGCCCGGCCCGAGGCCCCCCTGCAGCCGGACGGCGCCCGGGCAGCGCCCCTGAGCCAGCCCCGCTCCTGCCGCCAGCGCCCTGAGGGGCAAAATCGCTCCCACCTGGGCTTTGTGCAGCGGCGGCACCGGCAGCCTCCCTCCTTGCTCCGTGTGCTCCCGTCCAGCGGCGGAGGAAGGCAGGGCTGGGCTCAGTTCTGTGTAGAAGGCATCTTAAGCGTTTTTTATTTTTTAGGTTTTTTTTCCTCACAGCAAACCATAACCAAGTCTCAGGCGCAGCATCCCCAGTAGCAGAAACATATGAGGCTTCTAATTATAAAAACTTCCCAGCCCTGCTGCTGCTGCCAGCAGGGTCTAGCATGGTATGGCTGCCCACAGCACCTGAAGCCACTCTTCTGCAGAAAGGAAATCAGCAATTAGGCATCAACTGTAAACGGCTTGGCCTACTCATGAAAAACACACAAACAGAATCCAAACCCCAGATGATCATCTCACTATACTGCAGGATAGTTTAGGTAATAAAACTATCCCAAGTTTAACATGTTTGTAGCACCATAATCTGCTAAAATAGTATTTTTTTTAAATACAGGGATTGGCACATGTAGTGTACATATCTGTAATTCTGTGATATTAATTTAAAAAAAACCCTCAACCCGAACATCACACATACACCAGGCTTAAAACTTGGTATTTGTGACTCTTTTTCTTTTCTTTCTGGAACTTTTCTTAGCATTAAATAGTTTTTTGGGGAGGTAGTAGTGAGGAAGTGTGCCTTGACAGGAAAGTGTCAGAGTAGGTCGCCTCTCTGCATACAATATCCAGATGTTTTACTGTAACTAAAGAACACAAAAAAGCTTGCTGCTTTCAGCTTAATTCACTGTGTCACACAACATCATAGGGTAACAGCTGCTGTCACCCCACCATGGCTGAAATACTGCTCCAGCACATGTGCAAGCCATATTTTAATCAGAGACAAAAGCACCTGACTAAATTCTACACTGAAGAAACAACTGTTTTGCTAAAAGTTTTTAGGCAAATGCAGAACTGTACTACATTAACATTGCTCAAAAGAAGAGATAGCTTACAATGACCTAGTTAGACTGGGCCTGATAACAAATAGGAGTCAGCTAGAAACAGCACACCACTACACATTCCCAACTGATATTCCCAACCTGACTGCTGGCACAGGTGTGCTACGTCCTATCTGAAAGCCCAGGGAGAACAGATAAATGAAGGCAGGTGGGAATATATGGTTATAGATCACACTGAATTTCTGCTTATACCAGTTCACACTAAAACTAACATCCACTTGTATTTATTTAAGTAGAACTATTTGCTGTCCAGCATTGGAAACGTTACTTCAAAATGCCTGTTTCAAAGTCATGGAAGAGTCTGTGTTCCAATGTTCTGCCTGCCAAATAAGGCGAAAGTTTCTAGCAAAAAGAAACAAAACCAAAGCTCAGATGCAAACTGAACCTCTGCAGTCTCCATGATTAAGTAGCTCATTCTCCATCAAGGCAGAAATGCTTTAGGTTATTCAACAGTAGGACAATTAGAAACCTTAATAAATGCATTTAAACCTCTAACTGGGTGCTCTCATTCAGGAACAAGATGGCCCTAGGGCTTGGAGAAATTAGGACACCGTACACTGGGGTGTGAATTTACATCTCACTAACTCTCTGTGCTGATACTATTGAAAGCATTACATACAAAGCTATTTACCTTCATTTCTAAGGACCTTCTAACTTGTATGTAAAAATAAAAAAATAAATAATCCACAATTGTGGGTAATCCAGAGGAGGATCTGGCACTGCAAATCCACAGCTCATCTGCTGCCCGTGAACCTCACATGTGGATAAGCTCTCAGGTAATCAATACTTCCACAACTTCCAATATGGCCAACTAAGGCTACCAGAAAAAATTTATTTTGGCTTCCAGTATGAATCCACTGGACTTGAAATCACGTTTTGTCACTTCAGTATTTGTGAGCATTCAGATGTAGGTATTGTTCAAGATCTGAATTAGCTCTGGATACACTTCTTAGTTTTCTTTGAAGAGTCTTAGTTGCTGGATTTGTTTGAGACGTATTTGAGAACAATTTGGGAAGTAGTATTGTCCCTAACTTGAAGTTATTTTGCTGAAGAGACCTTTTTACAATACTTCCACTGGTATTTTTCAATGCCAGATCACTGCGTGTAACTGTAAGTGGGATGTGGTACTGAAATTCCAGAACTGTGGCCACAAAAGCTTTGGAATAGCCATGTTTATATGGGGACACTATAAACAACTAATTTTAAATTCTCCAAATAATTTGTTTCCCAAAGTCAGCCAGAAGGGCACTACATATCAGACCTAATTATTAGCCTGTTAAAACCCATCAAAACTCAGAAGCCAGTATGATAATGATGCCACTTTTACCATAACTGTCAGCCTTTACTGGCTCCCACCAGTTCAGAAAGCAGCTTCGTACTCAGGACTGTATTAGTGGATAGAAGTTTGTATTTATTCTATCTCACTTTGCACTGCAGTGAATTTCATGCGTCTGTCTCTTCAACTGTTATTTGAGATGAAGCAAATGGCATTTTCAAGTATGACAGAATTGGAAAAGGAGCAAAGAGAAGTAAATTCACAGTTACGGTAAAGCCTCTCTTGCCATTATGAAGGTGCCCTACAGGGTACAGATACTGAAAGCATGTCCAAGGGCCCTGCCACAGCCACTTACATACAGCATGGCTCAAATCTGCATCCCTTACACAAGCTCATGATTTGAAGCAGCCCCTCTCTATGTATGCAGCTTTAAGGACTTACTAAGCACTAAAAAACCAGGCTGTCCCACACAATATACATCTTAAAGATGTAGTGGAAAATGGTCAAATGTGGTAACAGTCCTGAAAAATAAAATGTAAACTTTATCTACACATGCACACAAAATGAGAAACCGCCACAAAACTTACCTCTTTCCATATCCAACCTTCACCATTCATCTTGATATCTTGACTTAAAATAGATTTATTATTCTAATCTATAACAAGTAATTTCTCAGCCATTCAGATGTTGTTGCATCCCTATAACACCAGCAGTAGTAATTCCACTTCTTTTGTCCACCCTGTTGATTCCTCAAAGGGAATCAAGTATCCAGACCACAACATCCAGGATAAGTTCAATTGAAGCATATAATAATTTCTTGGCACATATATAAAAAAATTAATTATCTTTTTTCATGGCTACACTTTGCCCTATTCTAAAAATAACTTCTAAGGCATTCCAACATACTTTATCTCAGTTTACCAGGAACCATCCTCAATATATCCAGTTTTTACAGAGGTAATGAAATTGGTTTATGGATACAATTACCTAAATATGAAGTCTGTATCACTGGCAGAACTGAAGAGCAACTTATTCTCACATGCCAACTTCTAAGCATGTAAGGATATTTTATTCCAAAGATAACAGAAGCTGGTATTTCAGTACATTTAAAAAGAAATTTACATTTTCTTGCACTTGACAGTCAATTTTCCTTAAGTTTATCTTCCAAAAAATTGTACTGGGCAGGGACAGGAAGGAGGGCAAGACAGCAAATGATAAAGATTTCTTTATCTATACACCACACCCACTTGTAATCAACATCTTGCAGGAAGTATTCTGCTTTACTAGCCTTAAGCTTTGAAAATATAAAAGCCCCCTCATAGTAGCAGATACCAAAATGTGTCAAAGACAACAAAACAATACCTGCCAGTGCCCACCAGTGTAAGAAGGGATCATAGAGTTAAATCTGTACACTTAAAACCTTATGGTGGCACTGCTATCTTTGGTACTATTTTGCTTCTTGATGACTCTACAATTTTCTTAAATAGGATAACTGCCTCTGACATAGTTGTAGTTAATCAATGAACCTCTAAAATAAAAATCCTCTTCCCACCTCTCTACTTTTATATTAATAAAACTATCCACTGTGTTTTCACTTGGCAAATCAGATATATGATGACATTCCCAGTCCTATCTTTTACAGCAATTTTTCTGTGGAAGTGAATGAAGAGCTCGCAAAGCACACCAATTCTGTGTTCAAAAATATTATGAATAAAAACTTTTAAAATTACTGTGAAGATCAGCAGACTTTGACTAAGCCCTGCTTCTGTGCTTGAAACCTAAGTGCCTATTTAGGAAAGCTTTTAAAAGGATATATTAAAAACAAGAGCATCTCCCTCATAATCATCAAGAGCCCTGCAATGAACCAATGCCTGGACAAAGTCTGCTTCCAAGAGGTAACACAAATAAGTGGAACTGTCACATCTCCATTGCAGGCTGCAAAACACACACAGATTCACACATAGTATCACTAGGTTGGAAGAAACCTTCAAGATCATAAAGTCCAACCCATGCCCTAAACACCTTAACTAAACCATGGCACTGAGTGCCATGTCCAGTCTTTTTTTTAACACATCCAGGGTTGGTGACTCCACCACCTCCCCAGGCAGGCCATTCTAATATTTTATCACTCTTTCTGTGAAAAACTTCTTCCTAATATCCAACCTGTATTTCCACTGACTCAGCTTGAGACTGTGACCTCTGGTTCTGTCAGTGCTGCCTGGAGAAAGAGCCCAACCCCACCTGATCACAGCCACCTTTCAGGGAGCTGTACAGAGTGATAAGGTCACCCCTGAGTCTCTTTTCTCCAGGCTAAACACCCCCAGCTCCCTCACCCATTCCTCACAGGGTTTGTGTTCCCAGCCCCTCTCCAGCCTTGTCGCTCTTCTCTGGACGCGCTCGAGCATCTCAACGTCCTTCCCAAACTGAGGGCCCACGCTATCCTTGGTGGGGTGATGGTGCACAGAAGAACCATTCTCTCACTTTTCTCTTAAAGGACTTGGAGTTATATGTGGATCCCTGAATATCTCAGCTTTTCTGCACCACCTACTACCTATGAATTGGTTTGTTACCCCAACCAGTCATGGACCTGCAGGAGACAAAGAGAAGTACCTGCTGCCATTGCTTTACAGCCGTTACTGTGGTTCCTCATGCTTTTACGTAGAGGATAATCACAGATTAGTCGGTCTCATGAAACTAGCATCCTTTAACAACATAATCTAAGCATATATAAAGCCATAGGAATTACTTCTGTATGTAAGCCAAAATGGTTTTAAACAAGAAAGCTTTGCAGATAAAAAATGAAAGAAACCTCAATTTTCATGCTTTAACCTGAAAATGGTGTGTGTCTGTTCTTCAGAAGCACCTACCTTAGAATGACTTCCTCCACATGAGTGTCCTGCAGTGCTACAGACACCACTGAAATCAGGATCATTGCTCTGCCTTTTATGACTGCTTGAAAGTTCACATTGGGTACATGTGATTGGATTGAAAAGCAGATTGCCCTGTGGTTTTACAAAAGGCAAGCTAGAACTCAGATTTTTAAAAACGAGACAGATTTCTTTCCCAGATGATCAGCCTTGGCCTGGCAGAAAATGTAATCCCTGCAAAAAAAACCCAAAAAGCATAAACCAAAGAAGTACCTGGTATTTTCTGTCCAAACCTTAGCAAAAATAAAACTACTTTAATCAGGACTTCAGTCTAAGAAATTAAAAGATAGAAAAATATATCTCCAATATTATACAAGAAGTTTTAGACAGCAGCTTTTTTGGTGCATTAAATAATATCACTTTTCTTCTGTAAAATTTTTACATGTGCAACACTTCTGTATATAAAGCAACAAGTAATAGTGATCAGATTCTTTATTGATCCCATTGCCAAGAGTAAAAAAAAAAAAGGTGGTAGAATTAGTCAGTTCATGCTGTCTTTTAAAATTGCTAGACGTTACAGGGCCAGAATCTACTAGACAAAATATTTTCAACTGTAGAAATTAAGTAGCTGAAATTCCCAAATAAAAACATAAGAGAAACACTTTTATTAGTGTTCAAAATCAACCTTTTAGCTAAGCCACTAAAATACAGATGTAATTTTAAATGAAGAATCATTTTATGCATTCTCAAGTAGGTTTTTATTTCCTTTACTGAAAGATAAGTGAGTTACATTTTTTAAATTAGAAGCCAAAGACGTAGTTTTCTGAGAAAAATACCTCAACTTCTTACATTACTCACAAAAGAAAATTTTCAAGAAATTAATTTGTTTGATTTACAGGTAAGTAATTTAAAGTATTTAGAATGAAAAAAAAAGAAGTCCATAAGTTCTCCCCTAAGTATCTTGCTGAGATTGTGGATTTTCTAGTAAAGCACATAGAATCTGCTTGTGGGATTCTACCTATTCTTCCTAGACATGAATGTATTCCTGAGAAGATAGAGGAGAAAAACTAAAATATTTTCAATCACTATCAAGTAAAAATCATCAAAATATTAGGGAAAACTTAGATAGACACACTTTCTAGGAAATAGCTTATTAAAAGCACATTGGCTTTCCAGTTGTTATTGGTAGATGAGAAAAGCTGTAAACAGGGGCAAAAGGATCTTCCCTGGAGAATCAGGAATTGGTGTTTGGTGGCTGAGACATTCCAGTTTTCTGTAGAAGCATTGGGTAGGCAATCTTAAATAATTCAAAGCTAGTGTAGCTGCTTTTAGCAATTTAGTTAAAACCTGATAGATGAACACAGCTTTTCTACTGTGGAAAATGGAGGGGACCTGAAAGACTATTCAGCATGGAAACTCAGGTGAGCTGAAGTTGAGGATTATTAAAGAAACTTTATTGGTTATTGGATGAAATTATAATTCATATAGGGCATTTCTTTTATATAAAGTTGCTACTGAGATTTTATGAAATCAATCTCCAACATATTGGATAATTTTTTCAAGCTCTTTCTTTGTGAAATGCAGCTGCAAATCAGAAGGCAAAAATGGCTGTCTGGATGTATCTGAAACATGTTCATATTAATTGAAGGCATAGTCGAGTGTTTTTTTGCAATAAGTGACCATACATGGTTAGATACATGAACTGTTGCAGTTTTGCCAGGTGTAAAAGGAGTCAGCTGCATACTAACAAGCCAAAAGGACCCTATTGAGCAGAAGTTGTACAGTTTTGTCCCCTTGGTGGAACACTTCCATGGGTAAGCCCTCAGGGCTTGCCCTTCCATGCCCAAAGCCACCCCCCCAATCCAGCTGCAGCCCTGAAACGTGTCTGTGAGACTCATCCTCTCCCCTGGACGCTAAAGGGCCTCAAACAGAAGCAACTTTCTGGTGGCACTCACGGCCCTGCACCACTTTGTGCCCTTGCCCCAGACAGAGAGACAGCAGGACTGTACTGCAAGAAAAACCTGCAGATAGAAGTACACTGGTTTAATATATTGGGATAATATTTTTTAATCCATACCCTCTTCTCCAATGTATTTTCCACCAGCACTGCTGTATTTGTGCAGACATTTACAAATTCTCCTCACTCTCCTTTTTGGTTACCTAGCCCCCATGATCCTCTGCATTTCTCTAATCTTCCTAAATACCTCTAGCCTTCCCTAAATAACTCCACGTGGAGTTCTGCATAAGGTTTGCAGAACAACAACATTCAGAGTAAAAGGAGAAAAATGACATAATTCTCCAGCAATCTATACTTGCAGAGTACCCTGGAAGTTTTATTAGGCTATTATAACCTTTCTGCCTTTTTTTTTTTTTTCCTGGCCATTTTGAAAGGAGAAGATTTAAAGAAAGAAAATGTTGTGATTTGCTTATTTGAGCATCACACGCTACTGTAGCAGCCATTTGTTTTAAATGCTGAGGAAATACAGAATGTATTTAGGATCAAACCCAATTTAGTTGCCCTAAATTGAGAAAGGTAAAAAACCCACTGCCCTGAGGACAGTCAACCAGATACACAACATTCCCCTCTGCAGAATGGCACAGCCAAATCTGCTGCTGAGGATGACTAAGGATAGAGAAGTTCAGAGAAACAGATTTCACAGTTATTAACTAAATCCATTAAATCTCTTTTGAATTTTAATTGTTAGTCTTTTAAAAAATAATATTTTCACCTGTGTTCAAGATTTATTTTTTAAGTCAAACTTGTGTTCATCTCTGTCCAGGTATTGCAAATGAACTTTTTCTAACTTCAACAATCTGGCTGGAAAGAAGTGGATTTTTTTCTGAGGTGGAACAGATTACTTTTTCCTTAAAACAAATATGCCTGAAGAAAAGCTATTTCTTCTGAAATGCATCACCCATGTAGAATATTATACCTGAATAAAATCCTGAGGTATTTGGAGTTCTTATGCATTATATGGACTCTTTTTTTTGGTAACAGAATGGCAGAAATATATATATATATATATATATATATATATATATATATATATATACTATAAACATAAATATTAATGTAATGGTATTTATATATTATAGTAACATATACATAATATATATAATTAATAATATATAATATATCTATAGTAATATATGGATATATTAATATATTAATAGAAATATATTGATATAGTATTATTGATGATATTAATATATTATAAAATATAATTAATATAATGAATGTAATATATTAATATAATAATATTATATATAAGGCTTTAAATATAATTAATATAATTAACTATAATTAATTCTAATTAATAATTATATTATACAATTAATAATATCGTATTTAATTAATGTATATTATATAATATAACCACTAGTGCTTAAATTAACCCCCATCCCTTGAATAATATATTAATATGATTAATTTATAACTATTAATGTATATGATATATTAATATATACAATTATATATAATATAGAATATCTAAGTCTTACTGTACACTTTCTGAAAAAAGGCTTCAGGAAGAGAACTTCTGCATCATTATTTATTATTTATTTATGATTCAGGTACAATCAGTATATGGAAAAGCCTTTATAAACTTGTTATCCATATGTATCAAGAATCTTTAACTTTATTGTTCTAAATGGCTCATTTATGTACAAAACTGTAACTTCCCTTTCAGCATAGAAAAATATGGAGCAAGTCAAGAAATTACATTTGTTCTGTGAAAAGCTACTCTTAACTGTCTTCTTAAATCAGTATGAAAATGCAATATTCCATTTTTGCCAGTGTTCTGAATGTTGGGTGTGCTTTAGTTTTAACAGCATGCAAAGCTTTCTTTGCTCTTCAAAGTGCTTTTAATATAGGGCATTCATTCAACATCGGTGGCACTCCCTAGAAGAGTTTTTATCTGGTCAGAAAGTACATGGCCAAGTTTCTATCAGAATTAAGACTCTTGTGTTGGAAGGTGCAAAAAAAAGATCATGGGACCTAAGATTCAGCAGATCTCCAGTGCGGAAGGAACAGGTCACTCCAAGCAGGAAGCCTGAAATACACAGGCTGGTGGGACAGACACTGGCTGATTTTTGGTGCATTTGGAAGGTTCTGTCAATGCTCGACAAACAGTAAATCTTACCCATGCAAATGCCTGCACCCAGTGGCACTTCTGGAAGATTGTTTCCTCAAAAGGAAAAGAAATCTTTTCTATAATTACCCATACAGTGTTTCTTCTGAAAGACAGGCACTTGTTCTTTTTAAAGGAATACTGCCTATGTATTTTCCAAAGTAGCTTACTGTTGGCCTGAGGGGAAATAAAAAACATCCCTGTGGAATATCAGTGCATAATGAGCAGTGTACATTTGTGGCTGCCTAGGGAACAGTGCTGGCAGCATCACTCACCACAGTGGCCTGAGGTTTGTAGAAATGACAGGTGGAATGAAAGTCTCTCTTTGGTTTTGGCAATGCCAAAATGAGAAGGATTTAATATGTTGAAGAATTGTATTCCAATACCAATCTCTATTTTTCGTTTTTTTAATGTCTCTAAATGGAATATTTTTGGTGATGATTTAAAAAACAAACAAAATCTTACGCATCCCTCTTATATTATGGTAGTTGTCAGAGACTAATACAGGGAAATCTGGCAAAAACTATATAGGTGGAATGTAAGCCAAGGATATAAAATGGTTTGGCAGAGAGAAAAATTCCCTGCAGGATTTATAATAAAAACAATAATACAAAAGCACTGAATAGAGAGGTGTACATACAGAAAAAGCAATTACTCTAACAGAATATTAGTTACTATGACAAGTGTTTAAAAAATAGACTTATCTCAACTGCCAAAAATAATTAAGCAGATTGTCTCACTACCCTTCAAACAAAAGAATTAGTGAGAAATTTCATTCAGGCTTTGTGCTTCTTTCTCTAAGAACCAGGAAAATTAATAAGGTCAGCTAGAGTACAGCTAGGATTACTCTTCAGCCAGTATGTTAGCACAATTCTTAATACTTTTTTTTTTAATCTCCCTCTTGTTAAAGCATTTCTTCCCAAGGGGGCATTTGATGGTTGGCCACCCTGTTCAGTGCCCTCTCATTCACCCTGCAGCACAAAGCACTGCTCCCCCTGGCAGCCCCAGGGCCAGTCACCCCTTGCTCAAACTGGAACCATTTCACACACATCTCCTGCAATGACTGAATGCTACTGAAGGGCCACTGAGGCCTGAGTTAGCAAGAGCAATTTGGAGGCAATTGCTCCATTACACAGAATGTGAGAGAGTTGGATTATTATTTCAAGTTTTTCTCTGAGTATTTCAGGCCCCTGGGTAGGAGTTGATGTTGTACTGTGGAACTGAATAATTCAGAAGGGAGTCCCTTAGGAGAACAGCTGTTAGGTAAACACTTCAGGAAAAACCAACTTTAGTAAAGGCCTTTAAATTATATTTTTCTTTCCCCACTGAAAGGCTAATTATCTCTTAGTAGCTCAGAAGATTTTGTTTCAACCTAACAACCACTTAATGCTCCCTGTTCTCCTCACATTACTGCCTGAACAGTTTCTGAGTAGTATCACATAGTCTCTAATCATTACGCGGGTGAAATGTTCCCGGGGTTGGAAAAGTAACTTTATAAGCTTCAAAAATTGAGAAACAACGGGGGGGAATCTACTATTCTGCTTGTGCTTCTTACCCTGATGAATTCTTACATCCATTCAAACAGAGTTCTGAAGGCTACAGGTACTTCTCAATCCTTTTTCTTTAGTGATGCTCTGCTTTAGCAGCTAAGGAGGTTGGCACCCAATGGAAAGTCATTCCTTGGATCCACACAGGACTTGCAGGTACTGTCAATAAAGTTCATCCCCAGGCATTTTGCTGCTCTGGGTCACCACCCTTGGTGTCCTCAGAAAATTGTGTCTAATATGCTTCCTGTTAGGGGAGGCAAGTTTTAGGGTGTGTGGGTTTTTTTGGTTTTTTTTTTTTTTTTTTTTTTTTTTGTTTTTCTTTTTTTTTTTTTTTGGTTTTTTTTTTGGGGTTTTTTTTGGTTTTTTTGGGTTTTTTTGTGTTTTTTTTTTTTTTTTTTTAAGAAAAGCATTACTGTAAGTGTTCTGCTGCTACTCAAGATAAGGAACATTTTTACTTTAAATGTAGAGATAGAAGCTGATAAAATAACATATTGTTCACATAAGGCAGGACAAAAAATCATTCTGGCATATAAATATTAAATAATGTTTCCAATATGATCCGTGCAACTGTAGGACAATTACAGCTCCCCACTCCCTCTCCCAGATAAAGCTACTGGAACAACATATCATTTTTAATGAGATTTTATAGCATTCTGTAATTTCTTCTTACATTTGTATATTATGAGCTACTTAGCTTTCTGTTGTGTGTGTATTCAAACCTATTTTCTATAGTTATATTTTCATTTGATTGCTGGTAAGCATAGGATTAAATATGTAGTCTAGACTACTGTGGAATTGCTTATAAGCCTCAGGTGTTATCCTGGAGGAAAGTAAACCCTAAATTAAACTAAAATCTACACTAGAGACACACTTTTGGGGAGACAAAAGTCATCCCAAACAGATACCTACTCTGTGTAATTCAGAATTTGGGTAAATGTAAAGTCTTTCCTTTAGATATCAGACTGCAAAGGGAAGGATGTCTGACAGGGTACTCTCAAAGTGCCTACCACAGTATTTTTTCTTCAGAAACCCATTAAAATTGCTTCTTTGCTCAAACTGTCAGGAAACATTCTAATTTAAAGTACTAGAGAACTGTGACTTAACAAGTTGTGCACTCCTTTTAAGAACTACTTCACCTTACCCACTTCCTCTTGCCATTTTCCTCAATGAAATTATTCTAATCTCATTCTTTCTTTTCTGCTTCATATCAGCTCAATGATAAATAAAGTTAATAGGCCTTGCAAATCACAAATAGACAGGTGGTGCAGTGATGGACTTGCCATTAGCTGCATTAACACAATGTGTTTGGGGAATTTCAAGAACGTATAAGCACATTGAGCTATTACAGCCTATTTCAATAAATCACAGAGCATTTTATTTAATTAAATCCCTTTTAAAAGCAAAATTAAAGATACAGCTAGAAGTGTCGTTAGTACAAACAGGTTTGATATACTGAACAACTTGAGTTTTTTATTATTTTCTATCCCATAAAAAGAACATTTTATAATCCAACAAAAGTAGAACTTGATTCTTTGGTTCACGATGTAAAATGTTATGGTTGATAGCCTTTACATTACTGGGCTCATGGCCTGACAGCTTCCATTCCCTCACCTGCTGTGATTCTTTTTCCAAATCTTAGGACATTACAACCAGTGAGGAACAATAGTAATTAATTAGCACAGCACAGGCAGCACTACAGGCATCAGATGTTTCTGTGCAAGACAAAATGCTGTAACTGAAGAGAACAGCTTTGAAGGAATGAGGATAATTTTGCTTTACCAAAACAGGGGTATAGAAGATGATAAAGTAAATATTCAGAGTATGTATTATTGGTCAACAATGAGTATATCACCTCCTCAGTATTTCTTTCAAATTTTTAATGTTTTCTATGAAGGTAGTGAAACACTGGAACAGGTTCCCTGAATTGTGATCTCCATTCCATAATAGGAGACAGACTGATCATTACTTTAATTATTTAGGGAAAGATTATGAGGGACCAAGAAAAAACAGAGGTGAAAGATTTGAGTTGTTATTTGGAGTGGGAAGAATTATGAGGCAGAATCCAGAGCACATTTGCAGCCCTCATCTCAGGACACACAAAACAGGAGAGAGAAGCTGTCTCTACCATGGCCTGAGATCATGGCATTGGGAGCTGACATCCAGGAAGCTGACATGGGTGGTGCTGGGAGCTTGAAAATAAGCCTGGATATTTAAACTCTGGAATTAAAAATACCCACAAATGAATGATACTCCATTCAAAACAACCAACAAATGAATGATTCCCCTGTATTGAATGGGACTGTATAAGGTAAAAACCATAATTAACATAGTGGACCAAAGCCATATATATTGGAATGACTCTCAACTACCCCATTTCCTGGGTTTTGAGAAGACCCTGATATTGGTGAAAGGTGGAAGATGAGCAAACTTGACCCCATAATAAAGCTTTGGGCTGCCACTAACCAAAACACAGTACAAACCAGTATTTTTAATACCCTAGGAACTGATCCTATTATGGTACCCAGTAAGTTACCCCTCTTTAATTTGAACTGTTTCTAACTGTATTTAGTCTGTTAGTAGGAAGCAGCTTGCTTACAAAGTACAGTGCCTGTGAAGACAACATATACAAAAGCTTACCCAACTGCATAAGCTATTTGAACAAATCCTCTTGGCCAGCATCAGAGAACAATCTCATTTCAGTACAGCACAGCCACTCCAGTCCTCCTCAACCCAAGTTCAGGGCCTCTTATGAACTCTATTTCACAGATGGGAAGTTTTCCAACAGAGCAGTCTCCTGATCATCTCCACATGAAAGGCTATATTCAAAGATACTCTAATGAAGGACTTGAAACCAAATTAATCACTACCACAAAGTGCAGGAGATTTGCTGGTCTTTGTTACTGAGCTCTGTTTCCCTCCATGCCCTTCACATACAGCAGTTATTAACCACAGCAGGTTTGCAGAGTTAATGGGCTCTACACAGACTACCGGACACTGGAGTTCCTTGACAGACAGTTTAAACAATTTCCTGTTTATAATTTTTACATTTGGTAATAAAGTAATTATCCTTTTGAGAGTCAACTGCTGAAATTCCAACATGTATTCAATGGCACATAAAAAACATGAGTCTCTCCCAGAAGTTGCTGTCTTCAGATTTGGGTGACTTCATGACTCTCAGTGGAAGGGCACATTCACTAACAGGGGAAGATTCAGCAAAAAATGTTTGAAATCATTTTGAAGCAATGCTTAAAACAAACAATAAATAAAAGTGCTTTGCTTTTGGCTGATATCTGCCATAGTCATTTATAGCTCGTTTTTCCCCTCCTGTGGTGTCTTACAGCAAACTGAAGTTCTAAGCATGATTTGCTTAGATTTGCTTTGTTTCCCACAGCACTCCTGTGAGTAGCCAGAGCAGCAGGGACAGAAGTGCTGGGAGGTGGGGCTGTGTGTGCCAGGCACAAGTCAGAGCAACACAAGTCCTTCAACAACTGCATGGATTATTAGGCAATAGCTTATTTGCAACCATCCATCATTCCTTTCCTAAGCAATCTTCACCCAGGCATAACAACTTGATTACACAGCTCACACCATATGTGCCCATAACACAGCATTTCAGAGCTGCTTAACTCACAAATGCAATGTATGATAATACTTTTACCCACGTCAATCTGGCATTTCACGGTCTGTTGCCTTCACTGTCCTTGTCTTTTGATTAAGTGTGGCTCATCTGTGGTACTCCCAAAAAAATCTGTAGTTTTAAAACTTCACCAACTGCAATGTCAAATTAAGAGCAGATTTTAAAAAGCTGAAATAGAAGCTAGACAAGTAAAAAGTTGCTACATTCAGGCAATACAGCTATTGTTTCCCACCCATTCCTAATGTATACTCCAGGTCCACAATAGGTTTTGGTGTGATTTTGAGTGAAGTAAAGCTAGTTACTGATGTAGGTTTTGGACACCTGTTAAAAACCTGAGGAAAGGGTAGAAGAGAAGTATGGTTTTTGGGTTTTTTTTTTTTTTTTGCATGTCCAGCTGATAAAGAACTATTTTGACTTATTATGTTGATATTACTTCTAGCCTCTTACTGTAGTCACTTCTGATAGCATCCCAATGTCTGTATTGTGTTCATAACAAGACCCTCCTGTGACCACAAGGAAAAAACCCAAAGCCTGATTTTCCTTTTACTGAAAACCATGACTCCTTACACATCATGTGAATTTTACACCACTCAACACCAGTATGTACACAAAGGCTGGATTAGCAGTATGTGCACACACATTTCAAATTGCTGGCTGCAGCTTTTCTTTGCTTCAATGGAGGATCACATTAACAATTATTAGTCAGACACAGTGGGCAGCCTATTACATGTTAGGAAGGATCTGTCACTTAAATGGAGTGATGGCCACAAACACACATCCATGGCATTTATTAGCTCTAAGCTGCCATCCCAAGTGCTGGGGAACAGTTGAAATGAAAACATAAGTCACTTCCTCAATCAGAATGAAAACTGTTTCTGAAAGAAATGCAAATAAAATCCAACTCCAGTCATCACTTGAAGCTGAACAGTCCGAAATTGTGATCCCACAAAAACTGAGAGGCAAATTAAATCTTAACTGTGTACAAGTTTCTGGTCTGGAGGTCTGTGTAGAAATAGGTTGCTTCAGCATCCAACAGCTGGCCTGGCAGCTTTTGCACTGCGAGCAAAGTGTGAATTAACGTCCCTGATAGGGACAGTTCATAAATAAAGCAATATTCTAGAGCTAAAATCATTTTTGCCATGTGCTGAATCTTAGAAGTACTACAGCAAAACACTCTAATTCTCTAACCTTTTCCTGCTGAATTATAGAACATGGGCTGTAAATATTTAACCAAGACAAAGGAGGCTCTAGATTGTAGTAAGAATAAAGTGTTACCTCCTCCATTAGCCTCATTCTATTTTCAAAGGTATTCCAAGGTTCAATGGGTGGCAAGAACAGATTTCATTGTCAAACATGAAACCTTCCTGGGACTGTTCAGTGAGAAAATATTCCAGTGAGAAAAGAACAATGGAACACAGAGAACAGAGCTGTAGCTTGAACCTTGAAGTCACACAGACCAGAGCACTGAAGTTACACTGAAGACCTGCATGACCCAAGATGTTCTGTCTGTGCCTATCCCCCAGCCCAGGATGTGTCACAGTGCCCTTGCTGCTTGCAGGCACCAAAGCAATGATTTCCAAGGCAGACAGAGGCAGCTACCGCATTTTCCAGCTGAAAACAACTGACTAGGCAGCAGGGCTACTACTGCTGCAAAAACCAGATCACTTCTAGTACTGGAAGCTTTTAATGCTTCTTGACATTGGGCACCAAATACAGGTGAGTTAATTTACCTTCTAAATATGGCAAAAAAAGTGTAAATAAGGAAAGCCTTACAGCATTAATGTCTGCAGAGTGAAAATTTCAAAGTATTACATGGTAAGATCACATAATAGGATAAAAGTACTAGCAGCAACATCCATATTACACTGTGACAACTTTGCAGCCATTTCATTCAGGAAGCCTCACTGAACACAAACAATTCAGCTAGATTAAAGTAGAGCTATGGACAGCTACAAGTACATTTTGTTCAATTAACAGCAAAAATATGTAAACCACACATAGGGACTTTGAGCTAGAACTGTTACGCTTATTTGCTTCCAATCTTCTTCCATAGACAGCATGACAGCAGAGCGGAGAAGGAGTAACAACAACTGAGCAATTTTCTTAACTAATTTTTAAACCACACTGGTGTCTTAGAGGGTCTTTATGAAGTATGGTATTTTTGTCACTTCTTTTGGATACAATCAGATGCTTCATAAATTAGCAGGCCAGAGCAGTTCATAGATTAGAACTCACCTGGACTCTTAAAAATGAGGGAACAGCTTCACTGGGGTTGGCACAAAAGTTATGCTATCTGGTCAGAAGAGTCTTTGGATGGTTAAGGTTGGAAGGAACATCCAGAGGTCATCCTGTCCAGCCCTCACTGTTCAAGCACGGTTACCCAGAGCCAGGTGGCTTTTCCATGACCTCCAGGGGCTATCTCATAGCAAATAAGTGGTTTGTGATGTTCAGAAGGAACTCTCGGGGTTCCATTCTACACCCACTGTCTCTCTAGTTGTGCCTCAGGACCCACTGAAAAGAGCCTGGCTCCACCTTCTTTGCACCCTTCCTTGTGGTAGTTGGTTTCTGCTGATATTAAAAATAAAAGATCCCCCCAAGCCTTCTCCCCTGCAGGCTAAACTGCCCCAGCTTGCTCAGCCTTTACTCACTGTAGAGCTGCCCCACCCCCTTCACCATCTCTGTGGCTCTTGGCTCCGCTCTCTCCAACACATCCACATCTCTCCTGGACTGAGGAGCCAGGAGTGAACAGAGAGCTCCAGGTTCAGCAGTGCTGAGCCAAGGGGAAGGATCCCCTCCTGGAGCAGCTGGCAATACTTTGCCTCATGCAGCCCAGGAGAGCACTGCAGATGCCTTTGCTGCAAGGGCACACTGCCAGAATGGGAGCTGAATCTCAGTGAATCCCAGTGCTTCCTGCCAAGACCTTCACAAGGTGCTCTGATGTGAAGGGAACACAGCAGAGCATGAGGCTTCCACATGCCCCAGTACAGCACCAAAGAGCAAAGAGACACAAAGCATTTCCTGAGGCCATGTACCCACAGTGCAACTTCTTACCACAGCAATTTGTGGTAATTTGTTAGTGCTGAGGAAAACATCATTTCTACATCAGAATCACAAACAATGTGCACAAAAAAAAAAAAATTAAGATGTTGAATAAAGGGGATTGAAAGTTAACCTAGTTTCACTTCTGCACTTAACTCTATCAGCTCTGCATTCAGCCACACTGCAGCTGAGCAGCACAACTGCTCCACAAGAGTTATGACTGTACAAGATACAATTTTGATCCATCTCTTTTCAACTTGCTTCTCCTTTCCTAAATACATTGAGGATATTCCTGGAAGCATATTTGAACTGACACTGAAGAAGAAAACCCTGTGCAGCTACTACATGTGAGACCTGAACTGCTGTGGAGGTTTTAGAGGTAACTTTGTTGTGGAATTATTGTTTTCTTCTCCTTAATTACCTTTAGTCACATGTCAAGTGTTTCACCTAAGAAAACCTGTCCACAAATTTAAAGTTTTACTATGAAGAGTCACTTTGTATTTAAGTTCATTATTTATCACGACATACAGAATGAATGAAATTACTTACACCACCTTTCTTTTGGGTCTCTCTCCTTACTCACTGGTCCCAAAATGGCTGTTCTTAATGCAAAATAAACATCCAAACAAAACTACTTAACAAATGCCATGGCCATAAACACAGAGGCATATCATTCTGGAATTCTGCACATACTATAAGCAAATACTATTCTGTATAGTTAATAGTATTCTACATAGCTGTATTTATCCTTACATAACTCTGCACCAGAACCCCAGCATCCCTTCCCATGTATTTTTAGAACTTAACATTTGCTAAGAATAAAATGATGCACAGATGGATCCCTGGATTTCATTGCCTCACTAAACCCTTAAAATATCTGTTCATTCTAGTCAAGACCAGAAACCTTTTTGGAACATCAATTTTTTTGCTTAACAGAAAGAAATTTCTTACTCAGCTGTGATTGCTGCAAGAAATTCTGACAGAAAACCAGAAATAAGTAAATCTTTGATCTTCGTGGATTAAAAATACTTTTTTAACATTTCATGCAGATTTTTCCAAAGTCTAAGAAGTTACATGAAGGTATTCACAGAACATTTGGCATTTAACTTCTATTTTGTTAATAGAAAAATTATCATCTATACGCGAAATAACTAATTTCTTACAACAATTAAGAAAGCAAGGAATTAAAAAGCGCTTACTAATGAGTCATCCATTTAGAGAGAAAGTCTCAAATGCTGGGAAGGCCTTTAAAAATTTCATTTTCTTAACTCCATATACATAATTACCCAACAGTCTAAACATGAATTTTGTTACCTACTCCCGTGGCACAAAGATCATCACCTTCTCCTGAAGAAAAAAGGTTTGGAAAAAAACTCAAGACCTAGAAAATTATTTTATTTTGGAATTTGATCCAGATTACACCATCCAGACAGTTAGCAGTAGTTTACATAGACTGTTCTTTAAGAAATTACTCTGTACTACACTGAATTTTTTCCTAAGGCTTGTTTGCAATTTAGTTTGAAAGAGATAACAGTTTATGCAAAAATAACATGAAAAATGAATTAACTGCAGACTAAAAAAGTCTATAAAAGTCCATAATCTTTTGCTGGGTATATTACATCAGAGCACCCTCCTGGCATTTTCCCTTTCATTTTATTAGTTCATAAAGACGACCCACAGTCCTGGAAAAATGAGAGGCAGAAAATACTGTGCTGTGGCAAAGTGAGATGGCATAAACTGGCCACAGTGAGTTTGAGACTCCTGTTGCACTGTCTCTTTGCTTTCACAGCTTTCTAAATAAGAACATCTATTTTGTAACTACAAAAGCAGCCTTCAAGCAACCAGTTTTCTGAAAGCAGCAGCAAATCTCAAAAAATTAAAGCCCGTCTGTTTTGCAGAAGGAACATGATAAGGACTATTTCTGCAAGAGTCCTTTCCACTGAAGGGAACATGGCCATCCTTTAGCTGCATGAGCAACTCTGGGCTCCCTATTGCAACACACTGAGGCCTTCCTGATGACTGAATTAATACTCTGAACATCTTTCCCTCGGCTACCTGCTGTAAGAACCTGCCCCTTGTTCAGGAGCTCTGAGCTCTGACAGCAGTTTTAGATGCCAGCCGAGGCATTTGAGGCTCTGCATTGATGTCGCTTTCCCTGTAGACAGAGGCAGCTCCGTGGAGCTCCGTGCCCTGGAGCGGGGCCGTGGCCGCGCAGGGCACAGCAGCGCCGGGCAGCCGGAGCCCTGCGCTGGAGCTGCTCCTGTTCGCTGTTCCTTACGCACGACTCCCCTCCAGTGGTTGTTCTTTTCACTCACATGTCAGCTCAAAGGCTGCCGCAGCTCTTCAGCCTGCGGGGAAAAACCAGTAGCACTGGCCAGTATTAAGGCTGATAAATCAAGAGGAGTGGCAAGAGGCTGTCAGAAGTTAAGTGTGGTTTTGTATTAGCCAATCCGTGTTACGTACAGGAGCTCTGATGGAGTCCTCATTGTGCAGAAGCCTGCACAAAGGGAATCTAACACAAATTGCTGATGTGAATTACTCCTTTTTAATTGAAGTGGTTTTAATTATATATTCCTTTTCTTTCACGGTATGAGAAAGCAAACTTCTTATTTTAAGAAGTGGTTTTTTGTTCACAAACAGGCAATTACCTTTGTTTTTCCTATTTGCCAAGAGTAGTCCAATTACATACACATTATTATAATGTGATCAACAACCCTCAAGACCATATGGTAAAACTATTCCTAATTGCTATGGAAATCCAGTAAAAGTTTAAAGTGTACCAAGTTCTGTGGCAGATATGCATTCTGACCACCCCAGAATGTCCAATGGATCCTATGGGAGGTGAACAAGACTTAGACACACAAGCATCCCTCCCCTGGTACCTGCAAAACTCAGACTTTGCAGTAGTGGCAGGTGTGCATGTGTATAGACATAAAACCAGACTGAAAAGATTCACTGGATGGGCAGAATAGTTTTCACTTATTCATATTCAGGCACATTTTCTGTTTCCTTGAGGATTTTTAGACTGGTTCTTACAGACAGCTTCTACCACTGTAAAACTACTTGCCTATGATAGAACAGTAACCTTTTCTCTTAAAATAGGAGAATTGAAGCACCAATGCACACAAGAACTTGCATTCCTCCATCTCCATTTCTGTCACATTTTGGCCTGAACTCCATGCACGTAATTTTGCATAACATTATGGTGTATTTTCTGTACGTGGCTTGATCACGAGAAAGCCTCAACGAGGTGTTTATTTTTGATATGAAAATACCACAAGGGTCACATCTAGAAATGGAGAGTGGCACTTAATTCCTTCAGAATTAAGTGCTTTGAAATCCACACACACAGAGTAGTACAAAGCATGCTGACCCGACAGCTCACTACCCACCATGCTACACTTTAGAGAACTACTGCCTACAGACCAGAGGAGCAAGGTCATCAGCAAACTTCTAACCATCCTATCAAAAGAAAGGAGAAACAGAAAACATGTTGAAAGTTATGGGTATGTCAGAACAGTGCTTGCTATTCATTTAAACAAGATGTTTAAATTAATGTTTTTAAATACCTGTGCTTGCTCATCACCTACTCTCACACTGCAGAAAGGTGAATTCTGAGCTCCTTGCCCCCAGAGCAATGCCAGCCTCCCTCACCTTCACTGATGGAATAGACAGTTTTGCATCCTATACACAAATTCATCAGAAAACACATCCTCAAGGAACTTTGCTAGTGTTTTTTGGGGTTGGGGGTGTTGTTAAGCAGAACACTGCAGCAGCATCAGCTTTATGGGCTCTCAGGAAACTTCCTGCTCAGCGATAGTTTTCAGCACTTCTAAAAAACTGCTCTCTCCTCTTACTGGCATGGTTTAAACCTGGACAGCTGTTACTATTACAGGCCAAGACTCCATACATTTACGCCCATTAAATAATGGAAATTACATTTATGGAAATTATATTTAAATGCCACCAGAATAGAAAACAACTCTCCAGTCTTTTGAAACCAAAGCAACCCCACAGGCTTCTACACCAGCAAGTCCCATATATGGATGAGGGCCTGGGGGATGAGTAAGCTTTATTTCAGTGAGACTGACACAGCTGCATAGATATTACTGCAATAGCTTATGTCTGAATTGCCTTTTCAAAACTGCCTAGGACCATGAAGATGTCAATTATTATGAAAAAATGAAAGTCTGTGTATGAAATGTATCTGAAAGATATGCAAGCCCACACTCATCACTCCTGCATTCTCAGCAGACATGTGAAGGGCTATAAAAACCTTCAGTGTGTTCGTGATAGAAATAAAAAAATTGGTGCCAATACTGGCAGCACCAGTGGAACTGTCACTGCTGTTCAGGGAAAAGGGCTGCAACTCTTCCCTCTGCCACAGGCTCTGGCTGTTCTACAGGGGCAGCAGATTATTGTTTAGGTAGCTCATTTCATAGCATTATTTCCTATGTAGTAAGGTTTGCATCTGCATACATCTTGTGGCTTTACACAGCTTTTAGACAAGACAAGATGAAAACAATTAGCAAAAGCTTAATTTTAAGCAACTATTTCCTGAGCACTAAGCTGATTTCCCCAATGTACTGCTTTACTAACATGCTACTTCAGTTGACAAATACGTAAACTTCTCTATCATCAATGTAGTTAATTCTATCTTACCTTTTTGTTTTGTAATGTGAAATATTTGGTCATTAATTCAGGAAGGACAGAAGTATAATTAGGAGGGAAATGATTGCAGTCAGTTTCATTGTTACACCACCTATACTTAAAGTTCTCTAGCAAGCTCTGTATTATGAATGATCCTTCTAGCAAAGACATTTCTCCTCATCTTCTTTCTACAAAGAATAATTTTCGATGTCAGGTTTCACTCTGGCAAGATCATCTAAATCTTTGGCAAGGCTTTTAAATGTATGTAATTTAGTATCATCATTAGTATGTAAAGATATAAAAGAACCTATCAGACTAAATACCTGATCTCATTTTCCTTAAATTCTACAGCCTGTTTCTTTTAGATCTTCCCCCAGATTCTAAGCCCCAAAGCTGAAAGGCAAGTAGGCCATATTTTTTCTGAGAAAATATTGCTTATTTTTAATATTATTTAGAAACTAATACCTTAACCAAAGTGTTTTCAACCAGCACTTACCTTAAGAGGATGTAATTTATTTTCACAGCCTATCTACTGTGCTCATCAACTTTTATGTAAAACATATAAGTGGTGTAGAATACTGTAAAGATAATGTAAAACTAAGTGTATTTATTCTCAGATCCCTGCTTACAAGATCATAAGGCACAGCTTGGAGATAATGAAAAACATTTTTACCCAAGCATTTGATATTGCCAAGGGATGGAACCAGTAGCCAGAAGTCCATACATTCACCCAGACCACCACAGCACTCAGCAAGTGTGGTCTACACTTGTAGGCTTCTACAAATGCCTTCCTCAAGTGACTTAGATAGTAAGAACACATTTTTCAGATATGCTTAACAACATCTATTCTCCAAAGCTGTATGGCTTTAATTTCCATCACCTGTTCCAGGTTTCATCGCAGCAGAGAATCTTCAACCATACCCTACCATTGCTGATTTGCTTCACCTAACCCAGGTTGGTAGGAATGGATTACTTTTACAGATATAACTGTTTGTATATGTATCACTGAATATATATTGCTACTTTTCTTGGAAAAACAATAAGAAAAAACCAAAAACCCGAATCAGAGAGAAACAGCAATTCTGTGTCCCCTGTCTGTTTCCAACACTGAAGGCCCTTGTTAAAAATGAACACAAGACTTGAGATTTACATTTTTAACACTTCTGTACAATTTGCAGGGCCAAAGTTGACCAGGACATCACTGAGACAAATAGGAAGAATTGAGAGATGCAGTTTTTGAACTTCACATTAAATAGTAAATAGCAACAATATTAAAATTTTACAGGTGAACTTACCTCCTGCAGAGCCTAGCCTATATAAAATATATAATGAATGCAACCAGTTGCAAGGATAAAGACTTCCAAACCACTATTATTTTAAAACAAATGTGTTATTTTAGCCTACTTATTCTCACTGGCCATGTTTTAACCTAAAATAATGGGATTTAACAAGAAAGAAGGCATGCACACGGCTCACATTAGACACTTTGACAAACCTTCCTACAGGCAGAGAGCAAAAGACAATTTCTCCAACAGGCTGCTTTGCAGTACAGAATTGCCACATTTTTTGAAAAGCATCAGTTTCTCATCTCACTTATGAAACAACAACAGAGCAAAAGCTGTTATATTTTTTTCAATTTGATAGAAAGGCAAAACCCCATGCTCTTTTAAAAATAAAAGAGCAGAAAGATGTAATCTGGATCACTAAAGTAAAATCACCACAGGACAGTTACACCTTACAGCATGCTGGACTCAGGATGCCCAAGACACAAAGAAACACCACGCAGTGTAATGCCAGGGTGCCTCAACTGTGACTGACTGACTCCTTCTGTAGTGTTTCACATGGTCATGGTTTTGGCTGGGATAGACCTAATTTTCTCCTTAGTAGGGGGTACTAGTAGTGCTGTGCTTTGAACTCCATTACATCACTGTTGATAACTGATGTTTTTGTTTTGTCAAGTAGTGCTTACCATAGGCCAAGGAATTTTCAATGTCTCATGCTCTGCTAGTGAGTGAGATAAGCCATGAGAAGGAATAGGAACAATAGTAAGTGCATCTTCTGGGCTAAGTCATGCCTGAGAAACAAAACTTACTTGTAAATAGAAGTACAGAAAGGAAACATCAGGGTTCTGCACTGTTTCCCAGCATTAAAACAAAATCTTTGAAAACTTATTTTCCCTGATAGAATGATACTGGTTAGCCATGGAATACTCCAAACAGGTAATGGGATTCTGCAGGAATAACTTTAAAATAGTAGAGCTATACTCTGTGTAAATCTACATGCCAGAACACTACCAAGGTTTTTGGAAGATTAGGTGTCACAGGTAAACTAGCCCAACACAATGAGCCAAGAGAGAAATCTACCCCTCCTAGCTCTACTGAATAATTCCAATGGATCCACACTGGAGTTCATCATTTCAGAAGCCCCACTGTAGACAGCTCCAACTGACTCCACAAAGAAGTTCTACTGCACGTATGAACATATGGCAGAATCCAGCAGTCTACTTACACAGAAAAAATAAAATCAAACATAAATGCATTTCAGAAATAATAAGGTACTACAATCATCTTTATTATTTTAAAAACAGTTTTATTCTGTATATTTAGAAACGTGTAATTTTAATAACTGCAGAGAAAAAAAAAAAATCAGCCACACCTGAATAGCTAATAACTCATTAACAGAATGCAGTGGTATATTATCTAAACAGTAGTAGTGCCATTGTGCCGTAATAAATTGTCTATTAGTAAAAAAATACATTTCAGGGCACATAGTACAGCATCCTTATGACAAATTACAGTAGGGATACTTTTCAAGAATTTAATCAAAGTAGAGAATTCCGAGTTATATTCTTTAAATGCAGCACTTTAAAAGGTAACAATTTTGTGCATTTTTAAAAAATGTCCTCGTTCGTATATTGTAGAAATGCTGCTTTATTGCTGCAGATGTCAAAGTTCAAGGCTCAAAAGGTATGAGAATACAAAGATATCCTTAAGAAACTTCGTTTGTTTTTATATATATTTATATATATAAAAAGGTAAAGCTTATAAAAGTTAATTTACAAACCAAAAACAAAAGTGGTATGCACGCATTATATACAAGCGGTCTATAACATCTATAAATTTTCAAATGCATAGCAGAAAACATACCATCATTTTCTTCTGGTTCTCTTCTGGCTGATGAACACAAACAATGCTTGTTCTCTAAACCAAACTCACAATTTTTTGTTGTTGTTCCCCCCCACCCCAGTCTCTCATGATATAATATCTAAGTAAGCACAAAAGCCATACAAACTTAATACAGAGAACTATGAGAGCTAAGACTATTAAAAACATGAGGGTAAGGCATCCCTGCTGGTTAATAGGTCTGTAATGTGGTTAATTTACAAATCCACAGAGGCATCTGAACCATAGTCATCCCACATGCTTTCCCCCCCCACCCCCTCCCCCCCCCCCGTTCTCAGGACAATGTTTCCATATACAGCAAGTAGATGTGTTTGCATTACCTTTCAGCAGAGGAAAACATGTAAACTGTGCTACCCCAAGCTAACTGCCATTTCATTGGACATGTACACCAAAAGTCATTTAAAAACCAGAGACCAAAAGGTAGTCCTGTGAGTTAAAAACGCACAGTCGCAAAAATGCAGGCCAAAATCTGTGGTTTTGACACTGGAGTATGAAACAAATTTAGTTCCTCTGTGTATAGTTTCATTGGTACTTTCAGATAACAACAAAATACTAGTAGTGTCCTTTAAAAAAGGGAAAAAAAGAAACAACAAAAAATAAACAAAAAAACCCAACACACAAGGAACAACCAAACCAAAGCATACAGAACCTGCAAAACCCCACCTTGTTCCCCCTGTACACTCCCTGCTTGTGGCATGTATTGTGACCATGGTTCAAAGAGTGTACTTGCTAATTCATTGTTAGTTAAAGCAAGATGCTTAAACACTAAGATCCATTATCACTTATAGAACAGTTAATACTTGATAGAGTGGTTCAGTTTATATGTAAGGTCCATCTCAGTTTCATATTATTTACTCAGTCAGCTAACTTAATATTTAGAAGTGGTCAATTAGGACTGAGACACAGTTTGCTCCAACAAGATAGTTTGGATCCCCGGGAAGAGACTTGTTCTGCCAGGTTTTGGGATCACCTGTGGGAGGAAAACACAATGCTGGTGTTTAGTATTTGCTGTCACACAGTGTACATCTTGAAACAACCAAGCTTTTGGACAGGAGCTTTTAAGTTCTGAAGCAACATCTCTTTTGGTTTTGTTTTTTTTTTTTCCTTTGTTGCTGTTTTTTTGATGGTTTAAAAAACCCTGCAGTTTGCATGTTATTAATAAAAAATATCCCTTCATTTTCATATAACATAGGATAAGGTCAGTTATTCAAAACAGATGCTGTGGCATTTAGGAACTGGTAAATATACTACTCTACGGCACCAACACAGTGCTTTCTATTTGAGACTTCTTAACAGTGAATCAGGTGTTCACTAGCTCCTTCCTAAACTGCCAATGACAAGAAAAAAAAAAAATTTAGAAGCTAATGTGCAGATGCATTTGAAGTGTCTTGAAACAGTTCTGAGCACAGATGAAGGCAAATCAGATGTCGTAACTAAGCACTATGACACATTGGTAGTTTTATTTTCTCTGATGAAAATAATTGTAGACAGGATTGTAGTCATTTTGCAGCTACATCCAGTATATGTGTTTAAAAGCCTGAAATACTAGAAGTATCCAGTTAATTGGTACATAAAAATCTTTTCAACAGAGCTGATCTACTCATGGTCAAAGGTTCTGGGTAAGAATCTGTTACAGCAGGTCATCAGCTGCCATCTCACCAGACCAAAGGTTACATTCCCTCTGCACAACTGTCTCTTAAGCAGAGACAGTATTCTTTATTTACCCACCTACAATCGCTAGCAAGTGTTGCCACTACACAAAAGGTGTGATCATCCCATTATGGTAGAAAGTGAAAAGTGCACTGAAGTTCTCTTAAGCCTTTCAGATAAATGACATTAAATAGCTTGGCCAAATAAATCTGCCTTGAGGAGAAATGTGTAATAAGCTAAAGAACCCAGTCACACACCTGAGCAAACACCTGAGACCTCAGTATTAAGTGAGAATGATACAAATTCCACATAATTTTCTTGAACTCATGAAAACAAAATGAAGTACACAATGCACTGAGTGATGGCAACATCTAACGTAGTGACAAAGAATAGAAGTGGCCGGTGTATAGTCAGAGAATACAAACAAATTTACTGCAACCAGCTGAGACTGCTCATTTCAGTCAAAAACCTCAGTAATGCTGGAGAATTTTTCCTTTTATAGATTCAGGAAATTCCATTCAAAACTCTTATGACCAAATGTATTAAAAGGGTAGAACAGGACTGTAAGACGGTCGGGTCCTAGTCTTGCACATGAGACAGGCAGACTTGTTTCCAACCTTTCCTTCTAAATACATAGTAAGGATACATAGCTATTGAGGATGTTTTTCCCATATTTTTCCCATAAAACTGCTTTGAAAAGGAAAATAAAGAGATCACTTAGTATTTTTTATGTTCTAATCAATGTGGCCATAAAAGGCAACGTTTTTTCCCAGTCAGCTTTAATACCAGAATCAGTTAAGCTTTTGCAGGGGTTTAACAGCAAAATACCAATGTATGAGGCTTAAATGTAGCAGAAAGGATGTTAGTAAGTGCAAATGAATGTCACTTTTAGGACAGAACATGGATACATTGAGAAAAGATGAGGTAGAGCAGACGACTGAAGAGAGAAAACCCCAGAATTGTATAAATTGTTATAATAAAGCCACCCCAAGAATCAGAGTCCCATAACCAACTAATTTAGAAAGAGAGAAAACAATTATTTATTTAAGACACAGTATGGTCTACTTACATATCATAAGACAGAATTGCCTAATTTTTAAGTTTGTCTCAAAAGAGCAATGTTATGATATACATCCCATTTCAGATTAACAGAATGTGGTGTTATATTTACAGTACAGAAAGTGTTAGGGTTTAAATATACACGCTCTTGCTTTCACCCACACATGCACACACACACACATCCCACTTTGGAAAGGGAGGAAAATGTCTCAGTAACTTCAGTTATTGTTTAGATCATTTGAGTCCTCTCCCTTCACTTCAAGTAAGTTCATGAACAGGTGCTATTAGTTACAAAGGAAGTGCTGTGTTGGTTTTGTACATAGTTGTCATATCTTTTGGGACCCTATCGTTTATGAGCCCGTGTTTTAACACGGCCATGTATACACACATTGTTAAATAGATGCATGCAACACGTGCATAGAATAGCTTATAAAAAACAACTAAAAATTATTGCCATTAATACCTCTAGATTATTGATTCCCCATGAAGGGGATTGATGCTTTAATCTTTCAAAGCATCAGTGCTTTGGTGTTGACAGTGATAGATACATTAGTGACAGAAGATATGCGTACATGATGGCTTAAATGCTGTATACAGAAATACATTTTTCATTCAGTACTCAGATCACATGTGCACATTAATGGCTTGAATCTTCTACCATAAATTTTGAAAGTAGCTGAATAAAATCTTAAGACTTTTTCCCCAGATGTGCAAACATTCCTTTTTAAATCTCTGTAACCTCACAGCCGTTTCATGAAATTGCTTGAAACTTGCCCAGAAATCTCAATTAGGCTCCTCACTGACAATTCCAGCCAATACATTCTCTCCCTCATCCCAGAAAGCCACAGTGAGGTAAAAATGAACAGGTAAATAAAATTGCAACCTAGTTGCAACTTTTACTATCAACCAGAGACTTCTGGATAAAGGCAGTAGAGGAGAGATAGGTAGGAGCAAGCAAGAAAAGTCTTTTGGAAAAACCAGCTACATTAGAATAAACTGTAAATGCTTTTACTGAACACTATAGTTTTCTTAAATGACCGAATTGTTAGCATCAACTTGCACACATGGAAACAGTTAACAAGCGTTAAATCATGATTTATGAGCATGCAGATTGTTAAGATTTGCCAGAGTCCTATATGGTTAATTAAGCAACAGACAAACACCAGTTATGTTACAAAGGCCAATCAGAGGTACATATTCATTTCCTCTCAATTTTAGTGCGACTATCATTTCAAGTGTATTCAGCTGCAGCAGTCCTCAAGAAAGAAGACAGAATAGAAAAATACGGTAATATTTAATAGACTAGAGATATTACTCTTTTTCTGCTATCATGGTTCTAGCTATGGATTTGCACCATGAGTAAATGTAAGAAAGACATTTGTAATGAAAGTGAAATGGGAGAGTTTGACACAAATACAATGATTGAGTTTTTATATTACACAGCATCACCTTTAGCCAAAATAACTTAAATTATACGATAGCACCCAAAAGCCCCAAAAGGACAGAGGGAGGACAGCATACCCGACGAGGAGTCGGAGGATTTTAGAGCAAAAGACCAACCATCAGGGGTCATAGACGCACAGTGTGGCAGGCGCAGCTCCACTGGCTTCAGGAATTTTAGTCCATGAGGCCCACACATTACCAAGGGGCTAAGAAGTGTTTCACCTGGAGTTAAGAGAAAGAAAAATCTGTTACTGACTTGTGAAACACATTCAAAGTATTACACAATGACACTGCAGAGCTACTCAGTAATTCAATTTAGAGAAAAATATGAACATTTAGATCTATCAGTAAAGAAAAGCACAAGATTGTTTCTCACTCAAATGACTTCATAAGAACACACTACAATCTCGAAATGAAAACTGTTGAAGCATATTAAGGTTACTTTCATATTCTGTTTTGTTCTTGTTAGAAAATAATTGCATTAAATAACAGAACAACGTAAAGTGCCACCTGTTACCTTTCTCTTTATCCAAAGGTGGAAGTATACTGTTGTCTCTGCAGACTTTGAAATATATTTCTTGCTCTATTCCCTCTGGAATGGCTCCTTGTGGTATAATAATACTAACTCCAGTCTCTATGGAGCTCAATACACCACCATTGCTGTTAAATACACCTCTTGCTGTGGCTACAACAGTGTGCCCATCTTCCTCCTCCTCATCCTCAAGGGCTGTAGGACTGAAAAGAGAGAAAGCCTAGCAGTTTTATCAATATTTCCTTCCTGAAACTCTGTGGCAAAAAACCCAACTCCACCCAAAAAACCTCCCAAAACAAAGAAAGAAACCCCCCAACAAACAAAAAAAACCCCCAAATTTAACAAACTCTGAAAACATTCAGCAAGTAGTTAAAGCAAGAATTCAGATCACCTGAATCTTGTCTTTCCAACTGCCTGTTTCTGGCATTATACAGAAAGAGCTTATCCCAGCTACACGTTCAGCTTCAGGAAAGTAAATGTAACTAACATCAGAAAGTTTATTTTTTAGCCCAAAACCCCATTCTGACTTTAATACCAGAAGAACTAACAATTTTTATTCAAGTAACATTGAACCCTTCTACTTACATATAGAAAACAAAGCTTGGGGAAAAAAAAAATTACACACGTTTTTCCAGGTTGCCAGGCTATAACTCAAAAGAAATTTGTAACTTAAAGGTACCTTGATGAAGTTTTCAGAACACTTTCAAAAGAATTTCACTCAAAGAACCAGTAACTCCAAAATGTAGCAGTCTACAGAACTACCTAGCATAAATAACATTTCTCAGGTGCTTAAAAACATATAGGACAAACATCACAATTTTAAGTCTTGTTCACGCATTATTATTATCTTGAAATAAAATATTAATAAAACACTGTTCTGCAAAAGCAAATAGCTGAAGATTGTAACAGTACCTGTTGCTCTTGACATAGTTCTTATACATTAAGGCATATTAGGCAAACACGAGCTGCCATTAAGTAGCTGCTGGTTTGTCTCACAGTAAAGAGCACCAATATGAAACTGCAAAAGTTAATTTTTCTTTTCAAAAGTATTTTTAAAGTATCCCTTATCACATGTCCCTTGTGGTCTCTCTAAGTACATGACAAATACAATTTGGTGCAACAGCTATCTTTAGAAATTAATTCCGTTTCTGGAAATAGATTGTCAGGGCAAGTTATTACTATCTACCAGAAAATGTATAATTTAGTATGAGATATAGGAAGTAAAAGCCATGCCACTTTCTGATAACAGAATGCAAGACAGTACAGGGACGTAAAACACATTTTAAGTATCTATCCTTTGGCAGAATTTAGAATGATAGCATCAATCTTTCAACTATTACATCAACAGAAACTGGAAGCAGAATAAAAAAAGCTGTATTTTTCACAAGTTTCACAGATGACCTATAGATCTACAAGTCTATAGGAAAGAGAAGGAGCAGTAGCTTACCTTACAGGAATGGCTTTAGGCACAGCATTAACATTATTTGGTTGATATTTGGGCTTGTCGACCTGTACAGCATAGGTGTCCATTCCACTCTCAAAGTCAGGAGGCTGTGATGAGCTGTGTGCTTTCAAAATTGGTTGAGGAGAATTTGAAGATTTTGATGGCAACTCTGGTTTATGCTGAGCTTCATTTGGCAAGAGATTGTGGTTGAATTTTGGACTTTCAAACTTGCGCTCAAAGGGCCGCGCAGCGCTCGTGTAAGGTTTGGTTGAGAAGCGGTTGTAGGAAGGAGTGACTGTTTTCTGAACCTGCTCAGTTCCATTCACAGGGCCTTTGTCAGGGAAGCTCTTCTGAGGGTAAAAAGTGGACTGCACAGTGTCCTCTCTAGAGGATCTGAAAATTGCTGACTTATTCTGAGGTGGAGGAGGGTCAGACACAGAGTTAACTGCAATGAAAATGAAAATATTTGACCTTGTCAGTAGCCACTAGAAATCTCTAGCCACATACACTGAGGCATAAGAACACATTTTAGTAAATTCTTAATTTCAGTATAAAATATACACAGGTTCAGCTTTGCTCTCTTAGATCATCTGTCCTCCTATTGCCTTTTGTACATCTGGGCAAGTTATCTAACATTTCATTAAGCATGTTGGAGACAATGGTATGACCTTTCAATAAAAAGCTTAGACTAATTTATATAATTATCAACCCCCCTGAAAAACAGTACTGAAATACCATTGTACACTTGCACAAACCAGAAAATTCAATTGAACTGGGCAATCTCCTCAATGTGAAAGTGAAAACAAGTTTTTCTTTTGTTTTTAGAAGCCTTCAACTATTACTCATGTCAGAAGAATTCTGGTCCAAAGCACAAGGAGTTTTTACTTCATCTTTGCTGAGACAGTATGGGTACTACTAACACCTGGAAGCTATCTGGTTTCAGACAGAATCACAAAATAATTCCATAAAACTCAATTTCACTACAGTAAAAAACAATTTTCAATAATAATTATTCTACATTTCAGTTAGAGAACAACACAGCTACACGTGTAGACATGCTGAAGCAACCTCACAAGCACTTGAGAAGCAATAGCTGCTCCTACAAAGGTCAGCTTTGTAACTGCTCACCTTCAGAAAGTGCAGGCTTGTGGTGTGCTGGGAGAGACAGGACAGGACTATTAATTGACTGTGGCTGTGTGTACTGGACTGAAGGAGCAGGAGGAGGAGTTGTAACTTGGGGGATTGGCTCATAGCGTTTTTCACCAACAGGTCTATCCATTGATTCGGTATCAGTTGGTTTCCCCCTGTTGAAATAGAATTAAAAAACAAACATTTGACTGTTCAGTTTCCTCACAGCTCCTGCATTCACTGCTATTTTTTGTCTTCTATGATCACCTGATTTCCATCTCTTCCTATAAACATTAAAACATTATTTTCTTGAATAGCCTGTCTCAAGTATAAAAACATTTATTGATAAGCACAAGAGATTCAGACAACATTGATCTTTAGAAGATTAGTAACACAAACCAAGGCAAACAAAAGGCAGATGACATTTCAGGTGTATTTGCATAATTTCCTACTAGATATTAATTTTTTAACTTCATTTAGAGTCATTTCAATGAAAGAGCATTCTCTAATTTAATGGGTTTTTGAAAGAAAAAATGTAAATCCACTTCTTTTTGGGGATGTTTTTGAAAAGCATAATTAACCAACAGGACAATGGATTCTAGTATAACTTCTTTAAATACACCTAGTATTTGAACAATGCCATCTTAATTAGAAATGTAATCAGCTTAAGCTTCACTAGCTTTATGTGCATAGTGTATGTAACTTTAAAACCGTATTTTCAAAACATTTTTCTTATGATAGAAATGTTTATCCACAGGTTTACTTCAGAAAATGTTTGATTTCACAGACACCTATAATTTTGGATCGCAATATATTTATTGCGCTTACTTCCAGAATTTGTTTGTTTCAAATTTTAAGTGCACATAATGCCTGTGACGAAATGTAACAGTGAGAGGACACCTGAAAACATCCTCACATCAACAACAGTCTTACCACTTGATGTTCCTTTTCAAGTAGTCATAGCTAGTGTAAGAGCCAAGAAATCTAGGTGATGGCAAAGCAAACAGCAATAGAAGAATGAAAGAAAATAGTCATTCTATCTTGAGCATATTATTTCTTCACACTTTTTATGTTAGTCCTAGCAGCTGTCATATGACAAGGTTGTTGAAACAGAGACACTATTCACAGAGAGGTTTCTGACAAAACCTTTACCATATGCATATGCACAACGATCACATATATTCAATATGAGATTTGGTCAGTGAATTAGGAGGTAGTCAAGATCTTACATTGGCAGAAATTGAAAGTAAGAATGAGAGTACACTAAGCCATTTATTACAATCTGTATAAACAAAGTTATTCAATACATCAAAAGAAATGAACAACCTCACACATGGTCTAATTTGCAACAACTTCTTCAGTCGTAACATTCACAGAATGACTGTGGTTTTGTACTGCAGATCATGTACTGAGGGCACATTCACAGCAACTGTTTCTCCAGCACTGTCAGTTCATCCAATAGAGCCCACACCATAAAATGCTTCTGGTTGTGTTCAACAGTATCTAAAAGGACATCTCAGAACTGTTTACGAATACTAGAAGAGACAGAGAACCACAAGAATACTGATGGCTTCCCTTGATTTTTTACACTTACCTTGCTTTTCATGTAGCAAGAAAATACATTGTACATGAGGACAGCTTTCCCTCATTCCTTCACTTTCTGTATGCTCTTATATATTTAACAGGCAACAATTCTAGACACCAACCATCTTGGTGCTTCAATATGCTATGAAACTAAGAAAAGGCTGGTAACTTTTGAAAGTCTGCTTGATCACCACATGAATGAGAAGATCAGTGATCTAAAAAGCATTTACATGAACATATCTCTAAAACCAGAGTTGCAAAAAAGAGATTATTTTAGATCTGTCTCAAAACCTCCATTCACACTGATTTTATCTAAAGCCATTTATCCAGCAACAGGAGTCATTACTGCATGCTCATTCCCTGGTGCCTTTATTCCAGGTGGGCAGTAGCTGCTCTCTCAGAAAACTGCCCACCTGAAATCACTGCTTCCTAGAGGGAAACAGTAACCAGGGCAGGGCAGCCCCACAAAAGCCCACAGGAAAAACCCAACACACTCCACACTGATCAGAACTGCATGGCAGCATCCCAGGGAACGAATAAACGGGGAAGGGTCATCCTTTTGATGAAGGGAGGAGAGCACAAAGCTGTGTTTAGTATGAAGCACATTCTGTCAGCGGCTCCTGACCCAGGGTCAGGCACAATCCCATCCACACTGCTCAGAACCTGCAGCCAAAGTGATCCGCAGCACAGTGATCCCTTACAGCTTCTAAGTGTGTAAATGAAGTTCCCCTAATTATTGATAGGCTGGCTTTTAACCTGTTTCCCACTTCATCTTCAGTGCAAAATTGCTACTTTAATTTGAAAGGAAGCAGAAATGAACCAGTGGGACCCAGGTTACAAGTCTATGGGTGCAACAGCAACCGCTTTGCTGACATTCAACAGACTCCAGCTAACAGACACTCAGGAGTCTGGATGCTGTTCCTCATTGCCTCCTCAGCTGAGGCTGCAGCTGCTCATGTGAGTACTCTTAACCCTACTCAGCACAGAAATCTGCAGTTACCTCACTGCAGCATGTCAAGCTAAAGCAGGTAATTACACTGAACCAAGCAGCAACAAATCCACTACTCAGCCAAGTGGATATCTGCCTCAAATTGCTTCAATTGGATCCACTAAAACACACCCATTTACAAGGTCTAATATTTTCTCACATCAAGAGAAACGATCCCTTATTCTACAGTTCCTGACAACTGTAACATGCAGATATAGCATTATCCCTACAAAGCAGCTTTAGCAATGGCATAAATTTCCTAAATTATGAAAATAAACCCCCAACAAAATAAAAGAGTAAAATAACTTGTAGTGGGAAAAATACACACTGTCACCATACTTAGTCGGTGGCAAAGAACTTTACATAATTTGATGTTTCACATTCATATTTAACACTAAGGAAGTTGTAGCTATTGCTCATGAATAAATAAAATCTGTCCTCTGTACCCAGAATACATTATAGGGATTATTCAGAAGCAAGAGATTGCATAATCAACAGTTCCTGTATAATCCAAATTTAGTCCTGTTTATTTTTAGAAGAGTTTATTCACAGAATAGCAATTACCATAGAAATTCACTGGGAAAAAATATTAATACTGAGCAAGTAACAGGAACAATGTAGAAGCTGGTGAAAGGAGAGTTCTAAACATGAATGCTTTCTCAAGAGAGCAGTTGGTTTGTGTTTCCACACAAGGACACTGCAGTGTACTAGAGCCAGTACTGTCCAACTGAGCAGAAGCCTTGTTTATCTCTTTCTACTTACATTAATATTTTAGTATTTGTCTATTTGGACTGGACTACCCTGGGTAAATTTTCTTTCCCATGTCTGTCCCTTCCTGTTAAGGGTCACATTCTTTCACAAAGCAAAAACACAACACATGTTTGTCCCATATGATACATGAAATACATGTCAGCCTTAAAACCAGTATTACCTTAGTCCTCTCTGTGGCAGTAAGAGGTCACCTTCCCATATGTACAAGCCCTCAATTATACACTAATTCACCATCAAAACACAACCACAACTGAGCAGCCAAAGAACACAAGTGTCACAGCAGACAGAAGCAGTAGGTAGAAATATGGAACAATCTCTTTCAATCATGAGCAGTTCTGCACCAAAAATTCTATAGCTGTGTCTGTCTCGTGCTTTTCACCATGACAACACCATAGAATAACAAATGTACAATGAAAGCTTTCAGCACTCTCCATCTGAAGAATCTTACAATCCTCACAATTACACTTCTCCCAAAGCATGACTTGCGTTTTCAACAGCAACACAGTCCATGCCTACAGACCAAAACGGATCATCTGTGGGAAACACATCTGTGGGTTTTGTATGTGAGAGTAGAATTTTGAAAATTACTGCTATGAGGCCAATCAGGACAGTTTTCTTATGTCTGTGCCTATGATGCCCAGAGAGCAGAACAGCTAAGCTCTCATCTTTCCAACAGAAGCCACTGGGCAAGTGAAAAGGAAGGATAAGAAGTATCCTTGCCTGAAAACCAGAACTGGTTACAGATACCCAATACACACATCATTTGGGGAAAAAAAAAAGTGAAATCTTTTATACCTATCAAGCTTTTTGGAGTATTCCAACATTCTCAGGTCACAAAGATAGACACTGGAAGATCACAATGACTAAACAAAACAGAACTGGATTCTCAGCTCAAATCCTTTAAGACAAGCACTGGAACATGGTGGATCAAGTACATGACAGAGACCTTGCACACACACTAAACATTATAAAACTTCAGCTAACTAGTTTATTATTTCATTCTAAAGAGCTAATTTACATTAAAGCTGCAGGATTCTCAGCTTGACCTGAATAGTCCATGTTTCAAGCAGGAATACAACCAAAGCCTTCAAAAATCTCCCAATTTTCAGGCTGCATGCAGCAAGCCAAGGTAGCTTTTCACAGTAACATCTACAAACTTCTTGTTACAGTTTCAAAACAAATCTACAGAATCAAAACAAATTTATGTAACTGAGGAGAGTATTCAAAAAGTTTGTGTAAGTATCCTCCAAAATGGTCAGCTCTTTACCTGCGCTAAATATGTGTATGAGCTTTCACACAATTTCTGTATCAAAATGTTCCAAATCAAGGAAGCAAAACAACACAGGAAACAGATGTTTCCATCAACAGATTAAATTCTGTCCTCAGCAATATTCCCTAAAGGCTCAGTTTCCTAATGTCAAACATGGCTAAAGTGCACAAGAACAAATGCAAGCAGAACTGGAATAATCAAAACCTTTGTTTTGAAAGATGTGTAAGCACTACTGTATTAGACTAAGAAAATACTTTATTATGTGCTGCTTATGATCATGAACAGAACACAATCTATGATCTTGATGAGGCGATTGATTTACTTCCCCCAGTAAGTCCATGAGTGACTCCAAATTAAGTGGGGGTGTTGATTTGCTGGAGGGTAGGAAAGCTCTGCAGAGGGATCTGGACAGGCTGGCTCAGTGGGCTTGAGGCCAACTGTGTGAGGTTCAGCAAGGCCAGGGCTGGGTCCTGCCCTTGGCTCACACCAACCCCTGCAGTGCCAGAGGCTGGGGCAGAGGGGCTGGAAAGCTGCTAAAGGCCCTGGGGGTGCCGGTTGACAGCAGCTGAACCTGAGCCAGGTGTGCCCAGGTGGCCAAGAAGGCCAATGGCACCTGGCCTGTACCAGCCATGGTGTGTCCAGCAGGACCAGGGCAGTGATTGTCCCGCAGTACTGGGCACTGCTGAGGCCACACCTCAAGTGCTGTGACCAGTTCTGGGCCCCTCACTGCAAGAAGGATATTGAGCAGGTCCAGAAAAGGGCAACAGGACTGGGGAAGGTCTGGAACACAAAGGGTGTTGTGAGCTGCAGCTGAGGAAGCTTGGGGGGCTCAGCCTGAAGAAGGCTCAGAAGAGACATTATCAGTCTACAACTCAATGAAAGGAGATTGTAGCCAGGTGGGGGTCAGCCTCTTCTCCCAGGTAAGAAGTGACAGGACAAGAAGAAGTGACCTCCAATTGTGCCAGGGAAGTTCAGGTTGGATATTGGGAAATATTTCTTTACTGGAAGGGTTATCAGACATTGGAACAGGCTGCCCAGGAAGTCACGGAGTCACCAACCGTGGAGGTGAAAAGACATGTAGATGTGGCACTTAGGGACTGATTAAGTGGTGGACCTGGCAGTGCTGGGCTACGGTTGGACTTGATCATAGTGGTCTTTTCCAACCTAAACAAATCTATGATTGTATGCTAGTAAGTAGTAAGTACAAGTAATGTGTTGAAGGCCCCGATACCTGCAAAAATGATTAATTTAATTTTATTAAAATAAAAAGTTAGAGGTATGTGTTCTTAAAATAAAGCTAAACCTAAACAGAAACTTCAGACTTCATGAATACAAAATTTCATTTCAGTACCACAGGTCCCTGAACTCCACTGAACTGGTTCTGTTTTAGCCCTAGATGCCCCCCTCCTTTTTCAAATTAAAAAACCCAAAGAACCCAAACTTACTTAGAATAATTGCTGAAATTCAGCTGATTCTGTGAATGTATTGGTTTGGTGGGCTCAGAGTGATGGCTGGCAGGAACCTGCGCCGATGGCTTATTTTCAAAACTCCTGCGATCGAAGTAGGAGAGCTGCTTCCGGTAATACTCCTCATCCTCCTCAGGATCATAATGGTTGGAACGCACAATATCTTCAGGTGGCTTCACTTGAGGTCTCTGTGGTTCTGGGGCCCTAACCAACAACAATAATATACAGTTGCCTTGCCCAGTCGCATAAGTGCCCAAATTACAATTCTATTTTATAACCTAGCTAGCAATAAAGAAACGAACGTATAATTCTTATAATTGCACACCTTGCCTTTTCACCTATATTGCATGGAATTTAGACAGTTGTGACATACCATAAGGAAAGAAAATTCTTATTTCTCTTATACCTTATGTTTTCCGTTTTGTTTTCTTATTTGCTCAAAGATAGAAAAAAGTAGAACAATGATACTTAATAAATTCCTTCCTCAAAAATGCTGAGAAATCATTGTATCTTTGCCCCACTTCCCAGCAATCTCACCCATGAGAACTGACTTCAAGCCCTGCTTTATTATTGATACACAAACCATACTGACACTCCAACTCCTCTCTGCAGTTTCCTATTTGAAGCACTAAGATGTGTTTCTGAATATTTTAAACTCATACTGAAAACTAAATTTAATCAGTTGTGCATCTACCTGTAGGTTGTTTTCTCGTGCTCATACTGGCTTTGAGAAGTTGGTTTTGGACCACTCACACTTGTGAGTGCAGGCTTAGGTGCTAGTTCTGGAGGCTGTAAAGAAAAGCACAGCATATTCACTTAAATTCTAACATTTAGAAAGATAAAGAAAGCACTTTATGATTAAGAAAACTATGACTACCTTCCCTTCCTCCAAAAGAAAAAACAAGTACTTGCAAAAGAAGAATTAGAGGAGTTTCCAGTATAACAAGACCCCTGGCAGTGTTTTTACAAGAAGTGTTCAGGTTCTGCTTTTAAAATATACCACATTTAGGTTGCTAAAAGGCAGTATTGCACAAGCACTAAAGCTTTGTTTCTGAGACAATATTTCACTTCTTGCAGTGCAGTCTCATTAGCAAAAAAGCAGGAACCACAAAATTTAAATGACTTACCTTGACAGTTGATGTGTCACTCGTATCCTTCATTTTTTCCAAAGATGGGGATCTTCTCCTTTCAAATATCTTAACCCTACTTCGCACAGACTGTGGTTTCATGGCCGGATCTTCTTCTTCCTCAGCTAGAGATGGTGGTGTAGGCAGTGGTTTACTGTTGGAAGGCAAAACTTCTGGTTTGGTTTGTGATGAAGGGGGAGGAGGAAGAGAAACACCTGAAGTGCTATGAGAAGGTTCATATTGTCCAGCTTTAGCATTATAAGCTTGAGGAGGACCTTGTTCATAGCCCCTTATGTGTGGATCGAAGTACTGCTTGGGTTCAGGAGAGCGGGCTATGGCTGACTGGTATGGCTGAGCCTCTGGTTTGTATCGACCGTGGGTGTCGTATCCAACTGTGTGTTGATCTTCGTATCGCACTTGTGGTAAGCTGAAGTTCTTGGGTGCATGCTCATAGCGAGGTCTGCTGTCATAGCTCATTGCAGGGGGTTCCTCAAAACGAGGTTGTGCTGGGTAATAGCTGCGTTCTGTGCTCTCTTCTAGGTTTTGTCTGGAATCAAGATCCCTAGGAGGCTGGTTTTCATAAGCTGTTCTTGTTTGGTTATAGGGCTGTTTCTCCTCATAATATGTCCAGTGCTCCTCATAGGGAGGCACACGGTCATCATAATGTAGGCGAGGGTCATAACCACGAGAAAACTGATCTACATAGTTTGTAGAGTCATACCTATATGCTGACTGTTCATAATCCCTACTCGGCTGTTTTTCTGCATACTGAGCCTGGGATTCATAGATGAGATTTGGGTCTCTTTCCTGTCTCTGTACTGGGTGATTAATTGCTGGCTGTTTTAAGACGTAGCTTTGTCTGGATGCTTCTTCATTAATGTATGGATCCTTTCGATACACCTGTTAGAGGGAGACACTTCTCAGTGAAAATGAAGAGTAACTTCAGCTGCAGTTGAAAGGTAGCGTTTGAAACAAATCCAAGTTTTAAATGTTGGCTTTAATTTTGTTTAAAAGCAGAATAATTTGATGCAGATGTTTGCAACCAGAGGAAGCTGAACTTGGTGATTCAAGAGATCCCTTTTAGTTATATTTATAAGAAAAAACATGTAAGTAGATTAGAAGAGAAAGACAAAGGTAAGAGCCACATGTCTGGGGTTTGGTGCTCAGGGGGGCACACACACTTTTTTCCAGAATGTGGAAAGAGTGGAAGTGAAATATATAAATACACTAAGATAATTCTAGCATTGCTGAAGAAGTAAAGTCACTCAACAAACTGGACTCAACTTCGTGATCAATGATTTTGCATGATTTAAATTTTAGGGAAATACGATTTTTCTCGAGGCCTCATTAACAGGAGAACGTTGACAAGCTAAGGAAGTCAAAGTAAAATCAAAATACAGAATGCAGCCTTTCTAAAAAAGTCGTGTTTTTGAGAAGTGAAAAGGATAGAGTTTGAAGCCATGCACACAAAACATTACATGATGCTTAGCAATTCAGATGAACTGTTTTTTGTAACCTGCATGATTCTCTTAGAAGAACAAAAAATTAGAAGGAAATCTTCAAATAAGGGCAAAACAAAGATCATGTGCTAGCTTGATGTATAGCAGGAAATCAGCACAACAGTGTGGGACAGGTACCTTTGCTGGATCTATATGCGGCGATAAGGATGATGGCTCTTGGTCTCTTAGTACTACATGAGCTCCCTCAGTACTCGGTGCTCTTAAGGGGCCCGCTTGTGGTTGGTAAGAGTTGTAAGGAGCAGCAGTAGGCTCCTCCAGTCTGACATTAGTTAGGTTTACATTAGCATTTACTGCAGAGGCTGATGAGGTTGCAGGGTTTGATTCAGGCGACGGGGAAAGGTAAGGGACTGCAGGTGAGGCTTCTGCTTTCTGTGAAGTGTTTAAAATATTTTAAATATACTGCTATTGAATCAATGTATGACTTTTTGATTTATATTAAAATAATTTAAGTGATGCTCTGACCAATGCAGCTACATGTAGAATGAAATGTACTGATAGTATCATGCACTAGCACTTCCAGCAATTCATTAGGTTGAGGATTATAAAAGCAAAACATTTAATCAAAGTAGAATGGTACTTCAATCCCCCTCCTGTCCATGAGTCACTAAAACAGGCAGGGCAAGCTGATCCTCCAATTCACTGTAATGTATTGTTGCTGTTGACAGATTCTTGTATGTACACACAACACTGGTAAGCAGAATATAAATGGACATTTCTTATTCAAGAGAACTTGCAACCTGAAGTAAGTGCATAGTGGTCAGTGTATAAAATGACTTTCTTACCGGCTGAGTAGTAGTTGTTTTAAATCCTGAAGAGTCTATTCTTGGATTTGGCTGTGGCTGAGCTTGAGATGCATAAGCAGGGTAAGTCTGAGTCTCATGATGCATTCCAGAAGAATCCTCTCGAACAGGTTCAGAGGAGCGTGTAATAGCAGATTCTGGAGGAGTCCCAACCTCATCATTCAGAGTTTCATCCAGTTCTTGATCAGTATAAGCACCCCCTTCTGTGTCTGTATCTTCATAGTCAGACGTGTGTCTGCTGTCTGTGCTGTACATGGAATATTCACTGCCGGGAGCGGAGAGGTAAGAAAGGCGGTCATCGTGTAAATCAAGATCATCACTTGTAGCACCATCTGCCTGTGGCAAACAAAATTAGGGTACACATTTATTGAAATACCTTCTAAAGAACACCCTTTCTCTTGCAATGTAGAACGTGGGAGTTTTATCAAATTCACTACCAATATCATCACAGGGGACAAGAAATCAGGTTTCCATCACTGAATATGTTAAGCTTAGACCTAAAAGACCTATCTGCAGCCTAGCTCTTTGAAACATTTTACTAAGGGACCAGATGACTGTCAGAGTAAGGGGATAGTGCAGTCCACAGATATCAAAGTGCTTGGAAAAATACAAAGCTGCACTTTAAAGTGGTTTTTTGATATTGGAATCATTACTTTGCAGGTACATATAAGGAGCTAAGGTCTAACCAGATGTAATGAAGAAACCTGCTACAATAGCTGATTCATCATTTGCTTACTTTTAGCTGGCAGTTCACTTGTTAATAGTTCTTCAAGAGGATGGATCTAATGTTCATAGAGTAACATGCAGCTCAAGAAGGTAAGTGGAGATTCAGTGGGGAACACAGAATACTAACTTGTAATTTAGCACGTGTTTTCTCACAACTCTTCTCAGAGAGGTCAGTAAGAACAAGAATATGCCACTTGCTTTTATAATAATGAAAAACACATTCCATCATTAGGCAATCCCAGCCCTGAGAACCCATGCAGTGAAATTCCCAGAAGTTCTTTGATGAAAACCCATCCAATCCCTGCATTCTTCACAGCATTACTATATCCTCCAGTTAACAATGCCAATAAGCAAATGCTCCCTTACAACACTGCTACATGCATAAGGACAAACTATACAGCTCTTATTAACAGAGTAAGTGTTCTAATGCAGTGACAAATCAGTTTTGAGCAGCTCACACAGCTAGGAGGCACTACTGCTTTAGATCTTCACAGAAAACCTCTCATGAATGCTGTTTTGCCATTTCCCCCCAAATATTATTTCTTACCTTTCCTTCTGAAACCCACACAAGTTGGTTCTGTTGTTGCTGAATTGCTTCCTTAAGAGCTCCATACCATCCTTCATTCATTGAATTCAAGTTAATGGTAGCTAGAAGTACAGCAGATTAGTTTGACTTATGATTTCTGCAGAACTACAAGAAGGATCTGTACCATGACTAATAAAAGCAATATAAACTGGTAGGTTAAAACTATAGGATTTAAACAGTAATGTAAAGTAGTATCCAAAGCAACCTTAAGGCCTGATGCGATTTGGGATGTTTTATCCCACAGGAAACGCTGAATTAACAGTAGCTTAGAATAAAGAGAGGCTTGAGTTTAGCCAGACTAAAACAATAAAGTTACATAATTTTCATATTTATTTAAGTTTTGATTTTGGCTGATGATCCTGCAAAGCCACCAGATCTATTAGAAATGTCATTTTGATGTTTCAGATTGCTTTACATTTGAGCAGTCATGTGCAAATGATGCACACACCAATTAACTACTGGTTATTGAATGGCGAAGCCTGAGCAAGTCTGTCACTGCTTGACCTGCTCCATTTGCAGAAAATTCTGGAGGTAGAAGCTTCTCTCATCTTTCCTCCCCTTTCCTCTCAGAAATTCTAATCCAGTCTAATTACTTACTTGTGAAGAGGTGATGATTATTTTTGCGGAGCTTGTGAGCTCTTTCATACAGCTTCCTGGCACTTTTTCGTGATTCTGGACACAACCTCATTCTCATGGTCTTTACTCCCTGCTTAGAATCAGGATTTAGGAACACTACAATTGGGTACCACTGGGCATAATTCAGACGGTCCACTGCATTGGGAGTGACATCTAATAAAGCATGTTTATCCTACAGTGACAAGAAGGACAGAGGCAAGAAAGAGAATCATTTTTGTCCTAGATGAAATTTTTTTAACATACTCTACAAACTGACTTTGTATTACCTTTAGAGAATTCATTTTTTCAAAGTATTGATTTAAATCCTTCTCCTAATTGAATTAACAAAATAATAAAAACCAAACCAATTCCAATACGAGCCTAAATAGGCATATACATTTTGAACTGTAGGACCACTGTATAACTCTAGGATTTTTTACATTTAATTCTATTTTTTAAAAAATCTCCTCAAAGTAAGCAGACACTGAAATAAAAACAAGCAGTTTCCTATCAGTATTCTGTAAATAGGAAAAAAAACAAAGACTGAAACACAGAATATAGTCCCATTACACACTTCTATCTTCCTTTTTACGAAAAAATATCACTGTGAATGCAGAATTTGGCCAGCTTTCATTCAATGCAATCAGGCACACAGCAGGAAGCATGCTGACTTTGCTGCTATAATTGCTTTTTTCCCTCTCATACTTCAGCATCTGAAAATATTCCAGTTTGTTTTTAAGTAAGGAAATAAATAGGTGAGCCTCATAAAATGCACTAATTGTAGAGGTTTTAAGGATATTAAAGAAGGGAGATGGAAGAACCCTTTCTTAGTCCTCACACAAAATAATTATGTCCAGTTACAGATTTGTACACTGGGGTGTACAAAAATAACAACTCAATAAGTAAAGTAACCATTTCTAACTATAATGTCACACCATGGCTTTAAATGAAAGAGGAAACAGCTTAAAAGAGCCTTAATGGAGAGAGGACAACAGCCTCTGGAACAAAGCCTAGAAGCACATCCAGGCTGCAGTTATTAATACAGAGAAGAAGGGTGGTAGGGCTTTTCTTATTAACTTATAGAGAGATGAGAAAGCTATTTTTAAAGCAAACACAGTAAGTTCCCATTCTACATTTAAAACATCCAACACTTTACTTCATGTTATCAGTTTTACTTTTCTTGTATTAAAAGTCCAGTGACAATAGAAGACTTACTCTGTCAATTATCTGCTTTATAGTGTGGAGACGAATAATGCCAGAACTACGTTGGTCAGTCCCAGCATCTCTTGGTTCACTTTCTGGTAAAGAGGACACAGTAAAAATCTATTGTAAGTTTACAACATGTTCTACATTCCCTTATTAAGATAAAACAAACCATTTCATAGCTCAAGCTGTCAATTCAGCTTGAAGACACTTCTGATTACGTATCATACATGAAAATCTACCGACCATTATGGCCATAAAAATCACATCTTTACAAAAGCACTTGGAAACAGGATAAGGTACAGAATTAAATTGAAATTTGAGGTGGCTATAAATAGAACTAATATGTCTTCAGAGAATTATCAGCAGCAACGTAGTAGAAGAACTTAAGTCTGTTCCTTTACATTATCAATGTCTTGTTAAATACATTAACTAAAATAATAATGTAGAAACAATCTAGCCAAAGAAAGCTACTTCCTAACTGCAGAAAAGCCTGATCTCACACCTACTTGCAATTTGGAAGATATCTGGTTCTTCTCTAGCAAGTTTCTCCCGTGCAACATCAGCTATTGGACCAAAAATGGTTACAGGTCTGAGAAACCCAGCTAGAATTGAAGGAAAAAGAAAAGTCAAGATATATTGATTGCTTAAACCAAATGCAAGATACATTTAACTAAACTGGCTTTTCCAAACCAAACCACACAAACCTGTAATGTAAAGTAAGAGTAAAACCATACCTTCCCGAAGAACAACTCTTTCATAGGCAGGAAACTTTGTCTGAACAGGTTGGGCAGAAAGATCTTCTCTGCTTTTCCGGAGATTTCTTTTTGAGCTCCGCAAGCCACGGAATCTCCAAAAGTCTGCTCGATCTCCTCCTGCTGTCTTTGGAAGAGTGTACTGTACACTAGCCAGCTGCTCAGCTCTAAGGTGACAACAAATCCCAGTTATCATGAAGTCAGCTTCTGAAGTAATGCCTGACTAGCAAGCTTACATTCTCAAAAAAACACTGCCACTGCTGAACCAAGCTTTTGTTGTATTACGAACTAATGAACTACAAGACAACTACTAAACCTGGTATCACATTTCTAAAACTTATATCCTTGTACTCTATCTCTTATATTGAAAAGAAAGTTTATTCACGGACTGTGCAAAGTCAAAAGCAAATCCACAGATATTTTACTTCAGTATGTTTTACACTTAGTCACTTTTTCTTACTGAACCAATTCTATAAACATGTGTCCTGCAAGGAAGTCCAGTCATTCATTATATAGATGCCATTTAAAACTGTGGGTTTGAATCAGTAATTTAACTATTGCAAGATCATACCTGTTTTTGTTAGGTATGATACCTCTTTCCACTTCCTTATGATTCTTCCCAATTCGAATGGCCAGCCATGAACCCAGTTTGCCATTGTACAGAGTGTCCACCACCCGGAACACTTCACCTTTATTGAAACTTAGTCCATAAGGAGATTCCTTCTCATATTCAAAATGAGTTCTGATATAGAAAGAATCCCCTACATCAGACTCAACAATGCGACGATAAACTGAAAGAAGGAAAAGAAATCCCAAAATATCAAGTTCAAATGATGTTATAATGCTCACAAGAATTACACAAAGCAATGCCTCACCTTAATTCTCCTTGTTCTAAATGTACATTATTCAAGAAGCCTTAATGTCTCAGAGCTGCTCTATTTCAAGCACCATAACTATTTATAGTAAATTCTACTAACATAAATTCAACTTTTATAGTCAAAAATTTGATCAAAGTGCAAACTTACTTCATTCACCTAGGAAGGAATTCATCTTGAGAAAAGAAGTTCGTATGTACAAACACATCAGCACAACCACTCATTTTCAATGGCTTATCTACAACTGACTCTTCTACTTCCTCTAAGGATAATGCCAAGACATTACATCAGTGGTAGGGGTTATTCTGAAGAGGAATTTTTTGTTTGGGATTTTGTTTGTTTGTTTAGGGGGGTGTGGGTGTGTGTATACTGGCACCATATCAGTCTCTACTCCATTTGTAGTGGCCACCTATCTCAAAGCCAAAAGTGTAAGGTGCCTATTTCCTGCAAGCCAGCAGTTAGTTATTGTTCACTAGACTTTTTAATGCTGTTCTAAGCAGTCTACTACATCATTTCCAGTATACAAATATTTACCATCTTTTTTCTTCTGTGCCAAAATGGTGACTTCTTCGCCTTTAGGAAGATCAAGCAAAAAAAGGACAGCTTCTTCTCTGATGATATTTGTGAAGTCTACATTATTTACCTGGTATCAATGAAGCAGTAAGTTTGATTTAACATATGACATTATTACAGAGATTTAATTATATAACAGAAAAATCTGAATCTATTGCTATGATATTTTTCTTACTCAATTTCATACATACCAAGTGCACATATCTCAAGATGCCTCTTGTACCTCTGAAGAGTCCCACTTTATTTCTCAGTAAAAGCATAGCTTCCAGGATAATAGGTAGCTGTTTATTTTATACTCATTATGGAGCACCTATATACATCATTAGCCCACAGAGCACTGTGACCACTTAGTCACCCACCATGAAATCAAACAACTTGATAAACTGAATTAGTCTACAAAATTTAATGTAAAAAAACTTACTAACCTTCCTAGCAACAGTACAGTAAAAAGAGATTTTGCTCCTGGTAAATAATCTAATAAATACATACAAAAAAACCTGTAAGAACTACATAGGCAAAATATCCAATCCTACAGAAAGAAAACCTATTTTGGTACAACAAAACATTTGTAATGTTAACAGTTTTGACATACCCTGAGAATCTGGTCCCCTTCTTCTAATCCTTCTTTTGCTGCAGGGCTGTCTTCCAGAACACCAGCTACAAATATGCCAACATCATTGCCACCTGCTAGTCGCAAGCCCACACTATCTCCTTTTCTGAATTTTACCAGTTTCATGCTTGGCCTAGAAATTTAGAAAATATTCCATTTATTGGTGTAATAGCCCAAAATGTCCTGGTAAATTTGAAACATGCAAAGAAGCAATCTGCTCGTTAGTCAATTAGTGGGTATTTTGCTATACATACCATTAACTGCTTATCAACTGCAGCATTACAACATGCTCAATAGCAGCACTCCAAAAAACCCACCTGCACGTACATATTTAGTATGGTTTGTTTGTCTTACACTCATAGTGTTTATGTGAGACACTGACACTCTCTTCCAAAAACATTCTTCCTTTTAAAGAGCTGTGCTGGCATACAGATCTATTTTGGCTCTGAAGAGATCAAGATTAATTTGAGGTCAAACCAAACTAGAATCTATTTTCATGTACACTGATGCCCATAAAGGAGATCCCAGTTGAAATAGCCTTATTTCCATGCTGGGACATTGTACAATTCTGCAGCAACCTTCATTCACTGCTCTCGAATTACTATGAAAGGTAAGAATATACTACAGTAACTTTCCTCTCTTTGGACATGGGGACAGGAAAGGAGGAGTGAGAGTGCCCAGGGAGAGACAAACCCAGCAAACCTTTTCACTTGTTGATTATTTTAAGGACTAATTTCCATAGAAATGAATAGACTTTAAAGTGGTATATAACCCAGTATAAGTGCCAACAAGGCTCAGGAATAAATCTCACGTTTCATCTTATTATTTGTGGACAGAAGGGTCAGGACAGAATACTGGGCATGATACCAGAGCACAGAGAGAGGTTATTGACTACCCTGGATAAAAGTTTGGTTTGCTTAAGAACCAGGCAGGTTCAAACAGAGTTCAGAGATACATTACCGAAGCATTCCATCTTCATGGGTTGAATTGGGTAAAGGACCATCAGATGGACTGACTGGTAAATCCACATCTGGCTGCCCTCCTTGTGCATACACTGGCTTTGGTTCTATTAAAAAATACCAAAGATTTCCAATATCCATTTGGTCATTTAAAGATGAAAATGTGAAGTTCAACTTAGTTAAGATTTAGTTAATGACTTCTTCAGTAGCCTTCCCTCTACCCCTCTTAGAAGTAAAATACTAGAAAACTTACAACAGAAGACTCATCATGCCATTCAGAGCAGCATGATTACTGGCCTAACTACTACTTCAGTAAATATTCCCAAACTTCCTTTGCACTTCATTAAGTACTCTGAACACTTCAAAAGGATGAGAACTAGAAGGCTTCACGCTCTCAAGACCACTTTCAATCCTTTTGTTTCTAACCTTGATATTTCTGACCTAACATCTTCATTTTCCGTTGTTTCTCTTCACTCAAGAATTCAATTTTTGAAATGAAAATACCATAAAACCTCAATCTACCATACATGCCTTAAGGTCCAGCTGGTGGTCCTTAGAGCTATGCACTTACTATGGCATTGCTGCAGAGCTTCTCTGGAGTTCCTGTGAGGAAACTGCCACTGCAGGCTTCCCTCAGCAATGAGCACTAGTAGGGGCTCTTCTCTGATAAAGGCCTGGTCATGTTACAAGGATTTATAGGCTCATTTTTGCACACAGGAAAATATTTGATTTCAAACAAGGCTGACTTTGAACTAGTCTAATATTCCTGATCTTACCAACAATTGCACCATCTTCCTTTCAAATCACTGAACAGACTAGTTTGAAATTGGGAATTTCAGGCAACAATTGGGTAATTATGCCTCTTTCCAATGTGACTCTGGTCCTTCCCATACAGTAACATAGTGTTTTCCTTTAAGTCTCTAATGAACCTTTCCTAAGCTAAGCTTCTGATGATCCCTCCCAACAGATACCTTCCTCCCACCCTGATTCTTGTCACAATCACCTAGGACAGTCATCTCGGCCTTGCCCCTAGTCTAAGCAGCAAACCATCACAGATCCTGCCAGCCAATTCTCTAACATTTCCATTACAGTCTTGGAAGGATCCCCATTTCCCTAGAGCTTTTGTGAGGCTGTTAAAGGATTATGCCCTTTGCTGCATTTTATCTCAGTTTCTCTTGGGCAAGTAAATTTTATCTGCAGACACTAATTTAAATATTAGCTTTATGTACTGGCCTACAACTCCTCTCACCCAAACTAAGTATTTCCATGTGCCTCTTCCCATTCATGCAAGAATGGAACATTTCTCCTTCCCCACCAACCAACACAACCTCCACACTATTTATCACTGGTTTGCTAGCCCCTCAGACCAATAATCAGTACATTATTTTGGATTAAGAACCATCTTAAGGGTTGCCTATCTGGCTGGATTGGTATTACAGAAAAGCAGAATTCATCTTTCTAATCTCACTACCACATCCTTTTCCATCTTGGCAAATATAAATTACTTCATTTGTCTCTCTTCATAACACTGCTGTAAAAGGTCACCTCTTATGACCATCTTTTTAATAATGGGTGCTGTATCAGAAAACTTACTGTTCCTATTTTCAAGATCTTTCAGAGTCTATCAACATCAGAACCCTTCCAGTTCCTCACTAATCTACTGACTACTACATGCAGAAGTGTCACTGCTCATCCCTTAGGTCCTCAAATATTTTCAAGCTTGAATGTGCTTTCTCTCATTGCACACAGCCTTTCAGTAACAGCTCCCTCTAAACCATCTGCACAGCTCCTTTCTCCACTTGTAATTTCACTGAAGTGCCTCATTCTGTAAACAAAAATCTTGTAAGTGCCAGCCTGCCCGGAACAGTGTCCCGCATCATCTTTTATTCTGTTTGTTTTGGTTTTTTTTCATTTTCTACACCATCTGGCTTTTATCTGTTGCCATTTAGCTTATCCTTTCCTTTTGGGAAAAAGGAAAAAGATTTTGTTCTGGTTTGATTAGCTGTACTGCATTTGTTAACCTGCCTTCTTTGTTCTTGACTGTAGTTAAGTGCTACATGAACAAAGCATTTTGGAGTGTTTTGAGTTGTATCTTGGGAACAGTAGCTCTAAACAGGCTTAAATACATCATTGTTATAAATATGGTCTGCTACAGTAACCCATAAGAACACATTTACTGCTGAACACTCAGAAAAGAAATGACAGATTTTAACCTTGTCTGAGAAATCAGTACAAAACTCTTTACAACCATCACTTATAACTACAACCCTAAACACTGAAATCTGACCCCTATATAATGACAGACCCCACAACTTTGGTTTTCAGGACCAAGACGCTTAAGATATAAATGAGATTATGGTTACAAAGACTATATCCAGAAATAAAAATAATTAGGACCAGTCCTGTTTTAAGACTTGAAAGTCATTCCACAAATATGCAAAAGCATTAAGTCTTTATTGGTCATCCATTCTCAACGACACACATAATTAATATATCTTAATATTTTTACCTGGGAGTGGTGGAGTTTGTTTTTCAGTTCTTTCAACTGTCACCTCTTCCACAGCTTTAGAAATATCATCTGCATTCTTTACAGGTGTAGAGACAGCTCCTGGTTTAGTTATTCTCTCATCTTCTCTGCTTCGATGACTATATTAGAAAAAAAGATTCCACTCTGCATACAGAACTGTTTCTATGATCTCAATCTGCTAAGACTAAAGAATAAATACTTCCATTCATCAGGCTGAGGGTAAGGTATCACCATTACTGTTCAGGAAGCTTTTGTTCTTAGACTATCACATTATTAAGAGTTTTTATCATTTCCAAATCCTAGTGTTTTGTCCCTAATAGCATGTGAACAAAAGACTTCCCTAGTTATGGCAGTTAAGAGAGCAGCAGCACATGGGACACAGACTCTAAAGCCTCAAGCTGTCTGCTTCAAGCACACAGGTCACACACGTGCTGTATATTGACAGATATATAAAGAATTGAGAAGCAAAGGGAAGAAGAAAATCCATTACAATAGTATTTTCCTCACCCCTTCCTATAGAAATCATGGGTTTTTAGACTTAATTCTTAGGATTTGCTGTGACCAAGCTAATTTATCTGCTCCTTTGTGTGTCAGCTGCCCTGAAACATAAGTGCTGCTGGTGTGGCACCTTTTATCCTTGCAAAGCCCTGCCATGGCCCACGTAAATATGTTCCTCCTTTCTCATCTCCTCAGAGAGGATAAGGCCTTCAATGCACAGCTATGACAAGAGGGGAGTGACTCTCATCCACGTATTTTAGTCAAAAGACAATTTGTTGCTTCTTATGCATTTCCACACAATTGGAGCACAAACTGAAGGAATTTAGGGCAAGTTAAAGTAAGTTCCTGTTTTTAAATGATGAAAGCAAGGAAAATTCTACAGAATATAATTTCTATTCCTTGAGTTCAAAAGATCAGGTATTCTTGTATTGTTGTATTGAGCTACAGCTGCCAGCCGTACCACAGCAGAACTGAACATGTGCTGCATGTTGAAATGTTAACCACTACACTGCTATCTGATGAACACTAAATTATTTAATATGGTTGGAACAGATGAATATTAATAATGAGCTAGAAAAATAAATTTTTCTTCCTGGGAGTTGGCAAATAAGCAAGGATTTAAAGAATATTTTAAATAAGACAGACAGAAATAGCAGCCTTTCATATAATACCAGACTGACTTGCCAAGAAGGGGGGGAAAAAGGTATTTTCTCAAAGATAACAATGGCTTGGTCAGTAGGTGCAAGCCCATCTGCTCTCATAAAGGAGAGGTCTGTACTGGAAGGAAAAAAGAGAGAAGTTCTGCACTGCTAACAGCTAGATGGTGCTACTGGGCAATAGTGAGCATCGCTGCCCATAAAGCACAAATGGATCAAATCCCCATCATACAGAGCTAAGACTGTTAAGATCCTAATCAGAAAAAATGCTTCAAGAGCTGGAAAAGACCTCAGAAAAGAGATTCCAGCAAGTCTGCTCATCCAAGACATGCAGTAAAGAATAAAAGAAATTACAAAAATCGAAATACAAGTAGAATGTGCTTTCCTAAAGCAAAATGAAGTCTAAAATATGAGAAACAACGCTTAGCTATTCAGCCAAGACATTCTACAACTTCTCAGTGGATTCCTCTGCCAGTTTTAAAACCATGTGCCCGAAGGCAGCTAAACATAATACAGAAAAGTACTCCAATCACCATAACAAACTATGAAGAGAAGCACTCCTGCATTATAAAGAACCATCTTGTTGTAAGTCATTGATAAAAACAAGCACAGTAGCTTATTTAAAATCCCTATTTATGCCTCTTTTTATCCAGATAGAGTCCCTTTTGGAGGCTCCCACAGTTGATTAAAAGGATGCTAAAACCACTATGTCTAACAAAATAAAAAGTAAGCATTTATCCTTCTACTTCATTCCTAAACATCACTGATAGAGGTTTTCTTACTCCTTTTTTGGATTTTCAGTTTAGGTGCATAAGCTAGACAGTACCAGACTAAAACATGACTGAACTGGTCATTCCCTTGAAAATAGTTCCTGGCTTATTAAAAATAGATACATACATGTAGCTATTTAAATGCATGTTAAGTGTCCTAAAACCAAAGAAGTTCTGTAGTGCTGTAAGCTGCAACTATTTCCACTCCCCAAAGATTTCTGGGTAATGAGCACTAGTTAATAAGACAGTAAATTTCTCCATGAGCCCTCTCTACCTGTTTCCAAGCACCTCCTAACATTTGAAAGGAGCATTATTCTAAAGTAAGATTATCTGTTTTGCTTTAAAAATAAGGCAAAAAATACTATAGTTACTACACAAAGAAAATTAATTTTACATTTCCTCTACATAGTCCAAACCCAGTGTAATTTTATGCTGCTTTGATTCCTGTACACATCAAGAGAATGCAAATGTGGAAGCTCTCAAGAACAGTAACTAAAATACAGAGACTGAGGGCACAGCAAAAAATAGTCAGGTGAGTATCTGAAGCCCATACACTCATGGGCTGCTGCTATGTGTGCAGGCAAATACACCCTGTCAACTCAAAAGCCTGCAAAAGGTCAGGTCTACTCTAGCTAAGACATGAATTTTTAAATGGGAAAAAGCTGATAAAACAAAAAGGAAACATCAGAAAAGCAGAGGAGTCGATTTTTTTCCTTGACTTTGCTTAAACTATCCAGTAAGCCCTGAATATTTCACATTACAAGATGATACAGGAAACAACTTGATGCCACCAGGTGAGTGAAACTTGTTAAAAACTGACAGCTGCACTTCCCAAGAGACAAAAGTGTTGTTCCCTGTGTACACTGTGACACTATTGTTTAACATCTGTGCTGTGTCAGGGCCCCCGTTACCTCACTTCCTCTCCCTGATATTTTTTCAAAGTGTGCTTATCAGAAACATTTTAAAATTACAAAACACAATCAGCTACATGTTAGTGCTATTACTGCAGAACAAGAGATGACCTGCAGCACACAATGTTTATCTGTACAGAAAATTATGGAAAATGTGAACTTGCAGGCTCTTCCCAAATGTGTTTTTAGCACATCTCAAACTCTTTAGCATAAGAAGAGTAAGAGCAAAGTAGCATCTTCCTAAAGACATTCAAAATAGGGCTGATTTTTATCTTATATTCTAGTTTTTCAGCTTGTTTTGAAAATGGACAGAACAATTTCTCATCCTACATATAAATTGACAATGGTATTACAGAAGTCAGCCTCATCCTTCCAGAAACAATGATGATCTCTACAGTGATTTCTTCAAGTGTCCAAATCTTTCTTGCTGAGGCTGAAGTGTTAAACATATCAGAGGATGTTTTTGCCATTACAATATCTAGATGAGGAAGTCAGCATAGAAGACAGAGTTCCCAAGCAGGAATTCTTTCAATTAATAAAGGGCAGCCCAGAGATATCATCTGGGAGGTTTGGCAGCACCTGGCTTTAAAGGCCAGTCTTTAGGATGGGGCACACCAAAAGCCTACCCAGCTCAACAGCTTCTTAGTGCCAGCAGTAAGACCAGATAGCTAAGAAAGGATATGTGATACTTTTCCTGAGGTACTCTCCAGCTTAGCTGCAGAGACCTCTTTTGCTCATTCTAACTTTTTAAGTACAACTCTTCATAAATTATTCAAAGCAAAATTAGCCCTTTCTGTTAGTAAGTAAAGAAAAATGTTTTAGAATTTGAGTTTTTAAAAAGACTGTTCAAGACACACCTGTGAACTTTCTTTAGACTAAAGAAAACTAAAGCACTATTTAATGCTTTCACAATGATCAGCAATATGGAAACTCTATATCCAGGAATCTTGTAAGCAGGAATACTGAAAGGCGGACAACACTGAAGACCCTGCCAAACCCCAAAGCAATACTGAGGCAGATCTGTTAGCAGATTTCTGTACTCTGGTGCAAAGGAAGAAATGTCAGTCTGTACTTAAGTTTGTATGAAAGGACTAAGATGATTCCCCTGGAACTTCCCTCCTCATTAACATACAAACACTTGGCAGAACAGTGTCTAAATAAAGACTCATTATCTTCAATACATTTTTAACATCCTCCTTAAGCTTAGTTGGAAGACTTTTTGCACATTTCTTCCTCAGCCCTTTCTCAAGCCTTTTTCTTCCTCCAGATTTTCCACCAAATTCAAAAAAGAATAAGTAGTTAACTAATTTGATCTTACAGTAGATTTGAACTTGCACAAACAACCTTTTCAAAGAGAAGTTGCTCTCAACATGTTTTTCCTTACATGGCTCAGGGCCCAGATTTTCTGATCTTGAAAGGGACATGTCGCAAAGGAAGTCAAGCCATGCCAAAGTAGCTCTTGCTCATACAGAAGATATAACGGATGCATTCAGAGTTGAGATAACTTCAAAGTTCCCTCTCGGGGAAGATTTGATTCTTCCAACAGTTTGGTCTACAGGGAGGAAGTGACCATCTACCTAAGCCACTGCAATAGGACAGGAAAGCACTAACACTAGGCTAAGTCAGTCATAGTTACAGTTCTGATAGATTTTTTCTTTTTTGTTCCTCCCTCCACAAGCCCTATCAGGCTGCACTAGAAATGCATGTCAAGACATACAGTTTTGAAATATGACAGAGATCTCACAACCTTCACAATCAAAGCCCTGCCTCTGGGACCCTGTTTTTAAGTGTCTTCCATGAAAACAAGCTTTCATGCCTTGTGGTCCCTCTGAACAATGTACACGAAAGAGAAGCAAAAATGTCTGTAACCCATAACCCCAAGCAGGTGTACATGCAGGTACAATCTCTCTTGCAGTTGTATTGATCTTTAAAAGACTCTAAAAGCCTTCAAGGTGTTATTTTCCCCTTGGGCAAACCAGTTTTATTAATAAGCAATCAGGCATATCTTTCATGAACTGACCAGCAGCAATTTGTTTTTTCAGAGTTTTTGAACAGCATCTAAAAATCTTCAGATAGAGGCTCTGAATTTGAAATTTGCACAGATCAATTCTAATTTCTGCTCCATCATATTATGAGCAGTCAAAAGAGAAACTTTTCTCTTTCAAATATTTAACAGAATTTGAAATCCAACACTGAAATGCTATTTTAGTAAATTAGAATGTCTGTTTCCAAACTGTGGAAATGCAAAACTGGGCAGATTTGTTATTCAGGACTAAAGTTTCATATTTCAGGAGAAAAAATTCCAAACCATACAGTACATTACTTGTCTCTGAATTAATATAAAATTAGACTTACGTACTGAAAAATTGTAATCAATGTTCCATTACCAAGTTCAAGTATTAAAAATGGAGTGTAAAAGCTAAACCCGCTGTGCAATACACCTTGTTTTGCAGGAACTGAAGGTATTCAGAAACAAAAGATAACCCCATGCCTAAACAAAGCAAGACTTCAGCAAGTTTACCCAGGCTGAACATGCAACAGGAATTGTGCTACAGGTCATCTCAAATCTACTTGCAGCTAATTGCTTTCTAAAACCAAAATACAACTACACACTATTCAGTAACATATACTGGTATCAAATTTACACTGTCATTCATACAACCATGCTCTATGATTCTGCTTAAAAAAGATGTAACACTAAGGAAAGGTTCAGTTTCTCCTCAAGTCTAAAATATTCAGATCATTATTATCTGCATCTCTTGAGACAAAGAATGTCATATTACTGCCTCCATAGTTTTGCTTCACATTTGTTACACCATATAAATCCAAGCACTCCTACAACTTATATGTTACATTAAATAGTTGATTTAAAAATAATACAATGCTGCCATCACCTGCCGTTGCTGGGCTGCTGTGGAGAATGTCTGGAATGGTCTGAAGGCTCTGACCTCTGGTCAGGAGATCGTGAACGACTGCGGCGGGGCCTGTCATGTGATCGGTTGGAATGATCTGATGCCAGCGACTGAATTTCTGAAATGTCTGTTAAATAAAAGTTGTTTTTTTCATGAAATGATTGTAATTTAAATGGTGGCATGACCTGCCAATGGGAATAAGCTTTTGCAGAGAATTTTTATGAAGATGCTAAATCTACGCTTATTATTACACAGAAACAAACTTAATATTCCTGAAAGAACAGCCACAAGAACAGGGACTGAATTTTTTTCTCCACAGTTTTTGGAGGAGTGGTTTTCAACCACATTCAAACAAAATTTACCCATATTACAACCTTACTCCTAACTCTTCTCCTCCCCACCCTCTCATCCCACTTAAGTATTTCATATCTTGACAACACAGGGAGTTCTTTCCTTTTTAGAAATCAAGTTTTCATACTCACCATCTCTTTCTGAAGCATTAGCAGAATGAATACTGTCAGAAAGATCAGGGACATTCAACAGTGTGGCTCGTTCATCTCGCTGAACAACCATCTTCAATTTGCCTTTTGACCTTTCTATTAATGTTTTGGCATCTGCTAAAGACATATTTTCTGTCACTGTGCCATTTATCTGGAATAGAGTAGGGAAAAAAGAACAGATATAAACGTACTAAAAAAACCCCAGTGAATCTCCAGCAAAAGGAGGGTGTTCTATCTGGTGATATTCAGAAATAGTTAAAATATTTATCAAATTACCACAATACAATGGAAGAGCATTAGGCTCATCCAAAATATTGCATAATATAGAAAATTTTCAAAGTCAAAGCTTCTAGCACTAATACAAAACTCATAAAAGATTAGTTATGTTTTTTGAACCAGCACTGCCATACTCAACAGAGCAAAGAATGGTCCATTTTTCTGTACCAACATATCCACAACACCATCTTGAAATAAAAATTGTTACTAAGAATTAAAAATCATAGAATGGCCTCAGCTGGAAGGGACCTCAAAGACCATCCAGTTCCAACTACCTTGGCATGGGCAGGGACACCTCCCACTAGACCAGGATGCTTAAAGTCCCATCCACTTGCCAGGGATGGGGCACAAAAAATTAACCCCTGGGTATATTTATTTCTAAAAAAAAAACCCCAACCAAACAAAAAAATTAACCTGAAGGCAAGTTTTAGTGTTGCACAATAGCACAGTTCCACAACACGTTACTTATAACTAAGCAAAGCTTCATACCTTTTCCAATAGTCTTTATTATGTATTTACAGCAGGCATTATTTGTCTGAATAACACTTTGGGAATAATACCAAAAAGTCTTGGTAATTTTCGTTTCCTTAGGGAAGTTTATTCATATTAAATTTGATCTTTGAAATAATTTAATGAAAAGTGACACACCTTCTATTAACTATAATAATGTAACTGACACAGCCAATTCTAGGCAGAGTTGTATCAGTGAGTTTTGCCTTTGAACAACCACCACCACCGTATACTGTACCTTCAGTACAACATCTCCTTCCTGGATATTGCCATCTCTTGCTGCCAGGCTATCCTGTGATATTTCTTTCACAAATATGTGACTTGCCAACCGCAGACCATATTCTTCATAATAGAAGAAAAAAGAAAACTGATGAAGTTACAGCAGAAAAGAGGGAGGTATCTGGAGATTCACAGCACTGCTTTACACAGCATTTACACAGGCAACAAAAAGAGAGTGAACTTGGCATACAACAGGCTGTAGCAGGATATGTTATAGCTTTGCCATTTTATCAGCCTCTTTCTAACACTGCTATAATCAGAGCTGTTGTTCAACAGCTTAACTGAGGTGCTACCTACAATTTTTTCTCTTCCAAACAAGCTACCCACTAAAGGCTCAGCTAAAGTGTAGCTATGAAGCTGCTGACTAGCAGATGTTGGCTGCAGACGGAATTTACACTGTACAATACTTTACCCTTAACTAAGCACACATATTTTGGAATACGAAAAATAGAACCAGAAATACAATAGAACTTTTTAAATTTTAAGCCAGCTACTGGTAAAATGGGTAAACTGGTAACAGCACTGTTCATTCAGCTCACACAGCCTTTAACACAACACTGAGTGAAGCAGCTGGCCTTTGGAAACCAGCAAAAGTTTTAGCAAGATATATACACACAAGTTACCTTCATTTTTCCTGGATTTCACCAGTGTGACTTTGGTGGGCTTTGCAGGCTGGCTGGAGGTGACAGACCTCCTGTCTGACCTGGGAGACAAGCTCCTCTCCCTGCTGGCGCTGCGATCTCTGACCCAGCTCTTCTCGTGCCTCCTGCTGGCACTGGGACCACCACGGCTGCTCCTTGGATCCCGGATTTCTTCATCGTAGCTGTCATCCTCGTTTTCAGACACTGGTTCAGGGTCTGGTCGAGTCACTGGAATCTGAATTTTCTTCATCCTTCGGATAGTCTACAATCCAACAGCAGGTATCAGCCTCTGGCTGTGTAATGCTAATGGTGTTACTGAATGTCAGAAGTCAAGCTAATCACAGCATTCAAAACATGCAGATGTATTGGTGAATGCTCTGAATTGTTGCATCCTCATAAAGTTATATCCAGTTAATACAGGTGACTTATCAATACAGATTATTAGAAACCTGTTTTTACAGTTCTTTTAGTCCTTTTTAATTTTGAATTAGGATTAAATTTTAATTTTTTTAAGTTTTTAAGTTTTTGCACAAGTGATAAAAGGGTAACAATCAACAGCCTTCATAGCACAACATAATATTCTGTCTTCAGAGCTGCATATTTGAACGCCCTCTCTTTGCTTAAAACCACAAAATCAGTTATTGGCATGGCTAAACCCCTTTTTTGCTAACATGTAATCTAGTGCATACTCAGTATGCTATTGACAGTGATTCTCCTTCAGCTTTGAAGTCTCCCAGTCTTCCAAAGAAATGTTTATGCAAGACATGGAGGAAGCGGAGCAGTCGTTCTGGAAGTTGAAAGTTGGTTTGTACAACATAGACAGCTGGTGCCAGAACATGAGCCAGCCTTGTTCAGATCTGCTTGCTGTGTATTACAGAACAAAACCAAGTTCTACCATAAAGTTTTCATTAATTACTTGTTTTTTTACCTAAATCTACACACCAAATATTTAAGATACTGAAAGCCCTGCACAGCTTGCCACACATTGCTTTCCGTAAGCTTTAAAGAACTGCTGCCAAATTTACAACTGCAAAACATCACACATTTTTTTGCAACTGCATTAAAGCACATAAATGCACTAAAAATCTGTCAGCAGAAAAGCTTTTCTACAAGCACTAGAAGTCTGTTTTCATTAATTAAGAAACTTCTAAACATTGTGCATTTTTTGTTCTATTTTTTTGTAACATAACCCCCAAACTTCTACAGAAAGCTGGATTACTACCCTTTGGTGATGACCTGCTCTGTTTTGCAAAAGTTCAAAAACCACCACTTAGAATAAGCCTACAAAATTACAGGAATTAAGGTAATTATACTTTATTTTGGCAAACTGTTCACTGAGCACAAAAAGAACTGTTAGTGCCTGAACAGCTTGTCCCTTAGCATACACCAGCCTTTGAAAAACTTAGTAAAAGTGTATCCAACAAAGTAAACAAATATTAAACAAAGCTGACTTGCCACAATTTGGCAATCTGAGAAGTACTTTACCATAAATAAAAGGAGTCTGAATTATCCCATGCCACACTATGCAACCATCATCATTCACATTTGAAATACATTTTGAGTGACACACTTGATAAACATACCATGATTATCACTTAAACCTGAAACATCACACAGGTGTTATGCAAGTACCTTGCATCATGCCTGTATTTTGTAGCAGACATTACACTATTTCACTTTGCCCCATAACTATGGAACTTTAAATCTTCAAGACATTCACTTACGATTTTGGCATTCTTCCCACTTTTCCTCAGCTGCTGAACAGCAAATGCATGCTCAACATTATCCATTGAAACTCCATTAACCATTGCAACGCGGTCATTTTCTCTACAGGAAAAACATCACAATGCACAGTATAAATACTTTATGCCAAGAAGAAAATATTGGTGAATAGGTGCCCCCGAGCAAACTGCCTGTATTACAAACCTGCTACACCAACAGTTACAGACAGACAACTTGAGACCAAAACAATTGGGAGGTTAAGCTACTGCTGACAAAGATGAATGCCCCCGAATCAGAACCCAGGTACAGTTTGGCACTTACTGTAGCAGTCCCTCTGCTGGGCCTCCTTTCAGCACATCAGAAATAACTATTGATGTCTCACCACTCTGAAAGTGAGGATTATCTCTTCCTCCAGATATTGCAATACCAAATCCAAATCCAGGGGCCTATAATGTAACAAGAGAAACATTTTTACTTTCCAATATCTAATGGTCACAATTTGCATTCCCATGTCAAATACAAAAAGGTCTCATGAGATCAATAGAAGTTTTTGAAAGAAAGCAGGATCAATGAACTAATCAATGCTATGCAATCCAGTAACAGAGATAGATTAAAAATAAACACTTTTAGAATGCAGAGAGTTTTGGAGTAACTATCCAGAGTCTTCCAAGAGATTAGAGTTCTCATTTGCATTTTTATGGCCTAGACCTCAGGTGGTCATCAGCAAGACCTCAATCTTCAGTAAGCACAACAAACCGTTCCTCTGAGCTGCAACTCTGAGTCAAACCCCTATATCACTTCCTGCAACACTTTCTTTGAGTTTTCCCATGATGGTATTTACCCAGCTCGACCTCACTTAGCTCAGAACTGACAGGATTGCAGCACACAGTAGTATGACTGCAGGCTCAGTTCTTACGAATAATACCAAGATCACTTGTACCATTAAATACATCAAAACCTTGTCAGCACTTGCAAATCATCTGCATCTTAACAAAAGTAATTTGCTTCAATCTTTTCCCTCTAGGGTGACCTGCCACTACAGCAAGGTCAAAGCTTCTGAAAAGTTATTCCTGTTAGATATTTCAAGATACAACAATGATGCCTACATTTCTGCCTGGAAGCAGCGAGGGTGGGAAATAAGCTTTCTAAATATAACTGATCTGCAAACCATCTAGTTCTTTTACCATTGCCCAGAAAACACTTTGAGGATATTACTATTTAAATGCTGTATTTTACTCAAGAATTTATTCTGCAATTTTCAACTATGCAAAATGCAGTCACTGGATGGAAAAGATCAGGTTTGGGTCAATCTCACTCCTCTATTTCACAGAGCACACACTTTGTGCTGGCAGACTTCACCTTTTCTTCTTCTGACTTTTTAACAAACATGACCCAGCTTTAGCAAGGAGTTTCATAATCTTACAATGACAGCAGACGCAACATGGCAGTCTGCATCTGGCTGTAAGACACATGATGTTCAGCTTTTTGGACATTAATTACTGCCCAAAACCAACCTGTTTCCTATTTCCTCCCAAAACAGAGGTCATAAAAAGATGTTTCAGATTTGCCTGTAAGCAGTGAATAGGAACAGTACTAAAATACAGATTGGGAGATTCACTGTTCAGAAGCAGTTAGTCCATACTGTTGTGTGGAGGACTGGGGAAGAGCACACCTTCTTTTACATCCATTTAAATTCATTAAATGTGGATGAATGGACTTATTTTCAAAATACATCCCACATAGATCATCCCAGAAATCTTGGCTGGGATGCAACAATTAAGTGAAACCTGGTGCCATGAAGGAGGATCTTAAATGTCCACTCATGACCAGAGCTGAGGGTTTTTCAGTTTTATTTTTAAAAGTCAAAGCGAATATATAATAGCCTACACAAATGTGTTACTAAAAACCCTTTCAAAACAGTAATATTTCCCATCTCATGACACTCCTGCTTTTAGTTTTCCATAATTTTAAAAACCAGAACTTAGTTTGCACTGTATTTGGGTGGGGAAGGAAAGGAAGAAAAGAGATAGTAACAAAGACATTTATGTCAAATTTCATTTAAATATTACCTATCTTTCCTTTACCATAAAAAAAAAAAAAAATTTCTCTACTTATGGTAAGGAATACAAACATCAGGCTAAGGGCAGCAGAAACCCACTGTAAACCTTATCTTGCTGCTTGCCATACTACTTTTTAAAAGTAGATCTGCAAATCAAATCACCACTACGGAGATGACTACATTTGATGTTCTCTTCCAGAAGCCCTGAAACAATGCAGTCTCATACACAGACAGCAGTTAAATGGGCTACAAGTCAGATAAAGAGCTTCTAATACGATAAATCAAGGTCTTCAGGAAACACTCCCAATTCAAAAATCAAATCCTAAATCCTTCTGAAAATTTAAGAGGTGACATAAGAAACCTTCTAGTAAAAATCAGCCTATGTACTTTCCATTTTATCCTGCTGCCTACCATCATCTTGAGAGACAACTGATTATCAGAACTACTCTCTGAAAACTGAGCCTAGCTCCTAGACATGTCTGGAAATAGCAAGATGTCGATCACTACAGGTTATACAAAATACTAACGTGTACCTTAAGTAAAAGTGCATTAAAAAAAAATCCTTGTATCACAGCTTCAGTTGTCAGATGTTGTAGAAAAAAATCACACACACAAAAAAAGTGCTGTACTATTCTATTTTCCCACAGTAATGCAGTGTGGGACAGGCAAAAAGGCAGGTACATACCTGGTTTCTGTGCTTTGGGGAAAGGACACACATCTACCACAGACACACAGGACTTAGCTCCAAGTAGGAGAAAAACTCATGTGATATACAAAGCGCATGGTTCCTCCTTCAACTACATTGCAATTAAGGAAAAACCCCGAAGACATCTCAATAAAAGATAAACTGTAGCTACCTGATAAGCTTTTACTGAAACTGAGACTGGCTCAATCTTTTAAGAGTTAAGTAGCAGTCCAGTCCAGGAAGCTAGAAAAGTGGTAAAGAAATGCAACAAAAACTCTTGGTGAGAAATTCCAGCCTCTGCTTCCCAAAAAACTTTCCAATGAGTCTTTTGACAGTAGTGCTGGAATTCACCAGTAAATCCTCTTCCCAGTGTTAAGGATAATTCTAAGCACATATTTGTTTAATATTAGCATAAGGGGTTTGGTTTTGTTATCTGGCAGATGGAAATAACTTTGTTTTTAACTGACTAAATTAATGCTATTGAAGTTATTAACAGTACATATCATCAGCTTTCAACACCTAAGAGCTACTTAATCAGGTAACAAAACAGTCATACCAGAAGAGTTGGCAGAATTTTGGCACATAAAAGATCATAACCAAAATTATAATCAAATCATACTTTCACATCAATGCTATAAAAGAACTTTGGACTGCTGCAAGTGCAACCAAAAACGAGATCTCTGGTTCCTAGCAGTTATTTAAAATTTTGTTCAAGGTAACATCATATTGTAGCATTTCAGTATTTCTTTGTGCATGGACTAAATATCTCACTTCTGGTGTCACTAAAATTACTGCTCCAATTAACCAGGAGAAGGTCACCTTCAAGAGAAGATGAGTTATCACCAAGCCTACGAGCCAACCTTGTATTACCATGGCATTTTTAGTTTGGTTTTGACTATAAAGCAGTACTGATTTAATCAGTAATATAAGTAAAAAACCCTGAAGTTTACAGAGATTATAGGGATGACTGTTTTCAAGATAAAAACATAATGTAACAAGAGAAATATTAATTATATATAGAAACAACACTCCTTTCTCAAAAACTTGTTGACTGAAAAATTGCTGAACGCTTAAAGACTAGCCTAGATAAATATCACACCACATTTCCATTTTTACTTCCACTTTCCTTTCCACTTTGCTCTCTATCTGTTTCAGTTACAGTAACTCAGTCACTACAACAAAAAGTATTCCAAACTTTTAAGCCAGTCCTGTACCACAAGGAACAGCAGTAGGAGTGTTTACTCTCACAAACAATACCTCTGAAAACTGTATTCAATATCAGAAGTTGAAACTGGGTTCAAAAAGTGAGTTCTTCTCATGATACCAAAAAGCTCTGCATTTTTCCCTCTGCATTTTGTCCTTGAATTTCAAGGGTTAGGATGTGCCACATTACTGCTCATTTCTCTTTCAGGGTTCACTTCTCTTGAAAGTGCTGTTGCAACTTAACTGTGATGTATTTAATTCAAACAGCTGTAATTCTTCTCAATTCAGTACCAAGTGCTGCTCCTTTGCATTAAATTTATTCAACTCTACCCCAGAATTAGATTATTTCCTTTCAACAGGTGGCTGCAGTCAGAGAGGGGATACTTTGTCAGCCTTCTGGTCACACTGAGTGTAACTGTTCCCTTCCCAAAAGGGCACCTGCCCAAACAGTTACATAGAATCAACAACACTAAACACTTCACTATCAACAGCTAACAGGTCTGACAGAAAATTAACACTTTATCTGCCCAGCTGACCTACAAATACACATTTTTGTCCCAGGTCCACTCATCCCACCAAGGCTACAATTTTAAAAAGCCTTTATTCTGTGATAAATTGAAGGCAAATGATCTAACTTGCTCCCTTGAGAAAACACTTCCACATCTCCCCCATTTTGGGATGAATACAGCTATCTGGACCATGATTCCATGGCTGCTTTAATACTAAGTTGCTGCCAGAAATGGCATCCCACCCTGCTCTGACCTTTCCTAAGCAATTAATTCCTTACTGACTCTCTTGTACAGCTTCATGATGGCTGCATCAGAACTCAATTTAATTCAGGAGTAACTCAAACAAGAGGAGTCAGTCTAAATGCAAAAGCAGTCTCGCTATTCACTGGTTCCCAGCACACATTCCTTTGTGCAGGGTACACCTTCTGACCACCCAGAATCAGTACTTCCAGCCAGTGGTTTAAGAAAGTGGCAAGCAAATAAGACCATTTTGAATACATTTATTTATATGCAACTACATTGTTTTATGTCCCTGCAAATAAAGTTTGAAAACTTTCACACAAAGTTACAGCACTGCCATGAATGAACACAGATTTCTACCTCCCTTCAGTTAGGTTCAGATGTAATCTAAAGCTTTGTTTCTAGCATGGTTATTTGTAGGCAGGCTTATCTCTGAAACCCAACAAACAAACAGAGCTATCACATGGAGCTTTTACAACACTTCTAAATTTAAACAAGGGAATATGAGTTTCCTCTCCTTTTACTTCCTGACATCTGGCTTTTTCCTATTGTTTTCAAAAGCTACCAGTATCCTGCATTAGGCACACACAGCCAATTGTATGAACTCACCCTGTGAAGAGTCACCGTGTGTTGTTCCCATATAGCTGTTTCTTCCATTGTTGTGCTCTAAGGAGAAAAAGAAAAAAAACCCAAAGATTAGACTTCACTTTCAATAGTTGTATAATATCACAATCAGAAACTTACATTCAAAAGTAGCATTAATATTCATATAGAATAGCTACAGAAGAACTTGGCCTAGATCATTCATTACACATTTCCTGCCTTTATATGTCACAGCTGAACTTCCTGTGCTCCCGTGGAAGGGGGCGGGGGGAAGAATAGGCAAAAGAGATTACAGAGCTTGAAGTTATAAAGTGCCATGGTAATGATTACAAGCAGCATTTGCGATATAGGCTCTCTTGGTTTCTCACTAAAATTGTAGTAGATGTAGCTAGTCCAATCAGCTGTATTTATATTCTAACATTTATACTTACCCTCACCTTTTGCTTGTTTTAACTGTATGCAGATTACCACTAATTCATGAACACCCAGCTACAGATTACAGTATCTGTGCTACTGTATTATGCACACAGGTCAAATTTAATCAACTGCAGTTTAGTGTAGGCTAATTATTTTGGTGAACAGTAGCACTGCAGAAATTACAAGGTCCTCTCTAAGGTAACTAGATTAAACAGTAACATTATGACAATATTGACATACCTGCATTTCTGCTTGAAAGAACACTACTTAGTGTGCCACGACGAGCAAACATTTGGAAAGGACAAAATAGCATGAGGGAGGAAAACCCGACAGAGCCCAAGGCCTGAAAACAGGCAGGAAAGCAGCAGGAAATGCAGAGCGAACATCCTGCTGCTACATTTTCTACCTTTCCAGAGGGAGTGTCCAATGTTTTGCTCCATACCCACACAAGCATATCCACTAATTAAAGAACAGAATCAGAACACAAACATCCCTGCAACATGGCAGTGCTGGTTTTTTGAAACTCTACTTTGCTCTCTATCTGTTTCAGTTACAGTAACTCAGTCACTACAACAAAAAGTATTCCAAACTTTTAAGCCAGTCCTGTACCACAAGGAACAGCAGTAGGAGTGTTTACTCTCACAAACAATACCTCTGAAAACTGTATTCAATATCAGAAGTTGAAACTGGGTTCAAAAAGTGAGTTCTTCTCATGATACCAAAAAGCTCTGCATTTTTCCCTCTGCATTTTGTCCTTGAATTTCAAGGGTTAGGATGTGCCACATTACTGCTCATTTCTCTTTCAGGGTTCACTTCTCTTGAAAGTGCTGTTGCAACTTAACTGTGATGTATTTAATTCAAACAGCTGTAATTCTTCTCAATTCAGCACCAAGTGCTGCTCCTTTGCATTAAGTTTATTCAACTCTACCCCAGAATTAGATTATTTCTCTCCAGCTTTTTAAACTAAGACCAAATACATACTAAAACAGCAACAATTTACACACACAAAGCCATCTTTGAAACAAAACAGAATGTTTTGCTTGCTAAACGGTCAAGGAATACTGATTTTCTTCCTCATTTCTGATGTTCTCATTCTGTCTTAATTTTGGCAAGTGCTTCTCAGGCTAAACATCTCATCAACAAGTGAAGACTTATCTCTCCAAGTAAATTTCTAAAGCCAAAGTAGCTCCTAAGGAGCTCTAAGTAGCTCCTGTTCAGAAGAAGGTGCAACAGGAATAGAATAAAGGACTGCAAATTGAAATAGGCTGCCTCATTTTTACCTGCAATGATCAGGAGAAGTTAACCCTGCTCATTTACTGCACTTGCCCTGGCAGCGCTCCGCAGGTCCAGCCCTGTGTCAGCAGCAGTGGCCCCTGAGCCAACACAGTCCCAGCTCTTTGGCTCAGGGTGCCCAATTTCCATGGCTCTGAGTCCTTGTGCCTCCCTGCTGGAGCTCAGTGCACAGGGCAAACACCACCAGTGGCTCTGGATATGGCATGAACTGATAAAACCCAGTTTAACCAGCTCAGCACTGCTCCCACAGGATCTAGGAGAACTGGAAACCCAGAGCTAGAGCAGGGCAAGATAACAGCTAATCCATGAGTAAGAAAAAAGAAATTCCATATGTAACATGCTTCTAAGAACTTGAGAAGACTTACTACTTCATTAAAAAAACCAAGACAAATGTAAAAAAAAAAAACCCAAACCAACCTCACAAACTCACCAGTCTTTCTAAACCCGGACACTCACTGCTCAGTCAGACTGAGGCTGCCATTTTTAAAGCCTTTCTCCTGTTTGCAGAAGCTCAATCTTTCCATTTTGCTCTCCATCTCTTAGTTCACACTATTGCTATCACCTCCCCTAGATTTTACTAATACATCCATTTCAAATGTACAAGACCTGGAAACATGAAATATCCATTAGTTACACAGCAAAGGAAGTAATACGTTATTTTCATTCTTTCTGCATGCCCAAACAGTCCAATCAAGAACAGTGAAAACAGTTCAAAGGCAGTCTGAGGTGAGTGTTGGCTTTGACACAAACTGCTTACTTGAGTTAGTTTCTGATCTGTAAAGAACTGCATTCACTCACAAAAGACCAAGGGAAGTTTGAAGAAGACCTGTGAAGGTACTTACCCCACTTAGCATTGACAACTGAGGCAGAAGAATGAGCCTGTGCTACCATCAGCTGAGGTCCCTGTTGCAATGCTGCTCTTAGGCCATACCCAAAGTGTTCTATTTTTCATGCTATCCACCACTAATTTATAGAAAATCAAGGTGACTCAGCAGGACCTGAGAAATATATACAGCCTAACACTCAGAAACTAGGACTATAGGAGAATATTAAGATACTCCAGTCTAGAGTTATAATAATTTAACAGAGACCCTTTAATACCTTTGAAATGCAAGTGGACAACGTTGCAAACTCCTATGACTTTACCAATGACTTTACATCCCAGAATCACACAGAACCACATTATTTTAAGGCTGGAAGGGACCTCTGGAGATCATCCAGTCCAACCCCCCTGCCAAGGCAGGGTCACCTGGAGCAGGTGACACGGGTATGTGTCTGGGTGGGTTTGGAATGTCTCCAGAGAGGGAGACCCCACACCCTCCCTGGGCAGCTCTCCCAGGGCTCTGCCACCCTCCATGGAAAGAAGTTCTCCCTCATGCTGAGGTGAAACTTCTTGTGTTTAATTTATGGCCATTGCTCCTCAGCCTGTCGCTGGGCACCACTGAAGAGTCTGGCACCATCCTCTTGGCACTTGTCTGGGAGATTATTTATATGCATTAATGAGATTCCCATCTCAGTCTTCTCCAGACTAATCAGATCCAGTTTTTCCCTCATAAGATATGCTCCAGACCCTTCACCAACTTTGTGACCAATGCTAGACAGAAAGAATGATGGTATCACGACTCCAGTGATTTATTTGATGCTTTTGCTTTATTAAAGTGAAAAGCTTCCTTAAGCTCATCCTAAAGACCATTCTGGAGACAATTTGTATTCCTAGCTCAGTATATGGGAAATGGATGTGTTTGTGGGTTGGGTGTTTTATTACTATTTAAAGGCTAGAGTCACATATGACATTGCAATTCATCAATATGGAAGTTATGAAACTTATCATTTGCCCAAATCTTGGATACATCAAATCTTGTTCAACTCTTTCATCTTTGGAATTGCCCTGAGAAATAAACATTTCAAAGTAAACATCTTTTTAGAAATCTCCCTTTGTGGGCTTATAAGGGTCCTTCAAACAACAACATTTTTTTCTTCCCCTTCTCAAAATATTTCTTTCCTTCTCAAGGGCTGGTTTGGTTGTTTTTATTGGAGTTTTTTGTGGTTTGTTTGTTTTTTTTTTTTTGTTTTTTTTTTTTAATACCATGCCTTTCTCATCTAACTTTTACCTTCTCACAAATAACTGGGTATGTGTGCACATGCACACATATGTTTTTCTTTCAAGCATCCTGAAGGAAAAAAACCAACCCAAAAAACCACAGGCTACTGAACTGAGCAATGCAGTGATGCTGCAACTAGCATTGCTCAGTTTACCTGCACTGCAGGTGAAAAAGCTGTTGCCAGCAGCTGAAGCCACCCACAGGCTTGAGAAGACAGTTCTAGTTTGCATTTGGAAAGCTTCAAACAACAACCACAGAAATCAGTATTCTACCTTAAAATAATGCAAGTTCCCAAGGACAGGGTTCTTACAGATTAACACTTTTTAGATTTCTACACCTCAGCTCAGACTAAGGCAAGAGCTCCTACACATTCTTGAAATCCAAGCCAGAATAGTTTCCCAATGTTTCTTTCCAAGTCTAGGGGACTTATTAGAGGAATTATTGTTCTCTTTTAAACTCAGCTACTTTTCATAGGAAGTGAATTGTGCTCTGAATGACAAGATCGATTTTATGGAATTGTTTCCTCAATTGTGATCAAATTTTGACACATGAGGTCAAATGAGTTTTTAATCATTTATTTCTTAGTATAATTTAACAGTAACTTTTGATAAATAAATATCTACAGTTGCCATCAATTCCCATACAGTCCTCACTAAAGTCAAGGAGATTATTACATTTTCAGAGAAAATAATATCTAGATATCCACCTAAAACAGATTTTCTTCTGGATTACACAAGAGGAACCTCCTGCGGGAAGCGCTAAGTTTCATTTAGCGTCTTTACCAGCCTGGTTTTTCAGATCAGCATTGACAGCTGTCCTAAGGACAATAAAATGAAGCAACTGCTTCTGCCAGCTCAGGGGGCTTATAGCTCCTGTTCTCCACAGAACACAGTGGGGAGAAGAAAGGTGTGTGACAGCTGTGAGCTCTATCAACCACGGCAAGCAAGCCACAGGAAGTGAACAGTCAGATCACAAACTCAACCATGGAAAGAACACCAGCTTTGCTTCAAGCCTGCAGTCCCATGTTGTGTACACCATACTTACAATAAAATGCTCATGTCAAAAAACATTCCTATTTATCCTGAAAAAAACCATAATAACTGTGACAGTGCTCTTATTCAAGACACAAAAAACAAGAAGGAAGAACTAGGATTGGGCTGTGTCAAAAAAGGGAAAACATACTATATTTACTCTCTATATACCGTGTAATACTATATTACATATAGTATTATTTGAAATATTATATTTAGAGTGAGAGTTCCTCTTCAGAATGACAGACCAGACATGCATACACCTCACCCATCTTGCTGCATTTCAATTTGGCTTCTAAAATTAATTTTCCATTATTCTTGGGGAAGTCCAGTTGAGCAGTAGGATGTTATTGAACTTTCAAGTTCTAAAGGTTAAATGCAGAATCAATACATTTTGATTGCACTTCTGGGAACAAGAATTAAAAGTGCTTATCAGAACAATCAGAATTTGAACCTCTTTTATGAATTTCTTTAGTTTGTTATGTATCTAGGGGGTGATATTTATCATTCACTTAAAAAAAAAAAATCAACATAATCAAAGTCAATATCCAAAACACTCAGCTTCCTGAGGAAGTATAAGAAAAGAAAACAGAATCTTCCTCAGCCAGCCCAGAACAAGGAACGAAGAGGTCATTTTCCTACACACAGCATCCTTCAGCAAGCAGCTGCAGCACAGTGCCCTTTCCAACACTGGCAAGGATGACTTCCTACAGAAACTCACCTTTATCCTCGCCTAGTTAAACTACAGCCACCTTAAATTCCAACAGATTCCCTCCAATTGTCTTATCATCAAAGCCTTCAGCTGACTGGGGGCAGTGGGCCCATTTTTTAACAGTTGTTCTCCAGCAATTAGTGCAATGAGGTCAGAATCCCATTATCTGACTGATTTTATCAACTGAAAGGAGAGCTTTGTCTTCCATGGTCTAACACATACACAATGCACCACAGCCTCTCGACAGGGAACCTCAGAGTTACTTGAGGTATTTCAAACACTGGCAGCCAACTCCTGGAGCAAGTGCAGGCAGTCAGGAGGAGGAGAGCATTGAGGCAGGGTCACTACAGAGAACTGCCCACTGCCACAGCTGCATTCGCACCCACAGCCCTGCTATGTCTGCCCCACACTCTGCAAACAGCCTGTATCTTTAGCTTTTCACTTGATCATCATTCCTTCCAAGGAGAAGGACTGCTTCCCTGAATATATTTTTGAGAGAAGATTCAAGAGATCACACTAAGGACTCAGGGACTGCCACTCAGGGAAAACACCTACTAAAGGACTCCTGCGATGCATATAAAAAAAACTTTGCAGCATCACTGAAGCTGAGAAGCCAGTCTTTAGTCCCACCTTCTGTCTGAGTGTACATCCACAGAAGTGACATCAACCATTTCTTGAAAGAGAAATAATAACCTTATTCTCCTCTGATGCATATATACTAACCACTGAAAAGTAAAGCAGTGCTCATTGTAATTTTTTTTCCATTTGATATCTTGGGTTCCGAGCTCTAGTGAACAGTTCCACTCTTCCCAAATATTCATCTATATGAAACAGCCCACCTCATGAAAAGTCTGTATGAGGAAAACCACGATTAAAGCACAATCCAAGTAAAAAAAAAACAAAACAAAACAACACAGAATTGTCAACCCTGCATGTCAGTAAAATGAATCTTCTTTGATTTAGATCACTCTGGGAATACAAAGTCTCTACAACAGTACACATGGACAGTTTGAACAGTACAAATCATCTTTACCTCACAAAGAACAACCTTGAGAGGAAAAACTAGGACAAAATACCTACATACACATTTTAACAGTAACTAGGTTGTTCAACCATTCCACTCAATTCTCTCTGTGCTTCCAAAACCACAAAACACTGCCTTATTAAACACAAAACCACAATTTCCACTGCCTCCTGATCTAGAATCCCAAAGGTTAGTGGCTATCTTTTGAACATAAAGATACTGCATGTATCTAAAAACATTCCTTAATCACTAGTTTTATTGACGAATTTTTTTACAAGAGAGATTTTTGCTCCAACTTCTGGGCACTGTTCTCTCCAAGCTAAGAAAGTAGCTCAGTGTTTAACTCCCCACATCCATGTACTACCCAGCTTGTTTAGCATGACTCACTTTTCCAGAATGACCTCTCAACTCCAAGCTTCACACATCACAGACAAGACCATAAAACCTTTTGCTTGGTGGTACTGCTACTCAATACAAAAATACTAGACCTCTCTCCCAAAAAAAGCCCTAATCAAGAACAGTATGCACAAATTTGGAGGGATGCTGCATTGTAGTTAAATAATTAAATACTGGATTACTGATCCAATTAAATCTGAGTATTTATAGAAGTGTTTATGACACAGGCCTAGTAAATCACATTATCCATGAAAGGCAGAAGGCTGATACTCAGGAATAAGGCAAAACAAACCAGAGTGCAAGACCCACATGCAGATACATCTCAAATGATCTCAGGTCAAGTTACTTCAGAAGAAGAATACCACTCAAACACCCTGGTAACAGTATCAGCCAGCAGCTAAGCAAAGCTTATTAGGTCCTGATGGCTAAGGCGTGTGAAAACTGTGCTTCAGAGTTTGGGATCCCTGTCTGTTTTGCTTCTTTCCATTTTGCTTTCCAGCTGGCAGTGAAACCCCCTAGGATCACAAACTCCAAAGTGCTGGCAGTAGTGTTTCACAGATCACTACTCCAGGCCAGTACACTAGCAAAAGACAGCAAAATCAGACAGAACAGAGAGGCTAAAAAAGCAAAGTGGCGAGCCACGTTTCTCCGCTCAGCAAGGGATGTTGCCACAGAGAAGCACGGACAACATGCAATTTGCTTTTGCTTTAAGTAGTTTCTCTGCCATACTGACCTAGGTCAGTATTATTAGGACCTAAAGATTTCTAATTTAGAGTAGAAATTTTAACATGTAATTGAAAGGATTTATCCTCTCATTATTTACCTCAAATATGATTTTATTTTTTGTATCATTTCAAAATCAGTATCTTCAAGGAACTCATGTAATATTTCAATAGTTTAAATCTTGGGATGCAACTTGAAAAGCAATTATTTTACCACAATAAAAGCAGCTTAAGCGGCACAAACTGCCCTCCTACTAGTTTCCATCCTCAAAAAAATCCCCTCCAGCATACCTTGTGCAAGTATTATGTGGTCATTGTTACCTGTATCCCCACCAGTTCATCTCAACTCCAACAACAGCAACTGCTCCAATTTGGAAGGCAGTCCCAGGAATGCAAAAGCTCAGACAACAGCCTCCCACCAAAGTAAAATAAGCCCTACTGAAGTGCACCAGTGGAGCTCAGAAGTGCACACAGCTGGGACCAGTGTCACAGCAACTGATACAGCTTAAGAGCAGCAAATTCCAGTCACATACTATCTACCTGGTGGGTTTGTTTTGAAACCACAGTGGTGGTCAAATGGTGGTACAGACTGCCCAGGAAGGCCATGGAATATCATCCTTGGAGGTGCTCAGAACTGATCTCTACAAGATTCTGGGCAGCCCTTTAGCTGACCCTGCTCTGAGTATGGGGCTAGACTAGATCATCTCTAGAACTCTGTTGAGCTCTAGATGATCTGACCTCACTGTTCCACAATTATTCTATAAATCAGATTTGGTGAGAACTGCCTTGAGCACAGACTTGGACTAGCTGATCCCTAGAGTCCCTTCCAACCTTAATTACTGTGTGATTCAATGTAAGTTACATTTCCAGCACATTTCTGAAACCAAATCAAATCATCCAACTGCAGACACAACCTCCCTCTCTACTCTTATACACAGTTTGGCTTCAGTGTTTTATCACTCATAAAGAACATCAGCTGGAGTTATTCCAGTTTGGTTTTTCCCTTAGGGGAGGAGAAGAGCACAGTATCAGTATCAAAGAAAGCAAAATAATACTGTATTAGCTTTATATAAGAAGCCTAAATAAATCACCTCTATCTATGGCTTCTTATGCAAAAAGTACAAAGCCAAAATGCACACAAGCAAAAGATATGTCCACCAAGAAATAAGCAACATGAATGTAGACATCAGAGCAGCAATCAAAGCATTCAAGCACTTCACCTGAAGATAGAATGCTTCTCACCTTGTTTTTAATCAAGAGAATAATAATCCAGTTACCAAGCACTGCACCATATAAATTTTAGATCATTGTACTCTAAAGATCTGTCAAATAAGAGCCTCAGGACAGGCAATAGTGTCTCACTGAGACAGAGCTCGCTGATTTTCCAAGATCAGAGATTGCAAATATGAATAAATGTTTAAGAGGCTTGCATTGCAATTCCAGTTACAGGTGCACAATAACAGCCTCGTCATCTTCCATTGTGACAATAAAAGGGCAGCCTACAGAGGTTAATTTCTCTGTAAAATTTTGAGGGGGGGGGGTTTGTTGCTTGTTTTGTTTTTGCTCTTTACAGTTGACATAGCCACAGCAAAACTATACATTCTATAGGTAATTTACCAAATTCTCCTAAAACAAACAGATGAAATGCAGGTGTTCTGAACATGTGCACACACTCTACATTTTGCCTCATGGAAGCAGCTGACAACTATTTTTGTAGTAATAGGATTAGCAGGGTGGGAGTGTGTTTCCCTGATATTTTACCCCTTGAATCTCAGTGTGAAGAAATATGTCACTGGGCAATAAGACTTTCACCCCTGCCTTGCTTGTGACTACTGAATTTCTTCCTCTGAATCTCAACCAACCACTCTAAGTAATAAATTTCAGGAAAAGTGTCCTTCCCTACCCCAAGCAACCACACACCCAGATGGCATCTTCCCACCCTCAACTTGGGTAACTGTCAGTTAAGAAGATTCAATTTTAGCAGTCACATGGATACTAGAGCATCTTCAGAACACAGTACAACTCTGAGTTCGCATTAACTTCACACATCCAAAGAAAGCAAGTCTCAAATCAGGGCTACAGAAAGACAGAAGTTCAAAAAGGAAGGTAAATAATGTTAAGTCTTCCAGATCCTTGAAAACTAGTAACTTCTTGTGTTAGAAGTTGTTAGTGACTTTGGAGTAAGGACAAAATGGTAACAAATAGTTTGGTTTAAAAAGCACAATACAGGGAACACAGCAGGGTTCTGATGTAATTTCAAATGCAGTGCTTGTGCATAGAGGGAGGAAGAGAAACAAGTCCAGGAAGTCGCTGGGAGAGAAGAGAATAAGAACTAGAGCAGCCATACCCCCCCGGCAGGAGATGGACATGAGACTTGGATAGGGAGGACAAGGTAACAAACACCACAGCATCCAAAAGGCTTATTCAGCTATCAGCAAGGTAAACATTCCTAAACCTTCTTATCAGGCAAGTGTGGAAAGCAGAAAACACCTCATTTTTCCTCAGCAAAAAGGACTATCCCCATTCTATTAACATCTAGCTTCCTTATCACTTCACTATTAAATGGATTTTCCTATTTTTTGAAAACACCTACCTTGAAGAAGTATCTGTTTAAGCAGACAATCTTACACTTTGAGAGACAGTTGTGAAGTGTCAGTCTCTCCTTGCTTATATGCACATCAGTCTGTTCCAGGATTTTCCTGCTGAAAAAACTTTCTAAAGCTAACACATTAATGATTAATAGGTGTTACAGAAAAAATAGCATGCCACAATTGTCCCTGCGATCAATCTTAAAACTGACTAACACAGCTCTGACAGAAGTCAAAACCAGGTAATAATTTGAAGGTGTAGAAACAAAAAAAAAAAACCAAAAAAAACCCACTAAGATGTATTAATCAGTAAAGCCAGTATTTAAATTCTGAACATATAGTGCAGAAGAAGAGATGGGGAAAAATTCCTTTGCTTTTTTTAGCTAAGTTGTTCCATTGCATTCAGCAGCCCACAGACCTGTAGATGAGCTCACACATCCCAAGGAGCATCTTCCTACAGCTCAATCAACATCCTCATTTTCATCAGTCCTTTATACCCTTCTTGTTTAGTGTCTATGTAATACAAATTAAACTTATCCACTGCTACTATGAAAAATCAAAGTGATTGTGAAGGTTCAGTTTCCAAAGAGTGGTGCAAAGGGGTGAACGGGGTCTAAGAAAAAGCAATTCATTTGTGTGAAGCAAGTGAACAGGTATCCTACAACATAACCGAGGCAAGGCACAGCAGCCAGGGGACTTGGAGCAAAGTCTGCTGTCAGACCAAGTACACTGGAGCACATGGAGTATCTCCCTAAAACAGCACCTTGAGGCCACTACTCGGCAACACAAAGGGTTAAGGAGCAGCAAGAGCCTAAAGCTTAAGGCTGCTTTCATTCTCAGCACAGAGGATCTCCTTTATTCACAAAGCTACTCTGAATTGAAACAACCAATCAGCCTGGCACTGATGATTGCTTTCCTGGGATGGAAAAGGACCAACCAAGAAGAGAAGAGAAGCTAGCACAGGAAAAACTTCTCAGCTGGGTTATTCATTGACTATGAATGTAGAAACACTGCCCATATAACAACATACCTGCAGACACTTTGATAATCCTCTCTGTTGCTTTTAAGGGTAACACAATTACTTATTCACAGCCAGTTAGAGTGGAATTTTTTTTCTCTTAATCTTGGCTATACTATTAGATATTTGCAAAATACGGCATTTCAGATATGGTTTCATTTCCTCATTTTTACCAAATACTTACAAGCATGTTTTATAGAAAACACATATTTTTCTAACTTCCAATTCATTAACATTTTTCCTTTTTTTTTTTTTAAAGTGATCTATTTCCTTTTCTTGAGGAGCCAAGGCCATTAACAAGCAGAAGAGAACATAACAGCAGCTCCAGAAGAATCAGCAAGCAGGAAGAACCGGTAAGACATGTCCATGCTTTTTCCCCTTTCCTTAAAAGACAAGCAGCAGCAACAGGGGTGACCCTGCCACCCAAACCATCTTTTTATTTCAATCATAACTCCTCTCATCTTCTTAAAGAGCAGCAATGAAACCATCTCCATTGGGGAACCAAGACTGGACAAGAGGCACTAAAAGCAGCCCTGAGATACTGCCCAGCACCACCAGCTGCCCTGCTCCCAATTCTCCTCTTTGCTTTACTACTGGCAGCAGTCCCACCACTGCCTTTCACTGTACCAGTGGTTCACAACCAGACCTCTTCAGAAAAGCTGCATACAAAGCACTATATACTAACTTAAGAAAAGCACTTTTTAAAAACACCATGTTCTTGTTTTTTGGGGGTTGGATTTTCTCTTTTATAGACTGCATCGGTGCCCCACTCCACATAGCTGAACTCCTACGAGCCCCAGGCTGAAGAATTACCCCAGCCATTTCCGACTGCCTGAGTCAGAAGCCAACTCAGTCTCCTTCCCTCCTCCCAGGAGAAGGGCAGAAGAGACACTGGCTACAGTCACTGGGAAAAAATGACAGAGTAATTACTGGACAAGAGGCTTCAAACTGACCTCTGTAGGTATTCATATTTACATAAGCATCACATCGGTTCCCATCCCACCCTACAGACATTCAGCTAGGATTTCTTTATTTCCTGTTTGCACATCAAAGTAGAGGAATGAAACAAGGGAATTCACTGACAAGAGCAATAACTGTTGATCAGATTAGAACTTCCTAGCAGCAAGTTGCCTTATGCATACCATGCAAAACAGCACACTTCAAAAGCAATTTTTCTCATGAAAATCCATTTGGTAGACTTAAAATTATTTCCACTATTGTAGACGAACACTGAATTTTACATAAAACCCAGTATGCAAATCCAGAAAGTTTAAATTACCTAAAATTACAATCTTTCAGCTCAAATAGCTTCAAGGCCTGCCTTTTGCAGCTCCAACTTGACCTTCCACTTCCCAAATTCAGTTTTAAGGTGACAAAAGCCCAATTAGACCTAAAAACATAGTCTCTTCAAAGGGGAAAAAAGAGCCACACCCAGAAAGCCAAAGGTTAACTGTAAAAATTGTCACAAAGCTACTTTTGTATTGACATCAGCAATTAAAAATACACTCATTTCAGTGGAACAAACTGCCTCACCAACAGCTTTGACCACATGACACTAACTTCTATTCCCACAACTTCATGTGTATCAATGATACAAGATTATATTCTTGACCAAAACTGCATCATGCCCATTCATCACCACTCTGGAATGCACACTCTCAAGTATGCAAGAAAACTATGAGGGCAGAAATGACCAAAGCTGTTTTAAAAAATGCATTGGGCTTTTACAGAATTGCATCTTCTAGCTACCTGAAGCCATATTTAAAAATGGAGCTGGCAAACCCAAAGACCTTAAACAAGAGCAAATGCCTCTTTTTTAAAGTTATTCTGATTATATTTCACATTAAAAACTGCAAAAAGGAAAACCTGCAGAATTTTAATCTGACATTCCAGTTCACAACCTGAAAACACACTCAAGTTTACACAGCCCTTACCTCACCCCTGGATTGCCCCAGCATTCTTTGTGCTACAGAAAGCAGCTCTACTGAACTTCAACATTCTGAATGCAATAAATTCTAAGAAAATAACAAAAAGGTTACAATCCAGGGGAAATAACTAGTGTAAATGTTTAAGTCTTACCCCATCTGTCACCTTAAGTTTCACATTCTAGAGTGTGTTAAGACTTTAATTGACAAAAGAGAACAAATTCACCTCAAGAGTGAAAAAGTTCAAAAAGAAGCAAGGAAAAAGGGTAACAGAAAATCCCACTGTATTTTTCCCTCTGCAATTATTTGTTCACATTGCTGTGCATTAACTCCAATCTGTTCCACAAAAAAAAAAAAAAAAAAAAAAAAAGTAAATCAATGGCAGAAGGGCTTCCACACTCTTGCCTGATGTGAGTCAGCATCTTGGCTCTCGAGAGAAGGTGCACATAAAACAATGTCATTTAATTTCACAGCTAAACAACAAATTCTTTCAAGAGCAGAACTTCACCTGTACCACACTCTTACACTCTTGCCCTTGGATGTTACCACCAGCACCCCAATCATCAGGTGCATATTGCCATCTGCAAGTAAATGATGCAAAATGCCAATTTTGTGACAACATGGGCCTCAGATAAATCAGCAACATATTTTTAGGATTGCTTCATGACTTCTTTAAGGAACTAAGTTATTACAAGACAATACAGGAAAAGATTGAAGTACTTAAAAGCTTTTTCCCCGTTCCACCTCTGTTTATCATGCAACTACACTAAACTAAGGATTTTAGCTGCCCAGTCCTGACAAATTGAACACACTAAGGTTCCACAAGCAGGTACCAATTATCTGTTTGCATGCATTTATCAGACTGGTAACATTTTCCTTGACAGTGCATTGCCAGCTTAGGAGTCAGTGCTGTTTGCCCTCAAAAGATCAAAGACAACACATGCTTTACCATAACAATAGTGCAGATTATTGACGCACATACTTGACAGACCTAAAGACTGAGACCAGTGGCAGTGACACTTCACAGAAGTGAAAAGTTTCTGCTTCTCTCTCCAAACTGGAGGGAAAGGTAACATTAGTAAAGTATTAGGTATAGAACAGATTAACATCATTATTTCAAATAACCTACAGCCCCACATGCCTACATAGAACATGATTGCATCTGTACAATTAAATGCAAACATCAGTACTACTTTGAAATAATTTTCAAAAGCAGTATTTTAGGTTTTCTTTATTTTTAGGATACAATACAAGCATATTTTCAATCTGCTTTTTCTTTTGCTACTGCTATTAGAGATGGGTACACACTTTTTACACGATGAAGTCTGAGCTTCTCATGTAAGCAAGTGATAAGCATCAAAACACAGAATTTTAGTATCTGAAGCTTGCACTTGGAACTCAGCCTAAACAAGGCTAATAGAATGGTAAACTTAAATTGCAAAGCATTTTTTAGGGGATTCATTTACATATGTTCCATAATAAGTTTTAGAGGCTCTTTTCCCTTCCACCAAAAAAATGAGTCTCCTTCAGTACAAGTTAAAAGAACACTGAGCCTAAACCACTTACACCAGTCCACAAAAAATATCATCCAACATGACCAAAATTAATGCTCTTATTTAAAAGTGTGTTCCTTACTTTTGTAGACATGTTTTCAATACTGAGAAGAGGAAGAAAAAAGTTGCACACTCTACAACCACTCACCAACAAACAAACAAAAAATTATTGAGCTATCAAAGAAAGCTACAAATAAACCCCAGTAAATACTGGCAGAAGTTTGACAGCCATAATGTATATCTGACAATGGAAATCTAGACACACCAGCACTGTAAGTGATACCAAAAGCTTTCTGTTGGCAGGTTGAATATAAGGAGAAAGTAATGGCATTTTTAGAATTGCCTTTAAACTGCTGGGGGTCTCCCTTTCTGTACAGGCCTGAAGAACTATCTTTACTCTCAGCCCTAAGTACCTATACAGAGACAACATCACAAATCATTTTCTATAGCAGTCAGTTTGGTACCTTTTAGAAAAGGAAACAGAAAAATGAATTATATTCAAGTACATTGTTTTGATTCTGCACAGATAAGACACACCAAGTGAAGAATCCCAAACTAATCACTACACCAAGACGTGTCCACAATGTAATAGTGGATCTCATGGCTTCAATTCAACTTTGAAATAAATCAGCTATGCAGTAACTCAAGCATAGCCAGACCTATGAGAAGCTGCTCTCTCCCTCAATCATCATTTCATCAAGATTAATCCCTGATTGCAAGCCAAGCTATGGTGAAGATGAGAAGCACGTAGAGTATTCCAGAAGAGGAACTCTGAACACAACGACTAAAAATAAAAGTCTATACATAATTACTGAGAGATGCTACCCATCAAATCCACCTCTTAGCATGTATTTCCCATCTGTGCTTAATGGGCAGATGTCTTTTTCATTCACTCAGCACATTTTTTGAAATGGAAAAGTATTAATGACATTCTAGTTGTTTATCCAACCAGCTGGAGAAGAAACTGGGTAAGCACTTGGTTAACAGCTGAAAAGCCTGTATAATTTTGGTGAATTACCTGTTTATCCCGGAATATAGCTTCAATTCAGTCAACTATTGCCCAAAAAACACTATCAAGTCACCTGTCACTGAGAATGAGTTACTAGGGAAAACAGCAACCGAGTTATCTACAGACTTGCAAATTCAGCAAGCAATAGTTTTTTCAAAGGAGCATTCCCCTAAATGAGTAAGAAACCAGAGGAATTTAGCTTCAGGACACCAGACAAATCTGTTTGATGAGTCAGTTCAATGGAAAAACCTATCAGGAGACCACAACTTGCAGAGAAACCATTCAATCTAGATTATTCTTTGGAAAAAAATCCTAAAGACTAAATAAGTGAGGATAAAATCAGTGAAAAACTTCATCATAAAGGCGTGACGTGAAAGAGTACTTGCAGCCAAGATAGCTGTAGTACAATTTTATCATTAAAGCAAGAATTGAACAGCAAAACAAAATTTACTGCCAGAATGTTTTCAAAGCTTGACTGATAATAGTCATATCTTCAGTCATGCAACTTCTAATGATTTGCAGGAAAAAATTAAGTGCAGTGAAAAATATCTAAATCTGTACCTCTTGTATCAATGTATTGATTTAGTTGCATCTTTTCCACTCATTCTTGCAGGGTTACCTTCAGAAGTCACTTCTTCTGAAATGCAAAAATCTCAAAGATACTGTAATGTTATCAACACGTGTAAGTTATGCATCCTTTTGCCTTATTAATTTTGTCATTTAAATTAATCCAGATTAACACATGTTGAACTGAGCTGTGGAGAATGTTTTCTTCTATGAAAGTTAAGGTTCAACTATGACGTACATATGAAAATATATACAAAAACCCGAGTATTTTTGTCCTACCAATTACTACAAGAAGTACAGAGTTCATATTAAAAAAAAAAAAGAAAACACTCACTATGTAACTACACTGTTCAGTTAGTTTCCTGCTGTAAAATCATTATTCATTCTATTCTCTTCACTGCATTGTTACAGCAGGAAAAATATATTACATTCTTTTACAACTTGAAATTTGTGGTTTAGTGCATTGTCACTGTATAGTATGTGGTCAAAGAGCAAAGGCAATTTTAAGTACACCAGTGCTTATCCCTGCATACACAACTCTACTGCTTCAAGAGATTTTAGGCACAGGTTGTGCATATTTTGCAGTTACTGGAATTGCAGCAAACAGGGGAATTCCTGATGTCACACTCCCCCCAAACAAGGAGACAATGATGCCATGCTGTACATCAGAAGCTCAGAATTTTATCAAATGCCATTCATGATACATACAGCATCAATCAGATGTTACCTCTTTATTTTCCACCTCTCAGCAGAATAGAACAGAGATGCTTAATTTTTGATCCAAATGCACTAAACTCTAACAGGCTTAGAATCTGAGATAGAGACAACCAATAGAATATATTAAATATAAACCTATTCCCTGGGAACAAAGATTAAATTGTGAATTGCTAAACTTGCCTTCATAGGCAATAGGCTATTGTGCTTCTTATGTAGAGTCTTGATTTAGAAGTCTACTTCCCCCAGACATCCAGCACCTTATTTCCAGAGAGAATATGGATTCTCTGTGTTTTGTGGAAGAAATAAAAAACAATTTATTCTTCTAACAGTCTTACCAGGCTACTGGAATTAAAGATTTTATTCTTTTGTACTTATTTCTCCTCTTCCCATGATCTTTGTAATTCAGGCACTACCTGATCTAACAACAAGTAATAAAACTAAATAAAATTAAAGATAGTAAACAAAAAAAATCAAGTCCGCTTAATCTCTATTCATGTTCTAGTCCTGTGTCTTAATACCAAAGAAGGTAATGCCATCATCACCACGTATGATGCCCATTAAGCATGAGACACTTAAAGGAAACATTTGTCAAATTCTTCTTATCCTTCACAGTAATTCAAGAAAAGATATTGGAATATAAAACTATAGAATATATACTACATTGCAGTAAACTACTTTCCACTGTACTCAAAGGACCATTGTTTTTTTAATCCCCACTCTGCGCAGTCACACACACTTTCTTCTCCCTAATCCACACACTCTTTAAAGCCACCGCATGAACTTCTCAAGGCTGCTTGTTTGCAGCAGCTCTGAATAAACCACACAAACCGCATCTCTCTCACACACGTGACTATTTTTGAAGTGAAAATTAACACAAATACAATTTAAATGGAGACAAGTCAACACTTGGGCCCAGATAACTGTGTGTGTAGTCAGCAGGGAAGAAGTGTTGTTATAGAAAATGGGGGCGAAAAGCATGGAATGAGAGCTGGCTTTGTTCACAGGCAGTAGCCTAAGTGCCTATCAGTCAGCAAAAGCATTTTTAAAACAGCTGCATCAAAGCTTTCTGCAAGTTAGTCAGCATGTGACAGGCCAGCACATTACAGCAGTGCCACAGCAATCTCTGCATAATAGGAGTGCTCTGAGTGACCTGAAAGGTCAGTGTTTTCAAGCATTCCAGTAATCTGTAAATTGCCTTGGCTTATCACTTGGAAGCAACATAATTACATTGCTTGAAGGGCTAGGACAGTAAAGACAGATTTTAGGTATTATGTTTTGGTCAGCTACGTACCAACCTCTACACTGTAAGCATATCCAGGAAAGTCAGAATAATGTACAGATTTTAAAAAGGAACATTAAAACATCAAAGTCTGCTCTTCTGAGAGAGGGAAAACTATTGACAAAGTTTTGTAACCGTCTATAGTATTTTATCAAGTAGAAATATCTTTGAAGGTTTTTTTTTTATTTCTTAACAAGTGTTCCAAAATATTTAAATATACTTCCTACAAAACTAATTTTTAAATACAGCAAGACTGCAACTACTACTGAGTAAATTAAAAGGTCCTGTTCTGGAAGTTAAAAGGTGGAGCAAGCAAATTGCAATTTTCATAGTAAGGGCTGAGTTCCACTTGAAAACCAATACTTTCTATCAGAGAAAAGAAAAATTATTGTTGCCAACTATAAACATCCCAAGCAATTTACTCATAGCCAAGCAAGGCCAGTCACTGACTTTAACAACGGATTTTTATGGAAATAGAAAAGCAAAATTAGATATACCAGTCCATCTACCTCACAAGATTAAAAATGTTGCCATTTAGTTGCCAACAGCCTAATCAGGCACGGTCAAAACTATTTTGATCCACTGTTTGATTGATATGTTTGCATGGTGCCCAAAGCACAGAATGCAGCTACCAAGCCCACCACAAGGCTCCCTGCACAGGACCTGTCCTGGCAGCCCCCAGTACCCTTCACCTCGTCCCGTGCAGCGCTTTTGCTGCACACCACCAGCACCATCTGCTTCCACTGCCACCACACCACTAACAAATCCACTTCTACTGCTTCACTAGAGGTGAATTCAAGCATTCACACAGGAGGGAGAAAAACCAAATACAAAAAGCAAGGCAAAAATTCCCTATTTTAATTCCATCATAAAGAAGAAAAGCCTATGCAATATTTCTCTGGAACTGCTTGCTTTTGTTTAAAGTACTTTTAAGGCATGGTTGATTTTTTTTAAATGGAGATAAATGCAGTCAGAAGTTCAGGCTAGTGAAACACATGCTGCAGAAACAACACATTTATGTTTAAAAGGCATCTCCTGCCTGTTTAAATTACAATGCTAGCACAGCTTCAAGTGCAGGACATAAATCTCACATTAATCTAAACCAAACTAAGTTTACAGCCAGAAAGACAATACTAGTACTATCAATAACGCAACCAACTTAAAAGATACCCTCATCATGCAGGAAGGAAAAAAAAAAAAATCCACCACTGGTTATTCTAAAGGAGAAACTATCTCAGTAACTCTCAGCCACTGGCTCCTTGCTATTCCTTACACACCTTCCCAAGACAGAGACATTTACTGATTGCAAATAAACACAACACGTAAGAAAACCTTTTATGTTAGCACTGGTATTCAAACAATTTAAACAACAGATCCCTTCATTTGAGACTCAGCACTTTCCTGGGCAATTCTAGGGTGGATTTACCATTGAACTACTAACAATAAACAAACCACAGAGCACTGGAAAAAAATAACCCCACAGAGTGCTTCTACAGCACTCTGATTCAGATGAAACATGTTCTTCATTCAAGCCATCAACATTGTTTCTGTAAACCTGTACACCTTTCTTGTACTCCCTAGCCAAATGCTCCCTGCTTTAGGAGTATTAATCCAGCCTACATTATCCATAGAGAGCAAAACCCAATCAAAATGCAAGTGCATTTAGTTCTCTCATATGAGATTACACTCCAGGAATTTCCACTCTTACATAGCTGGGTTATTAACAGAGAGGTTTATCCTGTATGCAATGGCCAATCACTTTCCACAACTTAATTTCAATTCTGAAGGAAACACAAGTTCTTTTGTCAGAAAGCCATCCTTTAAGCTTGGCTTTAAGATCTTAATACCCACAGAAAAAGTTATTTCAGGAGTCCAGGTTTACAGGAAAAGCCAGTACCCCTGCCACCTAACACTGTTAATTCATGTGAAGGCATTCATGGGCAAAGGAGTATTTTTTCCATATAACATGTAGGAACAATGCTGGGTCAAGTGACATGAAAAAGTTTTTAAATAACCATCCTGATGAGAGGGTTAATATGATTTAGCCTTTTCCCAGATTCAATTCTGGAGAAGCCAGTCATCCGAAAGGAACATGAATTATGTATTTATTACAGTCTTGGAATTTGTTCAGATAAACAATAATTGGCAGAGTTAGCCCCAGGTACTATCCTGATTCCATGCAAATTACAACTAACTAATTAATTGATATCACACTGTCAAGTAGTACCTCAAAGTTACTGCTAGAGCTTTACAGCTACAGTCATTCCAATTGTTACTTTCTATTAAAACCAATAAATCTTTAGATTACATAATTTACACCTATTATATTTTCAATTAAGCTGAAAGCATCAGTGTACGTACTCTTGGTTTTTTCTTTTTTTTAGTAACTTTCAAATATGTTTTTATACACCTTTTTATAGCAACATGTGCCAGGTCAGTCTTTTGTCAAAGTCATGTCACCACTGCTGTAATTTAAGTAATAGAAAAACTGACATCATTGTTCAAATTTCACAATCTGTCCTGTTTCATTATGCTACTGCTTCTGGTTATAATTTAAGGTTATTACTTCCTTTTAATTAACTTGTAGTGTCTCCGCAGCCACAAGTTACTCCTTAGTAATTTTTGTGTTATTGAATTCATGGTGAATATAACTAAGTCATTAATGCTGCTGCAAGAGCACCATGGCTGCCTAAAGAAGGTTTGCAGGAAAGGGCAGGGGATGTTATTTCAGCCGAGCACAGTCGCCTCCCAGAGCTGTGTCCAAACGCTTGACCATATGTTCTGAAGTGTATTAACAAGTCTCCAAGCACCTTGCTCCTTCTACCTCCCATCTGGATACATCCTAAGAAACAGTCACCAGCCCAGAGTGTAAATAGCTGGAACAGGTCCATTTAATATTTACAAGAAAAATTTTAAGCTGGATACAGAGAAGGGGGCCATCTGTTAAAGTGATTGCTGACCCAGTGGGGCAGAGGGGAAGACACTGTTACTGGACCCCATTCAAACTAGGCAAGGAACTGCCCAAACAATCCCAAAGGATCACAAGTTGAAAACTAATTACTGCCTTTTTAGGAGGGGTGGGGGAAGATTTTATAATTAAGTTCCTAAGAAGAAGTCAAATGCAAAAGGCAAATGTGAGGAAGACAGAAGGCTGCTCCGCAGTGCAGTCCTTACTGGGAAAAGCCTTGGGAACTACAAATCAAACAAACTGCCGACTTTTGCTCAATTTCTATTTTCAGCATATCAGTACTTTGGATATGTGGGGGTGGGGAGACAAAAAGGCCATCAAGTGCCATACTAAGTTCTGTTGTTAACTTCCCATAGCAGAGGAAGCAACCATACACCTTCTGATGAGTTATGTAGGCCAAAAAGGTCACATTTGCCCACTTCTGCTAAGAATGTAAACTTCTCCAATGCAACACTCCCTACTGCTGTCATCTTACTGAATTTAGGCTGCCCTCCCCCACCACAAAAGGGAAGAACATCTGTTTATAATGGATTAGGAAACAAGAATCCTATTAGAGCTTACCAAATACTCTTGAGAAAATAAATACTTTTTTAATGTACAGCCAATATTTCAAGTTTTAGCACCAACAATACAGTTAATTTTTCCAAGTGCCTAAATAAATCCCGATGTGCAAATGCAGGAAAGACCTCTAAAGAACTGCTGAAGATCCTATAGAGACAGGAATAGTCAACGTAAGCCAAGTGCCCAGTCCTGCACACACTGGGGCAGTTCTCCAGCCCTGCAGTAGCCCATCTACATAACCCAAACAGTCCACGGAGCTTGGGGCTTTAGGAGCTGTCTAAGAGTACACCACAGCAGGAAAATCCCATGGATGACCAAGCAGACACCATTGTCCCTGGACAAGTCACCACATTTGTGGCCTCAGCAGCACTTGTTACTCTGCAGCCTCCAAGGGATCCATGCTGGACCTTAAATATTCAGCTGAACGTGTCCCTCCATTTTCTCAGATCCTTCACTCAAGCACATCACAGCCCTGAAACAAGAGCACCCCTACTATTTATGACTGTACAGAGCATATTTAAATAATCTGTCCCTAAAATAGCATAATTATAAGACAAGACTGTTTTCATTTCAGGACTTTTTGGACTCAGCATAAATACACTGCACAGAATCATGGAATTCATTTTAAGACTTCCCTACGGCTGTTTGCTTAATCAGTACATTCAGTGAAGAAGTCATTACTAATATATTTGCCTGAGAAAACACTGGGCATAGTTTGATATTAATTTCTGTTGTATTTATACCATGATAACACAGAAGTATTTGTGGGGATATAAATGATAAATGTCTTTCTTAACCCATAACAAAAACAATAAAAGCATTTGTTTCAAATACAAACCTTAACTCAAATTGACACTTCGAATTTGACAGTGATACAAACCAAATGTTGGGACTATTAATTTTGAAATGGACATGTACATGGCTTTACTCCCCCCACACTGTGACTAATCAGATTTTCCCCTGCCACTCCAATGTGTACACAAGACATGGCCTTTCCACAGGGTATAGAGGACAGGAGAAGAAAACAAAAAGGAGGATCTTATTTCACACTGAAAGCTTATTGGCAAAAAAAATGGGTGAACACTTGAGTCCTTGGTGAGAACTTCAGCTTTGATACAAAGCTTTCAGATGAGCACTTTGACCTGAGATAGGCAATACTTTTGCATAGCACTTCAAGTAATAAACTGAACATATTTAGCACAATTCAGAGCTTGAGTAGTCAACTAGCTACAGTTGTGTTCCCAACTCAGTACCTTATGCTGAATAGTTAAAAACCAAGTATTTTCACGAGTGCCCAGAAGGTTTTGACAATAATGGTACATTGCAGTGTGAACACAGACATATATTCAAGCTCAGTAACCGTTCTGGATGTCAATCACAAATTCAAAATGTTCTGAGCTTTTTTTTAGCACAGATAGAAGCCCAGTATCTTTTCTCATGGAACCTAAGTAGTAGCACAATGTGCATCTTAGAATACCTATGATGTACAGTAACCCACTTCTAGAGGTTTTCCTTGACACAAAGATTAGCTAGCTGGTCACTGATAAGGCCTTACTGATTTTCCACTCTATAAGGGTGGAGCCAGTTGCCAGGCACTGTCAGATTTCAAGCTCTGTTTACATTACAGTAATCTTTACACTGCACGTTGAACCAGAAGCAAACTCCAGAATACACTTCATAATGACCTACAGAGTGTGGAGCTTGCAGCTCCTCACATTGCAGCCAAAGTCATACTGAAAAATGCACCTCAAGTATCAGCTGGTAGTTGAAACTACTGATAGTCCTAACTGGAACAATGAATTCAAGAAAACACAAGCCTGAAATACATGTAACTCATATAAATTAGTCTTTGAAAAATACCTACCAGAACATTAAAATTAGTATTTCCTAGGGTCCTAGTACAACTTACAGAAAGACTAGCAAAATTAAATGCAGCATTTTAAAGGCTCTTTTTTCCATATAGAAAGTAAATTCTTAGGTTAAACTGAATTCTCAGTTACTTTCCCATATATGTTTTCTATATATTTATTTCTTTGTTGTTACAGTTGAAGAATCCCAGATACGACCAAAGAAGAACTGATCTACTTTACAGTGCCCATATACAGACTTAAATGGGAAAAATAAAATACTGCTCCAAACTTAGCTGTCTCACAGACGGAATTAAAAACCACTTTAAAAACATTTGCACATATGTGTTCTACAAGAAACAAATCCATTGGTGTTTCCAAGTAAGATTTAGGGTACAATTCTAACCCCAATTATGAAAACCACAGGTCATTGCCTCTAAAACAGAAAACCAAGGAGTCCTTGCAATCAGTATGTCTTGAACCATTAACACAGTCATGTTCTCAGCTCCTGATTCAAGGGGTAGTTAACAGACACATGCCTGGAGCTAGAAAGCCAGTTAAAATAGCCAAAATTCAATTAGTTACACAACTGAGGTGAAAGACTGAAATATTCTTCATGAATGTATTTAAAAATAGAAGGAAGTCTCAGGAACTCAAGTTCAGCATTCAAAAAGGCTGAGGGGTTCAATAAGTTCTGTCCCCATATTTACAATTTAAAAGCTTTTCAGGGTGATATTTTTGTTTGTTTGGTTTGGCTGTTTCTACCAATGTGGACTACATTTGAATCTCCAACTTAAAAGCCACGTAAAGAAAGTTTACATCCCATTACTAAGACCTGACAGTCATTCCCATAGCATCCATTAGTACAGTTCAAAAAGATATAAGAAGAGATTAGGCCCCTTAAATGTTGCCGTAAGAGCCACGACCAGATTAAACTTCCAGAAAGCCTTAATTTCTCCACCATTTTCTATTGTATATTACCAACAGCTACAACAAGCAAATAACACCTTAATAAAACTGTATAATTCTTATACAGCATAGCAGGAGAAAAAGCTAAGTAATCAAAACTGAAGGGCAGTGAAACTGTTAAAGACTGTTGATAGTAGGGCATAACATAACCACAGCAGCCAAGATTATCTCATGTACAAATAAGAATTATCCAGCTAATCAAAAAAAATTTTTTCTCTCTCCTAAGTTTTTGTCCAGTCAAGTGTGCCACAGTAACTGTGGATATGGACACAGAGCTCAAAAGTATATTAAGTAAATGTTAAGAGAAAACCATTCACCATTTAATGCATTACAACCCCAAAAATGAGAAACCAGATACCATATCCAAAGGGATAACTTTGGAACCAAAGGGTAACTAAAGGAAACAAAATCTGGAATGTGAACACAGAAATCCCCCAATAGTCTAGTATTTCCAAAATACTTTTTAATCTCCTTGTCTATGACCATTAAAACTACATGGAGAGCAGCCCAGGAACTAATGACTGAAATACAATTAACATTATCATTGACTTAAAGCACCTCTGTTTTGACAATTAAACTCATATAAACTATATGCATTAGATTCTAAAGACAATTCTGTGATCAAGATACAAAGGTAAGAAATAATTTTGATAAAAAGCTATCACAGATGAAGAATTTACTCTGACAGTCACAGGACTTACAAAACGAGGTTTTTTCCCAAGAAAGAGATGCTATTTCAACTACCTGACTTCCATAAATCTGAAAGCATCCCAGTGAAGAGTTAAACCCCAGTGAGACTATATTTTGCAACATTCTTAAATTAACATACCTTTCAGTATAATTAGTTTGGCTGATACTGTATGCATGTATGCAAGCTCCAAGGGCCAATGTGATATGAGCATGAGCAGAAGGAGTTTCAAATAACTGCTATGGCAAGATACAACTTCCAATTAACACAGTCTGTACACTAGTCTACAGCCAAAACAGATACACTTTCTGTACACTTCTGCAACTTTAAATACACTTCTGTATTTAAAAATAGAAAAACACTTCAAGACAGTACATGCATGCGTGGAAAGCAGTATTTGTCCACAGCCTCACAAAATAGCTGTATTTCAAGAGAGCATTTTGAGCCAAAAATCAGAATTTTATACTCCGATTTTATAACAAAAAAAAAAAACTGCAAGATTTAAGTTGATGCCATTTCTTACAATCCTTCAGACAGCAGAATTCTAACACAACACTATTCAAGACAACATTTATCTCCAACTCCTATTTCTTGTTAATATAAATGCATTTGAAAAGGGCTAAAAAGTATGTTTGATCTATCTCCATAGCTAGGTGATAGCAGAAGTGTGAAATATTACGCAAAATAAGTTACTCTTCCAACAACAAACATTTATTGTTGAAGTGGTGTTTGTGTATATGTTAAAATGTAATACAATACCTCTGGAAGCATACTTAAAATGAGGCATGAAACTCAGCAGTCAACATTAGCTTTTAAGTTTTTTAAATTCCACTCTGGAAGCTGAGGTTGCCTCGAACACACCTCTCAAGTAAGACTCTGGAGTTGGTAAAATCGCCAGCTAACAGTATCTTACAACTAGAGTAAGTTTGTTACTTAGTATCTCAAGCGCCGAAGTTTTTCGGTAGTAATACAGCAAGGTGTACATTTTACTTCAGCCTGTAGAATACCACTTCTGAGTAAGTGCATACCAGCAAGTGACATCAGACCGAAACCACGTAGTTTCACTCGAAAGCAAACAGCACTAAGCCGAGCTCCGGTAACACCAGCTAACACACACGACGGGAACTCGTCGCGCTGAAGCCGGAGCAACTACTCAGGCGCCACAAGCGAAAAATTAGTTCGAAATTCAAATTCAAACTAGTTTCAAAGCAAACCTTTAATTTTAAACGAAGGAGAAATAACCTGTTGAGCGTTCCTAACTCCACCTCTCACCCCCGGGGCCGCTCGGCATTACTCACCGCCGCGCAGTGCCGGGGGAGGTCAGAGTACACACCCCGCAACGTGCACCTGCACCGGCAACACCTACGGATCAGGTGGAGGACCGGCACAAGTTTCTGACGGATTACTGCCGCCCCAAAGCTGTTTACCGTATGTCAGCAACAATCACCCTCGACTGATTCAGCGGCCACAGAAAAAAAAAAATCCTGTAGTACTGGACTCTCCCGGTTGAACCTTTCCTAATTGCTACCCCGCTCCAGCCTAGAACAAAAGGGCACGGCCAGCGCACCGGCGGGAGCGCGGGGGCTTCTCCCGGGGGCAGGGCCCGGCTGCCGCAGCCGTCCGGCCGCCAGGGCCGGGGCCCGCGTGTCCAACAGGTGGGAGGCCGGGCGGGGGCGGCCGGCGGGCAGCGGCCCGGGCCAGGGGGGTGCGGACCACCTGCGCGCCCCTCCCGGCAGGCAGGAGGGAAGCTCTGCGGAGAAGGCGGCCGGGAGGCTCCGGCCCGCCTCGCCCGCCTCCTCGGTCCGCGCTAGCCCGTGCCCTCAGTTCGGGCGGCGGTAAAGCCGCGGCCACCGCGGTGCGGGCTCGGCGGGGCAATGGGAAAACCGCGCCGGGGGTACCGCAGGATCGGAGCGGGCAGGGAACGCGGTCGCCCCGGGGCCGAGTCTTACCTTCGTGGAAGCTGCCGCGGCCCTGGCCGACATTTTGTTTCCTTCTCTCCCCCGGAGCCGGGCGAGCGTGTGCGCGCCTGCAACTCTTCAGGTCGGGGGAGAGAAACTCGGCGCCGCCGCCGCCCGCGCCTCACGCAGCCGCCCGAATAAACATCCCAAGGCGCAGGGGGGAGGAGGAAGAGGAGGACGGCAGGGAAGGGGCGGGGACGGGGGAGGAGGGAGAGAGGAAGAAAGAGGAAGGGGAGCGGAGGCTCAAGTTTGATAAAAGTGCGGTCTCTCTCCCTCGGCGCCTGGCGCGCCGGGGCCGGGTTCCGCCGCCGGGGCACGGAGCGCGGGAGCGGCCGCGCTGCCCCCGGGCCCGCCCGCTCAGCGGCCGCGCCGCCGGCCCGCCTCGTGCCTCTCCCCCCGCGCAGCTACCGACATGTCCGACTGCCGGCACGGCCCATCCCGCCGCGGGGGGACTGCCCGCCCCGCCGCCGCCTGCCCCCGCTTTGCCGCAGGACCCGGACCCCTGGATGGCGAGGGACCGGCGGCGGCGGAGCGGCCGGTCCCGGCCCCGCGGGCTCTGCCGGGCGCGGCGCGGTGAGGGGCCGCCCGCGGGGCCCGCTGGCCGCCGGGCTCCCCCCGCGCCATGGTCGCGGCGGCGGGGGCCGACCGTGGCCGGGCCGGCGCAGCCTATGGGAGCGCGGGGGCGTTTGAACGCGGGGAGCGGAGCAGGCCGGGACCGGCGCGGGCGCCGGCACCGGGACCGCCCCGAGCGCTGCGGTGGCTGCGGGACGGGGCGGCTGCGGGCGCTCAGCGGGCCCGTGGCTGCGCTCTCCGCGACGCGCGGTCCTGCAGCGCTCACGGCGAAGGAGTTCTCGCCCCCCTGGAGCCGGCCGCAGAACTGGGATGTCGATCAGCGCGGGCTCAAACCTGCTTTTGCGTTTGCCCATTGTTTGAAGGGGCGGGACATTAGTTCCTTTATTGTACATTTTGTTCTTGAGATAAAAGCAATAAAGACACAAAAAGAAAACAACTTGGAAGATTTGCTTTGCTTTAAGGTGGTGACTGCATAGCCTTAGCATTTCCTATAGCACCATGAACTGCTGCCTGTGGCTTTGAAAAATAAACTTTTCCCAGTATTTTAGACAAAGTGGTTTTAGTGCCTTTTACAAAGTAAGTATTTACTTAAGCACTAAGAGAAATACTGCAATTTTTTTTTTCCCATTTAAAAGGAAAGGCTTTAAAAGATGTTGTTTTACTTTTGGGCGTTGGATGCCCAACCCATGCTCGATGAGGCTGTCTGAAAATGCAGCTGGAGTTCTGACTTTTGAGATAGCTCATGCCACAGAAAGCTGAGCACACTCCCAAATTTTGTAGGGCCAAGTCATAAGCTGACCAAACGACTTCCAGAAGCATTACCCATTTAAGTGCTTCAAACCCCAGTGAAAAGATGGCACACTGTTTATTACCCATATCGCTACGGTGCATAGTTTATGATGTTGATTAATTTACTCTTTAGAATTAGATAAGAGCCCAAGTGGCATGACTAATCGGGTACATAAGGTTCCAGCGAAAGAAAAGTAAGTGAGAAAAATCCCAAACCAAAATGGGAGTACTTTGCACTCACTTGGCAAACATTTCATGAGATACACATGGCAGTAAAAGCCGAGGTATCAGGGCCACGATTTTCTTGCAGTTGTACAATTTATGTGCCACCAGCTGCTTTTGTGCTCCATGCAATCTCCAGAAGTCTGGAAATTCTTAAGAGGCAATAATACAACGATCCAAATCACTCTTCCACCAAATACGCCCTACCCAAAGCTACTGTATGAGTTTTACGTTTGTTCTCCTTTGAAAATAAACAAATTCATATTCCAGGAAATAGCTGAATCAAATTCCCAAGGCAGCAGTCCGAAATCGGGGGAAGGGCTAACTCCTCCACCACGGCGCGGGGAGCGCGGCACTGCAGGGCACGGAAAGCGCACCGGGCCCTCTGTGCAGCACACACCGGGACAGCCTGACAGCTCCAGGGAACTCTGGCAGCACTGTCCCCGGCTTTCTGAGCTGACCGCTCCCGGAGTGCCCGAAGACCCGGCTTCGCCCTCTCCTTTCCCCTGGAGCCCCGGCGCTGTGTCGGAGGGCCCGGCTCCACGGGAGCTCTCCCGTGCTGCAGCCTCCTGCCAGAGCCCCTCCGCCGGTGACTTCCATGAAAACACTACAGCACGTTTTATTTGTTAATTGCTAGATGTAACTAAGCCTCAGATTATTATTTTTTTTACCTCTATCTACACACGCAGAAGGCGGAATGTGACGGGTTTTATGCCCACATGCTTCACTGTCAGAGTATTCACCAGAGGAGGCAGGAAGGAAAAGGCTGAGATCACAACAGGAAGGAGGGGGAAGATTTCAAGGTGTGGAGACACATGAAAAGAAACTCAGGGGAGGATGACCTGATAAACTGTAGGGTAAAATAATCCCTCCCTTTCATCTTTTTCTCCTTGAATAGTTCTGGGGAGGGTGGACAAGACCTACAGGCTGCATACAAAGAGTAAAAATGATCAACCAAGATGAGGCAAGGGAATGAAAGAGGACTGAAGGCATGCAAACAGAGGTGGAGATAGATTCCCTACAATGACGGAGAAGGACCATGGGAAAGAAAAGCAGTTATTAAAGTGTTGGGAGAAAGATGGGGAACAAATAAAAAGGTGAAAGAAAAATATTAAGCAAAGAAAGCAAAGGTTTAGGTGCCATTTTTGAATCATACATTGGATGAAAAAATGCTATCAATAAAACTCTTTTGGCCCACAGAGACTTCCTTCCTTCCTTCCTTCCTTCCTTCCTTCCTTCCTTCCTTCCTTCCGCACTTCCTTCCTTCCGCACTTCCTTCCTTCCGCACTTCCTTCCTTCCGCACTTCCTTCCGCACTTCCTTCCTTCCTTCCTTCCTTCCTTCCGCACTTCCTTCCGCACTTCCTTCCTCCCTCCCTCCCTTCTCCCCTCCCCTCCTCTACCATCTTCCTCCTCTTTCCATCCAACAGTTATTTAAATCTTCATCTCTACTCTTGATACAAATTAGAGGAGCCAGAAACGTCATCTTATTCTATTAGCATTGGTAAAATGCATATATTTTTCAGTAGATACAAATTCTTTTTAATGAATGGTTTTGCTTGTTTTTATAAAAAGCAATAGCAGAATCATGTTGCTGTCCTTCAGGAGGATTTTTGCATCTCTTCATTAACAAATTGCTCACAAGCAAATCTACCATCAACAGTACTAAAAATGCCAAATCAAATGTTGGCCAAGTCAACATAGAATTATTATCTTAAGTGCAAATAACTTTGAATTTTATAGTCTTATTTAACCTTAAGTGGATTTTTAAATTTTAAAATAAATATTACAAAATTCATGTCTGAAAGAGCAAGTTACGTATTGTTAAGACTGTTAGGATTCCAGTGTATTCACGTGTTCCCTTTAAAAATCTTTAATGAAACAGCAGATGTCTATATATTTATATACACATATTGATATATAGCAAGAGAGATGTATGTGTTAGTGTTTAGGTATTTTTATATACATATATATATATATGTGTGTGTGTGTGTGCCTTATATACACAATACATTCAGTCAGATACAGTTATATAGCAAGTCCCATCTGTTAGCTAAGGGATCAGAATTTTAAAGCATATTTCTGATTCTACCCATGTAAGTCCTGAAAACAGGATCATCTTTAACCCCTATCTTTAGACAGAAAATTGTCTTAGAAGTCAAGGGCTGAAGAAAAGCAAGTGCTTTGCTCATCCTTTAAATAACTGCTACTGGGAGATGTCTAAAAAAAGTACTATTATATTTTCTTGGTAGGAAACCTAAAAATAAAACTATTATTTAATAAGTTCAAACCATAACCCTACATTGATTCAAAGGACGCAGAAGGACGGTCAGATGTGTGAATCCTTCTTTCTGAGGACATGGGTTTCTGTTACACTGCAAGAACAGGAAGTCTATTCTCTGCTTTGTGTTGACTTAACTTTTTAAGAAATGTTTTGACCACTTAAAGATGGGGAAGAAGGAAACTGCAGAACCGCAGCCACTACAGAGACAACTTCCTGTGGGTTTTGTGGTGTGTGTGGCTCAGAAAGAGAACAATTCATATAAGATCTTTCAGAGATAGCAGACTGTTTTGCTGCCCTGTGAGGTAGTCTTGGGATGCTTAGCTATAAATAGGCCAATATATTATCAATTATGTCATGCAGTTAATTGATATTGTACATTCTGTACTTGTAGTTGACACATGATTTCAGCATTTCAAGAACAAAAAAAAAAAGGGGGAAGAGAAAATTAGAGTTCACCATATAAACCACAAGAGAAGAAAGTATCTGTTTCTACCTCAAGATGTAAAAAAGTGGTTTACAGAAAGCTGTGAGAAATCCATGTCCTTAAAATTACACAGAACTTCAGTGTCTTGATGAATCAAGTCCCTAAGGAAAAAATTAAAGTAGTGATGATGCCTAGTAATGATTCTTATCTTCCTCCCACTTCCACACAGTTAAAGCTTTGTTTCTATACCTACTGACTTTTTGAAGGGCTGTATATCACTGCAGTGCCTCTTCTGAAAACACTGCAGACAATTGCTCAATATACAGGCAATAGAGTCTTCCAGTAATTCACTGCCTCTCACATACTGGAACTGTTAGACAAAGACAAAATCCCAAAATCTGTACTTCACCTCTCATTAAGAGGTTAAAACACATACCTCAGGTACACTCCAGAGGCTGGATCTGCTCAGAATGGGAATAAACCCAACAAGTTCATACAGGTGGCTTGTCTTAACTCCTGCTGTTTAAACTCATTGTTATTTCCTTTTTAACACCTTAAAAATAGTACTAGGTTTAACACAGTGCAAGGACATTTTTTCTGTTCAGCCTGAATATCACTTCAACTTGTAAGCAAATGGGAAATGTACAAATAGAAATAAAAGTAGGTTGCAGAGGCAATGCAACATTATTTTCAGCCTTAAAATACTTAAAGAATGTATCACTGTAGAGCTGAAATCTAGTGTGATTATCATTATAATTTTGGGATATCCTTATAAAAAGAAACTCATGCCCATGGTTTGGACCAGGTCTTGGAGAAACTTTGTCATCTGTATAATTGTGTAATGACAAAATCTGAGACTACTGTTGAAGAAAATATCTGAGTTTCAGTTGTGCTTCATGGCAGCAGAGCTAATTTATTACAGAAATTCATTACAGAAATGTTATGTAACTATTCTACTTCCCATCTCAGATGTTTTATGAACAGGACTGTAAACTTCAATGCACTGCAGCTGATCAAGGCTGATTTTACAAAATGCTTCATTTTTAAGTAGCCACTAGATGTCAAAATGTCAGATATTCGGAACTGTTCTACTTTCTCCAGGTTTTTTTGGTAGAGAGGGGACTGTTAACATAATCAAAGACAGCTGTGAGATTTCAGCAGGCACAAATTCAGTGCTGATGTGATTCCAGCCCCCCGAAACAGCCACGCTGCAGACAGCACCACACATGCTCCACTGATCTAGAATCCTTATTTATGATATTTAGCTTTTAGAAAGCATGACTAGCAGTTCATCCTAAAAAGTCCTTGCCCAGACAACAAGCAACATGCACCAAAGATTAACTGCACAGGCAACTTTAGAAAGTAAAAGTGAAGACTGAAGGCACACGGGCTTCGTTACTTACAAACAACGAGTGATTTGTAAAGGCAGTCCAGGGCCAGCTTAACAAAACTGATTCATTTAATTACCTTTCTGGCAAACAACTCTGTATTCAAACCCAGAAATTTTCCAGGAACCCTTGCACAAGATACAAGTGACAAAACTGTTCTCTGAAACCCAAATAGAATCACCACTATAAGGAGGACGGAAGATGGGGAGGACGGGAGGTTGCAGAGGTGTGTTTTTCTAAGCCAGAGAATTTTGAAAGGTGAGATCACTTCTACAGTTTCTTGAGCACAATTATCAGACTTGCAATGAGTACTACAGGAAATTGTCATGAATAATTTTTGTTAATGAGAAGAGCATACATACAGAAAATGAAAATATGTACTGAAAATTGTTACATTCAACACAAAAATATATACTGAAAATTGTTACTATGGTAAAAGTGTTTATAGATAATGATGCAAAAGTGTGAGCTCAGCTGCTTCTTAATTTTTCATACCAGAAAGACTTTATTGCATAATTGCAAAAAATGTAGAAACTTAGATTACTGAACTTTATAACATATAATATATTTTTATTGCAACTCAGCTTTTGTCTTTTAGAATCTCAAATTTTTTTTTATCCTCTTGCCTTTCTTATCACAACTGGTACAAGACTCCATCTATTCTCTTAAAATTCACATGCACAAATCCATCAAGGATCTAACAATATGCTTAAAAGTAGGAACACTAGATTACACCCAGTTAATTCCAGTGTAATCTTTACCTTAGTTAGTAGCACTGTCTCAGTAGCACTTGCTTTACAAGAGCAACTTCAGTAAGGTTTAGAGGAGGGAAGTAAGGTGAGTAAGCTCCTGATGGTGAGGCCCATAGGGTTATGAACCCTTTCCATCTTGGTATTTGCTTTTGTTTCTACCTCCAAATATTAAAAACAGTTAAAAAAAAAAAAAGCACTTAAAAAAGATTGATGTTTGTGTCACTGGAAGAAACTCAAGTTAACTTGTTTGTACTCCCTGAAGGTTTCTTAACTATATATTATTGGATTATTATATTACACAGCGGTGTCACCACTGGTCTGAGATGGTTTTTGGAGCTCCTTTCAAAGTCATTATAATTCTAAAATGTATAAGCCTGAGACATGAGTGCATAAAATATTATTTTGACTTAAAACACTACAGCAGAACATAGTTTTATGAGTTTTAACACTGTATTTCAATAATTCAGACGACACCCTCAAGGGATCTTATTTAAGACACATTCATTGAGCACCACATAGTTTCCATTTAAAAGTTAAGAGTACTTTTCAGTTACTTTTAATCTGTAGCAAGTAGATATCTGGTTATCTGTGATATTTTATATATATATATATATATATATATATATATATATATATAAAAAACCCGTGATATGATATTTTAGCTGTGTCAATAGAAATCAATAGAAAAATTTAGCTCCCAGGGACAACATGTTTTGCAGCATGCCCTATTTCATCTTTAACTGTTACAGTTTGGTTAATATTAGTATTTTAATTATATAAATAAATGTTGTTATGAGTTTTTAAAATAAGTTAAAAATTTTTCAGTGTATGTAACAGTTTCAACATGGCAATTTACAGGAGAGGCTACTAGAACAGAAAGTGCTTAGTGTGGAAGGATATTGCATTATTTCCTGACCTGTTGTTGTCAGGAAAGGAAAGCACGTCACGGGCTGGCTTTTAGCTTTGGTGTGTCACAGCCCATGAAATCAGTGGGCAACGTTAACGTGATGAAAGCCCCACATTCTGCTCGTGTGACTTGGCCACTTGTTCCTGCTCTGGCACGCTGTCACCCCCTCCATAGCTGTATTGCTAACTCTGTATGGGGATATCTGAAGTGATGCTGGTTTAAAAATTATCCTTGGAGCGCAGAGGCAGGAATAAGTAGTCAAAGATGGGGACTTTTTAAGCTGAATTTACTGGCAAAGGTAGCATGACCATGTATCTACACTCACACAGCATTTACCTACACTTCAAGCACAGAGATGACCTCGCCTGCAGATTCCTGAACCTGTGGGCAAAAGGCATCCTCTGCCTTACAGAGGGAGGGCACCTGTACCTGAGACAGGAGGGCTTGCTTCAGTCCTTGGACAGCTGCATGACATTTTTCCAGTACTCCTGTATGGTATGCCATCATGCATGTGCAAAAAATGCTTGGATGCTCATGTTTTTAGTTTGGAGATTCATACAGTATTGGCTATATAAAGGCACAGTGAAACTAGTTGTCACTAAATCATTCAGAACCTTCAAAAAGCATGCAGACATTTTACACTTGGTCCCATTAACTGCAACCTGTAATGCATTTTCAGTAAGAGATTTTTCAGAAAAAACCTAGATAGGATTTTAGTTCAAAATCTACAAAATCAAGCTTTGACCACAGAGTAATACTGGATATGGTTAACACAGTAAACAAGAAGTTCAAAATGATGTGAAGTATTAAAGGAGATCTTTTTATGAGTCATCACACTGCCTATACTGATACAGAGTCCAAACTTCACTCATTTCTCTCAGTGGATTAGATTCAGTTCAGCTCTCTAGGCACTTATACTGCAAACAGATCTGTAAACTGATTTACATTTGCCAAAACAGAAGTTCTTCAGAAAAACTCACAGTTGGCATCTGTCTCCAGGACTGCCAGGGCTCAGCTCTGTTCTGATAAAACTGGTTGTACATTACCCAGGAAGCATTAGTATTTGGTAAGATAAATATATGTTACTACAGGTGTATCTTTACTCAAATTCCAACTTTAAATCTAAGAAATACACAGTCAGAAATTCTCCTGACTGCCTCAGTACTAGAGAAACCATCCCTTTAGTATAGGACCACACATTCCACAACCTATATTATAGTGAAGCCCAGAGGCTCTAACCAGAACAATGCTTTAATCTGGCTAAACCTATACAGTCAGTACAGAAGGATTCAAAGCAAAAATATTTACAGTGCAAAGCTCAAAGCTAACAGGGCAAATGCTATATTTACCACAGTTGGATGGCTGTTTCTCATTCAAGTGTTTAGGCCTCACAGAATCCACATTATATCAATATCATTAGCTAAATCTTTTCTTTACACATCTGTCAGTTCAACTCTATGTGCCAGCTGAAAAACTGTAACTGTCACATCCCTTTTTAAATGTGTGAGATTATAATACTTGTGAAAAGTGCTAAAGCAAGAGCCTAGGGACTGAAATTCTTCTTGTTCTCCAAGCAGGTAAAGCAAGGACAAGCATCAAAGCAGGTTTCCCAGTGAAGCCCCGTCAGTGTGGCTGTCTGCAGTCCCTCGATCCCTCTGTGTGAAAGCTTGTCGAGTATTCCCAATGTTATGCTTTAGTCTAATCAAAGATACAGCTTCTCACTATAAAACTTTCCCTAACTAGAAAATATTTCCGAAATCCTTTTCAAAGCTGGAGAATCCAATTTTTGCCAAGTGTGCAAACTTCCATGAGTCACATAATACTCTGACTTCTGTTGTAAGATAAGTAAATATGATAATTGACAACAAGATGCTGAAGTGATTTATACAGTTTCTTATGACAAATGTAAGAAGTGTTTTAAAGAAGGTCTTCCACAGAAACTTTATTAATTTTCCCATATTTTTCAAGAGCTTCTCATTAGAAGCAGCAGCCTTCAAAACAGACTTGTTTTTTTTTTTTTCCTATGACCCAATTATAAATACAGAGTTTGAAATCAACCCTATGACTCTTTCCTGGCTATGTGTCATACTGACATTTAACATCAAATACATGCACTGCTGCTTTTAGACATGCACTGCCGGACAAGTAGATTGCATACTACTTCTAAATATTTCTCTCAGGGTACTCATATGCTATTTCACAAATGGGCATCTCTTTGGTTTCTGAATAATATATGTCAAGACCAGGAAAAAAAAAAAAAAGAAAGAAAGAGCAAGCCTAGCCCCTAGGTCACCCCAGAAAGCATCCAAAACTACTTTACTAGAAGAAACACCTTCTTTGTACACTTGTCTTACAGTATGGACTCATTTTTTTCCAGCCTACTCTTTTTTCTTTCTCTAACTGTATCACTGCCTGTGCTGCTCTAATAGGCCTTAATAGCCCTGACAAATTGATTATGAAAATAATTAATTATTTCTCTTTAAAAGCCCTGTAATTTGGAAGCAGTAGCAGGGGTTGACAGAGATTTACATGGAAGAGGAAAGAAGGTGGACGCATCTTTCCCCCTGAACACCATAGTATTGCCATAACTCACATGAAACCTCCTCTTTCTGTTCCCCAGCCAGAGCTGCATCATGAGCAGTTAACACACTCATTTTTCTTGGCACAGAAATAAATTAGAGAAGTAACCACTGAATGCTTAGATCATTTGGGAAAATCAGTGAAACAATCTCTACCTACATAAGCATATTTGAGAAGGATTACAAATAACGTACAATGTTTATTATATCTGCAAATGCTCAAGATATTACAGTCACTGTTGCCCTCATTATATTAAAACCAACAGATAAAATGTGAGCTTCACAAAACCTTTGCTCATATATATGCAGGGTCAGCTTTACCCATGCATGGTCACGAAAGGCCCAGAGACAAGGGTGTGAGCAGTGATGCTTCCCTGCAGCAGCACAAGCCCCATCTTGTACAACCTGTACAACCTGAGAGCCAGGAGAGCAATAAGGTGAATGAGCCTTCAGAACATGTCAATGTCTTGGTACTTTATACTACTACAACACAAGTAATGAGATCTTATCAAAACATGATTTAATGTCATGACTCGAGCTGGATGGTGAGCACAGGAACATTGCTATTTGAATTTAAATTAAATTTTCATTAGGTATCATATGACATTTTAAAATTAGTATTTTGTTTCTAAGTGAACAGAGTCGATTGTGTAACTGAAGGCTAGCTACACCAGAGCCTTTTCCATGCCACTGCAAAACTAATTCCACTGGTCTCAAGGATGAGTTGATTGAGGTCTCTCAAATATATGTTATATATGTAGATAAATGTCATGTTGTTTTTAAATTAAAATTATTATTTTCCATCTTCCTGCCTGCACTGAAAAGGCAAATACAGTCCTTACGTGACCCTCCTCCAACTCTCCTTCCAAAAAGAGAGTTATGTGTCAGCAGCGAGGATGGCCAGTGCCCCGCCGATACACTATTGTGTGGCAGTCAGGGACAGAGAAAGGAAGAGTCTCGCTGAGCGGTACATCTGGGGACATCCTGCCCTACCGCCATTCTATTATTCTCCAGACAGGATGAAAAATAGCACTCTAAAGCACCAGCATGTTCCCTGTTTTTAAAAAGACGGCGCTTGCATTTGAAACTGAAATTAATTCAGCCAAGGTATGCAGTCCTTTATTAAAAGGCTCTTTGAGTGTAAGGAAACAGAGGCACTTGAAGAAGTCCCGCGTCTGAAGTTGTTTGGCAGTGATTTCTTGCTCATTCAGAGCGTGCACTCACTGCGGGCTGCACTCCTCGGACAAACAGTCCCTCTCACTGTCCGGGGAGGCCCCTGGAGACAGTTCTGGGGTTCCCCAGTCTACGCTGGCTGAGGAAAAGGCATCTTTCACCCTCTGCCCAAGGACTCCAGCGATGCTCCCGAAGGAGCTGCCGGAGGCCGCGGTGAGTCAGGGCAGCCTCCGGAGGCAGCCGGGCAGCGCCGCCGCCCTGCCCCGCCCCAGCCCCGCTCCCGCAGCGCTCCTGCCGTGGAAACCTGCTCCAGACCCCAGAGCAGCCTCACTCCCTGCATCGCTAATAATTTTAGAAATTACCCTCTTGCTGCAGCGTATTGCAAATGAAACAAATGCACCCTTATGTAACATTATTACAATTATATTGCGGTGTTTGCCTCTGAGAGATGGCAGCACCTCAGCTACCAAGCTGAGCTGCCACATCGAGGGGCAGGAGGCACCTCACAGCTGGACACTGGTTCGTATCCTGCACAAAACAGAGATATAACGGGGTACTTGGATTGAGGATATCCCCTTACTCCATCAAAAAGTTATGCTTATATAAATCTTAAATGACTTGCAGCATGAAAACAAATTGCTAGGCCACCAGCTGAGATTTCAACTCATTTTGAGTCTCTAATTATGCTTGAACAGCTCTTGAAAACACTGAAATCTGTTTCTGACTGCATAGCAAAGCTTGGAATGGGCAAGACAAATATTGTAGTAACCTTCATAAGCAACCTGATAGTTATTGTGGAATCTGTCCTCTCCCCTTTTTCTTCTCTGGGGAAGTTGCTGCTGATTATGAAAACACCTTCAATAACAAGATGTTCCAGAAATTGATAATTTTATTTATTTTTAACATTTATTTCAATATTTTAAGCAAATATTTAATTTTCTGATGCTATCTTTCCATTTCCATTCTCTGCTGTATGGAAGAAGTACTTAAGAGACATACTTTGATGTCAGTACAGATTCACAGACAGATAATTTTCTTCTGAACAAACTTGTTTCTGTAAATATAAATGCAATGCAAACATAACTGGCACAGTCCAGTCCGTGGTAACAGCTGTTATTAAATCATACCTGTTTCTATTGTCAGGGAGTTTAATAACCTCCACTGTGTAACGAAAGGGCAAACAACTGTGACTACACCCATATTTTAGCAGCAGCAGGATACAGATGTTAAATTCTGGACTGTACTAGCCTCACATTCCACCAGCTTTGTAAATGGCCTCAAAGCCAGTGTTTTTCATTTTTACTTTTTTAGTTTTTTGTGTTTCTTTATATGGGGATCATTTACTAGGCTCTTAAACTTTGCTATGTCACATACCTGAGGAAAAAACAGTGCACGAAAAACACGTGCAGTACAAAACAGTGCAGTACAAAACACGAAGGATACTATTTTTCAGCACTCCTTCTTCAAGCATTTTCTGGACCTTTTCAAGAAAATATATTCAATGTTCCCAGAGAATTCTCTTGTATGACCTTGTTACTGTCACCTTTCCGTTCCAGAGAAGGATCACTGAGGTACAAATAGCACAAAACCTGTGTTTTTCCACCCAGCTGCCACCTGCATGCTCAGAGACCTTGGGTTAACCACTTCTCTGAACATCAGTAAAACATCAGTTGGGGCTATATGGCCAAACAAATACAACAAAGAGATTTTCATGTGCTTTAAAAATTAACTGGTGGTACATAAATACACAATATAGCTGTAAACATGTAATTGAAAAATACAAAATTAGGACAAATATTGGTGGCTATCCTTAAAAACTCATGCAACTTGCCCAATAATTAATATTTTTATTGCAGTTTGTCTTTCTTGACTGAGTGCCTTGAAAGGCTTATTACCTCAGCAAGGTACCTTATTGCAGCTCATTAAGTACTGGCAAAATATGGGTATTTTTTGAAGCCTACATTACTCTGCAAAAGACAAACTGATTTTTAATTCCTTCATTATTACCACCCCTATTCCTCCTTCAGCATTTCAGTTGTGTAATCTCTGCCCTGGGAGGTTTTCAGGAGCAGACTGGTTACAGCCCTGAGCAACCTGGCCTGGCCTCAGAGCTGTCCCTGCTTTGAGAAGAGGTTGGAGCCCTTGTTAAGTCCCTTCTAACCTGAATTATTCCATGATCCTTTCTGGCAGTTGCTTCCTGTCTTCTCTCTGCTGGTTTTCAGGATTTCGTTTACAGAGTTGGGACTTTTATAAAGAGATTGTTCTCTTGGTAGAAAACTCAGGTGCCCAATCTTTCCTGTTGTTATGAAAGATTCAGTATATTGCAGGAAATACTTCTGGCAGATTTACATATTATTCAGCTTTGATTAAAATGTTGATTTTGTCAAATCTCCTGGAACTTTCACAAAATTGAAGGAAAAAAGCCCACCCAAGTTATTTATACTTCCTACTTTTCTGTTCTTCTACGTAATCCCTACTACTTTTTAACTGCTGTTTGCATGTTTCAAATTTTAGGTATTGCCCTATTGTGCCTGATCCATTGCATTCTTGGCTTTCCAGAACCTGGTTTGTAGGAACTTGCAGTAAACATTTTAAGTGATTAAAGCCCTGCGAAGGATGGTGAGTTACATGTGACAATCTCTCTTCTGAATTAGCTTTTTCCTAGTGAAAATTAGAATTTCTCAAGGTTTTCACCTTGGTATTAACTTGTGTTTACAACAGAATACTAATTCTGTGTTCTGCACATTCTCAATGTCCCTAAATAGCTTCCTGAAGTATTTTCCAACTCGATTACAGATCAGTTTTTCAAGCTTCCTAAGTAATAGCAGTGAGTTTTATTATACCTTTTTCCCCTCTCTCTACTGACAGGAGGCATTACTGCCATTTGGCAAACACTGCGCTTTTACTTTTTTTTCCTATTCCTTTCTCGAAGGGATTTTGTAAGAGTTGTAAAAAGCAGGTCAGCTCTGCAAGCACCTATATACAAGTTCCTGCTATCTTTAAAAGGTAATGTGAAAAGAAAATAATTTACATTCAAAACTTATTAAAAAGATCGCTGAAGCCAGGAACCAGAAGAAAGAAGCTGGAAAATGATCAGCTAAGATCCAGTTGTTTTTACTTCCACCTTATCTATACTTAGATTTTTCAGCAAATTTCAGCAGATTTTTCAGGTGTTGCTATTTTATCTCCTTTAAGCACCATTCAATATGCAAACATAATCACTTTCAGTATTTTTCTTTTATGGATTTAATATCTGCAATGCTAGACAGAAATATCTTTTTTTCCCCTCCGTGCCTTGCAAATACAAGCTGGTATAAATGGCTCCACTGAGTAATTTTCCCTAAGGGCCACTACATAAGTCTGGCATATTCTCTGACTATCCACATTACTGAAGGTTGCTTACAGCTCTGAGCAAAACAGTGAGCGTACTGCCATCCTCATGATCAGGCATCCAAGGAGACAACTCTTCTGATAAGTTACAGAAAAAAGGACTCTCTGTTTGCTCAAACCTTTGCACACTTCAGCTTCCTGCCAAAGCCTGTTCACACTTCAGGCTCCTGGTGGATTCTGGATATGCAAGGCCAGCAATCTACCCATGATCAGTGAGTCACCATGGCACGATTATCCTATGATTAAACCACTTTTGCTTCCTTTTGCTGTGGCCAATCCACATTGGAGCCTTTCCAGGTAAGTCCACATCCTCCTGCTCAGAGATCTGTTGATCTCTTCAGTACACCACGTTTGAGATTGTAGCACCAAGGGTTGCTGGGTTGAGCACCACTGACAGGAAAAAAAGTACAATGCCAAACATAATAATTTCTATGATTATTTGTTCATCCTCTTAGCCAGTTCATCCAGGACAATCAGCACCATTTCCCAGTTGTGGCAAGCCATGTGGAAGAAGCACTGTTAAGACTTTTTGGTGCTATGATCATGACTACAAAGGAGCCACTGCACAAATGAGTAGGAAATACAGGAGAATGAGCTGAAAAGGTGATGTTAAAATGAGGAGCTGGAAGGTGGGTAACAGTTGTTTGGGGGGACTAGAATGTGCTCTGGTCTACTTTCACCTGTGTAAACTTAATGTACAAATCAAACTGAATCCAATGCAGTAATAAAAGTGACAGATAACTCCCAACAAAATAGGAGCATGAGATGGGTTTTCTGGAAAAAGCCTCAAACAACTGGAATAATGTCATAAGCAGTCTCTAAAGCTCAGCCCAGTCTGCAGCAGTGTGAAATGGTAGGCAGCAGAGCATGGATATGCACAGCAGCACTGCAGCTCTGCCTTGAAACCCCACTGATGGAAATGGCTGCAACTGTTTTTGGTTCCTTGCTTGAGATCTGTGGCTCTTTGTTACATCCCTCAAGGCTTTTGTGCCTTAAAGATAAATCTTGTCAGCCAGAGACAGTACCCCTCTGGTGTTTTATGGAATATTTCTGCTCTCTTTGGTGATGTACTGAGAGGTATTTTCTCTGTCTTCTGTAAGCTGGTAGCTACTATAACCTAGGCAGTACAAGATGCCTATTTTCAAATACTGTATTTCAATTTTTTAGATGTTTGCAAAATGATGATGTCTTTAAAAGAACAACCTCATCATGCAGAGGACTGAAGGAAAACTCTAATTTAACTAAAGAGCCCCAAAGCTGCCTCAGTTCAGACTTGTTCCCAAGAGAACGTTGCTGGGAGCCAACTACTGCTGCTTCCTTCTTTGCTTTCTGTTGCTGGCAAGACTGAATCTATTTTTTACTGACATGCCACTTATAATATGCTGTGAAAAGCAGACAAAATGCAAAGAGAAATTGCAGGCTGTCTTGATAAACATTTGACATCAGTTTCCAAAGCCTAGAAATAGTTTTGTGATGCTCTGAACTCAGGTAAGGCAGCAATAGTATTACAGCAGTTCAGCATTTTGGGGGTGCAATGGCACAGAAATGTCAGCTGTGAGATGAACAGCTCCCTGTGTGAGAGAGCAAATTCTAGCATCTTTACACTCAGACAACTGTACAGAGTGGCTCTTGATCAGTAACATGCCTGGGCTTCTGACTTTCTCAGTAACTGCCCAAGTCGTTTAATTTGTTGTTTGATCAGCTATGAAGTAAAAATAAAATCTGTAAGTACCATTGTAAATCTGTTCAAGATATTGTGATGGATATATTATATTACTGCTATTTATTATGGTAAACATTTCTTTGCTACATTCACAATTTTCTTATCTAGGTCCAAATGGAATTGAAATCATCTTGTTAATATTTCATTGACACCCTTTACTTTGCAACTTGGCTTTTAAACACGGGGGTCCTCCCTGCTCAATCGACTTTCAGCCTTGCTCTCTCCAACCTTTTTCCTGCTCCCCTGACAGGAGTTGCTCTGTCATTTGTGCTGCTTCAGCAGTCTCAAACTCCTGACTGCCTTTAACCTACTGAATCACTTCCTGACTGTATGTGATGCCTGTAAACTGCTCTTCACCTGAATCTGAAGACGAGCATTTCAATCAATTTCTCCACTCTAGCAAACTCACAGGCTGGAATGAATTTTGCAAGACAGTAACTTTTGCTGCATTTTAAATCCAGCTTTTCTTTTGCCATTTCTGTCATCTTCCTTTGCCTTGTTAGGTAAACTGCCTGCACTTACTTTGATAGAGTTTATACTTCTTTCCTTCTGCTCCTTTTTGTAAATAGTTTTGAACAACAACAAAAAATAATGTTATCTAAGGATCCAGGTACATTTACAAAATGTCAGAAAAACATATTTTTGGCAATAATCCCAGAGCAAAACAAAGATATTCTGGGAAGGCCTCCATTTAAAAATAAATTCTATTCTAAACCAGGGATCCCTGTGCTTTGTCATAGGAATGAGTTCTGTCATTGCTTACCCACAGCTACGAGAACTTTACACACAATAAGGTCCTCACTGAGAGGAGTTCAGAGCCATGGAGTTCCAACCCTGCCCCATATCTACACATCTTCCTCACACTGCCCTGAGTGGAGTCTCGCAGCTGCTGAGTGCTGCCTCTTCCCAGCTCCCAGCAGCACAGCAACCACAGAAATTGTCTGCAAGGGGAAATTATAAGGGTACTATCCACCTCATTTTCAGTTGTCTCTTAAAGGACTTAACAGCTGGAAATACAGGGAAGAAGCAGTAGCTGGTTATTTCTGCAATGTAACAATGAGGAGAGCATTACAGTAGCTCTGTGGAAGAACTTGTGGAGTTTGTTCACTGAGTTCAGGAGTAGAATCAAACAATTTTAAAGATGTCCTTCCATTCCAGTCCCCTGCTCACCAAGTGACCCAGCAAAATTAAAATTGAGTTTTCACCTGTCCATATTTCTTTGGGCAGACACAGCATTTAATTCCTTCTGGAAGGTGCAGCTCAGAGGAAGGCAAGTCCTGTCTGTATTGCCTGGACACTGTCCATGCCTGTGTAAATTAGCAGAATGCTACAAGCACACAGTGGATGTCCTATGATGTCCTGGAGTGGGGAGAAAACAGACCTCCTAGCATCAAGCATATGAGGGGAATTCTCTCCTGGACTCTCACAAGTCCTTTGAATTTCTGCATGCCACTGCAACACAAGGGAGGAAACCAGATTCCCAGTTGAGCTAAGGGAAAATAGAACCCTCACTCAATAAGACAATGTATTTCACTGACTGACTGACTGACTGACTGACTGCCTGTCAGGAGTAAAAAAGGTTATAAAAATTACACTCATGGCCTGAAAAATAAAACTTCTTGTGAGCTAAACCTGAAGAGAGGCTAAAGCTCTAGGAAAGTGTTGAAGGACCAGGCTGGCAGTGTGACACTTCCTGTGAATGCCAAGCTTCCACATCCTTCTGCATGTCTGCTGCTTGTGACATTGCTGGGGCCTTGGGAAAAAAGACAGCTGCAGCCCAGCCCATTGTAAAGTCTGCTTTATTTCTGAGTCCTTGTTATTTTCCTTAGAATAAATACTAATATTTTGCATGTTTCTATATCTGAAACAGATCATATAAAATAATTATCTGGTACTGTACAGTTACCTTCAGACATACACAGGAGACACTCCTAAAATCCATTGCAACACCAGCCTCAATCATCTTAAAGCCAAAATTGCAGTTCTTCAGCTGGATTGCAGTGCCATGTGGGATAAATAGATGCTGCATATGGTATTACAGTGTTTCCAGATCTCCACCCTGCAGATGGTCATGGCATTTTCCACATGACTCCTACTGTAATACCAGAACCACATAAGACATTTATAAGTAACTGATATGTCCCAGCACCTTATAGTGCACTGTGCAGTGTTCACAGCTGAACAGACAATGCAAAAGGAAAATTAGCATGTCTTCATGTTTTCATTTTATAGAGAGCATATATACATCCAGGAAAGTAGAAAAGAAGAATAAATACTGATTAAATACTGATATGTTCTCTAGCACATGAAAATACCAGAACTTCTATGAAATATAATAATCTAAAACACAACAGAACATGCCCAGAGAAAATAAAATATTATTTTGTGTTGTGGCCAAAGCCTCTGAAAATGCTGTTATCATTGATCTGAATTCACCTGTATAATTGGCAATTACTTAGTTAGTGGAGAAAGAGGTGTCTAATTTCTCAGAATGACCCTTCAGTCTTTGTTTTCCATTCTCTTTCTTGTTTCATTGGGGTAAATAGATACATACTTTATTTTTGTCATTTCTTAGGATAAGATGTAATATAATAGCTTCTAAAAAGTTAGTAACAGGAGACATCAGTTGAAAATCACCAAGGAATACAAAATAAATTGTATGGCTTTTGTTGGCGAGATAATATGCGGTGAAGAACAAGATCCCACCAGCTTTTAACCTTGAAGTATTAAATGAGTTATTCAGAATTCTCACCAAAAATCCCCAAACAAACAAAAAAAAACCCAACCAAACAACCACATTCCCAAACCCCAGCATTTAGGTCACATGAATACCTATTTTCCTTATACATTTTCTGTCTGCTTCTAAACATATTTCATTTCAATGCAAAGTTTCCTAATGAATTTATTCCTTTAGACTCCTAACAAGGCAATTCAGGCGCTAATATTTCAGGTCTCAGGATCCTGGGCATACAAAGAGACAACTGCAGTACCCCTCACTCCTTCATACTCCTACTCCTACTCAGCTACAGCTGAGTGTGGGCCCAGGTCAATCTCAGTAGCAGCAATTTTGTACTTCTGTCTCTGAAGAAAATTACTAAATATTTTTCTGAGCCATCATAAGAAACCTGCTGGAGGTGCAGGGTGGAAAGACAGACCAATTACAACACAGGAAATGGCTGTGAGTGTCTGACACCACTAAGATGATAAATAATAATCAAACTATAATTCAAATCCACTGGCAATATGCTCCCTTTAAGTAGTCTGATAAATCTTCACTGTGCCTCGGTACAAGAGCAACAGTCAGAAATCAGAATATTTGATCTTGTTCTGGAAATGTGATTGCTTGTGAGTGCCAAACAACTCCAGTTTGGCCAGAACCTGGGCTCTGTGAATGGTGAGCAGTTTCAGAGTGGAACACAATCCCTGGTGAGGCTGCAGTACTGCAAGGCATTCACTTCATAGTTGGAATGTTTTGCTTCAACACAGCTCTCCTTTTGCAAAGCTGATATCAAATTATCAACAATTTTTTTAGAAATATAAATGGAGGGCTCATTAAACAAATATTGATCACTGAAAAAGGATAGATTTCTTGTCCAGTACATGAGCAATAAGTTAAAAAGAGTTGCTCTTACATTAGTCTAGTGATGAAGATTTTGCTTAGGAAGCCCTGGGCATATAAAAATAAATCCATAGCTGCAGTGTAGGTTTAGTGCCAACACATCAATGATCATGAAGAAAGTGGATTTAAACTATCCATTTTTCCCCTGGAGTTTAGTCTCCAGCATAATTTGGAAACAGATCAGCACAATTTAAATTAAGTGTATCAGTAAGGACCTTAATGGAATTTCACAGGATCCATCAAAGCACGGACTCCAGAGAGCAGATCTGACCTGGAGTCTTGCTTTCTCCTTCCCACCTAGGTGATGTGAAGCCCAGCAGAGGCTGGTGATGAGGCAGCAGCTGGGCTGCTTTTATTTCAACATGCCAGCTGGGGAATCCCTGTGGAACTTGTCAGGCCAGTTCTGAGGCTGCACCGTCACCAAAGCACCCTGAACTAGCCAGTCCAGTTGACTACAGCAACTGGATTAAGCTTTGGAATGTTTTCCTCTTCTCTCTCTTTTTTTTTTTTTTTTTTGAATCTGCTTATTGATGAGGTCAAATAAGAAAACAGCACTTCTGAACATTAATGATCATAGCTCAGTTAGGTAGACACCAGGTCTTTGAAGAAAATTTGACATTTGTTTAAATGATGGGGACAGGTTTGTAAAGAAACATGAAGAGGGGAACATTCCTTTTTTATTATGTGAACTCCCACATGCGATGTCATGAGGAATTTGAGTGGGAATTTATTTACAAAACTGGGACTTACTGTCATTAGACTGTGCTGAAACAGGGGAAAAAATTACCATGCTGTAAGTCAAATGTCACAGCAGAATTTAATATGCTGGAATTCTTGGAAAGTGTTCTAATGCTTTCAGCTCAAAAGCAGCACATACTGCTTTTTATAGCAAGGAATTTTAATTATTATTAGTTTTTGGCAATCCCCATAGTCTGCTGGCATTTTCTAAGCCACAGAGATTAAAACCTGAAGAGAAACAGAAGGTGGTAGGAAAGGGAAGAACGCCTAATTGAAGTACTCAACATCTACTTATCCATGACATACTAATACAGATATGTGGCTAGGAGTGCAAGATCAAGACATTATTCCTACCTTCCCCCAAGATGTGCCATTATTAACCAACAGAATTCTCATAACAGCCAAAATAGGTCAGAGAGAAGTGGGCAAGTGACTGTATCATGTAAGGGATGGCACTATAGTGGCTGGACTGAGCAAAGAGTAGCAAAACAGTTTGCCTGGAGAACAGAAAGGAATTCTGGAAAGGCTGTGTCTTCAACCAAATCACAGTGCTAGGATCCATGGCACTCACATGCTATTCTTAGTGGATTTCTGGGTAAACAAGTTCCTGCCCTGCAGTGCTTTCAGTATGAAGACATTCTGACATGACCAAGTTTCCACAGTCTCCACCTCCCTTCCTCCCCTTTTAACATTTCTATCCATACTTTATTTTACAAGGCAAACACAGCCTGCATTCACCAGGTCCATCTGTGTGCACTGCATCTTCCCTGGACACGTCACTGTGGCTGCCACACAGCTGGGAAGGAAAGACATCAGGCTCAGACAGGGCAAGCCCACAGCTCCCACTCCTTTGCTCTAGGAGCCACATCCTGCACCCTCCACCAAGTGCTGAACGCACTCAAGAGCTCCTGCCTGCTCGTGAGCCCTTTTCTCACGCTGCCCAGACCACTGTGCACCTTCTGCCTTCAGACCTTTGACTCACTCTTTCTCAGCCACCCTGAGGCTGGGACTCAGCTTTGCTGCTAGTGGCAAGCACACACTCACATTGTGATGAACACGGAAGGACAGATGGACACTGTAATTTTGACCATGGCAGCAAGGCAGTGATTGCAGTACCAGCTCAGGGCAGCTTGCTCACTGTGTGTGTGCTGCACTGACTTGTAGCAGAGCTGTGTATGGAGAGGTGAAGCAATTCTACTACAAGGCTCCATGCCTGTGTCTGATGATTTGTTCACTCTGAGCATGAGAGACAGTTTCCCCAGTGATGCCATTGACCAGAAGCCTTTTTTACTGGGGGAACAGGAAAAAGAATTTTGGGAAAGTTCCTGGGATGCAACAGTGAGAGTGCTGCTTCTATCCCAAGCAAACCCCAAGCAACAAAATGAACATTCAGGGAAAATATTCTGAAGACCTGCTCAGCACCAGATCGATGGGATGCCCCATGCTCCCTCTTCTCACTCCAAAATGTACTTCAAAAATGAAAGAAAAGAAGGACACAACATTAGCAGCTAATTAGCACTTCCTATACTTGCTATAGCTGATTCCAGATTAAGTATAAAGAGACAGCAATTTCCTGCTGGGTGACCAACTTCACAGAATCCCCTGCACTTTGGCATTTTGTGAACTATGGCAATGCAGTATTGTCTGTAACAAAAGGATTTGCTCAGTACAGAGTATTCTCTGCACCACCTCTGCTTCCACCTTAACACATTTCACAGTTTCCCTAAGAGGAAAAACATTTGCATGAAACAAACACCAAAAATGTCACACTATAAAAATATCCTTTAGGATTCTTTATATGCTATATGCTATAATGCTGTATGCCATATGAATAATAAAGCATTACACAACTTGTAAAACTGCTATATTCATAGATTTGCATCATATAAGTTTTATATAAAATTAAAACTTTGATTTATGATGGAAGCTTCTCCAATGATTAACATTTATCAACATCCAACAGTCAAAAGCTATCAGATGTCAGTGTTGTCCTCGTTAATCCTTTTCCCCTGGGAAATGTCTTAAGGATCTGTAGGCTGCTATACTAAGCTCCCCTTCAGCACACAAAATTCATCCAGATATCTGCAATGACAAAGTTCATACCAGATAATTTTTGTTATTCTGGGAGGGACTGAACTTCTTGCCACTGAAAGAGATTGCTTTGTAGTTAGCAATCAAACAAGCACTCATAACCTCTTATCAGTATTTCTCTGGGCCTTCTCCTACTTTCACAAGTCTCCCAGTAAACTTAACACTTGAAATTTAGTTATACAACTTGAATTTCCGCTGACTGATTAGGATAGATGATAAGAGAAACACAGTTCTTGCACATCATTGTTTCTGCCACTTATTTTACCCTACTGCCATCACAGTACTTAAAATCTGCTTTGGAAAGGCTGACGAAACTGCCTTCTGAACACAGAACAGCATCTCATTTATTCAGGAATAGCAAAAGTCTCTCTACTGTGCTCTTTAAATCAGTCATGAAACCCAAGATGGTAACATATGGTCTGCTAGGAATCACCTTGCCCTTCTCCAGTCTCAGTAGGCTAGGGCTATGTAAAAATCTGCATCTACTGAAAGTCATTAAACCTTAATACCAAGAAAAACTTGTTTGGGTGTTTTCAGCCTTGAACTTTCTATTTGTCACCTGCTTGCTACTCCTAGACAGATGAACTCACAGATGGGAGAGACCAGAGATTCGAAATGATAAACCCTGCAAGCACTGAAGTACAGAAATAGCATTGCAGAAATTCATTGTTGTCACTTCTCCTGTTCCTGGGGAAAATGTAGACCATAATATCAATACTTATTGACTGTTTTTTTCTTTGCAAGCACTTCAACATCTGAAGGGGCAGCCATTGCACCCAGGAGCAGGAGCAAACCCACTTGGCTGTAGGAGAAAACAAGCGAGCCATGGGTAGCTTGAATTGAAGAAATGCCATTCTCCAGCCATTCAGGACCAATGCTGTTCCGTGATCCCCAGGAGAAGCAGAATTTGATCAAGTGTAGAAGGCACATGAGCACCTGGCACGTGATCTGCACAAAACGCTGTGCCAAAGTACTGCAAGAAGAGGTAAGAGAGGAAGAAAAATAAAAGGAGCAGCTACCACTCCATTTAAGATGACTGATTAAACAAAACAAAACAAAACAAAACAAAAAAAAAAAAAAAAAAAAAAGACAGGTTGTTTTTAATTCCTTGTTGGCAGTAGCTAGTCTCATTTCACGGCCTTTAATTTCTCCTCTGGTCTATCTGCAAGTTTAATAAAGGTCTTTGTGCATGCTCAGGACTTGTTCCCTTAATTGAGTGAAACTAGAAGCCACAGTTATGCCAGAAGGTTTTATTAGGATATTAGAGAATAATCAGCAATCTTTTCCCAACCTATCCCCAATTAGATTTCACAAAGATTCAGCTGATGTTTTATTTAAATGCAGGCTTACTAGACTGTCCACTGCAGTCCTTAAAATCAGTCAGACACGAAAAACTTCCCAAGTACAGGGTCTCCCCACTCAAGGAAATAAAGGAAAGCAGTTAAAAAACCTGTTAACATTGGTATTACCACTACAATGTACCCTAAGAAATTCCAGTCCACAAAGCTGTGCTTGTACTTACAACCTCTACCAATGAATCCATGTCACATTTATGAAGAGTAGGAAAATATAATACTCCTTGCAAACTGTGATGCTGTGCTGGTGTTACATGTTGGGGTATTTTTCATTTGAGTAAACTCACTAAGAAATCCACTTGTCTTTCCAGTCCATCCCCATTTTCTAGCATGCTGATAATACACCCTGATCCTTTAGTCACTGGTACACTACTTCCAACATTTCTTCCAAATTGTTTTGAAGGTAGAGCTTTCTCCTTCAGCCTTCTAAAAACGGACTTTACCCCCCACTTAGCAGCTGGATAATTACTGGCTCCATGTTGTCTGGGGGCTGGCTTCAAGAGCAGGAAAAATTTGGCAAGATGCTCCACTGTCAGTTTAGGATTTCTTCACACTTTCTCCCTTGAATAGACATGTTCCTAATTGTTTTCCCCTTTCTTTTCCATTCTTTCTTACACTTGATAGTCATCCTCTGCTTGTGTTATGCTCCCTTACTCTGAACTTCTCTACCCATCTACCATTAACTATTTTTAGGACTTTTTGTGTTTACATCCTCTCTTAAGATCACTTAAGCAGAACAAAGGGCAATTTTAAGCAACCAACTGAACTCTAAGGAGGAGAAGCAGGGTGGAGCAGGCCCACGCTGTTTTAGGAAAGGCAGTTTGAAAACTGGGAACAGAAAGCTCAGTTCCTAAAGACTTGAGCCTGCACGAGGGCGTTAGATAACAGTGGCATCTTGCTCGCACTGCTCTGAACAGGCTGACTGTGCAATCCCTCCAGACCAAATAACTGCTCCAACAGAGCAGAGCAGCAAACAGCTTCTAGCTTTAACAGCTGGTAATGCAATACACAAATCTCTCCACCACACTTTCCCTGATAGGCTCCCACTTCACTAGAGGCTACAGTTTTTAATTCCTTGCACTAGAGCTAAGGGAAAACGAGGTGACCTTGGCAACAGCTCAGCATCCCACCCATACAAAATTCAGAAACAGCTGCAGAACAATGTTCAGACACAGACCAACAAAAAATTTCAAACATAGATTTGTCAGACTGGAAATGTAGTTAAACCATGTGTGAACATTATTCTGCTCTATCAGACTTCAAGAACAGTTCACAAAGCCTAGGAATCATTTGTGTATGGTCTTGCAATTAAACGCTGCCATCAATCACCTTTGCCATGCAGAATTTTCCTTCATTCACACACACACACACACACACACACACACTCTATTACCTTCCTCAAAGGATGCTTCTGGAGAAGCTTTTGCTCTTAATATACTTAAAATAATTCATTTTGAGTACAGTTTGCCTTTATGATGACTATTTTTTTACAGTAAACTTCAAAGACACCCCCCTGGTCAGGATTGATGGTTTCTGTACAGGCCTGGCACAAATCTCTATGTGAAAGCAGTAAAACTTTTTCATTCTGCTGATGTGTTTTCAACCTGTCCTCTGCCTGCCAAAATATAACCCTTGAGAGCAGACTCCATATGACTTGCCCCTCAACTATAGATCCTGTCAATTTGTATTATCCATGGTAACAGTAATATTTAAGAAACACCCTCTAGCAAAATGCTTACACTGTTTTTCTGGCTTGAACTGAATAAATAGCAGATATCAACAGTACCTCAAACATATTTTCATGCTGATAAACAGCTCAAAGTGGAATTCTGTTTTCCTAATTCCTTAAACCTATTAATAGTTTACATCACATTCTTTACTTTCATCCAAAACCTGTATTTTTAATGTTAAAATGATTTTATGCATAGTGGCAACCAGTTGTAGGAAGAAAAGTAAAGGAAATTAGAAAAGGTAAACAGTACTGAAGGGCTATTTCTTCTGCCATCAAAGTATAGTTAACCATTATTTATTTCATCTTAAAATGCATTTTTGACTGCCTCTGTCAAGTGTCAGTTTACTGAGGAAAATCTGCTCACAAATCTTTGTAACTTACATTTTAAAGTCATCCATGTGTTTTAATGACAAAGACAACAGAACTGCAACCTGGAAAGACACTGGAAATACACAATGTTAATTGATTATCACGCCAAACTGATCTTTCCAGATGAAGTAAAAGCAAGATCTGACAAATGTATGCAGCTCCTGATTACTAACAGTCTCCACTGAAATGATGACAACATGACTATGTTGCTTCCCTTTACAAGCTCATTTACAATATGCTTTGTGATGGTATTTAAACAATAGCTAGTGCCAAATGGGCAATGCTGACTATATTAGCAGTCTTCTTCAAAATCAGGAAGTGTAGGTTCGTCATTTTCCTAGGTTTCCTAGGAAAACAAACTTGTTTTATTATCTTGTCGACCTGCTATCTCTACCTAAGGGTAGATTGAAACCTGATGAATATGGAGGACAAGTAGTTGTGAATTATGTACAATTTAGAGGCCACCATTATGGGGAAAGATATGGCAGTAAGAGGTGTAGGGCATTCAGGCACTAACTCACAGAAAATGGCAGATCAGTATTTCTGCTGCTCAAGGAGAAGCTTTTTCCCAGCTCTCAAACTTTGGAGAATATTTTGGTTTTATTCACTCTGCAAGGGTCAATAAAAAACAGTGGTCTTTTTCATCTCTTTTCCAAAACTGTGACAAACTGAAGTGCAAATCTACAGAGACATACACGAATGCAAACAAAACTGAATACCAGCAGAATTCTCCTATCCAGGAAGCCCACCACAGGTTTCACTGTTACTGCTGCAAAGGATTTTTCAAAGTCTTCCAAAGCACTTCCCAGTGCTAAGGAAAAACAAAAGAGATGTAGAATGCAAATTGCTATTTTTACTGGTATCAGCGAAAAATTACTTTATCTGCATACAGATAATGTGGAATCAATTTTGCATGGTGTCAAATGACCAAAAAAAGCACAGTTCCTCAGCAGAAGTCTGACATTACTACCTTGAAGTTTAAAAGTAAAATCCAGCTTCAAATGGGAGCACGCATGCTTTGGAAAGTCCACAGAAGGTTTCTTTTTATGCTGGCCAAAACAGGTCCCTGAATGCAATCTGTTCCAGCTAAAGCAGAAACCATTTCTGCCTCAGTCTGTACGCAGGGCCAGGCTGGGCCAGGGAGCAGGAGCCCTGCACTTGTGACCCTCAAATACCTCCCCACAGCACACAGCCACTATAAACACAGTGTTTCATATCATCTGGCTCACTTGCCTCCTATACTTTGCAAATTTGATTGCAAATAAGAAACAGTGGAATGAAATATATTCAAATATACACTAGAAATCTAGGAGGCATCATTTACAGTTTGTGTTATTACAGGCTCCAAAGATACATAAAACATCTTGCATTCATAGTCTTGACATGAAAAGGCTAAAACATTGTATTTTTGCCTGAAACTCTGCTAACAACAACACATAGTTGCTGCAGTTTAAAAATATCTCTTCTACATTCTCTTTTAAAAAACTATAAATAGCCTATAAAAAAAAAAAGTGACTTTAACATCTCTCTTATTTGAACAAATAACAGAGTAATTCAACATTAGGTGTGGCCTTAAGGTCGCAAATTTCAAAGACTATTAGGAAAACAGAAAATTGAGGACAAAACCTTGCATGAAACACACAGAAGGAAGAAAGGAGCAAATATCCTCTTGCTAATAAATTGCTACCATCAGCAGACAGTGCATAAACCAGCACTGCTCAACTGTGCAGATTTCTGGATTATAGATCAGAATTTTTAACAATTTGCTTACATAGCTCAGCCAGTTCAGAGTTAAGAAAGAAGCCTCTTGTCAAATAATTCCGTTGGACCTGTTCCTGCTGCTACTGATGCCAATAGGAGTGTTGCCCTAGAATTCAGGAAGAGCAGGACAGGATCCAAGTCGTGGTGTGATCAGTTTTACTGTTTATATTAGTGCTGTAACTATCAGTCTCCAACTGGAGATGATGCTACCAATGGTAATGAGACTTATCAACACCAATTCCATTTGCAGCCTGGCCTTCATCCAAGACATCTACAGCAATGAAGTAAATTACATTCAGGCAAATTGAAGAATCCATCCACTAATCAGATTTTAACTTTTATTGTCATCAAAAAGTTTCCATCAATGCAACTTTTATTCTAACACAGTTCTAAAAATTTACTCACTAAAGTGATCTTTTGAAAATCTTATCTATAGATACATGGAAATTCCTCTTGAAAATGCTAACTTCCTTCTGGTTCCACTCTGCCCCATAGAAAGCTGTTTCTAAATTAGCTCAAAATTTCTACTGTGACTTGATGGTGGCATAGCATATTAAACAGGTTTTGACAGGAGATAATTTTGTATCACCACTTTGCAGCTTCCCCTAGGAAACTTTACCAGGCAATTAGAGAATCAGTTACAGAATGGCTGAGGTTGGGAGAGACCTCTGGAGATCATCCTGTCCAACCTCCCTGCTAAAGCAGTTTCAACTAGAACAGGTTGCACAGGATCAGTTCCAGTGCAGTATCTCCAGAGAAGGCACCTCCACAACCTCTCTGGGCAGCCTGTTCCAGTGCTCAGCCACCCTCAAAGTAAAGGATTTTTTTCCTCATATTCAGATGGACCTTGTGTTACTGTTTGTGCCTGTTGCCCCTTGTCCTCTTGCTGGGTACCACTGAAAGTTTGTCTTGAATGCATCCTGCATGCATTGCTGTCTTGAGACACCTTTCCTTCAGATATTTGCATGCAGAGAGGAGGTCCCCTTTCAGCTGTCTCTTAGGGCTGAACAGGTCCAGTTCCCTCAGCCTTTCCTTGTAGGAGAGATGCTCCAATCCCTTCATCACCTTTGTGCCCCCTCTGGACCCCTCCAGGAGCTCCATTGTCTCTCTGTCCTGAGGAGCCCAGAACTGGGCACAGCACTCCAGAGTGGGCTCACCAGGGCTGAGGAGAGGGGCAGGATCACCTCCGTGCCCTGCTGGCAGTGCTCTTCCTGATGCAGTCAGGATCCCACTGGCACTGACTCCTGGGGACACTGCTGGCTACAGGCCTCTGTCCCACAACCCCTGAGCTCTGCCATTCAGCCACTCCCCAATCCCCCTCACTGCCCATTCACCTAACCCACACTTCCTGAGCTGAGAGTGTGTTATGGGACAGTTTCAAATGCCTTGCAGAAGTCAAGGTAGACAACACCCACTGCTCTCTCCTCACCTACCCAGCCAGTCAAGCCATCATAGGAAGCCATCAGATTAGACAAAAATCATTTCCCCTTGGTGAATGTATATGGAATACTCCTCATAACCCTTTCTGCCTCCACATGCTTAGAAATGACATCCAGGATGTGTTGTTATCACCTTTCCAGGGATAGTGAGGCTGACTGGCCTGTAGTTTTCTGAGTCCTCCTTCCTGCCCTCATTGAGGACTGGAATGACATTCACTTTCCTCAGTCCTCAGGCTCTCCTGTTCTCCATGACAATGATGATGTGGAATGGCATAGCAATAACATTTGCAATCTCCCTCAGAACTCATTAGTGCATCCCATCGGAGCCCATGGATTCGTGGGTGTCAGGTTTGCCTAAATGATCTCTAACCCAATCTTCCCACACCAAGGTTAAGTCTTCCTCTCTCCAGACTTTCTTGTCTCCAGGGTCTGTGGCCTTAGCAGTATAAACTGAGGCAAAGCAGTTTTCCCTGGTTTGCCATGCCAATTCCTGGCAGATCATGCTCTCTAACTAAACAACATAGAGTTTCCAAAGCTAAGCTGGTTTTCTGCTGCACAGTAAACCATGTTTTGAATTGTATGCAAACATTTAGCTAAACTGTCATTTAATTGTGGACTCAGATTCACAGGGATCATGCAAGTCACTGTCAGAAGGACCAGTGTTCTAATTAGCAACTGGCCTTGTGCATCTTGTCTCTCACACAGCTGCTCAGAGCAGTGTGCTGCTCTGTGGATCTGGGCAGACTTGACAATACCAAGGCATTCCTGCACATGGATGTGGGATGGATCTGACCCCTGAACTTCTGCCCAAACACCACACCCTGACTTCCATGCAAAACCCTTTTTGGCTGGCTTTAAGGAACACCAGGAAAGACATCTTTGTATGTTTTAATGGGCATAAATCTTAGCTTGCTGCAGAATGTAAGTTTGCAGTAATGAAATGCACACTTTGCCTCACCGAGAAAGTGAAGAGTTATTTTTGATTGTGTTAAAAAATCATAAGTATAACTAAGTTAGACGTTTTATAGGACTCCTACTCACCTCCTCAGCACCACATGCATCTTTCTCTTTATTTCATTTCTTGGCAAACCATCCTCTCTAGCTAAGAGGACATACTGTGTCTAAAACAAAACTGTCTTTGTACACCACATAACAAACTAACTTCTGAATTTGTATGAAAGTCACAGAGTTGACAGCTTAGAAGTTTAAATGATGGATTTTTATACCATTATGTAATTATTGCCACAAAGTGAAACATTCATTCTGAGTAAATTCTCAGGAACATGACATCAGTTAACACATATGTGTATACTGAAAGCCCTGAGGATATAGAATGGTAAAGAACATCATAATCCGTTCAGTTCCAACTCCACCCCTTTGGCATTAATTGGGAAGGAAGGTGAGATCTTTCACAGTAAGTAAACTGGGGATTCCCTACTGATTGAGAAACAACGAGGTGATGAAAAAATGACATATTTGGCACCACGCCACCACACCGTGGCTTAGCTCATACAGAAAGCAGCAGCCATGGGATGCAATACAGGTTCCAGCACCGTGTACAACTCTACTTCACTACTGATGCACAAGGAAGCATCCACTTTGTAGGTTTTATTTTCATTTTATCTTGATTTCCCTGTTATTCATGCTCTTTATTTAGTTTGTGAATAAAAATTGTTCTGTGGTCATAATATAACTGTGTCTTAGTGACTAGGCAGCCTCAAGACAGAACATATAAAAGGCTTACAAATATATAAATTAAGGTCTCTGCTTTCTGGGTGGTGCTTTAGCTGGTTTTCCTGCTAAAAAAATTAATAGGAAGCATCACCAAAATGAATGACTGTTTAAGAAACAGTTAATTCTCCCACCAAGTCACTTTCTGCAACAAATTAAGCTTTCAGATGAAGAAAATTTGTTTGCAAACAGTTCTTAAGACACATCCTTAGCCTGCCCAAGAGCTTGTTTATCTCTGTTTACTCCCCTGCCTGTCAAGGAGAACTGTGATCTTCCGATATCAAACATACATGAAACACTTTCTCAGCACTTCCTAACAGCTGATTTCATCTTCCCTTTCCCAAATCCTGCTCTTTCCAAGGCTGTCTGTGCATAGTAAATGTCTCATTCTAAAGGCAGGAAATTTTTGTGTGTAATTATGCTAAAAGCTAATCCGTGATATTGGTGTTGATTATTAAATGTGACAAACTTTTGGAGGCTACTGATCCAAGATTCTGGAAGAAAATTCAAAATAGCCTGTTACAATATCTTCCTGTACAGATACTAAGTTACTTTTACCCTGCACTAAATCTCTCTGATGTCAAGCCATAGCTCTTTTTGAGCATCTTCAATTTGCACTTGGTATCTCTAGGCTAAATAAAATTTTAATACCAGTATTGAAGGTATTACTTTTTACTAGGAACCTCAGAAACTTCCGTGAAAGGTGCAGGCTGCTAATATGGTTTCAAAGGCTGGCCTGGGAGAAGTTTTCCAGGGACTGCTGGTGACTGACAGTTTCATGTGGGATTATATAAGCTTCAAAAAGTAACTACAGTGCTGCCTGCAAAATCTATCTTATGAGAAGGACCAGAGGGCTTCAGGTCTCTTAAGTTTCACATTATTTTCCCTTTTATGTTCTATTGCAAACAAAACGGCATTTTTGTACTAGATAGTAATTATCATATAATGTTGATTTCATTGCCCTTAGTAAGAATTTTCCATTGATACAACAGTTTGTATTTTACAAGCACTTGAAAAACAGTAAGATGTGAAATTACAGTGTTTGTGAAAATATATTTTATAAAGTCAATGACAACCCCCTCTAAAGAAGCTGAAAAGCCCATTAAATGGAAGAGTCTGAGATAGGCTAAAACAACAGTTCCTTATATGACAAAAATGTTCCCTTCCTCTAGGACTTGTTTAATTCCAAGTGTCATGATTTAACAAAAGAGAAATGTGTGAGACTTGCAGTCACACTGCATAAAATAAGTTTACATAAGTTGGAACTCTCTTCAGTAATCAAGCACTTGCTTAATTCTGTGGGGTTGGACTGAATCTTCACTGATTATTAGCACTTCCCATGCAGATACTAAAATAGTTCCATAGGCCTGGATATACTTGCAAAAATGCCTGAGGAGTTATCTGAGCAGGCTTCAGAGCAATGTTACACAGGCCCATGTACAGTGTTAATATTGAACATCTTCACTCACTTGACTTCCAGCAGCTCCACAGACCAATATGAAAGAATACAAAAATTTAAAAAGAAGTCATATAAAGTTATAAACTTTAAGTTCTTTTGTGATGCTACAAAGAAACTTGCTTAAGCCTTTGGGACTGATGAACTCATCAGTAATGTAAGAAAACTGTGATGGGTGAGATGTCACTGTATAATAACATCAGAACACGGAAATACACTTTAACTGAGGTGTGCTTAACTTAACCAGAATAGCCAGGCATAAATTAGGTGTTAATTCCATACATTAAGGCCATTTAACATGAATTGCTGAAAGAACAGCAGAAGCCCCAGTACAAATATTCTATAAATATCCAAAAGACTTGGAGGTTCCTACCATCAGTCTTATTTTGCAAGCTGGAAAGTCTTAACAAAAAAAGAAGCAGAAAACCCCTTTGGTTGGAGAGAAAATGAGAGTGGCAATTTCTCAGGGGCTGCTTGACAAACAGAAATAATATTGTCTCTTCTACTGACTGATATCCAGAGCCTCCCCTGTGCTTTTCCTCATGTAAATGAAAAAGCAAATCCATTTTGTTCCCTTGCACACACGTGTAAATTCCTGCACATAACATGTAAAACACAACACATTTTGCAATTATCATCTTATTGGGCCATCAAAGGGGAGCACCACCACTGCAGCTACCCAAACACACCTACCCCTCATGTGACACTTGAACCAATAAAGCTATTTGCATTTATACTTCTGACGCTTCTAATAACATAGTGAGAATCAAGCTTACCTCAAACAGCCTACCACCTAAATAGGAATGAAAAAAAAAAATAGAGATACCAAACCATTTGGACAAGTGGCAGAGATGATGAAAATAAATAAATTACAATAATGGGTTATTTACTCCTAATGCCTTCACCAAGGTTTTACTTCCTCACATGAAAATGATCTTCCTCTAGAGCCCTGATACCATATAGCAAAGACAGAGTTAGTTTTCAACAAAGCTATCTCATCTTAAACAGGGCCACTGTCTGGCTTGAAGCTATGCTACTGAATGGTCTTTAAATATGGAAGGAGTTGCATGCCCTAACTAGAAATAGGAGCATAAGAAATATAATGAAAGTGTGAAGTATTCATCAGGGAAATGTGGAAAAGCTATCATAGCAGTTTCTTTAAATGGCTTTGTGAATTTTATTCTTAAAGATCAATGAAATTAGTTACTTAGTAAACTTAACAAAGGGTATAAAAATAGCCAATAGAGAAATCAGAAAACCTCTCTTTAAAAAAAAATAATTTTACAAGGTTTTTTTTTCAGTAATAATGACTTTCAATGCCTTATAATTTCTCCTGCTTTCCTTCTCATTGGTGATGTTTAGCACTAACTGTAGCAGAGTCACCCCTAAATTATACTGCTATGAACTGATGGAGATGTTAAGGTGCTAGCAAAACCTACACAGGATGCATTCAAAATTCTTCAATTCAATGCCCCTGTGGCAAGGTAAAAGGGAGCAATGTGCTAAAAAGACAACTCTGTTGACAATCTACTATTTGGGAATTAATTCATTACAGTCTTAAAAATCCTTGGGTTTTGCAGCTTCATGGATCTGGCCATTAAAGCAAAGTGTTATTTTCACCTGGAGTAAGCAGGAAAAGAAAAATAAGAATGTGGTGAAACTGAAGAGCCAGAGGAGTATCACCCTACTAACAAAAAAAGACTGCTGCCTTTATTTTGTATAACCCAGTTCAAAATCTTCTCTACAATATTGTATCTAACTTTAGAGAAGCCAAAGAGGATGAATGCTTTCTGAAGCATGGGATCATTGACTTTGCTAACAGGAAAATGCACAACTTCAGGTCACGGTTTGGCATTTTTCAGTTTAAACACCAAGAGGGAACATGGTTAAAAGAATGGGAGCTAAAATCCTGAAAAAGATGGAGTCTCTGGTAAACTCAACTTAATCACAGGGTCAGTTTAGGGGCATTCCCTATAATTTGATCTTTCATTTCTCTCAGATAAACAAGCCTAATTACTTCTCTCCTTCAGGATAAATTGAGGGAATTATGGTACTTAATTTAAAGCTACTGTTTCATCTTAATAGTCCCTTGGTATGAAGAGACTTCAAAATTGTTAATATCTAGACCATCAGCAAGTCAAGGGCTTCCTCAGACTCTTAACAGCAGCAATCATTGATTCTCTTGTCATATTTCAAAAGCCAAACTAGAGATGACTAGTTTAAATTTAAGACTCCCAGTGGAATAACCTCTTTCATCTATGCTATGAGCTGAGTAGCTCTGCTATTATAAGCTCCTCAAAGTAGTCTTTGTAGAGCAAGAGTGCTTTATAAATATCAGGTTTAACTGAACTCTGAACCCATTTTTTATTGTTTGTTTGGATTTTTTGTTTGGTTGTTGTTGTTATTATTCTGTTCAATTAAAAGTATTATAAAGCATTTTTCAAAAAATATAAAGTATAATTTTTATTTCCTATGCACTTAAACATATATGTTAGCAAGTATAGGTGACAGACAACTAGAAAGTGTCATAGCACTGTATAAAAAATATGCAATTCATTAAAGGAATGGTTAAAAAATTGCCTTTATTTCAACATCCTTCACTTACATGAAAGCTTTCTTAATCTATCTATCAATCAGATCTTTTTAAACACTGCAACAGCAATTCTCCCCCCTGATTTGGCTAAAATGCAAACCTCTATTAAGGTTCATTACGTTTTCATGTCAGCATTTTTATGCCTCCTTCATTCTTGAAAGGAGAACCTTGCAATAAATTTTTTCTTAACTCCTTTGTCTACAAAAACTTGGCAGGCATTAGACAGAAGGTGTGTTGAGAGCCTTCCTCTCAGACTGCCCAACACTGTCCTTGCTCCCCCGTGCTGCCCCTCCTGTGCCATCATTTGTCTCTCATCTTTTCCCTAAGTTGTAGGATCCTGAGGAGAAACCATGGTGTATCCTGCACAGTAATCTAATCTAGACACGTGTCTAAATAACAGCATCATCAAAATCCTACTGCTTCTTGCAGATATTTAGGATTAAAGTACAGTCTTTCCTCCAATTCTGCTGTATTACTGGGGATTTCATTGCAGTAGTTTACTGTATAAACACTGTAAAGAAATTAATTTAACAGCATGTGTTACGATTACAGCCAAGCTGCAGGAAAGGATTCTCTATTCTGCTTGCTCTGAAGTCTGGATGAATGATCTTGCACAGTTGTAAAACCCCATCTTAACCTTGACCTTGGCTGGCCAGCCAGCTCACTGCAAAGTTAATGAGGGTACGTGAGTATAAAGGACATCCTTTCCTAGGTGCACAATAGTGAGCTCAGCAAAATAAAGAAAACAACCCTGCTGCAAACACTCAGAAGTCAGATTCCACATGCTCACAGATCAGGCAGGTCAAAGCAAATTTGTTATGACTGTCATTTGGAAATGATTCTTTACAGGTGATACTTCAGTTTATGATTTAAGTGTTTTTCAAATAAGAGAATACATAATCCTCTCAAACCAAATAATCAGCAAATCCTCAAAGCTTAGTTTAGCCTTTCCAAAATATAAATTTCAGGCAACAAAATGAATGGAATATTTCAGCCCAAATGGATAGGTTTTGAAAATAATATAAAGATCTGTCTAATGCAGCTTTAAACAGGTTCACAGAAACCTGCACACATTAACACTCTTATCTGCATCTAAGCAATACTAAATGAGGCATATGTTATCAAATTTTAAAAGTCATAAATTAAAGAATATTGTTAGAACTTTTTAAAAACTATGTCCCCACAGTATTGTTCATAGGCTTGTCAGAACTTAATGGTTTATAATTGAATAAATACTTGAAAACCTGATCTTGAACTAAATTCTATAATTTGTGTGACTTACAAAACCATTCATTTTCTTTGCACATATAATGAGGAATTTGAAGTCCCTAAGCAAATGCCAGATAATTTTAATATGTATTGAAAACATACTAAGGTTACACCAGTGCTTACGTGTCTTTCCTATTTGTAGTTAAGTATAAAAGAGTCATATACACAATCTGAAAAAACAACAGGGTTGATAAATCCCTGGTTCTGTGTACCAGAAGAATAGCTCTTGGTCTGGTTTGTCATTTAAAGTCTGATTCCTTTTCACACACCCCAAACCCCACACACATTCTACTGTTAATACTCAACACAATAGGACTAATACCAGCAGATTAGAACATGCTTCAATAGCATAATTGTCTAAAGGGAATGAATATCCTATAAGTTAAATGATGACACTAGGTTATATGAAATCCCAATTAGCTCAGCAGAAAAGAAGAAAGGCTTTAGAGATATGAAACTGTCAAAGCAGACTATTCATAAAGGGGTATGATTTCCTCTTTGCTTTTCAATCTCATTTTCAAAACACCTTCTTAAACTAGCATTTGAAAATGCATCTGTTTCTCTACACAAAAAAAAGCTAATTCCATACCTAAGGGCTTGCCACCTGATAATGCAGCAAATGCATGTCAGTCCCACAACCACCAGGAATTATGTTCCTGTTTTTAGCCTTCTGCCCATTTAGTCCTCAGAGGTTAAATCAGTAACAATGCTATGATACTATATTTAAATTGCTTTCCAAAAAAGACCAAAGCTATTTTTCACACAATAAAGTGAACCTTCATAAGACATTAATTTGTATTAGTTAATGGAAACTTTGTCCAGGCACTGCTCTGTTGTAATAATTCTTGCTGTTTGCACTGTCGACTATTTTACAAAGTGTATTTCTGTATATTTACAAAGTGTATTTTGAGAAGCTCTCCTGACATTTGCAATCTCCTGTCCTTTGTAAGAAATTGCTTCTGAGTCTGAAAAGCTCTTTGGGCTGGATTGTGCCTGTAGGTCCAGAGGCAGGACCACACTGGCTGAATGAACAGTGCTCTGTCATCTCCTTGGTCTCTCTGCAGTTCTGCAGCCCAGGGAGTGACCCAGGACTGGAGCAGATGGATGGAAAAGCCATCCAACATGTACTTCACAGCCCTGTGGAAGTCACCTGGAAATTACAGTGTCACTTATGACTGTACCACCTGGCCAAACTTGCCTTACAACAGGTACTAGGGAAAAAGTAAAACTCTTCTTCCACAAAGACTTGTTGTAGAGCTGGATTTATAGCTTTTTATGAAAGATGTTCTGTGTGTTGTAGATGAGTGTAAAAATACACAAAAAGCAAGAGTGTAAACATTGACTTGGACCCACTGGTCACCCATATTTGGGAGATGAAGCTTTTGAACTGAATATTATAAACTGAAATGGCAATTGCCTCGCTGTGCTTTCTTCTCCTTCTCAGTACAGTCCAGCTGTTCAAAACTGCAGCACTTGCAAAACAGAAACTGGATTTACTTCACATATATTGCTCTTGCAACCAAGAGTTTAAGAAGCAGCAGTAATTTTTTGAAGAAGTGGTAACCTGAAGCCACTTTCATAACAATTGTTCTCACAGAGAGTGACAGCAACAAATTAGAGGAAGTCAAGGCAAAAGAAGGGGCACACAAGAATCTCTGGCTGCAACTGATTCTGCTACTTCTTTGTTTAATCATAATTCCAAGTGTCGGAAGTGGGTGTAGCAGGAAAAGAAAATAACAAGAAGCTGAATGATAGATTAAAGGCCTTTTTAATTTGGACTTAAAGTTTAACCGTACTACCATGGAAAATGCTGTGGCAGTCTCATTTATTTTGATGCAAATTTTCTCACCATATGGTTAGGAAAATTATTATTTTTAGCACAACAATTAGGGATAGCTACAGCAGCCTTACAATTTTTTGGTGTGGTGGAATTCTGTTTTTCCCCTGAGAGGATTATTTTCTGTATGGTCACACCCAAAACCAAGAAGCAAGAACTGAAAAGGAACAAAAAAGAAAAAGGGGGAAAGGAAAGGGAAGAAAAATCACCTAAACCTACTATTCTATTTCTTTAGGTCCAGTGGTACAGCCCAACTACAAAATCACTAACAGGAAATATGCAATGAAAGGTACCTGTATGTTTAAAGAATCCGTCAGATGTTTTTGAAGGCAGGGAGCACTGCTACAACACAGGGCTTTCCTGGTGGGCTCAGCAGAAGGAAAGCACCATCTAAAAGTGAATGAATGTCTCTTCTCTTGTTTGTGACTCTCATGAATACCATGACCACAGCAAGTGCAACACCACTTTTAAAGAGAAGTGCTATACAGTGTCTCTACTGAAACCTGGACTAAAATCTCTGGAAAATAAAATGCATTCTTCCAACATGAAATAGCATATTCAGTTTCATCACTCTGACTGAGTTTTGAGATGCTATTAAGATTAAAACAGATCACTTCCCCTACTCAAGGATAATGGTAACAGTGTGGCTGCAATTTAGCCTTAACACAAGTTCCCAATGGAACTGTATCTGTATCAGCACTAACATGGATGTAACCTGCTTTCAGTCAGAGCACTACTTCATTTTAAATGGATTGTTGGCCAGTAATTGTGGAAGTAGATCTTAGAGAAAAACTAAGCTACAATCACCACATGCTTTCACCCCAATATTCAGGTTCGTCACTTGCTCTCATTTATGAATCAATGTACAAGGCAAACTAAGTCTAATTGTGATCAGTGATACCCTCTCTGCATTGGAAAGTACAGCAGAGCAGTGAGAATTACAGAATACCAGGTTGGAAGGAGATCTCAAGCATTACCTGGCCCGACCCAGGCTGACAACAGTCTGAAAGAGGCCACTTTGAAAGAAGAGATTGTTGCTACTGTAGAGAAAACTGTAGAAAAGCTGCACAGAACAACAGTGAGTTCACACTCTCCCAAAGCTGCTGATCAGTGAAACTGTCAAACCCAGCTTTTGTTCATGTAAACAGAGGAAGACTGTTCCTATAACAAACTTGCCCCAATGTGCCCTGCAGGGATTCATGTTGCAATTCTTTATCAATTCCTGCCAGGCATCATTCTGCCAGCTTGTAATCCTATAGGAGGAGAAATCTGCATAAAGAAATGCTCAGGAAAGAAAAAGTGCAATGGCTCGTTTTTCTTCATGCCATACATGCCAAAGCACTAAGAAAGCATTTTGTAAACATATAATTGGTAATAAACTGGAATCAATTTTTTTTTTTAATTTGCTGGCTGTATTATATACAAGGGGCTGTATTCAGAGCCTTTCTGAAGGTGGTTTGAACAGCTTATTGGTCACTTCTCAATTATGGTGCGGCACTGCAGGAAAAATCAAAGTTGGGAGCACTCTGGAGGAAGCTTTGAGGGAGCAACAGTAAGGTTTTGAACAAAGGGGCTCAAGATGTTAGGATAGTTATGCTTCTCATTTTCCTAAAACATGTTTATTATTTAGGTACTAAGTATCAACTTGCTATGGCAGATGCAACTAAGAAAATGCATATTTATTCTCTCATGCATTTCAATTACTTGGAAAGTAAACATTCCAGCTTTCACATGCATATGTGCATCCACACAGCTCTGCATTTCTCAACAGACTGAGTCCACTCTGCTTTGGGAAACACCACATGGCCTGGGAGAAAGGGAATGAAAGGGAATTGCCAAAATCAGCCCAGCTCCAGTGAAAATTGCCTGCACCATTAACCTTACAGCAATGGCAGGTTACTTTTACATTAAGCTCATTGAAGGAATTAGAGTGAAAAGTATGCATTTCCTGTTCATACTTTTAGAACATTTCAAGACAGGGCTTTTTTTCCTCCTCCAAATTCATTCAAGCACAGCATCGTTCCAGAAAGGAATCTCAACTCTGGCTGTCCTAATCAAACCTTTATGGGAAATTCCAAAAGACAGTTTGCAATGACAGCACTTACAGTTATATATTCCACTGCATTATATAGACAAGTTTACTTTGACAGAAGCAACAACTAAGATTTCCACCACTATTCATCCTAGAGGCCAGTGGCTCAGAGTACCAACGGGGATCAGTGACAAATGGGGTCCCTCAGGGGTCTGTATTTGGACCAGTTTTATTTAATATCTTCACTGATCCCATAGACAAAGGGATTGAGTGCACCCTCAGCCAGTTTGCAGATGACACCAAGCTGAGAGGTGCAGTTGACAAACGTGAGGGATGGGGCTCTCCAGAGGGACCTGGGCAAGCTGAAGAAGTGGGACCATGGGAACCTCGTGTGGTTTAACAACACCAAGTGCTGGTGCTGCACCTGTGTCCAGGCAACCCCCAGTATCAGCACAGGCTGGGTGAACAGACCAAGGGCAGCCTGGACGAGAAGGGCTCGGGGGTCCTGGTTACTGAGAGGCTGAACATGACCCAGCCATGTGCCCTTGCAGCCCTGAAGCCAAACATGTCCTGAGCTGCATCCAAAACACCATGGGCAGCAGGGGAGGGAGGGGATTCTGCCCCTGCTCTGCTCTGGTGAGACCACACCTGCAGTGCTGCATCCAGCTCTGGGGCCTCCAGCACAGGAAGGACATCAACCAGCAGAGTGAGAGCCCAGAGGAGGCCACCAAGATGATCAGGGGGATGGAGCACCTCTCCCATGAGAAAAAGCAGGAGAATCAGGATTGTTCAGCCTGGAAAAGAGAAAGCTTCAGGCTGACCTAATTGCAGCCTTCCAGTACCTGCAGGGAGCTGACAAGAAAGTGGGAGAAAGACTTTTTACAAGAGCATGGAGTGACAGGACAAGGGGAAATGGCTTCAAACTGGCAGAAAGCAGGTTTAGATTATATATTGAGAAGAAATTCTTTACTGAGAAGGTGGCTGGCCACCAGCACAGTTTACCCAGAGAAGCTGTGGATGCCCCACCCCTGAGGTGTTCATGGCCAGGCTGGCAGAGACATTGAACAACCTGGTCTAGTGAAAGGTGTCCCTGCTCACAGCAGGGGGGTTGGAGCTAGAATTATCTTTAAGGTCCCTTCCAACACAAACCATTATATAATTCTATGATCTTCAAATGCCTATCAAAACTGAAACCTCTAAAACCAAGTATTTTCTGGTCTCTTACTTTATTGCAGTTCACAGAATGCAGAGAGACAATTAACAAGAATATCCAAACACTGGAAACAACCCTTGCCCTAGACAAGTTGCAAGCTGTAATGTTCCCTATTCACCTTACATGAGGAGCAAGAGGTTGACATGTGAATCAATTAGTGTCTGACAACTCCATTTAGTCCTAAACATATGCCATCATCTCATTCTGTAAATGTCATCTGCAAACTGTTTCTTCTCCCACCAGGCCCTGTGCAAAGAAATTACTACTAGGATTGCAGGAAACCATGTATGGCATTTAACCTCAGGAGAATATGGAGGAAAGGGTACATCAGTAACTTCATAGTACTTACAGAGAAAATGAAAAGCAAGTGCAGCAACTGAGCATTTCCAAAAATATTCACCTATGGCAAAGCCACCACAGCCATCAGATTTTTATCGTCCAAAAAGCCACATATGTCTGTGGAACTGTGTGGGATGTGGTGATGTAAATGTGGAACTATGCCATGAAGAAAAGGAGAGAGAGAGGAAAGGAGAGGAGCCCATCTAAATTTTGTCTGTACTGGGATACTTAAATCAATAAAAATGTTTGTGCATTTATCAGAAAAATAATGGATGGATTAATTACTTCCAAACATATGAACTGATATTTGTTATCCCAAATGAAAATGAGAAAAGGAGGTCAAATGCTTTTCACTGTGTTCAGTGGACTGGGAGGGTTAGGTCCATCTCTTTTGTTCATAACTTTCGAGCTTTTGCTACTTCTTATGTAAGTGGAAAAGGCAGTTACATTAAAATATCATTCCCACCCAAGTTCAAGCCCCAATACCTGAAAGTTTGCCAATTTTTTTTTGCGTATGACTAGAAAATAGTACTGCACTATTTTCCAGGATTGGTCTGCCACTCCTATGTACTTTTCTCCATTCAAATATTTTCTCAGAACATCTTTTGTTGTGATATTTTTACATCTTTCAGAGTGGGGAAAGTTTATTTTACAGGCAACTAGCTCAGGCCATGTTGAACTACACAATTTATTTCCTAAGTATAAATACTGCTGCTATTGTTTGCAGTTGAAGACATAAATAATGCAAAAAAGTGCTACTAAGTATGCACAAAGTTTGATCCCCTATGCCCAAAACATTTTAAATTTTCATAACTCAAAGCAAATACATTTTTGATATCAGACTTGTTGGAAAAAGTTTCATTTAAACTGCTCAGGATTAGCTTCACTATGTATTTGTATAAAATGTCAGCAGGGAGAAGGTGCAGGTGTTACTAGAAATGCTCATGGTTATGTTCCAGTTGGCCAGGTGGTTTCCCTCAGGTCAACACTGGATAGGGCAGTAAGGTTCTGCTTTCAATCCGACAAAGGAAAAAGTATCTTGGAAATGCATGGCCATGAAAAGCAATCCATACATCTCTGGGTGGCAATGCATGCAATGTATTAACAGGTCATTTTTAAAAAATGAATCACTATCTTATACTTAATATTTTCCTGAAGTCATAAGTGCTCTGTATAGTTGTCCCTCCCCATTAAACAGTGACAATGTTGCAGCCTAGAGGTAGCTTCTTTTCAGTGATGGGTGAACTGATTTTTGTGTTTTTTCCTTGTATAATTCATAAGTTAGCATGACCAGAGTGTTGAATTGCAAAAGTAGGACATCTGTCACCATGGGGAAGCAATGGGGGAGTATGCAGCGATCTTCTGACAGCTGTGGGCTTGTCTGTGGTCACTAGAAAGGTGCCTACTTGATTTTTTTTCGACTTTAGCATTCCAGACATTTTTCAAATTTCTTCTATAGAATATAACCTTCCTGATTTCTAGACAGTCATATTCTATCCCACTGGATCCTTCCCTTGAGTTCCTGGGACTCACCAAAGCACATTGAACCCCCTCATAGCCATTCTTGTCTAGCAGATAATGCAATATCTCAAGTTACACAACCACTGCAGAGAACAGGATCTGGCTTAATTGATTTTTTGTAAAAGGATGGATTCCAAGTTTGCTGCCAACATAGACAAAGATGGGCTGAGCTGCAGTGTCACAAGTACAAAGGCATGAAGGAAAGCATCACATGGGACAGAATAATCAGACACAGCTGCCCAGGTGAAATGAAATAGAATTAGTCAGATTTATTTCAGTAAATCCTCACTACAGGAATATCCTCCTACTTACACTAGTTCTCTCTGGGATTTCTCAGTGCAATCAACAGAAGCAGCTATGAAGATTTTATTAATGACACATATATTTTCAGTCTCTTTTGAAGTTTGTGTCTTATTACTGCCAACCACTTTCTGCCTCTGCAAATGCAGTGGGAAATCATGAATATAAATACTTCTCCTCCTCTAGGACCTCGGTGTTTGTTTACAGTTCAGAAGTGCCGCTGCATTCACTGGCAGTGTTACAGTACTACACAAGTACGAGGAGCAGGAGACTCCAGCCCAGGAAACAGTTGCTTCCTCAGCTGCTGAGGCAGCTCCATTTGTGGCCACACAGTAACACAGACCACTCATCTGCTCTGTGGAGCGATCCCAAATGCGGCTCTGGTTTACTTGAGTCAGCTGCACAGGCTGTGCTCGGGAGTCTGCAGGAATGTGCCCTGTTCTCTGGCACAGAAACCCACCCAGAGCCTGCGTTTCAAAGTACCACGGGGCGTCACAGCAGCGCTCAGCTCCGCAGGACACACGGACAGGGAGCGTGGCCATGGCTGGGCACTGACAGACACACGGACAGGGAGCGTGGCCATGGCTGGGCACTGACAGACACACGGACAGGGAGCGTGGCCATGGCTGGGCACTGACAGACACACGAACAGGGAGCGTGGCAATGGCTGGGCACTGACAGACACACGGACAGGGAGCGTGGCCATGGCGGGGCACTGACAGACACACAGACAGGGAGCGTGGCCATGGCGGGGCACTGACAGACACACAGACAGGGAGCGTGGCCATGGCTGGACACAGACAGACACACGGACAGGGAGCGTGGCCATGGCTGGGCACAGACAGACACACGGACAGGGAGCGTGGCCATGGCTGGGCACTGACACACAGACAGGGAGCGTGGCCATGGCTGGGCACTGACAGGCACACGGACAGGGAGCGTGGCCATGGCTGGGCAGGGACAGACACACGGACAGATACACTGGGATCCAGCCAGCTCCTCCCCAGTGGAGCAGGCGTGAACGCGCTGTAGGGACAGGCAGGAGACAGCAGGGGCGGTACCAGGAGTGGCTTCAAGGAACTGCCCTCGCCAACAGGCTGGACGTCTGGCACGGCCTCAAAGCCTCCCAGTGGCCTGAGTGTGAGAAGCAGTTTCAGCTTGGGGACGTTGTGTACTGCAGTTTCCAAGACTCTCTATCCTTGGGCACCATTTCACCCTTACTATTTAAACTGAGAAATACGTAATATTCCAGGAACAGCTACAGATCAGGCAACAATCTTCCACAGCAGCATTTCAACTACGTCATTTGAGAAAGGAAGTCCTGTGAACCTCTACATTTTTATATTCCACCTTTTCCAGGAAGTGTTTTTCCTTATCTCAATCTTTTTTTCATCAGTAACAAAACAAACACTTTAACAATTCACTAACAACAAATTTCTCCTGCTGCTGGAACTTAGCTTTGAATCAAACCTTGATGTCAGAGAAAGGCAAGAAGGTTGCCTGCACTCCAACATGCATAAAGCTGTTTCTATTTTTATATTCTACCAGCTATGTAGCACCTTTGCTACTATTATCCATGCTTTTAATACTATCTTGTAAGATACCTTCTCCATTTCTGTAGGATTTTCAGCCCCTTAGAAGACTCAAGATAGGAACCAGAAATACCTGGGATTAAAGAATACACATCAAAATCTGGAAAATTCTCTCAACACTCAGAAAATCAACTGAGGTGTAAGGAATTCCTTGATGATGCTTCTTATTTTCCAAAATAATTATATATCTCCCCCTAGGGGAATCTTAACTGCTCTGCCTACACTAAACTAAAAGCCCTTTTACTTAATATAGTCTGTATCTGGGAAGCACACTATTCCAGAGATGCACTTTTTCCATGTACTCTAATGTACTCAGCCATTCTCTGAGAGCCACCTTCTCAGACTGTGACCTCTAATCATGTTCTCCCTCTCTTCAAAATATTCTAGGCTGGAAGTTTGAAGGCAATCATTTTATAACCTTGTTTACTGTTAAATTAAAACAGTAAGTGATAAAAAATTATTTAATGTCACTTTTAAGGGAAGATTTTTACTCTGTGCTTTAAAAGTCTGCAAGCTGCTACAAGGAATATTTTTGTAATGTAACAAGACAGGGAATTCATGTTACATCATTCACATGAGGGAGTTCAACTCACATATTTCAGTCCAGTATACTTGAAAAAACAGCAATCAAACACAAGCTTGCCCTACACATCTGCCTGGACTCTGAACAGGCAGGAATGCAGCTAACCCAGGCAGATTGGTCCTGAGGAAGCAAAATGTGTTCAGCTGTTACTAACAGCTTACTGCAGAGCTCAAGATGCCTACAGCAGGTCTCAGTAAAGATTCTCAAGCACTCAAAATCACTGAAGTGCTTTGGTGCAGTGAGGCCCTCAGCAGGACACAGCAGTTCAGTCCTTCCAGTGCCAAAGCAGCAGGAGAGGAACTGGGCAGTCACATGGGTTGTAGAGTCCAGCTCCTGAGTGATACCTTTGTGTATGGAACAGCCTGTAAAGTATTTTTAGCAAAACACTAATTTTAGACATTAATGTAAGTCAAACATTAAAAATTATTTGCTATAGTCACAGTTTGCCTTAAGATGCAACATGTGGGGTTTTTCAGTGAAATGGAAAAGGTACATGCAAGAGATTTAATTATCTTACCATACAGGTTCATATTTCACATATTTCACATATTTCACATTATCTCATCAACTGTAACAATATTTTAACATAATTTTGTTAGCATTCTAAACCTCTTCAAGTTTCTGTGTTAGGGAAATACACAGAAACAAATAATTATTTTAATCTGGATGCTGAAAAAATATTATTTTTCCCTATCAAGTACTGACTAGCTACATGTTTATCACTCACAGTAAACCAACAGACCAGAATGGGTTTTTTAGTCAATGAACCATGTCTAAATAGAACTTGCTGTTTTAGCCTCTAAGTATGACCATAGAAAATGACATTTAAATAACCAAAGAATCATACAATTAAAGGCTGTAAGAGACCATCTAGGCCATTGGAGCTTGACTGACAGCCTGAAGGACAATTCAGCCAAGCCAAGGATCATTCTTTTTTTCCAAGAAGCTGTGAGTCACAGGAACTGTTGTGGAGGTGCTGCCCTGCTCAACACCATCTTTGCTGGGGACCCACATCCCTTACTAGATGACAACAAAGGACAACAAAATGGCAAGACAGTACCTGACCTGGTAAGAATCAGGTCAGGTTGTAGAGCAAAATCTAGGCTTTATTTCACTAAAATGTTCTGTATGATTTAGTCCATTCTCTCCCAGGGTGTCCAGATAAATACAACTAAACCTCCCATAGGTGTTTTTCAGACTTCTTTACAAAAATCTTCAAAGCACAGTACATGCATGTGTACCCCAGCACAAACTGCAGTTCATGACTTTGCTTAAATGTGATGGGGGATTGAAGACAAAATGATGGGCTTTGCACTGACCTGTGTCAGTCACTTTTGCTGCAAACAAAGCACTTTATATCTCTGACCCTACAGCCAGTGGTCCTGGGGAACAATGGGTGCTCGTTATATTTCAGCAGCTTTTCACCTATTTGAAAGCTGTTGTTTCTTTTCTTCCCTTTTCTAGCTTTAGCAAACCCCATCTGGCTATTTTTTGTAAACATTCCAGACTTGCTGTAAATTAAGTTTTCAGTGTTTTCCTCCAAAGAGCAGAGTCAAAAAGCAAGTGCCTTACTGCTGGCTTCAGAGGAGGTCACATTAATACATCTGATATTGGCAAACCTATGAATATATTGCAGAACAATGATTGCTTTTTTTTTTGAAACAGCATCACAGTGTTGACACACTCAGCCTGCAGCCCTTCACAATTCCCCATTCATGCTTTGCATTATTGCTGCCAAGCAGTTATTCTTCATTTAATGTTTTGCTTCTGATTTATTCTTTGTCTGCTTTTGCACTTCCTGAATTATAAGTTATTCATCTCAGGTTATTTCTTCAATGAATTCTAAATTCATTGTCTCTCAATCTGGCTCTCAAAGAAAGGACTTAGAAGCAATTTCAGGTTGCTATCATCCAGATGTGTTGTAAGCATACTCACTGCCCCCTTAAACTGTGCAAGAGAACTGTCCCCACAGGGATGGAAGGACTTGCTGAACCCCATCTGAACCAGCTCCCCTTTCTGGCAGCAAACCACTGGTAGCTGAATGCTGAGCATGTTGTTTTGAACAGTTTTACAGTGGAATTCTATTTTTACCTCATTGGATTGCTAATCAGAATGCCACACAGAATTTGGTTCAAAGCCTCTCTAAAGTCAGATATATGACAGCACTTGGACTTTCTCTTATCTTCTTAACTATTGAAAAAAGCAAGGAACTTGCCCTGATACTTGTACATCACAAAGGAACATGGAATGTTTTTTAGCTCCTTACTATTCTCAAGTTGGTTGTTCAACAGTTTGGTCTCATATCCTGCTGATGCTAGTGAAACTCTTTTGCCTAAGATTCCTCAGCTCCTCTTCTTCTCCTGTCTAAAAAGAGATCCAGCATCATGTGCATCTCCAGACCACTGGGACCTCTCCCCTCATCCTCCAGGGGTTTTCAAAGATAATTGCTAAAGCTTCAGAAATTGCTTCAGCCACTTCTGTGAGTAGTCTAGGATGAGTTCCATCAGAAACTGCCAACGTGAATACATCCAACTTATCTAAACACAGTTTAACTCATTCTCCTCCTGTTCTAAACTGCCTTTTATTCTCTGCTAAAATACTGCAGCTTCTCATCTGTGCTGGTGGCTAAAGCTAAGTTAAAATCCAGGTAATAATAACTGAAATGTCTGCCTGTTACATCTTAAATTTGTATTAAAATAAATATTAAATAATTCTAAGCAGAACAATTAACTCTTTGAATCTCTATCTACAACAATATTTTCTAAGCAAATAAAATTCTAAATAATTTTAAAAGTTTTTCCAGCTTTTTTTCCAAGTATCTATTTATAAATTCCAATTATTGAGAGATGCCTGCAGCACATCTTAACAGTCTTTCCTTGGCAAACTCTTTACTTTTTTTCCAAAGAGAACCACACTTCACATCTTTTCATTTTGAATTGTTAAAGCAGTCCTTTGGCAGATAAGGTATTTGAGTTACACATAAAAAATGCTGAAGGTAAACTTCAATCTGTACCCTTGGCCTACTTTGATGAAGATATATAACAGCAAAGAGTTTATATCAAATATGATTTCTCATTTTAACAATATTTCTGTTGATTTTTTGAGCAACTATTCATAACCTTCTGAAATTAATGCAGAAATTAATGCTTTTCAAACATATTTACTGTTGGTTTGCAAACTATTTACAAGTGTGCGGTCACAGACCTAATTCTATAGACAAATCTCTAGAATTGCTTTAGTGCTCTAATTAAATGTAATGTGCCATTAACCTAAGAAATATTTATTTCAAGTTTTACTTGCCAAAAAAAAAAAGGCTTCAGTTGCTCAAGTGTTCCAAATTTTTCTTTTTACCAATGAAAAATACCTACTGAAGGTGTTTGTATACTGAGATGATAAACAATGGCTAAAAATCACATGGAAGTTCATGTGTTCCTCTCCCTCCTTTTGTTGCTCTCCCTGGAATCAGAAAAAAAAGATAAAAATGGATAGAAAGAATAAGAGCTAATATGAAAAAAGCCTGATGGATTTATAAAAGCTATGTGAATTCAGATACAATTGTGCATATTTTTAGATTTCTTGACACCTGGGCATAGCAACTGACAGAGTATAAACCCGAAGCTGAATCACTCTTACTTCATTTGAGGAATGGAACCAACTGGCCCAAACTTCTTCACTGAAGCAGCTTTACCAACGAGCCCCTTCTCCAGAGGCAGCTGCAGTTTCTCTTTTGCTTTCTCATCCCCTGAGTTTGCACGAATGACTTCCCAGCCAACTTTGTGCTGATTTCTAACGCCACAGCAGTGCAGCGATCACCTGGGAGCCGCGGTCACGGCGCAGCGTCAGCACCTCGGTGCCAGCCCCCCGTGTGCTGAGCCAGCAGGCCCCAGCTGTCCCTCGGCGCTGCAGGCTCTGTTTGCCTTCAGCAAACATGCTGTGCATCCAGATGTGTCAAAACCTCTCAGAGCAGAGCCTGGACTTCAACAAGGCACAGCTCTGGACAAGCATCTTTCAGGAGTATTTCATGTTTTATTTATCAATATGCTGCTTTAGGAACCATTGCCCATCATGCAGGGCTCAGAAGCAAGAGTGGAGGGATGCATCCATGTATCGTTCCCACTGCCTCTCCACAAAGGAAGGAGCCAAAGTGAAGATGCTAAAATGACATGGATATCCTCATTCTGTGGCAGATGGACTATCACTCACCTACAGCATAAATGCTGATGATGTCTAAACACTTGGAGAGTTACAGAATTATCTTCTTTTTTTTTCTGCTGCTCCCAGCAGCAAAATTTCATTAGAAGAAATGTGAAATGTATTTAATAATTTCAGGGTATGATCATCTCTTTAGAAATTTAAGTCTGTATTACTGGCTAATGAATGAGAAATCCTAAAAATATAAAGAGGCTAAGCATTATCCACAGAAGACTCTTGAGGAAGCTGAGAGATGATAGACACAAGAATAGTCAAAGCATATGATGTGATACATGACAAATTAGATATCAAATTTATGTTTTCACACAACTTCATTGAGAGATGTTAAGCAAGGGAGATTTCTAAAGGGAGAGGAGATTTAATTTTGCAATTACAGTGCACTAAGTAAAAGGTAAGTGCCAAAATAGAATTTGCTTCGTGTTGTGTTTAATTCTGAAGAGTTCTTACACTATTGCTGTTCTGGGAGTAAGAAATGGAATGTGCAATGTGCCCTGGAAACATCTGACATGCTCCTTGTACATGCACCTTCTTTGTGCTGTTAATGAAATCTTTCATGCCACTCCACATATAAATCAGTTTGATTCTGACTTTTTGCTATTTAAGAATAGAACAAGGGTACTCAGTCAGCACCCGGACCAAAACAAGCAAGTATAACTTAAACTGTGCAATTTCCCACAGGCTCTGGTGAAAATAGCTTTCAAAAAGTCTTTCACTCAATTAAAAAACCAGAGTGTTTTGTAATGAGGGATAAAACTATATCCCCATCTACTGTATGTACACTGAAGCAGTCATTCTGCCATCTG